>NC_141151.1:105496248-106142161 GCF_053477565.2 Lygodium microphyllum
ATGGGTTTAGTGGTTATAATCAAATTTTGATTAACCCTGAAGATCAGCCCAAAACTACTTTTACTACTGAATGGGGGAATTTTTCCTATAAAGTAATGCCATTTGGTTTGTGTAATGCACATGCTGCTTTTCAGAGAGCAATGATGGCAAATTTTCAAGATTTTCTAATTAAGTGGATGGAAGTCTTTTTGGATGACTTCTGTGTGCATGACAATGATGAAAATATGGTTGATCAATTAGAAGAGGTATTCAAACATTGTGAAAGTATAGGAGTTTCCTTAAATCCAGAAAAGTGTGTTTTTGAAGTACCACGGGGTATATTATTAGGTCAAAGTTTTGAGTGATGATGGTATTGCGATGGGTATGGCTAAAGTACAGAAAATTGCTGATTTACCTACACCCCAAAATTTGAAACAATTACATGGATTTTTGGGTCATTTAAATTTTTATCGACGCTTTAGTTCAATGTGGTCTTTAGTAGCTAATGAGTGACGAGTCTTTAGTAGCATAGTTGTTGTTATTGTCTTTAGTAGCTAATGAGTGACCAGACTCCTTGCAAACGAGGTCAACCAATCACTAAGAAAGTGTCTACTAGACACTACTTATGTAAGACAGTTTTAGTCCACCAATTTTTGATAGTAAACTGACTACAAAAATTGGGGTATTTTCAGCTTACAAGTATAATATCAAAAACATTCCCAAATAGGTGTCATACCATTCATGGGTAAAAGCATTCCAATTAGGCTGCATTGACTATCCAATAGATATGTAGACATGGTTTAACATTCAATGATAGACCAAAATCTATAATAACCAATAGTCAATTGCAATACCATCAGAAAGATAGTCTAGACCTTTGCATTTAATACTCACATATATCTAGTTTTGACCCCACAATCATGTGATAGTGTTTTAGTATGAAATGTCTTTAATACATGGCCCAGTGATTTAAATCAATGAAATACATTCTATTCCAAACTTTGTTTTAGTATTCATTTGCAAAGTATATTCCTTAACCATAGCTCAATAGCTTCAAGCCTTTCCAAATCATACAACCAAGATGCCAAACTCTATTGCCATGATGTCCATATAGGCCATGTATGGACTATCAATATTTAGGACAACTTGCAGAGTATTTCAGATCTATAAATGCAGTTTAATACTTGAATTTCAAGCTCTTATTCTCATGCCCAAATACATGAGGTTGAAGGCATACATAGTGCCAAGCCAAAAAGTGAACCATCTACCCAATGTAGATAAAAAATTAGCTTGACATGTGAGCAATGATACTACCCACATAAGTACAACCTTATAGTGATGTACTTCAAATGTAATGCTGCTGATGATTACCTACTGTAACAGAGCACAATGACTACTAAATACACTCTTGCAAGGATCAAAACACTTGCCAAATTCCAAGCCTCAGTAGGGCTACTCAATCAGAGTGCTAATGCTATAAATCTAATGTTTGTCATGAAGAAATCAATGCTTGTTGTGCTATTTAGTGTTGCCCATTTTTCTTATTGCCTAAAACACGCGCAATTTCCAACATTCATGCAGACTTTGAGGAGGCGAGTACTTACTATTCTTCACAAGATTACTAATGAGCATTCACATTGATAAAAGATTAAAACAATGAGCTTCAAGCATGTCTCCTATGCCATTCACCTTTGCCAAGATATCCAACAGTCATTCTCGCCTCATTTGCATCGAATAGAAATATGCTCAATCCTTTTAGATTTATGTTTTTTTCAATAGTTTCTCTTCTTTAATCAAATGATGACTTTAAAAGCTTAAATGCATGCCAAATAACCCAACAACTAGGCCTCAATAGGCTCTTACAGTGATAGGACTCATATTTCTTCAATACATACCAGTTGAATTATACACCATGGTGGCTGCCATTACTCTACTGTAGAGATTTTAGATCTAGCTTTCATCTCTGTATGTTGACTCTCACTCTCTATACCGAGCTTCCAAGCTTCTCAAACTTCCATTGCTTCTTGCGATCATGGGGGTTCATGGCTCTAATACCATGTAGAAAGATGAGAGAGAGATATGGGGCAATATAGAACAGGTAGCTCTTAGTGAGATTTATCATTATTATCATACCAAAAACCAAAGTACATCTAACTTAGGTCTAAGTGACTAGTGACTAACCACTGACTAAATCTAGTCAATTCAGTTACCGAATTATTAAAGATACACACATGATAGATAGCTACACACATAGTTGTCATGTCGACAGGTAGTAGGTAGACTAAGCTTGCATATCTGAAGGGGAGAGAGAGAGAGAGAGAGAGAGAGAGAGAGAGAGAGAGAGAGAGAGAGAGAGAGAGAGAGAGAGAGAGAGAGAGAGAGAGAGAGAGAGAGAGAGAGAGAGAGAGAGAGAGAGAGAGAGAGAGAGAGAGAGAGAGAGAGAGAGAGAGAGAGAGGAAAATGGCATGCAGCAAGATACATACATACATACATATATACATACACACATACATATATGTGTGTATGTATATATGTATGTGTGCACATATATATGTATGTATGTATGTGTGTATGCATACACACACACACACACACACACACACACAAGATCATGCAAATAAGAGAGAGATGAACTGTAGTAGCGAGAGAGAGAGAGAGAGAGAGAGAGAGAGAGAGAGAGAGAGAGAGAGAGAGAGAGAGAGAGAGAGAGAGAGAGAGAGAGAGAGCACAGTAAATGTTTGCATTCATTTATATTGTTGGCATGCAAGATTATAAAGCAATTATGAAATGTATTGGCCTTTATTTTCACACATTGTCAAATCTAAGACATTTCTCTCAATAAAATATATTTTAAGAGGCTACTATTTATAAATATATCAAAAGCCTAAAGTACCACTTTTTAACCCCCCAATTGCTATTCGATATGAGTGACTATGGTGACTAATTACTTATAATCATGCTCATCATCTCAAAAAGGAAAATCAATTATGGTAAGGATATGCATCTAATCTCTCTCATCATCAAGACAAGGGATGTATTTCGAGAGCAATGTGGTATTGACATTGTCCTTTAGCAAGGAAAAGATGGACTGTAGGTCTATAGGTGGGGTCTCCCTAGTATGCATCATAATCCTAACAACTTTTGTGTAGTTTGAGAAGAACATTAATTCATTACTCCAATCCTCCATTGCTCGTGTGCTTCTCATCCAAGGTTGACCAAGTAGGATGTCATAGTTGACTCCCTGCATGACAATGGAGTTTACTAAGAATTTGATGCTTATAGTTTTAATATGCTAGTCCTTCAATACACCATTAATATGCTAGTCCTTCAATACACCAATTTGTCAATGTGATGTTAAATCATGTAATTTCCATAAATGGGTTTCTCCAAGCTTACAATATTGCATGGCTAAGGATGCTAACCCTTGCTCTTGTATTCACAATCCCCTTTCAAATGGAATCTCCCAATGCAATGAGAAAAAGACTACATGCATGTGAATTCCTTTCCACAAGGCATTTCATGTCAATGGTGTGGTCTTGTAGGATTGGTAGCTTCAGCTATATAGATCCTTCAATCCATATTTTCAATGCATTCCAGAATGAAGGCATTTACTTGAATAACTATCCTAATATTAGGGATATCAATATTGAGATCAAAGTAACTAGCAAGTTAGGGTTCCATTTTTTGTGTGCATATCTACTAATACCTTGTTTCCAATGATCATGCTATGGTAGGTACTCAATTGTATCTCTACTTGCCTCTAGAGGAAAGGTTTCAAGCATGTGGTTTTCCTATAGCCCCATGTAGATAGAAGAAGTAGGTGGAATTACTACCAACAAGTCATGCAACTCTTCCTCCACTAGGCACTCAATATCTTGGAGATGCCCTTCAGCTTCCTTTACCTAGCTTCTCAATTTATCAATTATGTTCAATTGTTTCCTGGGATGATGGAATTATCCAATTTTGGAACTCCCCTTCTCATTAATTTTTGGAGCTAATGTTTCTACTTACGTATCAAGAACTTGTTTTCCTAGCTTGGTGTCACTCCAATCTTAAGTGTTAGTTTCACTTTGGTTTTCTTCTTCTTTCCTTCCAATTATTTTTACCTATAAATGAGGTATCTAAGTTTCTAGGTCCCAATACTGAAATGCCAACATGCTTTGCTTGAGCCCTTGTCATGTCATTGAAAGGAATTGGTATGTCATACTCATCAAGTCTTTCAATGCTAAAGAGTCCAAATGGTACTAATGGCAGGATTACCAAGCTAGTGGAGGGTTTCCACCTAGGACAATCAACATATATATGTGTGACATCACATTTTGGACATTTAGATCTGCTTTGTCTCTATTATCTTGCTCTTTTTCCATACATCTATACATCTAGATTATATATGTCCTAGTTGACCACATGCCCGATAGGTTATAAGTACTTGTGGCAAGTTTCCCCCCATGCCTTGTTCTCATCCTTTGCCTAAGGCCATGACTAGCAATGGTTGAAAATCCATCAAGGTTGGATATCCCTCTGCATCCTAATTGATGTAAGGATTGACATCCAATTCACTATGGTGTATGAGAGCATTAGTCAATGGATGATTATAAGTCCAAATGGTTTGGGTATTCTTGTTAGATTGATATCTCTGGATTGATGCCAATCCTAAGAGCTATGGATAATTGGCCGATGCAAGTAGAGTGAGCGGAGATCCTCTTTTATAGTTGAACTTCCTATTCATGGGATAGTATGGTTGTGGGTAAGATTGAAGTATTCTCTATAATCAGCAATACATAGCCTCACAACCCATTCTTCCACAATTTGTACAAGTGTATAGTAGCATAGATCTAGACATTTTGACATAGGTGGTTGCCACCGCATTGGATACACTCAATGTGTGTTATTATGGGCCATCACAATGCTTCTTTAATTTTTGGAAGCTCCAACTTAATCCTTTCTTAAATGATATCTATGCCTTCTTCCTTGTCCTAGATATTTGTAGGAGGTTGGTCATTATGGATTATAGCTCTCGATGTGGATGGTAAGGCTGCTTTGGGTTGAATAGCTTTGGCATTTCTCTCATTTAATAAGTAATCTGTAGGGATTGCTTCTTCAAAGCTATTGGCTAGCACATCTCTTTGCAACTTGAATATCTTACTAGCACTTTATAGAGTTCCTCATCCTTAATCTCGTTAATGAATAGAGAGGATATTGCTTTTTGAGTGGATCATTTACCTATTGGAATTCTATTGTGGAGACTCCAAACATGGGTAATATAATCATAGATCTCCTATTTTTCCTTCTATTGTGGAGACTCCAAACATGGGTAATATAATCATAGATCTCCTATTTGTCCTTCTAATTGACATTCATCAATTTGAAAATTAAATTATTTATCTATCATGATTTGGAGAATCTCTTAACAAGTAAGTCCTTCAATCTATCAAAATCATTGTGTTTGGCATTGTCAAGACTATTGAACTAGGTGCATCCTTATTCTCTCAAGCATATCTTGAAAGCTTGTGTACATTGGGCTACATCTTGGAGGTTGTTGGCCTCATAGACATTCTCAAAACTTCTTGAATTGCTCTATGAAACTATAAGGGTAGTCTTGTACTTGGTATTCTTGAATTTTCTTTGCAACAATCGATATTCTAGTTTGGTTATACATGTTGGTGGAACATCTAGACCAAATAGTAGTGAGGCTATCAATTCGGCATTGCTTTTATCAACATTTGAATTTTCCAGCAAGCATTTAGTTAGAGGCCTTCCCAAAATGAGATCTTCCTCCAAAGCTCTCTCGTTATCAATGGTTTCTCATAGTAATAACTAGAATCTCATGGACTTCATTCATCTCTCTCTCCCTTCATAATCTACTCATTTTTTGCTTCTTTGTATATTTAGCAACTTGCTACATTAGATATTTTTCTAGTCATCTTTCTTCTTTCAGATCTACGATCATGTCTTATGCTATTCTTTTATGATGTAATATCCTAGTCTGTAGATCATATTGCGTGATCATCTATTGAATATCTAGGGGAATATTCGCAAGGTCAAATTCTAGGTTATCTATGTTTGCATTTGAGATAAACATGATGGTCATATCCTCTTATATGTCTAGGGTCTCAATGGAACGAATGAGATTGAATAGAGGTGGGGCTCCTAGCAAAGATATCCCTTATAGGCTCTTATGACAATAGGGTTCTTTTTACTGGTATTTCTTAATTTGTGTAATCAAATTTTTTTGTTTTGCAATCTTTTCCTCCCCCTATGTTAGTATTGTTGTGGCTCAATTTTGTGTAGTTTCTAGGTTATGTTTTCTCATTTGGTCTTTTAAGATTGGTTGATTTCTTTCCCTTTTTGAATGATTTGACAAGTATGGATATGCCTTTCAATGACACATAATCTTTCTTGCCCAATGTAGTTAACAAGTGCAATGTAGCTTTTTGTGATGGGAGTGCATATCCAAAATTTTTGTTGATTAATTTTTATGCATAACACATGCAATGCTAAAACTAAACAAGAAACATCAAAGCTCAAAAACCTATATCGCAATAGTCAAGAACTTCACGTCAGCTTTATCGACTTGCAATTTTAACCATCCTTTGCTTTAGATGTTACTTTTACCCATTAAGGAATGGTTCTATAGTTTGTTTGTCCTAATTCTCAACTCATGTTCCTTACGAGAGATCTAGTAGCACTCTCATGGGCTCATTAGGAGTGCTTTGTCCTCTATGTGCAAGGCCTTTCTAAGCGATCTTTTGGTCTTTTCCTTGTATCATACTTGAACCAATTCCATTAAAACTTGAGGGTTTTCTCAAGTTATGCAACTGGTGCCCTTGCCAAAGATCACATATCTAGGATTGGAATTAAGCATAATTTTGAAGTCTGTTCATACTCCAATTCTATTGTTCGTTGAGGGCAGGTTCTCTTGTCAAGGTTGTTGCCTCTCAATGTGGTTTGCAATTGTCACATGTTCTAGTTGACCCTAAGGCGATTGACAATTGGTCAAAGTTGGATAGCCATTTAAAAACCAGTCAATTTGCATTTAAGTAAAAAGATTAAAAAGATTTGGCCCTTAGCAATTGAATGTCCACATGACCCCCTTTTACATGTGGCATCACCTCTTAAGGGTTTGAGGTAAAATATAAGAGGTCTTCCTAGCAAAGGGCTAGTGCATGCCATCACGTATCATAATTCTTAGTGTTATTTGAGATTGTGGGCACATAGCTTCTACCTTGAATGGAATCTACTAAGAATCCTAGCACTAGAGATGGTTCTAAGAAACTCTGAGAGCATCTAGGACTTAAATACCAGAAGGGAAATACCATCATGGTGATATCAATCTTCCTTGAATCTCATAAGAGCACAAAGGATCTAAATAAACACAATATTTCTCTCTAGATGCTACCTTGCCACTATAACAATATGCATTGAACTATAATGCTAGGTTCTCTTGGAACATCATACTATTTCATGAGTCAAAAACCTAGAATCACATATTGCATTTGGCCTTGGCTAGGTGTAGGACCTCATGATCAACTGTGTTCAACTTTTAGAAAGCTTAAAAAACCAATTCATTGGTATTTATTCCATATCCCCCGAGTGAATACATTAAGGGTGATATTTTTTTAAACTTTTAAAAAAGTAAAATTATAATAAGGTTTACTAGCATTAGCGAAACTCAATGCTTTCTCACTTACATACGAACCATTGTTTTACTCAATAACTTAAAAAAAGATATGCACTAGAGTGCATTTATACCAACATAGGCATCTTGAAGATTAAAATGCTTTTTCCTTAAAGACCCATGTCCTGACCATGTAGATAGTGACTATTGAGAAACATGGACCTTGAACACAATTTAGCTATGGAGGCTTGAACTCATAAGCAAAAGACATGAAGACTGATGACTAGACACAAACTTTCACTCAAGTGAATTAGGTTCCAAGATAGATTAGATTGGACTCGTAAAAACAATCTTGAGTGGATAGAGTTACAGACTCTTAGTACAACGTACAATAGAATTCTTCATAAAAGAAGAACCAAGTACATGTCTTTATAGCTTTTAGCTTCTCCACTCTCCTCACTGTGCATATGGGATTCAGGACATCTCTTCCTAGAGCATACATCATTTGTTATTTCTCAACACCCCCCCTCAAATGATGAGTCCCTACACTTGCTGGCTTTTGCTCCCCCTACATGCTAACATGGCCTAGAAGACTAGCTCATGAGCAGCCTAGTCAAGTTAAAGCTTGAGACTTTACATATTTAGCAAGGGTTTTTACAAGGAAAATCCACTATGGAAATAAATTCCTTAGAACAATTTGTCAGAGTTGTTGATGGTAGTGGAAGCATCTTCTTCTTCTTCTTCTTCATTCATGAATTGACTTTGGTGGTGGTCATTATGCATCTGCTATGTTCTTTTCTTGTGGAAACATTCACTGGCAATATGGCCAGTCTTACCACAATAATGACATGTCATTTGACTTTTGTTGTCGATGTTGAATCCTTGACCTCTTCCTTTGGGTCCAGTAGCTCCTTAAGTGTATATGAGATTTTCCCTTGAGCTAGTTTTTTTTTCATATTTACTTTTAAATTTGCTTTCTCCATCAAGCAGTGAGTGCTCAATGTCTTTGAGTGAGAGATTGGGCTCCATCAAGCAGTGAGTGCTCAATGTCTTTGAGTGAGAGATTGGGAACATTACTTAGCATTGAAACAAGGTTCTCATACGGTTCATGATTAACACTGGCAAGTAGCACTGCTATTGCCTTATCCTCATCAATGTTCTTTTTAAGGGTTGCTAGTTGATTTTTAAGGCTCTTGAATGTGTCAGTCATAGATGAAATGTTTTTTACATCCAACTTCTAAAACTGCATAAGCAATTTTACGTTAGAGTTCTTTGCTTGTGTACCAAAGATCTTTTCAAGTTCTTCACATGCCTTCTTTGCATCCTTGATGGTAGATATATGATGTAATACATCATCAGATAGACCCCAGGCAATAATACGTAGAGCTTTGTTGTTCATCTTCTTCCATGCCTTTGTTTTAGGTTGGTCTTTTGCAGCATCTTCCTCTTTAGCATCTTCTTCCTTGTCATTTGCATCATTTTCCTCAAAGAGATCCCAGAGGTCTTTCCTAATGAGATGGTACATGGTTTTCTCCTTCCAGGCGTGAAAACCTTCACCATTAAACTTTGCTATATGTTCCAGTTCAATCATTTTAGAAGGAGGTCTTACCACGAGAGTTCTCGGGCAGTGTCTATCCTTTTACAAAGGATTTGATCAATGCGACTTTAAATCATTACACAACCTGAGAGTATTCTTTGAAACATGCATCAGAAGTTGAGTTACTTTTGAGTAAGCTGAAAAGCTCAAGTGCTAAGAAGCACTATTTGAGTATCAATAGATACTATGTCTTGAAGATCTTGATATTTGTCTCGATGTTGCTAGGTTATCTTTGAACTTCTTTGGAAACTTCCAGATCTGTAGTAGGCTTCAGAGATAATGTTAGAGTGATCAAGGTCACTATTGATGATGGCAGTGAGAAATGACAAGGTTGCCAAGCTTTTTAAAGTTCTTGGCTATGGCTCCCATTGTTTAGGGTTTTAGACAGCCATGATTTTTTTGTTGGAGCAGGAGAGCTAGGCACAACCATTCAGGCCAAGAATTGGATGGAGGATAGCCTATAGTATAGGCTTTGAAGGCCCTATATAGGTAGGACAAATCGTAGCCTCCACAATGTCACACAGACAGTACGACCATCACAAGGCACAATTGAGATAGTAATGTTGTTTTTTCATAATGCCGAGCTCCACGGTGGACAATGTCACACTTTGATGTGATAGGAGTTGCGTTCGGAGCAGAGGAAGAGCTTCTTAGAAGACACCTTGAGCTGAAATCATCTGTATGATGAGATATAAGTGCTCCATTGAAGGTAGGTGCAATTTGGCTATCGTGGCCAAGAAGAAGTGTGTGAAAATAAAGTAGGAGATGAACTCAACCACTTGTCCTGAGCTCGAGCTAAGCTGTGAGAAGCTGGAGAAGTAGGGGGAAGAGCTAACTAAGCTCACCATGGCTCTAGTACCATGTTGAGAAAGATGGATCTTGAACACAATTTAGCTATGGACGCTTGAACTCATAAGAAAGAGACATGAAGACTGATGACTAGACATAAACTTTCACTCAAGTGAATTAGGTTCCAAGATAGATTAGCTTGGACTCATAAAAACAATCTTGAGTGGATAGAGTTACAGACTCTTAATACAAAGTACAATAGCATTCTTCATAAAAAGTGAACCAAGTATATGTCTTTATAGCTTTTAGCTTCTCCACTCTCCTCACTATGCATATGGGATTTAGGACATCTCTTCTTCCTGGAGCATACATAATCCGTTATTTCTCAACAATGACCAACTTTCTTCCATAGGATATATCCAAAACCACACAATGACTTTATATGTTCATAATATCATCAAAGCATGCTAGTAGGATCCATAAAATCTTGTGTGATCAATGGCCCCTCTTTTTCTCAAGGGCCAGGCTATCCCCAACAAGCTAAATGCTTTAAGTCGAAGAAACCCAAACTCAAGTAAATATAATGGCACTAGAATAAAATCTAAGGATAGATCCTAGAGCTGAAAGAAAGATAGTTCTTTCTCTAAAAAAACTCATGCCTTTCCGATGTCTTCAAAAGATTATTGCCTTTTTGATGTACTTTCTTTTAATTCAATGCAATGTGTCCTATCCAAAATCATGCTTTGAAGATGTACGCAATGCTTAGTCACATATAATTGAGAAGAAACACAAATTCAAAATTTATGATATTTAATTTCACGAGCGATATAGCATGCAAAGATATGAATGCACTAAAAATATTTATACCTACTATGCATCATGCAAAAATGCAAACATAGTTCCTTAATTAAATTACGATCCTTAACCATAACTCTTAACACTCAATGAAAGAAAAAAATGTTTCTCTCCACTCCACCCACCCTAATCTCACAATCACTCAAGAAAATAATAGTTCCTATGATGTTGACCAAGTAAACAATCCATCACACAATTGAAGGCATCCTTCACGACCCTCAAACTCACCCAACCACCTTTTGCACTCTTCCTAATATTCCTAATATGGTGATGAAAATCCCAAATTTCGTACGTGAAAAAAACTATGTGTGCACAATAAAGGGTGCTCTCTCAAGTATACTTGTATCTAAGTTTTACTTTATATAGATGCAGTGGGCATCATGCTGTGCTAATGCCCAATAATGGTGTAAGAGTGCATTAACCCAACTCATGGTATGGAAATAATTGAAAATTTTCAAGAGACAACCCCTAAGTGTAGTGCATTCAACAACTATAGTGTGAACTACTCATGAACCCATAATCCCTATGATGTGTAAAGATATCGATAAAAAAGTATACTTGATTCAAGATGTCTAGCAGCTTCAATAAAAATCTAGCTCTAGTTTGTCCAAAAAATACCAATCTCAACCAAGACAATCAAGTCTTCAAGCACATCAAATCCATATAAATGACACAAACAATTCCTACTCTAAAAAAACATTAAAAATTCAAATCAAGACAAATCATCACTCTAATAAGAATCAAGCACAAAAAATTCTACCAACAAGACACAACCCTAGGGTTTTTAGTTTATGCAAAAAACACTTGATAGCGTGTGTAGTCCTTAGAGTAGTATCCATAAGCACAACTAATAGGGTCCATCGAGTGCACATAAGTACACCTTGATCACAATTATCATGCACCAAGAATAATTATGTGTACCAATTTTCTTTTAATGCTCAATATCCATCCGACTTGATGCGATCAGATTTTGTTGATGCTTCCTCATCATCATGATTTATGCTCGATTTCTTGATGTTTCAAGAAAATGAAACACTTAACCCCTTCATTGGATTTTTAATATTGTACTCATCACATTATATTTCATTTTGAATAGACACTTCATCATTATGTCACCTTGATGCATTCAACTTGACATTGCAGGTAAACATCACTTTGTCGGATTTAAACCATTCGATTTGAGGCAAAATCAAGAATAAGGCAAAGGCCTAGTTGGAAATTTAAATTGCTCATCAGAATTAGCAAATATTTAATTGGGTGTCCAAATTGGCAAAGGCCTACTTGGCCATAAAACTGGAATTAAAGTCTTATGGCATTTAAAAGGTCATTTAGTTATTCCTCCTCTTCTCTTGCCAATGGTACCTTAGCACGGGGGTCACTCATAAATATATATATGTATCATGTGAGTTAAAATAAAGGGTTTTTTAAATACACTTTGTATACATGTTTTACATATATAAGGGTGTGATATAAATGGGTTTCTTATAGACATCAAGTGTCTCAGTTGTAGCACTTGAAATACCCCTTGACTCCAAAAAACACAAAACCAAGAGCCAAATCCAAAATTAAGAGTCGCCCACAAAAGAAAAAGAAAAACCAAAAGTCCAAAGCAAGCATTCAAACATAAAGGTCAAAAGAGAAGCTAGACCCTTAGGACCTCTACTTATAAACCCCTTTCTTCTAAATTACTTCTTTGTCAATTATATAGATAAATTATTATTATATATTGTTTGGTTTTAAGACCTTTAAACCTTAATTTTTAACATATCTACCTTCCTACAACAATTTGAGTCAAGATAGAACTCTACAAAAATCCACACACACAACCAATGACTCAACTGCCCTATGCTAGTCTGTGCAACCTTTCAATGTACAAGCTCCCATTCCATCACTCAACATAGAGCACACATACTTTCTTGCTCAATCTTGTATGTCTAAAAAAATAAAGCTAAAATATCATTGCTTTTAGAAGCCTCGTATGCTAGACTTAATGGAATGTCTATTTTTTAAAGTGTATTGAGCAACATGACTATGGCTACTTCTTGCATAACCATTGCAAGCTCTTCAAACAAATGTAGTGAACTCACAAATTTACTTCTTGTTGTAGTATATCCACAAAATGCATTCTTGCAATGCACCTCAAGTAAATTGCATCTCCTTTTCTTAGATCCCCACACAAGCTCCATGAAGAAGAAAAAGAAGAAGAGGAGGAGGAGGAAACAAGAGCTTCTCCACACCAGTCCATCACTCTATCTCACACTCTCCTTCACACACACACACACACACACACACACACACACACACACACACACACACACACACTCTCTCTCTCTCTCTCTCTCTCTCTCTCTCTCTCTCTCTCTCTCTCATACATGCAAGAAGAAAAAAGAGGGCTCTCAAGATTGTACACTATAAGAATGAGCTTATCCATTCACTTTCTAATTGTTTTACATTGCTTCAATTTTTTGAGCACCCTCCCTTTGCATTATCTTAAACTGGCCTTCTCTCATCTTGCACATACTATTTTTCATTTTAGAACCATTTTTGTTTAACTTGCTAGGCCAAATCCTTTGAGCTCATGCCTCACTTAGATTTCACAATTTGCATGGGAGCCAACACAACTCTCTTTTATAAAAATAATTTGAAATACATTTTTCATCTAGAAATTTCATATGCTAAATAGGTGCTATACTTTTTTTTCTCTTATCATTCGATATTTTTTAAAATTTTCTTTTTCTTTTGTATGCTTCCTTTCCTACGCCATCCTAGAAGGGGCTAACAATATATGTGCATATGTTTAGAAAACAAGAGAGTGTATGTGATGGAGTGAGAGATAGAGTATAAAAGTAAGTAAATAAAGGAAGTTAGAGAGAGAGAGAGAGAGAGAGAGAGAGAGAGAGAGAGAGAGAGAGAGAGAGAGAGAGAGAGAGAGAGAGAGAGAGAGAGAGAGAGAGAGAGAGAGAGAGAGAGAGAGAGAGAGAGAGAGAGAGAGAGAGAGAGAGAGAGAGAGAGAGAGAGTGTGTGTGTGTGTGTTTGTGTGTGAGAGGAAATGAGAGATAGTGTTGGGGGGGGTGAGTTAAAGTAGATATTTATGAGTAGAAAATTTCACGATAAAAAGGGGCATGAGGGTGGGGATGAAGAAGAGAAAAAAAAGTGTTGCCATTGCTTAAGTGATATTTATTCTACATGCATCACTTACATGACATTTGCCATCTTATATGAATCTCTTAGGACATTGCTTAAGAAACCAACTATAGTGATGCCTTTAGCAAAAAAAAAAAAAATCATGCTTAAGTGACCCATTGACCACCATCACTACACCCTAGATTTGTAGTGTTAGTGTGCTAGACAATCTTTTTTATCCCATGTATTCCAACCATGATGTTAGAGGAGAGACTTATCTTATGGAGATTCGAGATTTTGTACATGGAAACACCCTTATACACTAAGTTTCATCATAGTTTAGATTCTCTACATGTGTTTTTGGCTAGAGAGGCATATATAGCACTTTCGAGTGGATGTACTTATACAATCATAATTTATATCCATTTCTAGTATCTGGGTTGTATCGGTTTTTATTTTTTTAGTGTCCCTCATGGTATTGGAAAAATCCTCACAAACAGCAACATCATGGCATTCTTTGAGATCATGATCAATCTAAGATGCTCTTGCTCATGTCTACAACACTTAAAAGGCTAATACTTGATATCAAAATATGAAATTGTGATATATATATATCCATATGAGAAGCTTGAATTGAGTGAAACAAGTCCATGCCTGCATGTAAAGAGGTAGAGTGCTAAGTATTGGACCACATGAGAGAAATCCATGATGCAAGGATTGCATGAGAAGCAATAGTGTGTATTAAAAAGCTCATATGGGCTATTTTCAAGCCTAAGAGAGATGTTTTTAATATTAGAGAAGGCTTGGTCATCTTGTATGATAGATAGCATTGTAGAATTGGTTTATCAACTAGCATGGTTAGGATATTTGTAAAGTCATTTGATGACATCACAAACTTTAGGCGGTGGTGCCTAGCTCAACTTGCTCTCTAATGGAGTGGTAGTGCATGCCAATATGCCTCGTCTATGGATTAATAATGAGGCTACTAGCTAGTACAATAGCTCTCTGGTTGTCACAAAAGATAACTATTGGAGTGGCACATGGGAAATGTAGTGCTGTTGGCAAGCTCCTCAGATACATAGCCACTATGGTTCCATTAAAGAGTGCCCGATACTCTGCCTTGGCATTGAAAGTAGCCACCATCTTTGCTTATGGCTTGACCATGAAATGGAAACTTCCATCTCAACAAGTGTTAGCTCACATAGACCCTAAGTTGGGATTTGTGTTTGTTGCCTAGGCCATCTTGTTGACATCTAAGGACTATTGAGAGGTAGCCAATTATCCCTTTTCGAGAGATATAGGGTGTCTAGTTGATACTCTACTTATGCAGATATAAGACTTTTTTGATACATGGTGTCTTGATGGTCTACTTATGGAGAGAACCTTGAAACTTGGGACTATTTTAAGATGGAGATATAGTATGTTTTTATGCTCTACATATGGAGATATAAGCCTTTCTTGATACGTAGTGTATCTTGATGGACACATATCTTCATAAGAAAGGTCGCATAGTGTATCTTCATATAGTAGGGATGGAACTGGCCTATTTTTGAAGTTCAATTTGAATGAAAATGAGTTTGAAGCTTAGAGGTTACACCTTGCATTATTCCTCTATATAATCTATGCTCTAAGGGTATTTTAGAAAACCATTTTCTAAAATTTTGCACCATTTTTCTATATCCATTTGTAAATTTTTGATTTAATAGTTACATCCGCTTCTATAAAGCTAAATTTCAAGAGAATGTGCATTTTTATAGTCCCTTTTTATACATGTCAAACTAAAACATGATGCTAGAGTACTTCGCCTTTTATGAACATAAACCAAGTGTTAAAAGTGAAAGGAAGACTTTATTGTAATAGCTACGCAACACAAGAGAGAAAAGCAGGACTATAAAGAAAGAGAATAATACTTAAAAAAGAACTCAAAAGAATGCTTGGAAAATGGAATCCATGTACCAAGTCATGGGACATTCGATTACAACAATGATCTACTAGCTAAGTGGGCATTGGCATTGGGTCCCTCTCTCCAACAACATCTACAAATATTAGAGTATGCTAATGATGATCAAGTGATTGATGAGAAGGCCCAATATATAAATAGCCAACAATCATGAAAAAATCAACCAACCCAAATGATATTCAAACGATTCGTCTATCAACCAGTAATAAATGTTGATAAATTTTATCACAAATAATGCAATCTAAAATCACAATTAAAAGGAAATGTTTTTAGCCTCCCACTCATGCACCAATTCATACATGAACTTACTAATTTGCTAATACCCTCTCTCCAGAATGGGTGATCTAGTATAGTGTAAAGAAGGAAACCTCACCTAGCCTAATTGGCCTAACCTTAACCAAGGAGTTGAAAAGAAATTGCTGTAATTATAAGAAATTTGATGGAAGCTATAGCCTAAACTATACTAACCCATGAAAAAGGACAAGAAACTAGAAGTGGAACTAACTTACCTAGTTCGATTGATAAAAAATGATAAAAGACCTCTATAATAGCACTCACTCCCCTATTTATAGTTCCCCCCCCCAAGACTAGATAGTGTAGGTTAACTACAATGATTTTTTCCTACATTACAAGCTACTCGAATGTCAAGAAGCTTTGTCCTTAAAGCGCTTGAAAGATAAGAAAGAATACAAGGGATAGAATTTGGACCATAGAGCTCAAGCATTAAAGAAGATCATATAGGTGATAAGGACAAAAGAAATGACTATAGTCAGTTTCCTGCATGTTGTCATAACAGGACTCACGTGGAAAAAGAGTCATATTCTTGATAACACAACTCCAAATTGAGGTCATATCGAAGTATACACTAAGGGGTTTCATCTCCAACCATGAAAACTTAACTCTAATGACATTAATGCAATTTATTTAAGAGCAATATTTTTAATACAACAAATGCTATTGTACAGGAAACCCAATTGTCTTCAACCTTCTTGTCAAAGAAAGCATGCATAAACCATGAAGAGAAAGTAGTACAAAATATTGGATGTAGAATGCCTTGCTACATGTTAATAACTCTTGTAAAGAAGCCTCCTAGCTCAAAGGAAATCCCAACATAATAGTCATAAAAAATAGAAACACTGTCACCCAATATACTATCTATGCCACTTGTATCAAATAGATATGAAGAATCCTATAATATTAATCCACATCAATATGCATCTAAATCATAAGATTTATCCATAGGCTTGCTATAAGGCTTCCCAAAGTCTTCAATACTTGTTTGATCAGCATTACCATCCACAATCTCAATTGACTCATGTGATTCTTCACCTTGTTGTCCATCTTATACTTCATCAACCACTCACTAAATCATCCTCTTCTACTTGAGAAGAGCCTTGATGAAGATCTTCATTATCTTCTTTATGCTCTTCCACTTTGTTATCCTCTTGGTCATCTTACTCTTCATTGTCCTCTTCCTTGGCTACTTGCTTTTCCTCATCATCATTGTCATCTTCTTATTTTGCATTGCCCACATCAGCAACCCAAGCAATGTGTCCACCATTGCATTGGTGTATCCCCTATAAGCATACTTTTCTAACTCATTGTAATATGGCTCAAAGGAAGTAGCATAATCTACATTCAAATAAGAGTGCTCATAGTATTGAGAAACACGGATCCTTGAGCAAGGTCTAACTATGGAGGATAGAAGTCAATGATAAGAAGTATAATGACTGAGACTAGACATTGTTACTCAAGTGAATTAGGTTCAAAGATAGATTAGACTCATAAACACAAGATTAAGTAGAGAGACAAGACTGAAAGTACAAAGTACAATAGCATTCATCATTTAACTCAATGTCAAGTAGATGTTTTTATAGTTATAGGATGGTTCCCCTTTTCTCACTATGCCTATGGGATCCAAGAAGCTTCTCGTAGGTTGTTGCATGTTCCTTGCCCTAGTACTCCTCCATACAAAGAGGCTATCTTAGGACTGTGATTGCATAAATCTTAACACCCCTCCTTAATCACAACCATAAAAAGCAATGAGTATACAAAGACTGTCATGAGTAGAACCTTGTGAAGTGTAGATATGGAAAAACAAACCATATAAAGCTAGAGGCTATTATAAGGCCTCACTTAGTGTGTAGAGGCTACATACATAGGTTACATGAGGATTACAAAGCTTATGATTGAGCATGCAAGTACAAACAAGGCTTTAAAAAGTCAGTGTGAATAGTGGGAATAGAATGACTGATGAGGCTTATCCTTATGTTCTTGAGTGTCTTTTTCTTATTCTTCTTCATGGTCTTATTCTTCTTTGGAAATTACTAGGTAGGACTTTTGTGATCTTTTCCTAGCATAACAAAAATTTTCAATGTGTCCCGTTGTTTTGCAAAAGTCATAGACAATGTCTTTCTTCCCTTTGTACTTGTTATGACACAGAGAACGTATTCTTCCGTTAAAGTGATTTCTTCTTCTTTTCCTTTGAGATTTTCTTCTTCTTTTAGGAGTGATGCCTTAATGTCTACTATCTTTGGATTTGGCATATTAATTAGTGTGGTGGAGAAATTACCAAATTCTAGAGGAAGACTCTTCAGTAGAACTCCAATGTATATATATTTGTTCATTTTTTAATTAATCCTTGAAAGTTGTGCTAGTAGACTATTCATATAATTAAGATGGGTTACAAGGGATGTATTAGCCTTTATATCCAACTTGAAAAATTCAATCAACAATCCATACTTTTGAGATTTAGATTGGGCACCAAACAATGTGTCCAACTATACCCAAGTGGCATGAGATTTAGCACATATGTCTACATGGTGGATATAACTCTATTGTTGCACTTGTGAGAGTTGGATCAAATTTACAGTGGGTTTGATCCAAGGGAGTGAGAAAATGAAGTAATTTTTGAGCTTGAGATCAAAATGGCTATGGTTGTCCTGACAAAATAGGGATCAATGATGCAATTAGTAAATTAGCTTCCACGAGCTCCACATGTCAACTTTGCTCAAACCCTTTGAGATGGGGGACCCTCACTAATGGGTCTAAGTCCCCCTAGGAGGGTTTGTACATGTTTTGCTTGAGTTAAGAGATCTAAGCTTTCAAAATGGTCATTTTCACAACTGTGCCTAGATTTGGGGAGATGCAAATGAAGGGCATGATGTGGATCAATCTCCTCAATTTTTGTGCCAAGAAGTTGTGCCTTGACTTGAGGAATCACTCAAGAGAAGGAAGCTTGAAGAGATATGGCTACTCCAACAAAGGTAGGTGTTGTTGGCTATGGAGGTTAAGAATGGTAGAGTAAAAATGAAGTGAGAGATGAAAGATTCTTGTGCAGTTGAGCTAACTAAAGGTTGTGGGGAGTTGGAAAAGTAATGAGTTGAGATAAATAGAGCGCATCATGGCTTTGATACCATATTGAGAACACAGATCCTTGAGCAAGGTCTAGCGATGGAGGACAAAAGTCAATGACAAGAAGGATGATGACTAAGACTAGACATTGATTGTTACTCAAGTGAATTAGGTTCTAATATGGGTTATCTTGGACTCATAATTACAATTTTGAGTAGAGAGACAAGACTCAATGTACAAAGTACAATAGCATCCATCATTTAACTCAATGTCAAGTACATGCTTTTATAGTTGTAGGATGGTTTTCCTTTTATCACTATGCCTATGGGATTTAGACAACTTCTCCTAGGCTATTGCATGTCCCTTGCCCTATTGCTCCATACGAAGAGGTTGTTTTAGGAGTGCAATTGCATAAATCTCAACACATATAAATATTTGTGGTTATCAACTTGATACTAGCAAAAAAATATGAATCCCTATATGCATAACCAATAACTTGTTGTCCATAGGAGCCACAATATTGACTGAATATATCCTCATAAGCATGTTCATTAATATGATGCTCATAGTAAGTATGCTACTCTCCAAATTCACAAGAGTGTTTCCCATATTCTTGATAGGGTACATATGATGCATGTTGCCCAAAACCATAACGGTCATGGAAATAATCACAAGTGTGCCCATTTGATATAAGATTATATGGCTATCACTTCCCATAATAGTGTCATAGTCATGGGTAGGGAACTCATTGGAAGGAATGAAGGTTTAATATAGCATTATATGGCTATTACTTCCCATAATAGTGTCATTGATAGTCATGGGTAGGGAATTCATTGGAAGGAATGAAGGTGTCTAATATTTGAATGGACTAATCATCAATTGAAGTAGCCAAAACAATCAAATTGCCAATCTTTGACTCTAGCTTGTGGTTAAAATGATAATGTAAAGTAGCCAAAGCAATCATTTTTTCAAGATTTGACTCTATTATGTGCCTAAAACAATCAATCACTTCATTCAAGTGCATAGAAGAATCCCTTATATCCCTACCAACCATATTGTCCAAGTGATCCATAACCACTATTTTAGCAATAACTTGAGCAATATGTATCCAAATGACACAATTCTTAGTCCTACACAAAGTATAGTATATCCCCATAAGCTAAATGCTTTACATTTTTTGTTAGAATATTCTTGCAAATTTGTATAGCAAAATTTTTAAATCTGTCCACACTAAAACAATACCCTATCTAGGCCCTATTCTAGCCTTAACTTGACCTATAAGCATTATTTTTCACTTAAAAACCTTTAAAAGCACTTTAGAAAACTGAGAGAACCATCCTCATAAGGTGTCATGTGTGAGCCCACCAAAGCCATTATCAATCTATCTTTCACCCAATGAGAGTTCTTCTTGCTAGCCTTAAGCTCTTCATCTATCATTTGTTTGGATTGCCATCTAAGCTTTACAGTTAAAGTGCACGGGTAGATAGAGCCATCTTTGTATCAATTTAGTTGAAATTAAAGTAGTTTCCATTCTTCTCGTATTTGATATGTATTCTCCACTCTTTACTCAGATTTTGTCCCACTACGCCATGTAATTTTTATAGTGGTAACTCAAATTTCACCCAAAATACTCTGTTATAGAACCAAAAATAGACACAAATCCATGTGGTACTGTAGTAGACCTCACCTTCAAACAAATATCGGCAACTCTGTATTGCTTGAGGAGCCACTCAATAGCATCAAAGATATGAAGTAGATAGATAACCAATACTTGATAAAAAAACAATGTGCAATAATCTTCACTCTTCTTGCAAAATCCACCTCAAAAGATTGATAATTGAATAACAAAAAGGCCCAAACTTGACTTCAACTCTAGTAAGAGTGGAATATTAGAGCCAAATTTAAAGCGCGTAAGTGGCTCAAGCCATAATAGAGGCATTTTTGGTGAAAAGTGAAACAATCACGAATCAAGGAGCTAGAGTTTTTCTTGATGCATTTTGATGCTAGGAATACAATACACTTAAGTGTCTGTTCATCGATTAGAGTCCATTTGAACCCCCATTTAATAGCAGAAAGATTTCACGTTGTGAAGCATCTACTGGATTCGAAAGTTGGAAAGCGAGTGACGGAGGCTAGATATAGATCTTGATGTCAAAAAACCATCTTTCTAGTCTGATCATGAATCTGAGGTCCTTTACCCCTCCATCTCGGTCCAAACCACTTTTCATACAGTGTACAATACCGGAAATGTATGTTGTGAAGCAAATACTGGATTTGAAAGCCGAAAATAGAGTGACGGAGGCTAGATATAGATCTCAATGTCAAAAATCATCCTGTCCAGTTGGATCGTGAATCTGAGGTCTTTTACCCCTGTGTCTCAGTCGAAACTACTTTTCGTACAGTGTGAAATAAGAGGGATAATTTTTTTAAAGATTAAAACCTTTTGTTGATTAAAAGAGGCTTAAAACTCAAAAAACCTGCAAATTTTTTATGCCCCATTTTTTGTCCCAAATTTGGAAGTTTGTGACTATTGACTTGAAGCATCCTCCTCTAGATGTTGAATTCCTGCAATTCACTCTTTCTCGCCATAAACATGGTTCATATGGGCTGAGATAATGAGGGGGAATGGGTATCATTTCATGATAAAATGCAAGGGGTGGATTAAGGAAGTGCAAAGGAAGGGTCAAGGGTTGCAAATTATAGCGTAAGAATTTATGTGATAGAAAATAATTGAAAATGGTTGAATATGTCTAAAATCATAGAATAATTAGTAATTTCCAATAACTCACATGATAAAAATCAAAATCATAAATGCAATGCAGGATTTAATAGAAAAATGATAAATTTATGGGTTTTTATAGTTTAAGTGGTGTTCTTATGGAGGGTTATTAAATATGATACTCAATCACAATCCATATAGGATCCATAAGTATGAATGTTAGGAAAAACCAGCAATTAATATTAAAATAAATGATGAAAAACTATAAAAATTGAGTTTTTAAATGTAAAAATTTAGTTTTCATGCGTAAAAAGTTATAATAAATTAGGTACATGTGGGTGGATGTATGGTGAAGGTAGGGCATGGGAATTTGCCTCCATCCACCTCTATCTTTCTGTGAAAGTGCGTGTTTACTACTTTTCTACATGGAAAAAATGATATAAAACACCCTCTTAAATCGGTGTACAATTGCAAAACCTAAATAGTAGGGGCAAAGGGGTTGTGGAAAGTTAAGTATCAATTAAAATCTCATTTCTATACAAACCATGACATATAGGTTTTTCTTAATTTAAGTTTAAAGGGACAATAGCATGGATTAGTCTGGTATTATTTCTAAGAAACACATCAATATGTTGGAAAGAAAATCATTGAAAGAATGTTTTACACATGACATGTTGGTTGATTTGTGATTAATTTATTTCAACAAAATATCACATTGCACATTGCATCTACATTTAGACATGATATTAAGAAAAAATCTCATGGATGCATCGCACTTGATTGCTAAAACTATTGACTAACAATGAGAGTCCTCTTTTCAGCTTTCAACAAAGTGACTCCAGTCTCTCATGTGGTGGCTAGATAGTGCATTATACAATGTACTATAATGGAATGGAGGCCATATCGATTTTGAATAGATCCTAGAGATTCAAAATCCATAAGACATTCAACAAAGCCTTGCAACTTTGGTGGCTTACTCCTTATTTCATAGTCAAACTCTTGTAAAGTGATCAGCCAGTTTGCTAGGTGGTCAAGCATGTTACAACTATATATATCATCTCTCACTTGACTTGGGTCTCACCTATATATAATAACTCTACATCAATATGAATCATTCTTTTGGGAGCATGTCTTGTGTATCTCTCTTGTACTCTGTCTCTCTCTCTCAACATGGTATTAGAGCTATGGATGCGTAGCAACAACAAGGAAGATAAGTTGTTTCATTGTTTATACTTGATTGAATTCTTTGCACAAGTGATGATTTGGTACATGAACTTGTTAAAATTATAAGTATTAGTTAATTTTGTCTTTAAAAAAAAAACCAGATTTGAGTGTGTAGTTCTCATCGTGCTCTCGAATCCTGTCAAAACCACTTGTCAATCGGAGTTTTGGATCAAAAGTTATGACAGTTCAAGATTCAAGACAACAATTCTGCTCGAATGTGCGATTCTTTATTTAAAACTGTAATTCTAATTACAGTTCGCTAATCCCCAATTATAGTTTGTTAATCGCTCGTCTTTGTTAATAATGTTGATTACGACAAGCAAACATCTTGCTATTTTTAGCGATGTTTTATTCTCGTTCATGTTCTTTGTTCGACCGAAATAGCACTTTTCTTATACGTGTCATCTCGCCTTGCACGTTACGTCTCTCTATTTCGGGCTTTCTTTTTAGTCACTCAATACTTTTCGTCGTTCTTACGTGCATCTCCCTATTTTGATTGTCACGCATCTCAACTACGCTCGTCTTGTTCATGGTTTGCAGATTCTGCGACATCATCTTATTTGTGTTCTGTCGAGATACAAGCATGGCCAATTGCACAATTGTTAATGGATATCCGTTTGGCCAATGTTCGGTTCCCTTCTTCCAAGGACAAGGCTTTCCTGGGTGGAAAGTAAAGATGATGCTAATTCTTGAAGGTGACGAATTATTTGATATTGTTTTGGGCGACCTGTCTTGCCCAGTTCAATCTATTGATGTGATGAATGACAATTCTCTGATTACTGATAGCCCGTTATTTGAACAATGGAAAATTGATCATATTGATTGGATTCATCGTGACAAAGCGGCTCGTCGTTATATATTGTCTACACTTCTTGACTCACTTATGTTGGATGTCTTTCATCTGGAAACCTCTCATGCTGTTTGGGAGTTCTTATCTCAACGTTTGAGAAGAAATCGGTCATCAAAATTTTATATCTCCAAACTCGTTTGAAGAATCTTCAATATAAGGTTGGTACTTCTATGCACTCTCATATTGAGGCTTTTAAAGACATTATCAATCAGTTTGGTGCTGCCGGCGCTCCTGTTGCTAAAGATCAGATTGTTACTCAACTTCTTCATACCATCAAAGATCCTTTATATGACAATATCAACACTATTTTGTCTAACAAGGATGATATCCACTTTGACAAAGCATGTATATCTCTTATTGAATATTCTCAACGTCATGAGGATCATTTGGAAAAATATGATGCTGTTTTGGTCACTCGTGAACAAAGGGATTTTGATGCTGCTTTTCTTGCTCGCAAGCGTCCCGCTTCACGTTTTCAGCAGGGTGGATGCCCTAATCAAGGTGGTAAATCTTCTCATCTTTCTTATCCTAACAAACATTGTTCTTATTGTGATAAGAAAGGCCATGTGGCTTCTGATTGGCTGGGCACGCCAATATGATGAAGAGCATGGAGTTACTACAAAGCAACCTCGCTCGTCCAAAAGTTTTCCTCCTTCCGATTATTGTGCACATACAGATCATCCATCTCGTCATTGTTATAAACGCAGATATGATGAAGAACGTTCTCGAGCTTATATTGTTCAAAGAACTACAACTGATGATGATCATACTCATCAGGAGCTCAATTTCGTCCCTCATGATATCTCTCCAGAAAAGGTACTTCATGTTCATGATGGTTCTCTATTCATTGTTGATTCAGGTGCCACTGGAAACATGACATACCAATCGCAGTGGCTTCACAATTATCATTCTCTTCCTATCAAGAAGTTTGTTTACCTTGCGGCTGATACGACTTGTCAAGTCAAAGGAGTGGGTGATTTATATCTGGGGTTTGTTTCATCCACTAGAATATTAAGAGAAGTTCTTCATGTTCCAGATTTGCAAAGAAATCTTCTTTCTGTTGCTCATCTAGTTGATCAAGTTTGTTTGTTGGCTTTGATCATAATCAATGTCGTATAGAGAAAGACAAACATACTATAGCAGTGGCTCCTCGACATGGTAATCTATTTGAGCTATCATTGAACGATACGGTTGCAAATGTTGTTACCGCCCTTGGAGATGCAGATTGCAAATTATGGCATCAATGATTTGCACACTCCGATTTTTCCAAAATTCTTGATCTTCATCGTCATGGTCTTGTGCAAGGTATGGATCTTAAATCTCATCCATGTATGGAAATATGTGAGTATTGTGCACTTTGAAAACACCATCGTTCACCTTTCCACACTTCTACTTCATCACATTCCTGTGATCTCTTGGATTTGGTTCATATCGATATTTGCGGTCCTTTTCCTGCCTCAAAGTCTCAATATCGATATTTTATAACTTTCATTGATGATTTCTCACGGTACACACATGTCTATCTTCTTCGACATAAGTCTGAGGCTTTATCTATGTTTAAACAATACAAGATAAGTGTGGAGCTTCAACCTGGATTCTCTATAAAGACTCTTCGTAGTGACAATGGCAGCGAATATGTATCCAATCTATTTGATGACTTCTATAAGGATCAAGGTATTCATTATGAGTTTACAGTTCCTTATTCTCCTAAGCAAAATGGTGTTGATGAGCGCAAAAATCACACTATTCTTAATGCTATACGTTGCATGCTTATACACTCTGGTTTGTCTCGAAAGTTTTGGACTGAAGCATTTCTAATAGCCGTTTTTATTCAAAATCATCTTTCAACAACTGCACCTGCTGGTAAAATTCTTATAACAATCTGGACAGGGAAGACACCTTCAGTCTCTCACTTTCGCACATTTGGCTGCATTGCTTATATTCATGTGCCCAAGGACACTCGACATAAGTTGGATCCTCCAGGTTTGAAGGTTATTTTTCTTGGTTATTCAGATCATTCCAAAGGTTACAAATTTTATGATCCTTCTACTCAAAAGGTTATCATTAGTGGTGATGCTATATTTGATGAGAAGACTATGGGTGGCACATGGTCATGAGTTGTTTCAGATGATACACAGTCTTTGCTTAGTGCATTTCCTTACTTGCTTTGTGAGTCTACTAATTCTGATGATCATAAACCTCCTTCACCTCCAAAGAAGATTGATGAAAATTTGGAGATATATGTCGATCTTCCTATTGAGATAGAGCATGGATTCTATTCTATTGAATATGATGTCTTTGATGATGCTATGTCTGTCCAAGAGGATCCAATATCGTATATGGAAGCTATCAATTCCTCTCAAAGGGATCAATGGCAAGAAGCTATGCAAGCTGAGTATGATTCTTTAATCTCCAAAGGTACATGGATTCTTACTGAATTCCCCCCAAATCATGTTCCTATCAAATGTAAATGGGTTTATAAAACCAAGAATAAAGCTGATGGCTCGTTTGATAAGTTCAAAGCACGACTTGTTGCAAAAGGTTACTCGTAGATTGCATGAGTAGATTATCAAGAAACATTTTCTCCCGTTGTGCACTCCACAACTGTTTGTATGCTTTTGGCTTTTGCAACACTATTTGATTTAGAAATTCACCAAATGGATGTTAAAACGGCTTTTCTCAATGGAGATCTTGAAGAAGAAATCTATATGGAGCAACCTGAAGGTTTTATGATTGCAGGAAAGGAGCATCTTGTATGCCAGCTTCATCGTGCATTATATGGATTGAAGTAAGCCTCTCATGCTTGGTATATTAAGATTGATCAGTTCCTCACATCTAAAGGTTTTGTTGCATGTTTTGCTGACCCAAATCTTTACATCAAAAGGGAGGACAAATGTTTTATTATTCTTGCTCTATATGTTAATGATACTATTCTTGTGTCAAATAATATTGCTTTCTTGGATGCTATGAAGAAGCTTTTATCGACTGAATTTGAAATGGTGGATCTTGGTGAGATACATTCTTGTTTGGATATTCAAGTTCAACGACACCGACAACAAGGCATTCTTCTTCTTCGCCAGACAAAGTTTATTAATGATATTGTTAAGAAGTTTGGGTTGAAAAATGCGCACTCCCATTCTTTCGAGCTCTACCAAGGGTACATTTACAACACGCAATGAAGAATCAGCCATTCATCAACCTTTTGCTAATCTTGTTGGTTGTCTTCAATTTATTGGTTTAAACATAAGACCGGATATTTTATTTGCAGTCTTATTTATCGCCATCGAGAGGATTCTTCTTTATCTTCTTCAACTTCTCTTGACCTTATTGGATATACAAATGTTGATTGGGCAAGTTCACATTTATCCATACAATCTACAAGTGGGAATTGTTTCTTTGTAAATGGATGTTTGGTTTCTTGGTCCAGCAAGAAACAACGATGTGTTGCGGTTTCTATAACTGAGGCCGAATATGTTGCTGCATCATTAGCAGCTCGCGAGCTAGTTTGGCTTCAACAACTACTTGTAGACTTGGGACATCCTTCATCATCTAGTACACCTCTTCGATGCGACAACCAAAGTGCTATTAGTCTTGCCAAAGACTATATACAACATAGAAAATCAAAGCATATTGCTATTCATTATCATTATGTTCGACATGAAGTCAAGAAAGGTTCCATTATGGTGGAGCATTGTCCCAGTGATCAAATGGTTGCAGACATCTTCACAAAAGCTCTTAGTGAAGTTCACTTTAGTTCATTAAGACATGCACCTGGTATTATTCCAAGTTCTTGTCTCACTGATTGAGGCATGTATCATTGTATTCAAGAAAACTTTATAGTAAATCATTTTTGTATCATAGGTATGTGTAGGGGCTCGGGTTTTTCCCTTGTTCTCCCCAAGGGTTTTTTCACTCGTAGCCAGAGACCTTTGTTTGAGTGGGGATGTTACAACTATATATATCATCTCTCACTTGACTTGGGTCTCACCTATATATACTAACTCTACATCAATATAAATCATTCTTTTGGGAGCATGTCTTGTGTATCTCTCTCGTACTCTCTCTCTCTCTCAACAAAGTGGATGTAGCTTATTCTCTGGTAACTTACTCATGAATATATGTGTGTATCAAATGAGTTCAAATAAGGTATTTTAAAAAAACTATTTTTTATATTTTTTATATACAAAAGGGTGTAATATAAAGGTGTTATTTATATGTTGAATAGAAAAGGGTTATGTTTTATTCAAGAAAAAATTACAGATTAGGATATTTATAAATAGGCCTTGAACACACATGATGTAGAGGATATACATACAGTAACTTCCCCAAGAACTTATTCAACAATAGCCTCATCTTCTCTACCTGCATATAAAGTACTATTTTTTAATACAGGATGTAGTGTCTAAAATTTTTCATTGCAAAGTCCCTATCCCAAGGCTCGGTTTCTCCATGTAGGTATAATTAATCTCAAGTACCCCCAATTTGCAACTAGCAATTAGATGGTATCACTTCTTCCAAATTTGGGCTAAACAATAGTTGATACTACACATCATAGCCATTGAAAATATATAAAATATCTCAACCCTTTTAGGTGCTTTCAAGACTGGTGCTTTTGTTGAATCTTGCTTTATATTCTCGAAGGATATTGATAGATATCACTCCAAACAAACAGATAGCTAAAAAATAATAGATTCATAAATGGTAATATCCTCTCAACCTGTGCATTAATAAATCTCGATAATATTTGATTGACAACAAAAAGCTATACACTTCTTTAGGAGTATTTGGTGGACTCATAGTGATGATAACCTTTATCTTTTTAGGATCGATCACAATAGTACTCGAGCTAACCATATGGCTCAACAACAATCTGTAAGTAGAGGGCACTCCAAAGATGCATTTTCTTGGATTGAGAGCAATGCAAAGCCACATATATTGCTCAAAAAAATATCTTAGAATAATCACCTATCTCTCCTTTATGGTGGTTGTCCCAGTATCATCAATGAAGACCTTCAACTCATCTGAAAAAATATCACCGAAAGTTTTATTAGCCATATGTTGCTAAGAACCCGATGCATTGCATAATCCAAAATCCATAATATGATATATAGATGTGCCAAACATACTGATAAATATCGTTTTCAACTTATCTTTCTTTGCCCAATAGCCATTTGGTTATAGTCGGCAAAGGAGTCCATAAATGAATAGATATCCCTACCTGCTAAGCTGATCTAGAATTTGATCAATAAATGGTAGTAGGCATTAATCTTTGACTATCTGTTTATCAAGCTCTCTAAAATCTATGAAAAGTCAAATTTGATTATTTTTCATTTTTTTGATAACTTACTGGTGAACACCACTCAGTGTGTTGTACATGCAATGTCAAGCCATCCTTATGTAATTTTTGTAGCTCCTCAAATAGTCTGTTCCTTAGCTCAAAAGGCATACGCCTCACTTTTTACCGAATAGGAAAACTACTCCCCTTCAAGGAAATAATATGCACAACCAGCAGACTAGGAGGAATATCCCTCAGCTCATCATAGCTCCAAGTAAAAATATCATAGAATTCTTCGATAAAGAACATGTAATCCTTCCTCTCTTTCAGACTAAGTACAGATCCCAGTTTAATCAGTCATGGCTCATCCAATGTATCAAGATCTAGCTCAATCACAATTGCATCTTTGATTTTATCTTGACCTTCTATCAGCACATTCATAGTCACTTGGTATATGGCTAGTTATTGGTGAAAGGTAACTCGTAGTTAGTGATCAAATAATTAAATGTGTCATGTAGTGTGAGAGATCCCATTCTAAGGATGTACCATCGTGCAACCTTGGACATAATTGAGATATTTGAGATAGTGATTTGCTAAATGATTCCTTGATAGTGGAATCACTTTGTAGAATCCCTGGCTAATTATGCATTTGTTGAAGACGCCTTTCTTAACATGATCCTAAGAGGATTTTACAATTACCTCATGATGTTAGTCCAAGGCTACTATGGGGATAGCTTGCTCACATGTTCTATTTTGGCCGTTGATGGTTAGTATGGGTTATGATCAACTAGGTAGTGATTGAACATCTTCCTATTCTATCATGGATGTATCAGATCATTCAATTGCATATTTTTTAGACATCCCTTGCCATTTATGCAAGGGGTTAGCTAATAATTTTGATGTATTTAGTGTAGATGTGAGCAGGCCATTCCCTTGGTCTAATTTTGATAAAGAAAGAGAGAAAGAGAAAGAAAGAAAGTTATATTAACATCTTCTAAAGACCAAAACTGGCCTATGAGACAAACTATGATACAACTGATGAGGTCCAGCTATCCAAAATAAAAGTGCCGAATGAAAAGCTAAAAACTGGAAACTGAAAATACGGTGCTGTGAGTGTGATAAGTGTCGTGTATGTGTATGTGTGTATGTAGCTCTGGTACTCTAGATAATGGCTACAAAAGGGGAACAAATGTCGGCTGTGATAGGGGAACAACTGTCGGCTGTGATAAAGTGGTGCGATGTGTATATGTAACAGATGCAGGGAGATATACTATCCTGGGATGTAGTAGCAGTCGTCGAAGTCGCTAATAGCAGGTGATCCCTCCTAGATGCACGATGTGGTACATCGGCGGTGGAGAAAGAGCAAACTGGAGATCTGAGATCCAATGTGTCGAGTGTCGTCGGATCTCAGTCTACTGTCGATGTAGATCAAGAATCCTCCGAATCTCCTGTCGGTGTGGCTGTGGGGTCCGAAACCCACGGATCCTCGTGCGGCATTGGGTACGCTGGTCCTCAGCCTGCTGTAGTGTGAGCCTGGAGGTCTGGCTGGAGGCTGGTACAGTAGCTCTCACTCTGTCTGTCTGAAAGAACTGTGTAATAGTCATCTGGGTGGGCCCCTCTTTGACTGGGACCCGCTTTGTGCTCTGCTCTCTGATATGCCATGCCTCTCCCAGAAAACGGCCAAATGATCTCTGATCCATATCAGTCATACATCCCTGAAGTGAGCTGCTCAATGTGTATCTAGATCTCAACTCTGAGTATGTCGGGCATCTGAGAACAAAATGCTCATCACTCTCCACCTTTGATCTGCAAAGGGGGCATATCCTCTCCTCCTGTGGGATGCCACTGGCTCTGCCACTCTCAATCATAAGCTGATGTGATGATACCCTGAGCTGTCCAATAAGAACTCTCAATCGATGTGGCATATAGATCTACATATATCTCGGAATCTCTATGAATCCCTGCTCTGATATACTCAGGAACTGTGTATAATAATGTGCCATCTTCGATGGCAGTGGCTGTGCAGGGCTGACCCATGTCCTCTATATATAAATATGCCATATCTCCTGTCTGATGACTCTGTTCCTCTCAGAGAGAGAGAGAGGGTGTAAGTGGGAGCCTGAGTATCATATAGAAGAGGTGGGAGTCTATCAATGTCCAGCCCATGTCTGTCAAACCAAGCTCTAGTCTGTGCATACCATGATGTGGTATCCCCCGCTCGAGCCATCTCCTGAGATGCCATATATGCTCTATATGCAATGCGATCTCTGTCCATATCCTGAAATCTGTGTAGGAAGCAGACTGTCTGAAATAATGCCTCAACTAGCATGGGTGGTGTGGCAAGCTCGGCTCGCACAATATCATGTGGGACTGAGGCCTTGCTGCGAATCAATCTAGATATCATGATCACCAGAGGTCTCTCCATCAATGTCCATACATAATCGGCAAGGCCTGGCCCCCATATAGCTGCTCCATACATCAGTGCTGGAGTGACTAGAGTATCAAAGAGCCACCCCTTGGTGCGGGGCTCCTGGAAATGTGCCTGATGACACTGTCGCTCCATAAGAGCCAATGCTGAGTATCCTCTAGTGAGGCGGTCACGAGCTGCCTGTGTTATCAAGAAAGTCCCTGAAGCTGTTGTAAATGTGACTCCCAAATATACATATGATCTAGTGACCTCAATACTCCCTCTTGCTGCCATGAAAATAAAGAGAGGGTAAGATCTTGTTCTTTAATTTCATATTTTCTTGTTTGTTGTTGTAGTAGTAGCAGTAGCAGTAGCAGTAGCAGTAGCAGTAGCAGTAGCAGTAGCAGTAGCAGTAGCAGTAGCAGTAGCAGTAGCAGTAGCAGTAGTAGTAGTAGTAGTTTAATTTCTTGGTTTTTGTTATATTAGTAGTAGTTTTTTAATTTCTTTCTTTCTTGTTTTTTTTGTAATAGTAGTAGTTCTTTAATTTTTTCTTTTCTTGTTTTTTTAAAAAAATAGTAGGAGAGAGAGAGAGAGAGAGAGAGAGAGAGAGAGAGAGAGAGAGATAGAGAGAGAGAGAGAGAGAGAGAGAGAGAGAGAGAGAGAGAGAGAGAGAGAGAGAGAGAGAGAGAGAGATGCTTTGTTAAAGGCACACCTTGGGTGTGTTCAACGCTTCGGGAAGGCGAGTAGTAGCAGTAGTAGCAGTAGTAGCAGTAGTAGTAGTGGTGGTAGTAGTGGTGGTAGTAGTGGTGGTAGTGGTAGTGGTAGTGGTAGTGGTGGTGGTGGTGGTGGTGGTGGTGGTGGTTGTGGTGGTGGTGGAGAGAGAGAGAGAGAGAGAGAGGTTTTGTTAAAGGTTCACCTTTGGTGTGTTCGAGAAGGTGAGTACTAGTAGTAGTAGTGGTTTGGTGCAATACCACGGTGGGACAGGAAATACTCCGCAGGAAATACTCTGACATAGGGTAGTTACTCCCTCATCCCCATGCATAGCATATTAGACTTTACATACTGTAGGCCCTCTGCACATAGGTGGAGACTTTATATACATTTATCTTGTTGAGTTACAAGAGAAGAAATCCCTTCTCAAACAATTTAAGAAAGAAAAAAAGAATGATAACAAAAACAAATTGTTTATCGTAACGTAGACCAAATGGAAACGATGAAAGCTGTGATATTCACAATCGCGAGGCGTATTCTAATCAACGTCTCTCATGTCCTTGCTCTCAATGTAAGTTGGAAATTAGACAAAAACGTCGATTGTCTATGGAACACGTATGACACTTTGGCAAGTTTCAATCAAAGATAATTGATCAGGCGATCTCAGATTTTGAGCAAACAATAAGAAAAGTGTATATCAATCATGCATTGTATTTGCAAACTAATTGAATATCATATACAAAAACATTGGATGTAGCCGTAAAATTTATTATAGGAAGGTGATGTCTCATCCCAAGGAGGAGTGTATCCTTTGCGGCCCGTTATTTAGAAGAGTTCGTAGGCATGCAATGGATGGAGTGCTTGAGCCAATCCACCACTTGGAAGGTACTACCCAATCTATACCGTTCAATACCAGAGGAGACAGGCAACCTTCCAGAATTTTCTATAAACTTGGAGCCTGAGATGGAGGCAATGATCGAAGCATTGATGCCTATGGATGTCGAGACATTTGATTCGCTTAAAGAGTAAGCATCCATACCATTATATAATGGGTGCCGAGTATCTCGCCTGAAGACAGTGCTTGCACTCTTAAGTATGCAAGCAAAATACGGGTGGAGCAATGCGAGTGTGACTGAGTTGTTTAGGTACCTTCTACGTACGCTTTGTTGATTTCTTTTTGGCACTATCATTAAAAATTTTGTACTTTTTCAATATGTTTTATGATTTTTTTAAAGGTTACTAAAGTATCATATATTACCACTTGCAAATACCATGCCTGTGTCTCGTGATGATGCACGATATGTTTTACGAAAGCTTAGCATAGACTACAACAACATCCATACATGTATCAACGATTGCATACTATTTCAAGGAGAATACGTGACTATGGAGACATGTCCAAACTGTGATGCTAACAGGTATCGATAGGACTTGCAAGGGCAAACCATCCCTCAAAAAGTTCTTGACACTTTTCGCTTATCCCCCGTATACATCACATGTTTTGTACATCCGGCATGGCGAGCTTGACAACGTGGCATGTGCAGAATAGATCCATAGTTGGAGTCCAACAAATATCAATGGATTCATGCGCATGGAGCCACATTGACTCTACCTTTCTAGGATTTTCACGAGAGCCAAGGAATCTTTGGCTTGGTCTTGCTATGGATGGCGTGAACCCATTTGGTCTGCGCTCAACTTATTATAGTGTGTGGCATGTAGTCCTTGTTAGGTACAACATCCCTCCATGGCTTTCTACGAAGAAATGACACCACATCCTTAGCTTGCTCGTTCCCAACCGCTACAAAGTTAAGAATATGGATGTGTATCTTCGTCCATTAGTTTGATGAGCTTAAGATTTTATGGGAGGAGGGGGTCGCAGTGGAAGATATGAGCAAGTGCGATGGTGACGGTCCACCAATATTTGAGCCATTCTCATGTGGACCATGCATGACTTTCTCGGATTTGGGGAGTGCTCAGGTAAGTACGCTTGCATTCTTATTGGTAATATCTATCATAGCTCATTCAAGTTTGTATTCATTGGAAAGAGGTGTTAGTTTGGTTATCTTAGGTTATCATGAATGTCCATTATGTGGGCCACAGTTAGACTCCTGAAGGTCACGAACCATGAATAAGATGGTATATCAAGGACACGTCACTTTCTTGTTGGAGGGTCATGAATTGATGAGGAAAGGCTTTCTTAGACGAACTCCAGCATGAATGAACACCCAAAGCTGGTAGCAAAAAATGGTCCACACGGAGCCACATCCAAACGGAATGCGACGATTCTCAGTTTTCTACAAGTTGCCATATTGGACTCACTTACAGATCAACCACTTGTTTGATCCCATGCATATTTTCAAGAATGTGGGTAGCTTCCTTTGGGACCGCATCACAGGAAAGAGAAACACTACAAGGGCACCAATGGATTTGAAGAAGGTAGGCAAGATGGAGGCGCTTTGGCCCGCAGTCGAGTGCTGATGGTCACTTGCAGCTACCTCGCGCTCCTTGGGTTTTGTCCACTAAAGAAGAGCCCCTTGTGAAGAAAATTATCAAGTCTATCCGCACTCTGATGGGTATGATGTGTTCTCTCAGGTCCGCATTTTCTAAAGATGACCAATCTTCAAGGCTAAAATCAAATGATTGGCATAAGATATGTCAGGTTTGTACTACAAATGGATTGTAAGTGGCCTGCATATTTTGCTATTTGGAGTGTAGTCAATGTTCCTAATGCTTCTTCATTAGAGGCAATTTATACTACCAATTGTGATCGTAGGATGCATTACTCTTCCCATGGATCTCGAGACTTCTGATCCGCTTAGAGAGGAATCATCCATACCATTATATGATGGGTGCTGAGTATCTCGGCTGAAGACATTACTTGCACTCTTAAGTGTGCAAGCGAAATACGGGTGGAGCGATACAAGTGTGACCAAGTTGTTCAGGTACCTTGTACATACGCTTTATTGATTTTTTTTTTGACACTATTATTACAAACATTTGTGCTTTTTCAGGTGTTTTGTGATTTTTTTTAGGTTATTGAAAATCATATATTACCACCTATAAATACCCTGCCTGAGTCTCGTGATGATGCACGACATGTTTTACGGAAGCTTGGCATGGACTACAATAACATCCACGTATGTATCAACGATTGCTGTCTGTTTCGAGGAGAATACGAGACTATGGAGACATGTACAAAGTGTGGTGCTCACAGGTATCGACAGGACTTGCAAGGGCAAACCATCCCTCAAAAAGTTCTGAGACACTTTCTGCTCATCCCCCGCATAAACCACATGTTTCGTACATCCGACATGGCGAGCTTGACAACGTGGCATGCGCAAAATAGGTCCACGGATGGAGTTCAACGAATATCAATAGATTCATGTGCATGGAGCCACATTGACTCTACCTTCCTAGGCTTTTCATGAGAGCTAAGGAATCTTCAGCCCGGTCTCGCAATGGATGGTGTGAACCCATTCGGTCTACGCTCAACTTCTTACAGTATGTGGCCTATAGTCCTTGTCAACTACAACATCCCTCCATGGCTTTCTACTAAGAAAGGACATCTCATCCTTAGCTTGCTCGTCCCAGGCCGCTACAAAGTAAAAAATATGCATGTGTATCTTCGTCCATTAGTCGATGAGCTTAAGATTTTGTGGAAGGAGGGGGTCACTGTGCAAGATATGAGCAGGCGCGATGGTCGGGGGTCAGCCAATATTCGAGCCATTCTCATGTGGACGATGCATGACTTTCCGGGATTGGGAGAGTGCTCAGGTGAGCAAACCTCCATTCTCGCTGGTAATATCTATATTTTATCTCATTCAATCAAATATTCACTAAGTCGTGGTATTTGAACAGGTCTGGTTACCTCAGGTTATCATGCATGTCCATTGTGCGGGCCACAGTTAGACTCCCGAAGGTCACAAACCATGAAGAAGATGGTATATCAAAGACACGCTGCTTTCTTGCCGGAGGATCATGAACTCAAGGAAGGTTTCCTTGGACGAGCTCCAACACATATGAATGCCACAAGCTGGTACGAGCTGAAAATGGTCGACGGAGAATCACATCCAAATGAAATGTGGCAGTTCTCAGTTTTCTACAAGTTGCCATATTGGATCCACTTACAGGTCACATGCATATTTTTAAGAATGTGGGTAACTTGTTATGGAACCACATCACAGGAAAGAGAGACACTACAGAGGCACAAATGAATTTGAAGGAGGTAGGTAAGATAGATGCGCTTTGGTTGCAATTGAGTGCTGATGGTCGCATGCAGCTTCCTCGCGCTCCTTGGGTTTTGTCCACTAAAGAAGAGCGCATTGTGAAGCAAGTAATCAAGTCTATCCACACTCTGACGGGTATGATGCGTTCTCTCAGGTCCGCATTTTCTAAAGACGACCAATTATCAGGGCTAAAATCCTATAATTGGCATAAGATATGCCAGTTTTGTACTACGAATGGATTGTAATTAGCGTGGGAATTTTGCTATTTGAAATGTGGCCATTATTCATAATGCTTTTTCATTTCTGGCAGTTTGTACTATTGATCGCGATCACAATATATCTTACTCCAGAAATTCGCGGGGCCATTTACAAGTTGTCGACTTTGGTACAATGGATCTCACAGAAGGAGATTAAGATGTCCTCTATTGAATCCGCGAGGCGGGGAGTAGTGGAGACAGTCTGTTTCTTTGAGAAATACCTACCCACCAGCATGCTCACGATACAAAGCCACCTTCTTGTGCATCTTGTGGATGAAGTGGAGATTGCTGGACTTGTCCATACGTGATGGATGTTCTTCTTGGAGTGCTTCATGAAAACCCTGAAAGGCTTTGTGCGACAACGAGCTTGGCCAGAAGGTAGCATGGCCGAAGGTTGGTTGGTGTCTGAGGTGCTAGTGCATATTTCACAATGGCTACCAACAGTGAACCAGACAATGAAATGCTATGGTTGTTGAAGGACGATGATAGACTGACTGGAGATGTGGTGGTTGGAAATGGGGTAGAAAAAGGAATGGATGCCTCAATGGAAGAGAAGGTGAATTGCTTTTTTATATTGCACCATGCCTCTATGGAGACGTGGCTCGCCAAGTACCAGATCGCTAGGCAATATCGAGAGGAAGCGCGACCTGAATTCCGACGTAATACGTATCATCGACCGATTCGATATCCCGAAGGCATGGAGGAGATGCCACAGTTTATGTCAACGCGATGGTTGCATGGAGCCTTGACCGCAGCATCTCGCGAAGGGATAGAGGTCTCAATGGAGGAGTGGGAATTCTCAAGTGGATGTAGTCCAAAGGTGATGAGGGGTTTAGAACCCGTCGTATCTAAATTTTATATGCAACATCTAATTTGAGTGTTTCAATGTACAGTACAAAATATATAGTGTAGAGTGGTCGCGCGGATAGCATTTTCGTGCGGAGCGTATTGACAAAATGCGCTCCACAATGGAATGTGGTGTCATGGCAAGGTTCGAACAAGAGAGCCGGCGATGAGCAACGGATCCAAACACGGTTGTGGATGATATGGAGTATTTTGGAAACTTGCAAAGTATTATTACGGTGGATTACCGTAGCTTCTCCATGATACTATTCGATGTGCAATGGTTCAAAGTGGTACTTGGAGGAGCTGGCGCAACAGTTCGACGAGGTCCATCTGGATTTCTCAATATAGATTCCGAAAACAAATGGATGGATTTGCGCGACACCTTTGTGTTGCCGGCCCATTGTGAATAGGTGCATGGAGTCATTTGCTTGCTAATTGTATTACGACATGGTTTATGTCACAATGGTTTGAACTCTCTTGTACGTATTTGTGAACAGGTAATCTTCTATCTAAACCCTCGACAACCTCGATGGTGGTATGTTATACCTTCAACTCCCCGAAGTGCGAGAGTATATGATCAAAGCGATGTTCCGAGCATAGATGAAGATAATATGGAAATAGAGGGGTCGATATTGCAAGGGGTGGAGGCCGTCAAAAGCTTGGAGCCAGCATTGGCTAACAATGATGGAAATACAGGAGTCCAAGAATTCTTTGAGAATGAGGCGGACTCATTCTTTTGTGGTGACATGTCTATAGAACTTCTAGTGTATGTGGAGTTGTGTCAGGAGATTAACATGGGACCATAGGATACTTTATACTTGGAGCATCCAGTTACTCAATTCGTTGACCAATCGCTTATAAGGGTACATAAGATATGCATTTTAAGTGAGATTTTTTTAAAATGATTTATATTACTCTGCTTTGTATGATTTAAATTGATTATTCTAATATCATTTTTTGTCTGTGCAGGTGATATTTTCAGGATGAGTCGAGGGATGAGCGACGAGGAGTTACAGGACATCTTCGCACGCATGTCTCCAGACCAAATCGCCAGATTCAGAGAGATGGCAAACCAGGAGCTGTCTTGTTCTTCGTCAAGGCACTCTGCTAGATCTGCTTCAGATTGCGCAAAAGCCAGAGTAACTGGAGTAGACATTCCCACAGGTGTGACAAATCCTGGAGGTGAGGCAGCTCTAGCTGAACGACGAGACGGAGACACCGCGTCCGTGTCTCCACAGCATCCACCTGGGCCACGAGAGTGAGGAGTCGCACATGTATCCCATGTGGACCGTAGGCTCACTACCTTTGTATCTCTACAGCACCCCTTGATCCCGATGCACTCCCTCCCTCTGGCCCAAGTCATGAGCCATCATCATGAATGATGAGGGGAGGAGGGTGATGGCTCGCATGAGAGAGTTGTGCCAACAAGTTTTTCGGCACAACGTCTTGGATCATTGGAAGAACATACCGGAGGGGAGCAAGGACTACATAGTAGCATCCTTACACGAGGAGTTTCCGGTGCCAGCCGTAGTAGATAGATTCTCTACGGGCTGGATGATGGATTGCATGCATGCATACATGTTACATAGATGATTCGATGCACGCAAGGCAATCAAGAGTGGGGCTCCAAAGCCTGAGTGGTTAGATGCAAACGACTAGCGCCAACTGAGGGAGGAGGCTACAGATTCTCCAGGACATTGGAGTCAACAGCGCGAGGTGGCGAGGGCACGACTCGAGGCTGGAGTGATCCATTATCTTGGGAGTGGCGGCCACAGGACATATTTAGAGGACTTTGTAAGTTTTTCTTTTGTTTTGCTTGTTTATTTTTTTGAAATATTCTTTGTACTGACAATTATGTTTCTAACAATTAGCATTTTGTTTTCTTTGTAGCACTCCATTACAAATCGCAATCAGTTTGGCCTTGAGACTCGATATGCAGAGAAGCACGGTCTCACTGCATTGATCGACCGATTGTATAGACGCGACGGCCTTGTAAATCACTCATCTTTCTTGTCCGTAGTTACCATGAGATATTTGAATGCATTATTGTATAGTGGACTTATGTGTTGTTTCTTTTTCTGTAGAGTCCGTTCGATGCTACTTTGCAGCAGGACAAGCTTTCGGGAGACGAGGATGCATAGCTCGCCCTTGGATCCCTAGAGCTCATACACCTTTATTTTTGAGTCGCCTGATCTATGTAGACATGTTCTATGTATTAGTGATATCTTGTCATAATTGTACCAATCACTTTTTATGCAATCATGTATTTATTTCATGTATTAGTTTTATGATTTCAGTATACATTGTTTTTATTTGCAAGCGCATTGTACACAACAGTGCAGAAACTATTTTGTATGGCTCTCATAAAGCACACAGTGCTAGCTGCCCTGCCACAAATTTTTTTTCTCCCTATTACCGCCGCTATTAGCGTCATAAATTTTACTGCTCGCGTCGCTATTGGCGTCGCTATGTACATCGCAAACTGTCGCTATCAACGTCGGTATTGGCATCGCTATCAGCATCGCAAATTTGATAGCGACGCCAATACGGACGCTGATAGCGATGATTTGCGACATGCATAGCGATGCCAATAGCGACGCTGATAGCGACGTCAATACCGACGTTTCTATGGCATCGTTAATAATGCTGCTTTTTGCGATGACGGGGGCAAATTTTGTTGTTTGTATTTTTGTCGCTTTAAACGTTGGTATAAGGCCTATATCTTGTAATGGACAACAAGTAAGCCCTCCTTGTACTAGGACTCAAAAGCAAGAGCAGTCACGACCTGCAATTTTACAACCACCTTATGTTCAAGCTGAAACCCCTGCTGTTCAACCAAATGTTAATGTCATAAAAATAGAGGAGGTGGTCAGGGATAGAAGGCTCCAAGCAGAAATAGGGAGAGGTAAGATAAAGGTAGATATAGTAGAGACCATGCCTATCAAGCGGGTACATGTCCAAACTGAGGCAAGCAAGGAAAAAATCAATGAGGCAAGTACATCACGGGCACCTAGAGATGAAGGGAAGAAGAGAAAGACTCGAGCTAGGTCTAAAATTGATGTCTTTGACTTCCCTTTGGGTTCTCGCACACAACCTTATGATCTGGTAGCAGATGTAAGCTCTCAAGGGCCAAAACTTACTTGGCCACAACTACTTCATGCCTCTCCAAAGCTACGACGACAATGGTAAAAAATGGTAAGCAGCACAAGGGAAAGGCAAGGTAAAATGGTTAGTGCAATCAAGGTATATTGCCTCAAAGATATAGTGCCTTTAGTGGAGGCTCAAATCAAAGGTCGACGGATTCGAAAAACACACTACAACAAAAAGGCCTCATAGACGCATACTTAGACGCGATTTTTGAATATAGAGAAATTCTTATGGGCGCGTTTATCCTCCCGTCTATTTGCGCATCTACCATTTCACATCTATAATCGCATATATCAACAAATTTACATGCACAAATAGACGCACAATAGATGCACATATACACGCGCATATAGACACGCTGGTAGACGCGCAATTACAAGCACTGGTAGACGCGAACGGAAAACAAAAAATGTCCTTTAAAAAAAAGATATTTAATTTCTTTTTTAAATTTGAATTATGAAGCACGTGTAGTCTGCATTATAGACGTGCGTATAAACGCGAATTATCTACAATTTAGATGCGTGGATAGATGCACAAAATAGAACTGGAAAAAAAAAACCAGAGAGCACATCCATACATCAGATTGTGTATTTGGGAAAAAGACAATGTATCTTACGGGTACGAGAATTGAAAATAAAAGTCCATGTATTCATTATATATCAAAAGCATTTATAAGGGAAGTTTAAGTGCTTGCGACCTAAAGCATGGCCACAAGCAGTAGGCTCAAAGAGATATCATACATATACAAGAAAAGAAGGCCTCATGAGGAGGTATGGTGCTCCTCTACGAATCTGAAGAGGAAACATCTTCGCTAGTACCACCATGGCTACGAGCATCGCTATCCCCCTCCTCGCTATGCTCCACATCCGGGTTCGCCTACACACACAAAAGATCAGGGTTGCTTACATAGACAAGGTGGAGAAAAAGTTATAATTAGCTATACTTTTAATAGGAAAGTAAGAAAAACATACCTTCTCTGGCTGTCGAATCCTCATGGCCCGGTTGTATTGGTCCTCAGTGATGAGACCCTTCTCATAAAAGTAAAGCCATGTCACTGCGCGGTTATGGCCTCGATGGTAACCTACCTCTCTAGGAGTAGGTGTCCTACCAACGATGGTAGTCTGCAAAACATTTAGATATATACAAACAATTATGAGTCACAATATCTTAGAATAAAATATATAAAGAATTGAAATAAATATAAATTAAAAAAACTAGAAATCAAAATATACTTACAAACTCTGCCTCCCACGACTCTCTGCCGCCCGATCCGTAATGCGACGATCCCATGGTTTCCATTTGGATGCGTCACGCCTCTGCATGCTAGCGACTCTTCACTTTCTCTGCTACTTTCTTCTTGGCTTTCTTCCACTCTATGCAGTGGCACATAGGTGGTTGGCTATAGGCTCCACGCCCCTGCTCCAACCTCCGCAGTGAGTCCCTGGCCCGTGTCATGAGGTGGGATCTTTTGTTGTGAAGTATATCCCTTACTTTTGTACGTTCCCAATCATTCGAGAATCGCTGACCCTCAGGATTTGGGTACCTCCTATGGACTGCCCTCAACACCTCCTGCCACAAGCCGCTTTTCTGATTTTTGAAGGCAATGAAACAATCTTTATACGTCGCATGCACGACGCTCCTCATGTACGTCATTACGTTCCTTCCCTCATTATCATGAAAGATGCCACCAGCATCTGTAACTCTATAGTACTGGCGTACAACCTCCTCTACATGATCTACTAGTGAGGGTGATCGCTCGCCACCTCCTAGGCAACCCCCACACAAGCCTCGTCCTCCCCCTCGACTCTCCCTCCTCCCTCTCTATCGACTACCCTCTGCCTCCCTGGACGCATGAGCTTTTGCAGATGCACGTGCTTCTGCAGATGCTTGTGCTTCAGCCGATGCACGTGGAGCACGTGGAGTACCTGCATATGGAGTATCTGCATATGGAGTACCTGCATGTGGAGTACCTGCATGTGGAGTCTGGGAAGTAGTGCCAGGCAAAGACGTCAGAGGCATCCTAGACATGACACTGAACACCTCGTCCGCTGTGGGAAAGCGGCCAAGGCATCTGGTCATCTCTCCCATGAAGTCTTCCCTACTAGGAAAACCTCCAAAAAATTGCATTGACCCCCCTGCCAAAGGAGGCCAATGTATCATTCATGCGATCCACATCTGGGTCAATGCTAGATGAACCAGGATATGACATCTGCAAAAAAACACAAGAAAAAGACAAATTTATTTGCATACAAAAAATCATATATTACCTACATTTTCAAAGAGCTTTCTTTAGACATTGAGCATAACACTTAAGTGCTAATGCTTCTCTTAAACAAGAAAACTGATAAACACAAACATGGGATTTGTCACATTCATCATTGCAAAAATATATTGTTTACTATCAGAACTGGGAGACCTGGCGCATGTATCCCCGCGTCTAAATTGTAGGTTAGACGCGCCCTCAGACGCGCTCCTGAGTGAACCTTCTATCTAGCGCATCTATCTGCGCATCTAAGATGCAGCACAGACACGCTGTCAAATGCACATTCTAGGTCAATGCGCGTGTATAATTGCGTGTAGACTGCAGGTCAACCTTTTGTGTAGCGCGTGTATCATTGTGTGTACACTGCAGAGCACACGCGCACTAAGATGCACCCTCAGATGCTATGAGAGGAAACATTTTTCACGTCTATATCTGCGTCTACACTGAGATGTAGACGCGCTATCAGACGCGCTTGGTCGGCTGATTTTAGGCCGACCGCCATTGATGATTTACAAAATGCAATACATAATGGAATCACAAATCCTAAATACACAGAGAGAGCAGAGAGAGGAAGAGAGAAACAAAGAGAGAAACAAAGAGAGAGAGAGAGAGAGAGAGAGAGAGAGAGAGAGAGAGAGAGAGAGAGAGAGAGAGAGAGAGAGAGAGAGAGAGAGTCACCTTGGGTGTTTGGTGTGGCTGGTGGTGGCGCTTCTTCCTTCTCCTTCTTCCTCTCCTTAGTAAGTTACCCTCCCTTGATGCTTGCTTTCTTGCTTGCTACTTCTTCTTGTTCTCCTCTCTCTTGTTCTCTCTTTCTTCCTCTCCTTGGCTTTCCTTTTTTCCTTCTTGTGTGTTTGAAATGAAAGAAGAGGTGAGTCATGAGGAGGTGAGGCATGAAGAGACTAGGTGAGGCATGAAGAGACTGCATGTCGGCTAAACTCAAGCTTCAGAACCGCAAAACATGCAAGAAAGGAAAGGCGCAGTTTGAAAAGAAATGATTTAAGTATGGTTCGAATTTTGACATGTGCATCTATTTTTGCATGTATATGCGCATCTATTGTTCAGATAGACGTGAATATAGATGCGAAAATAGATGCCAATATAGACGCGTAGATAAACACGGATATAGATGCGCATTTGGGCTTTATCGTAATTTTTTATTTTTAAGATAAGTTTTGATAGTGAATTCTTAGATTTATACACTTACTTTCTCAGGCCATATATCCCCTGCAGCAACTGACACACCAAGAAACACTTGTATGGAGTGAACAAAGTGAAGGACATTTTAAGAAGATAAAGAAAATGTTGGGGCCACTTCCTATAATCCTCCAGCCTTGTTGGGAAGAAACATTCTTTGTAAACCCTAGCATGGGAGAAGAGGGCATTGATGTTGCTCTCCTACAAAAAGATCCAAAAACATCCTTTATGAGGCCTGTATATTTTGCCAGCCACCTCATGAAAGCCTCAGAGAAGGCTTACACCTCCATTGAACAACTAGTATTGGCCCTCATGTTTGCAGTAACCAAATTTCAACCACATTTTCTTCCAAAGAGGTTTGTGATCATCACTGTGGAGGATATGTTTCCCTATGCACTACAACATATGGAAATCTTTGACAAATTAGCAAAGTGGGTGGTCCGACTTCAAGAGTTTGATTATACAGTGCGTGTTGAAAAAACAACTCGGGCATGCTTGGCTGATATTTTGACAAATAGGTGCTATGAGAAAAATCTCAGGGTGAAAAGAAAGAACCTTCCACCACCCCCATCCATAAAAACTCTTGTAGGTGCTTATAGCCTCTACTTTGATGGTGCATACAAGAGAACTAAGGATAAGGCAGCCGCAGGCATCATTGTTTTCTCTCCTTCAGGAGAGAAAATCTATGGTGAAGGAATCATCTTGGAAGGTGTCCACTCTAACAATGAGGTAGAATATCAAGCTTTAATCCATGGTCTTTGTTGGTGTCTTAGTAATTCAATCGAGAGGTTGAATGCTTTTGGAGACTCCATGCTATTGGTAAGGCAGATGCAAGGTACATGGGCATGCAAAAATACAAACCTCTCTAGTAAAATGAGAGAGGCCAAATCTCTTATGAGAAGATTTAGGGAGGCACAAGTACATCATGTGCCAAGAGACCAAAACAAAGATGCCGACCATCTAGCATCATCAAAGCTGAATGAGTCAATGGTGGGAGCAGTGGCTATCAAACCCCCACTTCGGCAAGGCAAGGAAGACTTAGAAGATATTCTACATCTCTTGGAGCAAGGAGATAGTGGCTAGCTCGGAAGGCTACAAGATATCGCATGGTAAATGATAGTTTGTATTGTCTTGGTAAGGATGGTGTGCTTAGGAAAGTGCCTTCAAAATGGGAAATTGAAGAAATCTTAAAAGCTTTCCATGATGATGTGTGTGGAGGGCACTTTGTACACAACATCACAAGTAGAAAGGTTCTACAAGCCGGCTTTACTTGGCCCAGTCTACACCGAGATGTCAAATATTGGTGTCAAACATGTGAAGAATGTCAAAAATCAGGACCACGACGACTCATAGCAGAATCCCAAACCCCAATCAAGGTCTATAGACCCCTAAATATTCAATGATGACACTCTACCCCTTACTACCCTCAATGCAATGGATTGGTGGAAAAGGTAAATGGAATGATTTGTAAAATCATCAGCAAAAATAGGTACATTCACAAGGCCTCGGGATTGGGACAAGCACCTTAGTGGAGCTGTATGGGCTTACAGAACCTCCTTCAAAACCATGTTAGGGTTCACACCTTTTTATCTAGTTTATGGACAAGAGGCTCTTTCGCCTATTGAGGTGAAATTAGCTAGCCTTCGGGTATTAGGTGGCACAGTAGGCTCTCAAAAGGAGAAGTTACATCAAAGATTACTGTACCTAGAGAGGCTACATTTGGATCGTGAAGAAGCCATCAACCACTACTCCCACGAAGCTGAGAAGCGTAGATAAAAGTCTCAACAAGAAGCTAACATATAAAAACATCAAGGAGGGATCTTTAGTGCTTCGATATGACAATCGCTTTGATAAAAGAAAGGATGGCAAGTTTCTCTATTGGTGGGAGGGACCGTTTTGGGTCACAAAAAATTTCAACAATGGCTCCTACAAAATTTAAGACATTGAGGGAAAAGTGCACAAGACCAGGGTAAATGGATGGCGCTTAAAACCCTATCACATCAGGGTGGGGTCAGCTCAAGATACCAAAGAGTGTCTAAAGGCATAAATACCTCTAGCCAAGTTGGAGGGGGCTATATGATCCGAGAAAATCATTAAAAAATATTTGTCTAACACTTTGTTGATTTTTTGTACATTTGGAGCTTTGAAATAAAGAAGAGGGTGGGAACAACCTCTTGGAAAATCCAAGAAATCAGTGGATGGAAATATTTCACAGATCGGTTTACCAAGGGGAGGTGAAGAGTAAAAATCAATGGAGGAAGGTGAAGAGAAAATGTATAATGTGAAAAGAAAAGCCATGAAATGGATTTGGAGCCATCCAAAGGGCATGTGAGGCTCATAATGTCATGACTTTGGAGCCTTATGATAATTCAACCAAATGGGACCCTTCTAGGAAGCATTACTGGAAGAAAAATCAGGCATATGATTTTGTAAGATTTTTTAAAAATACTTCCACTCCGATCCAAAACAACTTTTTAACATGAAAGTTGTAACGCGTGAGCTGAAGTTTTGGATGGTATTTCTTTATAATTTTTTGAAGCTACGAGTCCAGAGATATGACCAAAATGGTGGATGCCAACTTTTTCCAACTACGGTGGAGACCACCTCCCAATTTTATACACACCCACACTTTCTTCCCCACACTTAACACTTTCATAAAACATCATTCATTAGACTCCCAACCCTTTCCCCTCTCTTCTCCTCTCTCTCAAGCTAATAAACCATTAGAATTTCCCTCCTAAATCACCCTCAAATCATCCTTAATTGTAGTAGTAATGTATGAATTCTCACTACTCTCTCTCTATTATTGCTAGATATGATCTTTTTTTATGAAGATTCTCTATATTTTTTTATAGGAGAGCTCTTGGACTCAAGCTATGGGGGGGAGAATGGAGACAACTCACCTATGATGGAGCTTGATTAAGTACAAATTGGTCAACAAAACATCTAAATGGAACTTCCACATTGGTGGAACTGCCTTAATGCAGCTTTGGTGGTGTTAATTCCTATTCTATCTTAACCTCCTCCCTAAACACCCTCAAGTCCTATATAAAGAGGCATTTTCCTTTGTAATTTGCAAGAAGAGAGAGAGCCAAGAGGCCTTCTTCAGCCCTATTGAGCCTTTCCCATTCTCTCTCATGAGCTTATGTAGTTCATTCCCTTACTATAGCTTAGTCATGCTCTACAGTGTACTAAGCCCATGGTTTTGGTGTCCATATTGTGTATATTGATTATGTCTCGAGGGTTCTCCATCTCTTGTGCCCTCTTAAGTTTTATTGATTAATCTATCTTTTGTAGTTCTCTCTCTCTCTCTCTCTCTCTCTCTCTCTGTTTTCCTCTCTTCTCCCTCACAAGCTCCTCTCCATCTTGCATAGCGTCCTAGTAGCCCTATGAGCAACGAGGCTTCAAGTGCTGTTGTGCTCTCCTTTGCATGTGTGTTGTCTAATAGTCACTTCATAAGAAGCTTGCTAAGCATAAGGTCTCCTTCTAGCACACACACACACACTCTCTCTCTCTCTGTCACGTCCTAATCAAATTTTTTTTGCTAAGGGTAACACTTGCTAGATCTCCCGTATGTTTATATTCTATGGCAAGCTTCTAGCTTGTTGTTCTCGATTGTAGGCCACTATGCCTTGCAAAGCTTCCTAGGCTAGTCTCCTCTCCTCTTTGAGGTATACTATGATATCCTTGGATGGACTACCATGGTGATTTTCAAGTCGTACTTGCTCACCATGTCTTGGATTTCATATGGGAAATTCCCCAGATCAAACTCTTTGTTATTGTGTTTGCAGTTTGTGCTGGTCTCTACCATATCCGCGGTCTCTTATCCCACCAAGGTGTCGATGAGGTTGATTAAATTAGGTAGATTCACTCTAGCAAAGATGTTTGACCTTCCATTTGTCTAGCTCTTACTTCACGTCTTCCTCTTGGTCTTACCACTTGGGGTTCTCGATCACTCGTCTAAGTTTTAGTGTCTTCTCCTACTTGTGGTTTCGTTCAGTTCCTTAAGTTTGAGTAAGTTCCTTGTTATTTGCAAAAAATTCTCAATTAACTGTCACTCTGTGTGTGTGTGTATACTCTTTTCTGTGCACTATGTGAAATCAGGCTTTCAACTTTTTTTCAGGTGCACTTCAAGTATCGAAAAAAAACATGGGGTGCAATGCAGAATGGTGAATGCAACTTCAACACTCCCACCTATGCTCTCGGCCTGATATGAATTTAGGCTCCATCATTGGCTACTCTCGCTAGTCTCTAGGGTCTTCAATGCGTCTTTTAGCTCCAGCTCAGGGTCTATGGTTCATTTTGGTGCTCTTAGCAGGGTGGACAACTAATAGGTCGATTGGCATTGCTTCTAGGTCTGTGATTCACTAGTTCTCTCATTTTTTGCAACAGAAAGATGTTTCGTTCATCTATATTGCTCTCGAGGGTTCCTATGGCTATGACACAGGTGACTCAAGGTCCACAGATATCAAATTTGACAAATTCTAGATTCGGCCCAGCTGGTCCGAATTGCAAGGTTCAAGTTTTAGATTCGGCCCATTCGAGTAGCCGAGGGCCAAATAATATCAAGGCCGAATCTGAGGCCAAGTTTTTGAGGGCCGAACATAGAGCCGTTGAAATGCCATAATGTGGCAAGGTGGGCTGAATGGTCGATCATCTAAATTGGTCAGGCGGAATGTTTGAGTGAAGTGTTTGAATGTGATTAGGCCGAATGGCGGAAGGCCAATTCTAGGAGTTGGTCTAGAGTGGCCGTCTGAATCTGGGAGAGTCCAATTTTTTTGAGTCGGATTTTTTGAATTCTAGGAATCAGACATCTGAGTGTTCGATTCTAGGAATCAAACCCATGTGGACTGTGTTCGATTCCATTGGCACACAAACACAATGGCAATAACTCTCTCTCTCTCTCTCTCTCTCTCTGTGTGTTTACTACAAAACTAAAAATGAGCCTTCCAACCCTAGGGGATCCACTAGGGTTTACCGTATGGTACCACATGAGTGTAAGGGAGGGGGGTTATTAAAGGGAAGGAATGTACATTTTATAAGGTAAGGTCCCATAAATAGGGGGTAGATAAGGGGTATTTTCATATATTTCTTGGAAATAGGTGACGTCTCCTTATTACTACTAGTGAATCCCCCGTGCTTCCAACCCTGGTCTTTAGCCCTTGTCCTAATGCCCAAGTACTACCCCAATAATGCTCATGCCTTGTCAACAGATTGCAAGTCAAATTTTTTCCAATTTGCCTTATTTTGGCCTATTTTATAGCAGAAACTCTAGGTTTCTTTGTTTCGATTTCTTGCTTCTAACCTACTCTAAATGCAATAAAAATCAAAATACAAATACTAAAATGAATCCTCCTACTTATCTACTTATTAAAAAATTGAAATACTTACTTGTTGCGAAGATTAAAACCCCAAAATATCCTATCTGTTTCAAGCTCCAGTTCAGGGATGAAACCCTTACTTCATTGCTCGATTTGAGACACACAAGTGCTCAAGCTTGAATCTATTTATCTTGACAATGGAACCAAAATGTAGTGGGAGTTCATGCTCAACCACCAAGACCCATGGACCGCTTATTCTTTCATATGTTTCAAGCAAGCACAAATGGCTATCTCTCACCTAGCCAATGCACCTTCAATCCTATGGGATGTAGTGAGCTTACCTTGATGCTTGAATGAGTAGCCTCCTCCCTCAAGCAACCTCGTAGCTCCATGATTCTAGATGTGAGCTCAAGCAACCTCAATCCTCCACCTTCAAGCTCCATCCTCCATAGCCACATGCGAGACAAGGGAAGAGAATAGAGAAGAAGAAGAGAGGAGGTGATGAAGATATTCTTCTCCTTGATCCTTCACCCTCACACACTCACTCCCTCATACTCTCACAATCCCTCTCTCAAGCATACACAAGCAAGTAAGAAGGAGAGAATAAGAGAAGAAGAAGAGATCACTTTTGCCACACACTAAAGAATGAGCTTCTCATTCACTTTTTGGGTTTATATACCAAACCCTAATCCCTTTTGGATGGTCATCCCCTTTCTTACATGGTCGGTCGTGGCCTAGGCCCTCTTTCCTATTGTCCTCCTATCTTCCTAGCTTTTTTTCTACCACCCGTCTATCCTTACAATCTACACAAGAGGGAGCCTGATACTCTTTTACAAAAGTTTTAGGGGTGCCTTGCGTTTAAAAATATGCTTTTACCTTTGACTTAGCTTTTGAGGCCACCCTTATGGTTTCGGTCGTTTCGCTTCTTGCTTCTTCTTTTGTGTCTGATTTCCATGTGAGCTGCCTCTTTCGGCTCCTGACTTGAACTTTTTTACTTTTTTTTTATTTTTCTTGTGCTAAGGTTAATAGTATGTTTGGTAGAAAGAGGCCAAAGATACTGGTGTCAAGCTCTCCTACACCTGTGAATGTGCTACTTGGAGATAAAAATGATTCTTCAAAAAATGAGATGGCTTCACTTTGACTAGGTCTCTTACAGAAAGTCTTTTTGTAGTGCTTGGTCTTTTTTTTAATTATGATCTATTTCAATATTCAGTATTGTTGTTTTTAAATATCATGCGAAGCAAGCATGTAATTTCTTACAGTCATGTAAAGGTAAAAGTTTGTAAGTATGGTGCATAGAAGAGATTGTTTGTATATATGGCATTCTATATTATAAAATGTATAAACTACTTTTAGTTTTAAGTTTGATGAGAGAGAGAGAGAGAGAGAGAGAGAGAGAGAGAGAGAGGAAACTATTCTAATTTTACGTGAAGAAAGCAACTTTGCTTGCCGCTTCACAATGAGAGAGAGAGAGAGAGAGAATAAGAAGATGAGAGAAAATAAAACAAAACAAAAGGTGGAAATAGAGAGGGAGAAAGACAATTTATAGAGAGAATGGGGAGAGAGAGAGAGAGAGAGAGAGAGAGAGAGAGAGAGAGAGAGAGAGAGAGAGAGAGAGAGAGAGAGAGATAAAACAACTTAGAAATGGAGAGGGAAAAGAGGAGAAATGGACTATTGAGTGAAGTTGTCGTGCAGTAGCAAAGAAACTTCGCTTGCCACTTCACATGAAGTGGCGTAGTACTCTGCATAATTGCATGAAAGAACAAGCCATATATATTCAATAGTGAAATAAGAAATTTTATCTTAAGGATGTTATCCAACCATGGGTCTTAAGAGAAGATAGAGTGGCATCATTTGTGGTTAAGTTTTATAATGATCCTCCACATCCTACAAGCATGCAAATGGAGCGTATATCCTCATTTATATTTTATATGTTTTACCATATAAGACCAACATGTGTGAGCTTGAAAAAAAATATTCATGAAAAGGTGGTGTCAAAATGGAACTATAGAGTTTATTGACCAATTGTATACTTTCATAATAAAGAATTCAATGAATATAAGCAATGGCATATACATTGTTTATAGAAGTACAAAGTGACAACAAAATAAACATCATTGTACGGACATAATGTATACAAATAACAATGGGATTATTATTCTATTTATATTTAGTAAAGAGCAAGAAAATAAACATCATTGTACAAACATAAGGTATATAGATAACAGTGTGATTGTTATTCTATCTATATTTAGTGAAGAGTAAGAAAATACCATGTACTTAATACATTTCTAACGAAAGAGAACAAAAAAAACATTGGCAATAACATTGAATGGACGAGCGCATGTGACAATATTAAGTAACTAAAGAATAAGAAAGAAATCTATTCTAATATTAACTTGATGCATGTTAAACCTTGAAACAATAAGTGTTACTTTCATTTGTACTTTCATGCGTAGGAGGAAAGGACATATGTAAGAGCTGAAGGAAACCCTAAATGGTAGCATGATAACAATTAGAACCCCACCCATACAAAATGAAAACTAATTTTAAAAAAGAGAATTGCAATCTTAAAAAGAAAGACACAATGGAAGGCACATGAAGAGACAATGCAAATGTTTGGAGTATGGGTACTAAGTTGGATCCATGCAAGTCATACATAGAAGATGACTGCTAACAATAAGTCATGATCAATGTCCAAAGTCATGATCAATGGTAGGGTCTAGACCAAAAAAGGAGAGTACATACAAATTCATTTCCATTGTGTGATTTGCAATTTGATTATGCAACTTGTATGATTTGCATTGTGTAATTTTCAATTAGATTAAGCGGCATGTAGATATACACAATGCACGTGTAATGTTGCATGCATTTGATTTTCAAGCTATGCCATCATTGAGAATTGAGGACCAACATTACTTGTGTTGTTGCTCATGTTATATAGTATAGTCACCGTTATGGTAGCCATCAAAGGAAAATTTAGGAGGGTAGTGGCCTATGACAGGTGTGGATTCATGTCTTTGCATGGTTTTCAAGCCATGCAAACATGAGGCTTCAACACAAACATTCTCTATTTGAAGAATCTTGGAATAAACATTGTAATATCAAAATTAATAAAGTCACTAAAACAATGACAAATATATGTATTTATGAAAGGACACAACCTATAAGTTAAGAAACATAGTTGCATACATTTATGTATTATTATAATCCAATTATGGCAATCAATACGTTTGGCTCTTCTACAAATTTGTACAAAGATTGTCTATGTTTGCGATTTTGATTTTTCTAGATGGTATCATGCGCGATGCCAACATGCCAAGAAAACTATCGCCTAGACTTAATGGATATGCACACATTATTCCACATAGGTGATCTCCTTTTTCTCGGTCCGGATGGCATCAATGATGGTTGTGCCTCTAACAACACAAACCTATAGATTAGATATTACCTAACTCTAATTACCAAGTATGGAAATTAAGCATAATAAATGTTCTTCAAAATTTAGAATTACTAGGTATTGTTGATGGCATGGTTGCTCAACCACTTGCCAATGACTCGATTCCACCCAATTGGCTATCAAAAAACCTTTTAGCCCGACTTGAGATCCTTTTATATCTGGGTGATAGGCAAACTAGTCATGTGAAAGCCTTACCACTACCAAAGTGATGTGGGATAAACTCAAATCAACCCATGAATTTACCAATATTTCAACACAAATTGCATGTCTAAAACAACTGATGCAACTCACCGTCCATGATGACCAAGAAATACCGACCTTTCTTAATACTTGGCAAGAGGCCATGGATGTTATAGATCTCTTCCTTCTTGAAAACCTAAAAGCCATGCTTCTTCATGTGGACCACTTCCTATCCAATTCATCTCAAAGCATAAGTACTTTGCAACCTTCATTGATGATTATTTACCCGTTAACTTTATCACCCTTCTTCACACTAAATAAACTTATGAGACATTCTCCACTTTTTACCATTTCAAAAGACTCTCCAAAAAGTATCTCAATTTATGCCTTAAGTTGGGTGGTGCACCTACAAGAAATCATCTATATAACATGCATTCAAACGATATTAAGAAATATCATTTCTTTATATACCATAAAGATATAAAATGATCTCTTTTATTTTATTAAACTTAAGCTTTTTTTTCAAACTGTAATTAGAAAGCCTATCTTGTAAATATAATCTTGTAAATTTTATTAAATAAAATACCATTTCTTTTAAACTCACAGGATATCTTACATATTCTATAAGGTGCACCCCTTGGTGTCTTAAGACTGTGGAGATAAACAATGGATGAGTATGTGAATGATTTGTTTAAACCCCACTCCTAATTCTTTATTTAAAGCTCACTACTCAAAACTACTAAAAGAAAAAATAGTACTCTCATGGATACTATGCGCTCCATGATTATGGTTGCTGGACTTTCTACTCATTTTTGGAATGAAGCTGCTCTGTTGGCGACCTTCATTCAAAGCCGAGTCTTCCATGGCTTAATTGGAAGCTTCAAGTTATGCATGGATGTGAATTTTCGGATCCCCGGTGTACGCCTTGGTCTCTACAAAACAATCAAAAAAGTAAGATGACCATGCCGAAAAAGGCGGTATGGGGAGCACTATGGAGTAGAAGGGTATAGTTTGTTTAATCCTGCCACTTGATGTTCTTCTTCACCCGTATTGTCATCTTTGATGAGAAGTCATTATTGGCCTCTGTTCCCAAAACTCATCACGCTTCTAATCATTCATCTTTGCCTCTCAGCTGTTGAGCATTCGAATGCCTCCACCACCACTGAGCCTTCATCCCTTCCTCCTTGCGTCACCTAAGTCTTGGCTTGTTGATCATCTTGATTCCCTGCATATACGTGTGCCTCCGCCTGTGCCAAATCTCATGCCCATTGCCCCTACTCAGGCCATTGCTCAGCTTGCCAACCAGCCCTCAAATTTGAAGGTTCCATATTGGAAGCGTGAAATTTTAGTACCATGCCAAAAGAAAATTAAAAAGACTCAACCTTCTAAGTAGAAATGCTAACTCAAATTAAATCTTTCAAAAGAAGGGCACATTTAAATAAAACCCTTCAAATATATTTTAATGTAAAAATGTAATACTTCAATTGAATATTCAATTATTGATATTAAATAATTTAACTCTTTGGATTCTTTGGAATCTGGATTCTAAATTTGTACATGTGTGAAGTTAATAGACTTACCTCCTACTAATTAGCTCTCCCTCTTATAACTTTTTTTTTTCAAAATTCATTAGTTATTAAGTTGTAAGGTCTTGAAGTTTCAACGCTCGTCCTCTCTCTCTCTCTCTCTCTCTTTCTCTCTCTAGACTCGAATCTTAATGCTCATTGCTCAACTTCAGTCTTCTAATTTCTAACTTCTAACACTGGAGTGAGCTCGTTCTCTCTCTCTCTCTCTCTCTCTCTCCAGACTCCAGAGTGACTACCGTAGCTCGCCGCCTGCGATTCTACTACCTGCAGCTTCTGCTCTCTTCTAACTTCACCTTTAGGCAACAGGCTTCTTTGAGCTCTAGCGGCTAGCCTCTCATTCCGCTAGTCCACTCTCTTGCGGCCACGTCTGACACCCGAGGGCCCACGAGCGGCGGCCACCTCCTGCGACCATCTCCTGCGGCCATATCTGACGCCCCAGGGCCCGCTAGTGGCCACCTGCTGCGGTCATGTCTGGCACCCCAGTGCTGCCTATGCCAGACCTGGACGTCTGGCACCCCAGTGCCGCCTGCACCAAGCCCCAGGGCCTAGGGCCACACCTCCCGCGGCCACGTCTGGTGCCCCAGTGCCGCCTGCGCCAAAGCCCTAGGTCTTGCCACCTCCTGCGGCCACGTCTCACTGCCTCTCCTAGTGCCATCTGCGACAACCTGCGATTTTGGAATCTGCTCTGTGGCTCTCTTCCAAAGTTCCAAGTCCCTTGGAGGCTGGTGTGGCTGTAGGCCGCGTGCAGCCGTAGCATGAACTGACGCAGTCCATGGTCATTAGGCAATAGGCATGATGCATCCATGTGGCACGGTTGACTTACCTGCTAGTTGCCAGATCGATGGGCACAACTGCAGTTGACCATCTGATGCGCCTCATGTGTTGCAGCTGCACCAATCTAGAGAGGAGGCAACTTACTCCAGTCGAGGCATCTATCACCAATTAGAGGTAATAGATGTAGAAATTGTCAAGGTTTTTTTGTAGTGTTGTATTGTTCCAAGTTTTTCCATGTTATTAGTTCTCTTCATATGTAGAAGAATGAGTGGTTGTGAAAAGAAACCTACTTATCTTTCTAACTTATTCGTTGATACAACTTTCTATAATGTAAGAAGATTAATTTTGTTGTGAAATAGAGCACTAAGAAGTGTATATTTATATTTGCAACATATGTATTATGCACCATAAAATCTTTTAATGGTGTTGAACTTCATCGTGTTGTAGGAAAATATAAATAGAGGAGGCACATTGTTTGGAAATATACAAGGAGCACAAAGTGCAATATTGAGAAGAAGTCGATGTAAACTTAAGTGCGTTCTAGTCAATAAGCAAGCTTCATCAATGCTCTAGAGTCTAATTACTTGTGAAATAACCACCTTGAAATATGATGTAATTGCTTTACATTATATGGATATTTTTATATTATTGATTTGGTCTACATATAAGAAAATGAGTGGATTCATATAAGTTAAAGTATTACTTTTTTTTTGCTTGTCTTTTTATAAGTTTTTGGTTGCATGTACATTAGTTTTAAGATTTGGTCAATATATACTTTTAGGATGGGGAGACCAAGAAAGGACAAATACCAATGATTGTTAGAGCAATCGGGAGTTACTATATTAGATATGCATCATGCTGAAAATGAAAGTGGAGATCATTGTGTTCTCAATGAAAGAGAGAGAATATATGTCCGTAGCTGTGTCTCCTCATGGAAGTTATTGTATCCATGGTCGCACTCTAATATTGATGAGGAGGGTAAGGAAAGGATTAAGTGCTCAATATGCACTGCATTGAACATGTTTAATCCTTTTGCTGGAAAATGTAGCACCACTATACAAAAGCAAGCCTTAGCTATTCATAATGTATCCGAGTCACATAAGCTAGCGGTTCAACATAAAAAGTTTATGGCTTGTGAAAATATGAGGCATATTGAAAAACATATGAAACCTATGGTAGATTATGAGAAGTGTAGAATTATTAGTGTGATAGAAATCATGTATAGAGTGGCTATGAAAGATATGTGTTTAGAAGTATTTGAAGATGAATGTAAGTTTCATATGTATAAAGACTCCAAGAATGTCTCTTACTTGTGAGTATTCAGCGTGCATAAAACCAACATCAGGAAAATAATTTCTCTCAGCCATGTATATGATGTATTGGGAGAAACTAAAGGAAGAGATTGAACACTGTTCTTTCTTTTCTATTCTCATTGATGAAAGCACCGATCAAAGGTTTGAGAATCGTATAATTATTTATCTCACTTACTTGAAGGATAGGGGAATTTGTCCTCGTGAAACTTTCTTTGTAAAAATAATTGTGGTTGAGGATGGCAAGGCTCAATCTATGTACGAAGGTATTTTAAAAGTGTTACAATAGCTTGATCGTTCACTCTCTAGATTGGTTGCTATGGGCTCCGATGGTGCCATTTCTATTGTTGGAAGAAGATCATGATTATTTGCTAAGCTTTTTAAGGGTGTACCACGTTTGATTGTGGTACATTGCATTGCCCATAAGGAAGCTCTTATGGTCAAAGACACATATGAATGCTTTACAGAGATTAGCCATGTTGATAGCTTTGTTAATAAAGTTCGAGAATGGATAGGAGATTCATGTCTTCAAAGAGCCAAAGTAACAAACTTATGTTGGCTTTCTTGCCTAGGAATTATTAGATAGTGAGGATTCATGGAGTGAGATGGTTGTCTCATGAAAATGTCATAATTTTTTTTTTTTGTGTTTTATCTTTAATAATATTAAGGATGGTTTTATTGTTAGCTCTTTATTTGACTTTTTTATTTTGTTGTTTCAGGTTGGTGAAAGTTTTACCTACATTGTTGGAATGTTGGAAGACTAAATATCTAACAACATATAAAAAAGCAACAAATTTTCAATTGCTATTTATTATTCACTTCATGGCTGATGTACTTAAGAAAGTTAATATTTTTAATCAAAAATAATTGTGGCATTACAATGATAGGAAGAGAAATAGATGTGCTCATTAGTCTATTGAAGGATTGGTATATGACCTCGAGTAAGTTACTCATAAATATGTGTGCATTACGTGGATTCAAAATAAGGTATTTTTAAAATGTTATTTTTACATATTTTTTACATACAGAAGGGTATAAGATAAATGGATTATTTATAGATTAAATAGAAAAGGGTTATATTTTATTTATGTAAAATTCATAGATAAGGATATTTATAAATTTGCCCTTGAACACACGTGATGTCAATGATATACATATTAGATTGCGGTGGTGTTACCAGCAAGTTCAACTGCTTGTGAAAAAGGTTTTTCTAAGAAAAACCAAGTTGAAAGTGATGAGAGATCATGCTTATCTCTCATCACTTTAGATATGCTCATGTTTATGTCCCTTCAACACCAAAGAATATGGAAGAAGTAGATTGGGATTTTATTTTTGAGGTTTGGAAAAATATAAAAATGAGACGCTCTCAAGTTGTAGAGCCATCATAAGCACACCAACAATAATAACTTTTCATATTTCTACTTTTGATAAGTATATAGCAGCAATAAATTTTTGTATTTAGACTTTAATATATTTTTTTAGCAATTGCTTTTCGTTGTATAACATCACATGCATTATGCATTTTCTCTCTTTTTGGATTGCTTATAAGCAGCAACAACTCTTTATGATCATACTTTTGAGATGTATAGTAGCACAAAGCAACATGAATGGCTTTGCATAATCATACTTTTGACATGTGCATACTAGTTGCAATAACTTTTTGTATTTGGACACCGACATTTTTATTGTTAGTTGCTTATAAATAATATCTAATTATCATGTCCTCTCTTTTTGGATAATTAACTTATAAGTAGCATGAAGAACTTTTTGTTACCATACTTTCAATATATATATTACAATAGCAATAACTTTTTGTATTTAGAGTCCAACATTTTTTATAGTTATTATGTGATCAAATGTAATCATAGATTCACTACAAGGATATCAGGCCATAGCGACACCGATTAACGATGACAAATAGCGGCATTGCTATTTGCGACGCAAATAGCGACGATACCCAAAGCAAAAAAACACAGGCGGAAACTCGAGTGCATTACATTTCGCACATTCACGAAAGAGAGAGAGAGGGAGAGCGACCGTCTTGCTGAGAGGTAGAGAAAGAGATAAAGAAGGCTTCTCACCGCCGCCGCCGCCGTTCGCGAAGAAGAGGAGGAGGTGTACGAAGGGTGAAGAGGAGCCGCCAAACCCTTCTTCGAGTCTTTACGGTGAGTGCATTCTCTCTCTCTTTTACTTGTTTTTTGTATAATTTGCGTATATTGAGAGAGGGGGAGGAAATGAGAGAGAAAGAGAGGGAGAGGGAGGGAGAGGAAATGAGAGAGGGAGAGGGAGAGGGGGAGGAAATGGGAAAGGAAGAGGGAGGGAGAGGGAGAGGGAGGGAGAGAGAGGGAGAGAGAAAGAGAGGGGGAGGGAGAGGGAGGGGGAGGAAATGAGAAAGGGAGAGGGAGGGAGAGAGAGAGAAAGAGAGGGAGAGAGAGGGGGAGAAAATGGGAAAGGAAGAGAGAGGAAAAGAGAAAGAGAGGGGGAGGGAGAGGAAATGAGAGAGGGAGAGGGAGAGGGAGAGGGAGGGAGACATTAAACATAATAGGAAAATAAGAGAGGGAGAGGGAGAGGAGAGAGAAAAAATGAGAGAATGAGAGGAGAGAATAAAAGATAGAAAATATGTTAAACACAATAGGGAAAGAGAGAAAGAGAGGGTGAGGGTGAGGGTGAAGGAGCGAGAGGAAATAAGAGAGGGAGAGAAAGAGAGAAAAAGAAATGAGAGATGGAGAGGAAAGAGATAAAGAAATGAGAGAGAGAGAGGAGAGAGAAAAAAAGAGAAAAATAATTAAACCTAATAGGGAAAGAGAGAAAGAGAGGGTGAGGGTGAGGGAGAGGGAGGGAGAGGAAATGAGAGAGGGAGAGAAAGAGAGAAAAGCAAATGAGAGAGGGAGAGGAGAGAGAAAAAGAGAGAAAAATCATTAAACCTAATAGGGAAAGAGAGAAAGAGAGGGTGAGGGTGAGGGAGGAAGAGAAAATGGGTGAGGGTGAGGGAGGGAGAGGAAATGAGAGAGGGAGAGAAAGAGAGAAAAGGAAATGAGAGAGAAAGAGGAGAGAGAAAAAGAGAGAAAAATCATTAAACCTAATAGGAAAAGAGATAAAGAGAGGGTGAGGATGAGGGTGAGAGAGGAAATGAGAGAGGGAGAGAAAGAGAGAAAAAGAAACAAGACCTTACAATAAGCTCATCCTAGGGTTATAGGGGTTAGGCCGATCCTCAATAAACCTAAGGGATATATGGCTAGAGAACCCTAGCACACTTGTGCCTCCTAGTATAATGTTCTTTCTATAAAGAGACATCTCATACATGGGGCTTGTCCTAGCCTCTACCATGCAAGTATACAACGAAGGCAATTAGCCTATCAGTTAGAAAAACATTCATTTTTCATAACGTAAATCCAAAAATAACTTTGAATATTCTATAAAAATCAATCTCTTCTTAAAAAGACAAATATAAAAAACTAAAACAGCATCATTCATATGCTTCGCAAAACTAAAACATCGCCACAAGATATCTTAGGAAACTCATCTTCAACTATCAATTTTAATTTAAAAATATAATATAAAATCACTTGTAAGGAATGATACTCTTTTATCATTAACCCTCTTTCTTCCTTAGAATAGTCTTAGGAACAAATTTCTCCTCTAACAAGCATATATTTGAGCATAATAACTATTTTAAGGTTTATTCCATGAGTAGTAGTAGTATATATGTAATCATCAAGCTAGAGAACATGCTTTGCTATCTGTGGAGATCCCAATCTCATGCCCTCATAAAGATTATAGTGTGCAATAGTGTGGAGAGAAGGTGGGTGAGTTGTAAATGGTAAAGGAGAATTCTATTGATGATGGAGAGAAGATGAGGTGAATGGCCAATTCTATTCTTAGTGAGTGCAACCTACCCATAGTATGGCATCCATGATCGATTGAAATCAGTAAGACTTTGAAATCCTACCTCGAGTATTCTAACTATTGTTTTGTGATGGATTTTCTTGCCATAATTCAATGTCAATTTGTGCTTGTGTTTTCCACGGTGTGTTGACTATGGGTGTTAAATGCTTTAGTCGGATCTCTCTCTCTCTTTCTCCTCTCTTCTCTCAACCCTTCTCTCTCTCTCAATCTTCCCTCTTTCTCTCTTCCTATACTCTCCCTAAATCCTTCTCTCTCCCCCTATCTCTTTTGTCTCTCTATCTCTCTTTCTATTTCTACCTCTCTCACTTATCTCCTCTTCTTCTCTAACTTTACTATCTCCCTAACTCTTGTCTCTCTCTTCATCTCTATATAAGTAGTCATGGTCGTGGTCGTGGTCGTGGTCATGGTCATGGTCGTAGTCGTAGTTGTGGTCGTGGTCATGGTCGTGGTCATCGTTGTGGTCGTGGTCATGGTCGTAGTTGTAGTCGTAGTCATGGTCGTGGTCATGGTGGTCCTGGTCTTAGTCGTAGTCATGGTCGTCATAGTCGTAGTCGTAGTCGTGGTCGTGGTCGTGGTCGTGGTTGTAGTCGTAGTTGATGCCAGGAGGCATATTCCACGGTGGATTCCGTGAGGTTTTATGCTGGATTCCGTAAACTTTGATGACCGGGGCTCATATACAAAGTGGATTCTTTGTGCAAGAAGTTGATGGGGACGCCTGTCCTTTTCGGGCGTTTCATTAATTTAGTGTGTACATGGGTAATTCCATAGCGGGTAATTCCGCAAAATGCATATTAAATTAATAAACGTTTATGAGTTTTGAGTGCGCACTCGTAATAAATTAAGGTTAGGATTTATTTCTAACCAGTTGATTTATTTATGTAGTTGAAGACTGCTAGGTATTCACTTTTGTCGGTTTAATTGTATTATTTTACTAACGATTGTGAATGCTTCAGTTGATGTGTAGAGATAGCAATAGTGGCGATGGAAAGCATTGGAGGATAGCGAGTATTCGATCTATGGATTATATTCTAATAGGAGCCACGCCTATATTTTGTCATGCCTATTTATTGAGGCATCGATTATTTATTATTATTTTGTATGTGCATGGGCGCACGGTTATGTTATTTCTATTTGGACATTGTATTGGGCGTGCCAGACTCTTTGGGCACCGTCCATTAGCTTTATTCCTATTTTTGTAAAAGCAAACTCAAAAGCTAAAATCTTATTATATTTTTGTAAATTGGGCTATTATTGAGCATGAAGATGAAATATACATAAAATACATGCTTTGTGAAGCGCTCACACAAGGCATGGGGGGAGATTGCACCCAATTGGTCTCTTGCTCTTGTCGTTCATGCTTTTTACCTTGTAACTTGTGCAAAAAGTAGAGTTCATTGTTCTTGGGGACCTTCCGGCATTCACTACATGAGCATACAACGTCCGATCTGCGCACCAGTGGTATCAGAGCGGAGCTGAGATCAAGAGCTTCCAATTGCTATCCATCTCGTGCGAAGGCGGAGCTCCTGGAACGATCGGGCTGTACGGTCAATCTTGTCGCGAACCGTCTTTACAGGCAGACTTCTGGCGATCAAGAACCCCTGTTTCTGTTATTGGATTGCGAAGGACTGGGCTACAGAGGTGGAGGACCACTCCTTCATCTTCTTCATCAAGTCGTGGCTACACAGAGAGATAAGTCATCAATTTCACACTTTCCAAGCTTTAAGCTTTAAAGCTTAGAGACCTTAAGAGAAGCTTTAAGCTTCGAATTTGATCCGTGACGCCTCTAAGGATCTCCGAAAATCACGCGACGGCATAAAAAACGGCCCCCCCCACGATCTGCGTCGTTTTCTTCTTCGTAAGCTCTAAGCTTAATCAATTAAGCTTAGTCCTCTAAGGCAAGTCAATCCTGCAAGTCACAAACTCCAGGTCACACCACAACAATCAAGTTCAGTAAGTATTTTCAAGTCAAGTTCTGAAAGTTCCATAAATCAAATAAGTTCTGCAAGTCTGCAAGTCATATAAGTCTGCAACTCTGCAAGTCAGACTAGTCAACTGGAGTCAGAACTGACTTGTGCTCAAAACTCCTAGAAGGACTGTTCCTGCGCAGAAACTGCAAACTACAAAGTTGTTCGTTGGAAGGTACTCTACCCATACACATGTTTGTTGAAGCATTTTCAGCATACGAAGAAGGATAAATCGCAGATTTTTCAAAGATTGAGAAAGCTATACCCAAAAACACATAAGCCTTGTATTCCCGAACTTGAGCTACGCTCATCCCACTAACTTGATTTTGAGTGCGAAAGGTCTTTTTAGTTTTGCAGGATGACGGAACCACATATGGATGATCTTATGGCTGAAGGCGACTTACCTGAGCCTACGATGGAGCAAAAGCTGGACTTAATCATGATGCAATTGGAAGAAGAACGAAGGGCTAGGCAAGCATTGCAAGCTCAACTGGCAAATTTACAAAGAGCGTCTACCGACAAAGAAGAACCTCAAGCTGAAGATCTTATTCGACGTACCATTGACGCAACTCTTGAAGCTCAAACCATTTGCAAGGAATCAAAGATAAGTAAAAGAAGTTTCAAATTCCGTACTTTCAATGGCATACGAGAAGGAAAAACTGTTCTAGCATTCATTAGTCAATTTGATGACTATTTCCATGAAGAAACCTATACAGAAAAAGATAAAATCAAGTGTGTCACTAATCATTTAGTAGACAGAGCATCTCTTTGGTGGAGTGTAGTACGCAAGAGCATAGGTTGTCCTGATACTTGGGAGAATTTCAAGAAGAAGTTCATGCAGAATTTCCTTCCACCACAATTTCATGAGAAAGCTATTAAGCAATGGGATCTTCTCCAGCAACGGGATCGTGAGCCTATTCCTCAGTATACATAGCGTTTTTGGAATGCACTACTCCAGCTACGCATGCTTGAAGACGTACGTGAAGCGAAACACAAGCACAAGTATATGTCTGGACTCCTTGGGCATTACTACGTTGAAGTTAACATGTTCAAGCCTGCTACTCTTGAAGACGCCATTTCACTAGCTCACGACACTGAAGACAAGCTACGAGGTAGAGACAGACGACCACAGCAATTCCAAGCCAATGGTAACTATGGATCTAAACAATTCAATTCCAATTTTAGAAGATTTAATCCAGGTCGTTTCTCTTCATCATCTTTCCGTATGGATCTAAACAATTCAATTCCAATTTTAGAAGATTTAATCCAGGTCGTTTCTCTTCATCATCTTTCCGTAAAAATTGGGCAAAACCACCTGCATTACCATCCAATCTCAATCAAAACCCCAAGCCTATTCCACAGTCAAATCCTAATGTACCTAGACTTCCTGCCATTGCAAACAATGTAACCAAAGCCAAGCCAATAGTATGCTATAAATGCCACCAGCCTGGACATCTAGCAGCAAATTGTCATTCAAAGAAGCCAGCTGCCCATATCAACTACCTTGGAGCAATGGACGAAGACGAACATGAAGATATGCCTGATTTCACTGAAGATGAGGACGACATTACTACTACTTCCGATACTTTACCAGGTATGCCTACTCCACATTCTTTATTGACTATGAAATGTTTGGTGCATGGAAACGAAAATACTATTTTGCATGATGACGGTAGTACTCATGATTTTATTTCAGCAAAATTAGTAAAAGAATTGAAATTATAGATTGTACCTACGCATTATCGCATCAAAGCTGCATTTTTAGGCACTAGGTATAATGGTACATAGGAAGTGCAAGACTTAGAGATTCAAATTGGTCAATACACTGAAAGACGAAATTTTCTAGTTGTTCTATTACAGTCAAGTGACATTAATTTAGGTATGCCTTGGCGTCACCAGCATAACCTAGATATAGACTATTCCACACACTCAATGAATATTAATTTTCAAGGAAAATCTATTACATTATATGGTATGCATGCATCTAATGTTTTTCCACTGCTTTCGCATACTTAAGCTAAACGTGCATTACGCAAGAGTAGTAAATCTTATCTTATTTGGGTGAATGAATTGCAAGTAAAAGAAAGTCATATGCATCCTAGGCATAAAGAATTTCTTGCATATTTTAAGGACTGTTTTGCAGAAGACCTACCACCTGGTTTACCTCCGTCACGTCTAGAAGACCATAAGATAGATTTGATCCTGGCACACAACCACCTTGTAAAGCACCATATAGGCATAACCAAATAGAGCAAAAAGAAATCCAGAGTCAAGTTGAGGAATTACTAAATAGAGGATTGATTCGACCTAGCAGTTCTCCATTCGGTGCACCTGTCCTGTTAGTCAAGAAAAAGAATAATACCTATCGTATGTGCATTGACTATCGAGCTTTAAATAAGATCACTGTAAAGAACAGGTATCCCATTCCTAGAGTTGATGACCTTATAGACAAACTGCAAGGATCTGCTATATTTAGTAAAATAGACCTTAAGTCTGGTTATCATCAGGTGAGACTAAATAAGTCTGACATATTCAAGACTGCATTTAGAACACAGTTTGGTCATTACGAATTTTTAGTGATGCCATTTGGATTGACTAATGCACCTGCTATGTTTAGTAGAATGATGAACCGTATATTTCTGAAATATCAGTATTGTGTAATTGTCTTCTTTGATGATATTTTGGTGTTTAGTTAAAATGAGAAAGAACATTATGAGCATTTGTCATTGGTTTTTCAGTTATTGAAAGAAAATCAACTGTATGCAAATCCTGAAAAGAGTGAATTCTTTAAAACAAAAATTAAGTATTTAGGTCATATTGTATCCTCTGATGGAATTAAAGTTGATCCTAAGAAAATTGATGCAATATTGAATTGGCATATACCTAAAAACGTGCATGAGTTATGCTCATTCCTTGGTCTTGCTAGTTTCTATAGGAAGTTTGTACGTAATTTTTCATTACTTGCTTTACCATTAACCAAACTTCTGAAGAAAGGAATTGTTTATCATTGGACCGATTATCAACAGAAATCCTTTGACTTACTGAAACATACATTAACCCATGCCCCCGTTCTACAGTTGCCTGATTTTAATAGACCATTCTTTCTAGTAGTGACCGATGCTAGTGGATCAGGAATAGGAGTTGTACTTATGCAAGACAATCATCCTATAGCCTATTCTAGTTATAAGCTGAAACCTTCTGAACTGAAATATTCCACATATGACAAAGAACTATTAGCAGTTGTACAAGCATTAAGACAGTGGAAACACTACTTAATGGGTTCAGAATTTATGATTAAGACCGATCAGCAAAGTATTAGACATTTACTTAGCCAACCCCAAATCTCTGACCATCATATCAAATGGGCCTCCTTTATTCAAAGTTTTCATCCTATCATTCAATATCAACATGGAAAAGAAAATGTAGTGGCTGATGCATTGAGTAGAAGACCTACTATTCATAACATTTTTGTTATATCTTTTGATTCTTTGATTGCTATGAAAGATACATATCATCAGGATATTAATTTTCATGCTGATTGGAATAAATTAGTTCAAAATAATTTGATTCCTATTGATTCATTGTCATATAATGATAGATTTATGTTTTATGAAAAGAGATTGTGTGTTACAATTCCATTCCGATCTTTGGTTTTGAATGAAATTCATTGTCCTCCATATCAAGGTCATAGAGGTATCATATCTACCTTACATACATTAACTGAAGATTTTTATTGGCCGCATATGGATGCTGATGTATCTAACTTTATTTCTGAATGTTTGATTTATCAAAGAGTTAAGAGACATCATGGTAAACAGTATGGATTACTTATGCCTTTGTCTATTTCATCTAAACCTTGGGAACAAATTTCTATGGATTTTATTACTGGTTTACCTAATACTAAATCTAACCATGATATGATTTGGACAGTAGTAGATAGATTTAGTAAACAAGCATATTTCATTCCATGTAAGAAAACTTTAATAGCATCACAAGCAGCACAATTGTTTTTGAAAACTGTTTTTACTAACCATGGATTGCCAAAAGTTATTATTTCAGATCGTGATTCTAGATTTTGTAACAACTTTTGGATTACTCTGTTTGCTAACCTAGGCACAAAGATTGATTTCTCATCTGCATTTCATCCAGAAACTAATGGACAAACAGAAGCCACTAACAGCACAATTCTAGATCTTTTACGTGTATATACTATCTCTAAACCTCAGACATGGGACACACATTTGCATTTATTACAGTTTGTATATAACAATACACCACACACATCTATAAAGAAAGCACCGTTTGAAGTCATTTATGGATATAGATTATCTACACCTGTTGCATCTTTGTCAAATAGAATTCAAAGTGCTGATGATATTGCTAGTATGCATAATACTATTTTTGATGAGGTTAAAGATATGATTGCTAAAGCCCAACAATCATATACCAAACAAGCCAACAAGAAAAGACAATCAATGAATTTCAAAGTTGATGATTATGTTTGGCTGAGAATAGAAAAACGTAGACTGCAAAGTCTAGATAGACATCCAGTTGTGAAATTAGCTCCTAGATTCTATGGACCATTTAGGATCATTCATAAAATTAATGACAATGCATTCAAGTTAGAATTACCACCTCACTCGAAAATTCACAATATATTTCACATTAGTTTATTGAGACCATTTAGAGGCCAATTACATGTACACCTTGTTTATGAAAACTCACCTTTATTAGAGAAAGAGACTGAAATACTTGAACCAGAAGCTATCATAGACACTGACTTTATGACCACTAGAACTGGCCGAAGGTATTCTAGATATCTAGTTAAATTTAAAAACCATCTTGTAGAGGAAGCACAATGGATGCACGCTAGAGACTTAAATGCTTTCCCCACTTTGTTAACTCTACATTGAGCTAATAGCAATTGAGGTCAATTGCTATCCCACCCCGGGGGTATGATGCCAGGAGGCATATTCCACGGTGGACTCCATGCCACGGTGGATTCCGTGAGGTTTTACGGTGGATTCCGTAAACTTTGATGACTGAGGCTCATACACAAAGTGGATTCTTTGTGCGAGAAGTTGATGGGGATGCCTGTCCTTTTCGGGCGTTTCATTAATTTAGTGTGTACATGGGTGATTCCATAGCGGGTGATTCCACAAAATGCATATTAAATTAATAAATATTTATGAGTTTTGAGTGCGCACTCGTAATAAATTAAGGTTAGGATTTATTTCTAACCAGTTGATTTATTTATGTAGCTGAAGACTGCTAGGTATTCACTTTTGTCGGTTTAATTGTATTATTTTACTAACGATTGTGAATGCTTCAGTTGATGTGTAGAGATAGCAGCAGGGCGGAGGAAAGCATTGGAGGATAGCGAGTATTCGATCTATAGATTATATTCTGATAAGCGCCACGCCTATATTTTGTCATGCCTATTTATTGAGGCATCGATTATTTATTATTATTTTGTATGCGCATGGGCGCACGGTTATGTTATTTCTATTTGGACATTGTATTGGGCGTGTCAGACTCTTTGGACATCGTCCATTAGCTTTATTCCTATTTTTGTAAAAGCAAACTCAAAAGCTAAATGCTTATTATATTTTTGTAAATTGGGCTATTATTGAGCATGAAGATGAAATATACATAAAATACATGCTTTGTGAAGCGCTCACACAAGGCATGGGGGGAGATTGCACCCAATTGGTCTCTTGCTCTTGCCGTTCATGCTTTTTACCTTGTAACTTGTGCAAAAAGTAGAGTTCATTGTTCTTGGGGACCTTCCGACATTCACTACACAAGCATACAGTGTCCGATCTGCGCACCAGTAGTTGTGGTTGTGGTCGTGGTCGTAGTCATAATCATAGTCGTGATCATAATCGTAGTCATGGTCGTGGTCGTGGTCGTGGTCGTCGTAGTCATGGTCGTGGTCGTGGTCGTCATAGTTGTAGTCGTGGTCGTCGTAGTCGTGGTCGTGGTCGTGGTCGTCGTGGTCATGGTCGTGGTTGTGGTCGTGGTCGTAGTCATAGTCGTGGTCATGGTCGTGGTCGTGGTCGTAGTCGTAGTCGTAGTCGTGGTCATAGTCATAGTCATAATCGTAACGTAGAAAGAGAGAGAGAGATGAAAGGAGATGAGAATAATTTAAGAAAGAAAAAAAGAGAGAGAGATGGAAGGAGACGAGAACAATTTAAGAAAGAAAAAAAAGAATGACAACAAAAACAAATTATTTAGGGTAACGTAGACAAAATGGAAAACGATGAAGATCTTGTTGTTCAAGATCGTGAGGCGTATCTTAATCAGCGTGTCCCATGTCCTTGCTCTCAATGCAAGCTAGCAATTAGACGAAAATGTTGATTGTCTATAGAACACGTACGACGATTCAGTAAGTTTCAATATGAGATCATTAATCAGGCAATTGCGGATTTTCAGCAAATGGTAAGAAAAGTTAATTTTAATCATGCATTGTACTCACAAGCTAATTGAATACCATATACAAGAAGATTGGGTGTGGCTGGAAAATTTTCTATTCAGGGAGGTGATGTCTCGTCCCAAGGAGTAGTGCACCCTTTACGGCAAATTAGAAGAGTTCGTGGGTGTGCGATGGATGGAGTGCATGAGCCAATCCACCACTTGCAAGACACTACCCAATCTATACCGTCAATGCCAGAGGAGACAAACAGTCTTCCAGACCTACCTACAATCTTGGATCCGGACATGGAGGCAATGATCAATGCATTGATTCCCATGGATGTCGAGACTTCTGATCCGCTTAGAGAGGAAGCATCCATACCATTATATAATGGGTACCGAGTATCTCGCTTGAAGACACTGCTTGCACTCTTAAGTGTGCAAGCAAAATACAGGTGGAGCGATGATGCGAGTGTGACCAAGTTGTTTAAGTACCCTGTACATACACTTCGTTGATTTCTTTTCGAAACTATTATTAAAAACATTTGTACTTTTTCAAGGTGTTTTATGCTTTTTTTCAAGTTATTAAAATATCATATATTACCACCTGCAAATACCATGCCTAAGTTTCGTGATAATGCACGATCTATTTTACAAAAGCTTGGCATGGACTAGAACAACATCCATGCATGAATCAACGATTGCATACTATTTTGAGGAGAATACAAGACTATGTAGATATGTCCAAAGTGTGGTGCTCACAAGTATGAACAGGATTTGAAAGGGCAAACCATCCCTCAAAATATTCTCAGACACTTTTTGCTTATCCCCCGCATAAACCATATGTTTCGTACGTCCGGCATGGCGAGCTTGACAACATGGCATGCGGAGAATAGGTCCATAGATGGAGTTCAACGAATATCAGCGGATTCACGTGCATGGAGTCACATTGACTCTAGCTTCCCAGGCTTTGTCCCAGAGCCAAGGAATCTTCGGCTCGGTCTTGCAATGGATGGCGTGAACCCATTCGGTCTGCGCTTAACTTCTTATAGTGTGTGGTCTATAGTCCTTGTCAACTACAATATCCCTCCATGGCTTTCTACGAAGAAATGACATCTCATCCTTAGCTTACTCATCCTCGGCCGCCGCTACAAAGTTAAAAATATGGACGTGTATCTTTGTCCATTAGTCGATGAGCTTAAGATTTTGTGGGAGGAGGGGGTCACCGTGCAAGATATGAGCAAGCGCAATGGTCGAGAGTCCGCCAATATTTGAGTCATTCTCATGTGGACCATGCATGACTTTCCGGGATTCAGAGAGTACTCAGGTAAATAGGCTTCCGTTCTCGTTGGTAATATCTATATTTTGTCTCATTCAAGCTTGTATTCACTGGGTCGTGGTGTTGGAATAGGTCTGGTTATCTCAGGTTATCATGCATGTCCATTGTGCGGACCATAGTTAGACTCTCGAAGGTCACGAACCATGAAGAAGATGGTATATCAAGGACACGCCACTTTCTTGCCAGAGAGTCATAAACTTAGGGAAGGTTTTCTTGGATGACCTCCAACACGTATGAATGTCGCAAGCTGGTATGAGCTAAAAATGGTCCACGCAGAGTCACATCCAAACAGAATGCGGCGGTTCTTAGTTTTCTAGGAGTTGCCATATCGGACCCACTTACAGGTCAACCACTTATTGGATCCCATGCATATTTTCAAGAATGTGGGCAGCTTGCTATGGGACCACATCATAGGAAAGAGAGATACTATAGGGGCACGAATGGATTTGAAGGAGGTAGGCAAGATGGAGGCGCTTTGGCCGCAGTCGAGTGCTGATGGTCGTGTGCAGCTCCCTTGCGCTCCTTGGGTTTTGTCTACTAAATAAGAGCGCATTGTGAAGCAAGTAGTCAAGTCTATCCGCACTCCGACGGGTATGATGCGTTCTCTCAGGTCTGCATTTTCTAAAGACGACCAATTATCAGGGCTAAAATCCCATGAGTGGCATAAGATATGTCAAGTTTGTATTACGAATGGATTGTAATTGGCATGCGTATTTTGCTATTTGGAGTGTAGCCATTGTTCATAATGCTTTCTTATTTGTGGCAGTTTGTACTTCCAATCGCGATCGTAGGATGCCTTGCTCTAAAAATACACGGGGCCATTTACAGGTTATCGACTTTGGTGCAATGGACCTCACAGAAGGAGTTTAAGACGTCCTCTATTGAATCCGTGAGGCGGGGAGCAGTGGAGATGGTCTGTCTCTTTGAGAAATGCCTGCCTACCAGCATGCTCATGATACAAATCCACTTTCTTGTGTATCTCATAGATGAAGTGGAGATTGTTGGACCTATCCATATGCGATGGATGTTCTTCTTGGAGTGCTTCATGAAAACCCTGAAAGGCTTTGTGCGACAACGAGCTTGGCTAGAAGGTAGCATGGCTGAAGGTTGGTTGGTATCTGAGGTGCTAGTGCATATTTCACAATGGCTACCAATGGTGGATCCAGACAACAAAATGCTATGGTCACTGAAGGAGGATGATAGACTGACCGGAGATGTGGTGGTTGGAAATGGGGTAGAAAAAAAAATGGATGTTGCAATGGAGGAGAAGGTGAATTGCTTTTGTATGTTGCACCATGCCTCTATGGAGACGTGGCTCGCCAAGTACCAGATCACTAAGCAAGATTGAGAGGAAGCGCGATCTGAATTTTGATGTAGTACGTGCCATAGACCGATTTGATATCCCAAGGGCATGGAGGAGATGCCGCAGTTTATGTCAACGCGATGGTTGCATGGAGCTTTGACTGCAACGTCTCGCGAAGGGGCAGATGTCTCAATGGAGGAGTGGGAATTCTCGAGGGGATGTAGTCCAAAGGTGATGAGGTGTTTCGGATTTGTTGTATCTATATTTTATATGTGACAACTAATTTGAGTATTTCAATATACAGTGCAAAATATATAGTGAAACGTGGTGGCATGGATGGCATTTTCGCGTGGAGCATATTGACAAAATGCGCTCCACAATGGACTGTGGTATCATGGCAAGGTTCAAGTAGGAGAGGCGGCAATGAGCAACGAATCTAAATACAATTATAGATGAGATTGAGTATTTTGAAAACTTTCAAAGTATTATTACGGTGGATTACCGTAGCTTTTCTATGATACTATTCGATGTGTAGTGGTTCAAAGTGATACTTGAAGGAGCTAGAGCAACAGTTCGACGAGGTCCATCTGAATTTCTTGAAATAGATTCCGAAAAAAATAGACGGACTTACGCGACATCTTTGTGTTGCCGGCCCATTGTGAACAGGTGCATGAACTCATTTGTTTGTTAATTGTATTACAACATGATACATGTCACAATAGTCTAATCTCTCTTGTATGTGTTTATGAACAGGTAATCTTCTATCCAAACCCCCGACAACCTCGATGGTGGTATGTTATACCTTTAGCTCCTCAAAGTCCAAGAATTCTTTGAAAACGAGGTGGACTCATCCTTTTGTGGTGACATGTCTATCGACCTTCCAATGTATGCGGAGTTGTGTTAGGAGATTGACATGGGACCATAGGATACTTCATACTTGGAGCATCCACTTAATTCGTTGACTAATTGCTTATAAGGGTACATAAGATATGCATTTTAAGTGAGATCATTTTTTAAGGATTTATATTACCGTGCTTTGTATGATTTAAATTGATTATGCTAACATCATTTTTTGTCTGTGTATGTGACATTTTCAGGATGAGTCAAGGGATGAGGGATGAGGAGTTGTAGGATATCCTCACGCGCATGTCTCCAGATCAGATCATGAGATTCAAAGACATGGCAGACGAGAAGCTATCTTGGATATCGTCAGGCCGCTTTGCTAGATCTACTTCGGCGCGATCAGATGCTTCAGCTTTGAGCAGACGAGATCGATGCTCCAGACCTAGGCCAGAGGGAGGGAGTGCTTAAGGGTCAGGGGGATGCTATAGAGATATGGAGGCAGTGAGCCCGCGGTCGGCATAGGATACAGGTGCGACTCCTCGCTCTCGTGGCGATTCCAGGGAGTGTGGCCTAGGTGGATGTTGTGGAGGCACGGACGCGGCGTCTCTGTGTCGTCGTTTTGCTGGAGTTTCTTCATCTCCAGGATTTGTCACACCTTTGGGGACATCTACTCCAGTTACTCCAGCTTTTGCTCAGCCATTTGCATAGGTGGCACCCCTATGGGTGCCACTCCGATAGATATTACCCCGGTCGGTACACCGAATGCACAGGGGTCTCCTAGATATGCCCAGGAGCGTGGACATAGGTGGGAGAGGACCCATCTTAGGCATACCCTAGGGGGATATGCCTATCTTGTCCATGATAGGTCAGGAGCCATCATCATGAATAATGAGGGAAAGAGGGTGATGTCTCGCATGAGAGAGTTGTGCCAATAAGTTTTTTATCACATCTTAGATCATTGGAAAAACATACCGGAGGGGAGCAAAGACTACATACTAGCATTATCGCATAAGGAGTTTCCAGTTCTAGCCTCAGCAGATAGATTTTCTACAGGCTAGATGATGGACTGCATGCATGCATATATGTCACACAAATGATTGGATGCACGCAAGGCACTCAAGAGTGGGACTGCAAAGCCTGAGTGCCTAGATGCAGATGACTGGCACCGACTGAGGGAGGAGGCTATAGATTCTCCAGGATGTTGAAGTCAACAACGCGAGGCGGCGAGGGCACGACTAGAGGCCGGACTGGTCCATCATCTTGGGAATGGCGGCCACAGGACATATCTGGAGGACTTTGTAAGGTTTTTTTTGTTTTACTTGCTTTTGTTTTTTGCAATATCATTTGTACTGACAATCATGTTTTTAATAGTTAGTATTTTGTTTTCTTTGCAGCACTCCATTACAAATCGCAATCCGACCGGCCTTGAGACTCGATATGCAGAGAGGCACGATCTCATTGCATTCATCGACCGATTGTATAGATGCGACGGCCTTGTAAGTCACTCATCTTTCTTGTCCGTAGTTACCATGTTTAATTAGAATGCATTATTGCATGGTGGACTGATGTGTTGTTGTTTCTTTTTTTGCAGAGTCCCTTTGATGCTCCTTTGGAGTGGGATGAGCTTTCGGATGGCGAGGATATGTAGCTCGCCCTTGGATCCCTGGAGCTCACACACCATTCTTTTTTGGTCGCTTGATCTGTGTAGACATTTTCTATGTAATAGTGATATCTTGTCATGATTGTACCAGTCGCTTTCATTATGCAATCATGTATTTATTTCATGTATCAGTGCTATGATTTTAGTATACTTTGTTTTTGTTTACATGAGCATTGTACACAGTATAGAAACTATTTTGTATGGCCCAAATAAAGCACACAGTGCTATAAGCTGGTTGCCACAAATTTTTTTTTCTGTTACCGTCGCTATTAGTGTCGCAAATTTACTATACGTGTTGGTATCAGCGTCGTTATTTACGTCGGTATCACTGATAGCGATTGTTCTATGGTGTTGCCAATAACAATGCTTTTTGCGATGACGGGGGAAAATTTTGTTATTTACATTTTCATCACTTTTAACGTCAGTATAAGGCCTATATCTTGTAGTGATTTTGATCTTTGTTATTTGTGTTATGTGCAATGTCAAGATAAGCACTTGATAATTGTTTTTGTTTTTTACGTGCTTGAACTTTTGAGTGCATGTATAATACTTCTATTTTAGTTAAGCCTAATCTAGTTTTCTCTAATTTAGTTTTCTACTATTTAGATTAGTTAAGTTGGCATAATGTAAATATAATCTTTTATTTAAGTGTTGAACTAGATTAAACTTATATATTTCTAATACATAAGGTGAAGTATACTTTTAAAAAATACCCTTCATAAAAGAAACGTGCTTTAAAGAGATACTTATCTTATTAAGGTCTTGTTTCATATTGACATAGTGCCCTTCAAATTTGAGGGCTGGTGCCAATGCTCCCAATCAAGCGTCTGCACCTGGTGCTCTCCTAGCCCTTGTGGCACACTTACCCCTCTTAAGAACGCAAAAGGCATGCTCTACTAGAAAAGAAACTCCACATGTGACTCCACTCGTGTAGACCACGTTCACTCGTCTACTCTATCCTCTTTCGGACTCAGTTGATGGCCCATCCGATCGCATGTCACTACCTCACCCAAGTAATCTCTCATTCTTTCCCATGAACTCTTCCATATCATCGGATAACTCTCCACCAATCGCGTGCCTTGGTGATTGCTGTCAACCTGGAGGTTCACCATCTCCATGTTCAAACTGCCTTCCTTCATGGGGAACTCCCTAAGGAAATTTTATATGTATCAAGCCTCTACATTTGTCTCTTCCACTCATCCTCAACATTTCTGACTCCATCAATCTTTGTATGGTTTAAAATAGTCTCCTAGATTCTTTTGTGGTTTCATAAACTTAATCTTCTTATGTTGTGAGAGGACTATATTAGATTGTTATTGAACCTAACATTTACATTCATCATCGTAATTCCACTTATTTTGGACCTTTATGTAGATGGCATTCCTCTCATTGGTTCAAATCTTATTATCATCAATCCTTTGAGGGAGGAACTCAAATCTGCATTTGCAACTAGTGACTTGGGTCCTTTGACCTATTTCCTTGGCCTCCAAGTTGAACATTATACATCTATCGAAAGAAATTCATACATGACATCCTCAAGTCTTTTGGCCTCCAGTAGTGTAAGCTTGACCCTAATCCTCTTTGCCTACATGTAAGCTATCCTTGGATGATTTCCTTATGAAACCATATGAGATTGAGCATATGCGACAATTTCCATGAGACCGTCTCTAGCAAGCTACCTTATTTAGTAAATGTTACCTATCCTCACCTTTAATTTTCTGTCAAAACTTCCTCTCCCATGTTATTCAAAAACTTAGCTTTAAAAATTGGAAGGCTTTGCTTTGTGTTCTTTGCTATCTTAATTGTACTTCTACATTGGGTTGCAATTTTCACACGATCACTCCTTGCATCAGCTCTCCACTCTTCTTGGATGGTTTGCTAACTCAGATTGGGGGGAGTATTGATACTAGGCAATCTGCTTCTCATTTTGTGTACTTATTGGAAGGAGGACCTATGACTTGGCAATCTCACAAGCAAACAATAGCAACTTTATCTTTTGCCGAAGTAGAATATGTAGCAAAAATATGGGCTCACACAGGATTATCTCTACTTGATACTTGCTTGTTTTTTCCACAAATATGGGCACATGTTGGATTGGTTTGTTGTAACGGTAGAAAATTGGAGAGAGAGAGAGAGAGAGAGAGAGAGTGTGTGTGTGTGTGTGTGTGAGAGAGAGAGAGAGAGAGAGAGAGAGAGAGAGAGAGAGAGAGAGAGAGAGAGAGAGAGGTGCATGCACACGTTTGGTTGCTAGAGAGTTGCCCCACTCTGCTTGACAATACATGGAGGTGTTGTCTATTAGACTACTACATTGGTGTTTTTGATTTCTCTTTTAACTACACAAATCATGGCCCCCACTACTAGTTGGGGGGGATCTCAATGGGAATCCTACATGAAGTATTCAATGTGTCCAAGTAATGTGTGTGTGTGTGTGTACATGCATGTACCCTTTAGGCAAAGCAACGATGACAAGGTAGGACCGAATGAGTGATTGGCCTCTTACTTGAAGTGGAATAAGTTACGTGAGAGATTTCTTGCAAGGACAAGGTGTGGTGTCCGTATACTGAAGGGCAGCTCTTAAACAATGTCACATTTTTAATAATGCAAGTACATCTAGGTCTAGTGACCATAGTTGAAGGGAGAGTTACACACCCATCCAAACAAGCTAATGGTGCAAAGGGCATCGTGCTTAGGTGTTCTTCGTAGGAGAAAATAAAAGAATGTCCACAAGGGTTATTTTCATCGGGCTTAACTACCCCATCCATGTAAAGAATACACGAAATGTGCATAAGTGGTGAGTGGTTGAACCAAGGGTCTTTATAGAGAGGTACTTGCTATTTCCAACTCACCAATTCGTGAAAGACATAATATCGTTTACTTTAGCAAAATTATATAAAAACAAACAAAATGAAATGTTGTCCTCATGATATGAAAACCAACCCGTCCGGATATTTCCGCACTCATGGATTCATCTTTTTGTTTCTCATGATTTATACATACGTTTTCATGTATCCTTTAGGCGGTGGCCTTCTACTTGAGGAGAATGAACATAACTGCATTTCAACAAGCATGTCCTTCAGTACATTGCCTTGAACAGGAAGCAATGGCAGAGTACTCGTTGCCGGAAAATGATGTATGTACAACAATTAACCAGAATAACAGATAGCTGGGTGACGTGAAATTGTACATATATGCAAAATGAGATGCTAGCTTCTAGCGTGCCATGCAACACGAACATGTTTCAAGAATGCTAAACTATGGCAATGCAGGCGGAGAGTGGTAATGCACGTGGAGAGGCTGGTACGTTAGACTTGTTCTTCGGCAGCGTTAGTAGCTAACCGCTGCGTCGTACTGGCGGGCACCATCCTGGCCCAGAGCCAGTGCTGGCTCCACACGGCTGCTTGCATCTCTTCGATTGGGATTCCTTTGGTCTCGGGCAGAAGGAAGAGGGTGGAGAGGCCCATGAACACGACCCAGGCGGCGAAGAAGAGGAAGATGCCGAAACGGAGGGAGCAGAGCATGGTGAGGAAAGACTGGGCGATGAGGAAGGTGCAGAGCATGTTAACGAACACGGCCACGCTCTGCCCCGCAGACCTCGTCTCCAAGGGGAAGATCTCGCTCGGGATGAGCCATCCTAGCGGACCCCACGACCAAGCGAACCCTGCCACGAATACGCACACAAGAGCGATGATCAGCGCGGCCTGTGGACTGGAAGGTTGGCGAGTGCCGTCACTGTTGAGGGTGGCGCCCAGCAGACCTCCGATGATCACCTGACACACGAACATCTGCACGCTGGCCTCCAGGAGAAGAGCCCTCCTCCCCCACTTATCCACCTGCCACACCGACACTAGCGTGGACATCACGTTGACGACCCCCGTGATGACGGCGGACAGGACGGCCGCATCGCTCTTGAATCCCACCGTCTGGAAAAGTACGGGCGCGTAGAACATAATAGCATTGATGCCCGTGAACTGCTGGAACACCTGCAGCGCCACCGTGACGGCCAGCTGCGGCTTGTTCTGGCGCCACATAGTCGGGAAGGGATTCCGGATGCCCTGCGCCACGCGGCTGGCCTCCCGGATGTCCTCCATCTCCGCCTCCACATCCTGCGTGCCGCGGATCTTGCACAGCACGCGGCGAGCATCGTCCGGCAGGCCGCGCTGCAGCAGGCTGTTGGGCGTGTCGGAGAGCACGAGGCCGGCAATCGTGATGAAGAGAGCGGGGACACCCGCCAGACCCAAGGAAAGCCGCCAGCCCCAGGGGTGGAGGCTCTGCGTTCCATAGTTGACCAGGTTGGCCACGAGGATGCCGATAGTGATACACAGCTGGAACAGGATGTTCATGGCGCCCCTCCACTTGGTCGGCGCTACCTCCGACAGGTAGAGAGGCACGGCCTGGTTCGCGAACCCCACGCCGCAGCCCAGCAATATGCGGCCGAAAACGAGCATCAGCAGATTCTGCGCGGTCACGTTGAGCACCACTCCTGCGTCGAAGAAAACACCGGCAATAAGGATGGTGATTTTTCGGCCCCACCGCCGGCTGACGGGAGCCGCGAACAACGTGGCCACCAGAGCCGCCAGGTACAGCGATGACGTGAACATCTGGAGCCGGTGGTCGTTGTATTTGCAGTAAGTGTTCTCGTTGGCGCGGGACTTCCGCATCAGGACGTTTGGGAAGAAGGCGCCCAAGAAGTCGTCCATTGAGGTTACTCCACCTGAGATGCCAATGTCGTAGCCGAACATGAGCCCGCCGAACGCTGCCACCACGCACGTCCACAGGACGTGCCATGTCAGTCGCCCGACCTGATGGGCGGTCGAACCGGCCGCACTTACTTGGAACGTTGCGCCTGCCATAGTACTGTTTGTTCTCTCTCTCTCTCTCTCTCACTCTCGTCGAACAAGGAGCTCTTCTCAACTGATCAACGCAACCGTCAACAGTACTCGTCTCTACTTCTGCTCCACAATCGATGAACGCAACAATAGTCGTCTCTGATTCTGCTGCAGCTACAACGAATATATTGAGCCTATATATTCATGTCCCCATCCTTGTGAGCTTCCCGTCGGAATACTTGTTTATCCGACCTATCGCAAGATCTGCTATTGTCGCCAATTCTATCAGATGAACATCACTTCGTGCGTGGTGCTCTTTTTCCTATCATTAACGATGTTTTGTTTTACATGCAAAGTACCAATGGAGCCCATTACAATCACCTCCTAAAGCGCCTAGTCGCCTCCGCCCCATCCATCAAAGGGATCTCCACGGTGCCCTTTGGGTGGCCGATCCTAAGAGTAATTGTGCGAGGGCCAACAATGCTACATATCAATGTTGCATGGTCCCGGTCTTGGGAAAGTTACTATAAGTATCTCTGTGAATTTTTTCTGAATAAAACATAATCCTTTTTTATTCAATCTATAAATAAAATATTTATATTATACCCTTCTGTATGTAAAAATGGTATTTTAAAAATACCTTATTTTGAACCTACGTGATGTACACATATATTCATGAATAACTTACCCGAGGGTCTCGTAGCCTAAAAAGATGCTCCATGTTGTTGGAACTAACTAATGGTCAAGTGTAAACGTGTCCTAAACTTGGCAACTGTTGCATGTCTCTTCACATGCATGCTGCGCCGTCCAATGTATACCTCTCTTTGTCATCATAATCAACAACATTATTTTGAGCACTCTTCGTATCTGTGGATTCTATGCTAGCAATGTAGACCTTCCTCTTCTCTACATGGTATCATGGCATCAGATGATCCCCTATGGGTGCCCCTCTCTACCTAGCCCACACCCTCAATCTCCATGAGAGATTTTCCATAGGACGAAGCTCTGTGAGTGGCCAAAGAACTGCCTCTGGCCAAGATGAAGACACAGCATCCTCTAAGCTAGCATACAAACTTTCTACTGCAGTGAATTTCAATATGCAAAATGGCCAAGGCGCAAGATCAAAAGAGGCACCCTTTGAGCCCCCAATTTGTCAAATTGGCTAAGATATCCTAGTGATATCCTCTGAGCCAAGTTCTAAAAATCTAACATTATCTTCAAGCGATCCCAAATTAGGCGCTTCTCCATCAAGCGTTCTCAAATTTGGTGATTGCATATCTAGAGAAATGTCAATCAACAAAGAGCCCCATGTCGTCTCTACAACGTGCCAAGTGGCTGTTGCAAATATGACCTCATCAATTGACACAGACCCTATATCCTATAGACAAGGTGTTCCTCTTTTGTAGGATCTCCAAGGTCTTTTAATCTTGAAAGTGGATGGATCTTTTTCCCAGGTATTCAACCCTAGTGGTATTTTCCATGCCATTGATGACTAGATGCTTATGCATCTTCTACTCCATGAGGGCTCAACTATCTTTGACCCTGGTGGCTATGATGTGGTGCCATATATGCTCTCTTCAAGCATCTCTTCCAGGTTCATGGTTGAGATCCACCATCAAAGGTTCTTCTTCAATCAACTAGTCTTCTTTCTCCTTGATTCGATTGCACTCTGTTCACACTATATGGAGGTTTTATCAAGATGTGCTTTCTTCCTTAGCAATGGTGGAATCATTTGTTCTCAATGTTTTACTCCTGCTCGAGACAACAATGAAGATACTACATCCCATGATTCTGTGCAAGCTACAAATTATAAAGACCTTTTGCCAAATATGACATTGCTATTCATAAATCTGGTGCTGTTATAAATGTCTACGATGTGGATAGTGGACATCCCAAGATTGATCATGGATATGTGTATGATATGTCTGAATCAACTATTACTTTTGATTTTTCCAACATCCAAGAAGGAAAGCCGGCCAAAGTTGTGCATGGTGATCCAGGATATGAATTCTTTGATGATATTAATGTTTTCTATACATCAAATTCTTTGGCTTCTCAACGCTCTCATGGTTTGGATTCCAATGAAGATGGTGTAGAGCATAATGCGGTTTATCTAAAGGCCAACTCCATATCTTGGTTGCTTCAAAGGCTTAAAGCTGAAGACAAAGCTTCTCATGTTGTTGGTCATTAATGCAAATTTAGACCTAGGATGATTGCAACTCATGCTTGTATAACATTTATAGCATATAGATTAGGGAGTGATGCACCATGATCCTCTTACACATGGAAATGGGGTGCATTTGGTTTGTCAATGTATAATAAAACTATTGTTCACACTTTTCCCATTAAGGGGGTGTGTTATAACTAACTAATGGTCAAGTGTAAACGTGTCCTAAACTTGGCAACCGTTGCATGTCTCTTCACATGCATGTTGCGCCGAATGTATACCTTTTTTTCCTATTGTTTAAGTTTTGCAATTGTGCGCCGATTTAAGAGTGTTTTATTTCATTTTTCCCATGTAAAAAATCAGTAAACACACACTTTTACATAAAGATAGAGGGAGACTGAGTCAAATCTCCATGTCCTACCTTCATCATACATCCATGCATATTTACCTAATTTATTATACTTTTTTATACATATAAACTTTAAAATTTTATTAAAAATGCATTTTTAATTTTTTAATAATTTATTTTAATATTAATTATTAATTATTATTTTTATATTTTGAGAGCTTATATGTATTATAACTCAGCATCAACTCAATATCACTCCGTGACAACACCATTTGAACCATAAAAATCCATGAAATTATCATTTTTCTATTAAATCTCATATTGTGGGTTTTAGGATTTTGAATTTTATCATGTGAATTGTTAAAAATTATTGATTATTTTATCATTTTAGACATATTCAAGTATATTCGATAAATTTCAATCATTTTTATCACAAAAATAAAATATTTATTTTATAAAAAATTAATAAAGGATGCTTACGTTATAATCTACTTACGCACGCATTGTATTTCAAAAATGGAAAGCCGTTGATGCTCTTTTACAGCAGCCGCCCGCTGATGCCTCCTTTGCACTTCCTTGATCCATCCCTTGCTTTTTGTCAGGAACCAGCACCCATTCCCTCTCATTCTCTCAGTCTATATGAACCATATTTACAACAATAGCAAAAGAGGAGAAAAAAAGACTAAATTCTTAACTTTTCATTCCTTGCACAAAATCTTGTGAGGTTTGGAGCAATATAGAGCGAAGAATTAGAGAAACTCAATCCTGGGAGGAGAAGTTTTTATGCCAACAATCACAAACTTCCAAATTTGGGAAAAAGTTCGTGCACAAAAAAATTTACGCCCCCTCTATCTCGACAAGTTTTTTGAGTTTTAAGCCTCTTTTAGTTAATAAAAGGTTTTAACCTTAAAAAATCTAGTTCATCCCTCTTGCCATTTGCACTGCACGAAAGTGGTTTTGGCCCAAACGGGGGAGTAAACGACCTTAGATTTGTGATCCAACTAGATGAGTGAATTTCTTGCATCGAGATCTATTATCTTGGCCTCCGTCATTTGCATTTTAGCTTCTGGATTCTAGCTTCATAATGCCAAACCTTGTAGCCATTAAATGGGGAGTCAAATGAACTTCGATCGACAAACGGACACTTGCATTGGATTTCCAGCCTCGAAATGCATCTAGTAAATTACCAACTCCTTGATCCATGATCATTCCATTTTTCACCAAAATCGTCTCTTTTATGATTCCCATGCCACTTTTGCGCTTAAAATCTGGCTTTAAAATTTCTCTCTCATTGGCAACCATGGGATAGGGTGACTCAGCCTATTGAACCCATAAACTAATCTACACAAATAGAAACCATAAAGAGTATCAAGCTACTACAAATAAAATACACAATGGAGCACAAACATAGCCCTCACCCTACCCCTTGATAGCATGAAGTCTATGAGGAATAGGCCAAGCATAGTCTAATAGAGATCTAGAGCTAGTTGTGAATCAACTGCACCAATATAGAACGGCTAAAAATAACTATCAAAGGAGTCATTCTAAGTGGTAGTCTGACCTGCCTATCTGACTGACCTAGGATAACTGGACCAAGAACTTGTATTAGGTGAGGACTCCTATAGTTTGAGCTATTAAAAATCATGTGTGTGTGTGTGTATATGTGTATGTGTGTGTATTCATACTTTTTCTATTAGTACTTTATACTCAGGTGTGTAAAAAGGAGGGAGGTGAGGTATTATGATCCAAGTTGGATAGGCCATCAAGTCCAATCTCGATACCCAAGAATCTATTAAGCTCTTGCATGGCAAAACTAGATTCTTTTTGTTCTCACTTACTTTTATTATTACTCCAACAATCCTTATTTATTTTTGGGCTAAATATAACTCCTCACGGAAGAGAAAGCATTGGCCCCAAGTGACTCATTCCCAGGAACCTACCACGCCTTTGTATAAAGGCAGTGAACATTAACTTTTGAAATTTTTCTTTCTTTGGATTTTCTTATTTTAGGGATTAGAATCTCTTTTTACATATCTCTATATTATATATATTTTAAATATGTTCATGATTTTTCTCTTTTATTTGGAAATCTTCCCTATTTGCCTCACCTCTAATAGGGATTCATAGAAACAGCTACCTAGTAGGCTAGCAAGACAAGGTCTCTAGGACTACCCTAAAAAATAGCTCTTAGAGTGTTTCACAATGTCTTTACAAGAGGCAGAAAACTACTCAAACCTCCCTAGATACACCTAAACTAGCCTTGGAACTTCATGTCTTGAATACCAGTCCCAAAACAAACAAAACTATCCCTCGTATACACATACAATATAAAGGGAAAGAACTCATAAAGGAAGGATATTACCTACACTTGGTCACAAGAAGCTTTTGCATAGCAAGAAGCTCCCTCCAAGTACTTTGTCAAATGATCTATTTAGTGCAGTACAAAAATAAAAAATCATTAATCACACTCACACCACCAAACAAACAAATGGTCATCTTGGCCTAATACTACAAGATACATGCCTCATACCGACATTCAAAGCGACGAAAATATTTATTAACAAAATTTGCCCCCGTCATTGCAAAAAACATCGATATTAGCGACGCCATAGAACAATCGCTATTATTGTCGCTATCAGCGTCACATATGCGACGTTGATAGCAATATATGCGACACTAATAGCGATATATATAGCGACGCATATAGCAACAATTTGCGACACTAATAGCGACACATGCAATAAATTTGTGACGCTAATATCGATGGTTACAGGGAAAAAAAACATTTATGGAAGGGCAGTAAGGTGCCCTACCACAAATAGCACTATGTGCTTTATTTGGGTCATATAAAAGAGTTATAGTAAAGTGTACAATGCTCATCTCCATTGAAGGCAAAGTGTACTTGAATCCATAAGACTAATACATAAAATAAATACAAGATCGCATAATGAAAGTGAGATATAATTATGGCAAGATACAAAGGATGATAATAAGATAGTGCATAAAAAATTCCTACATAAATCACATGACTAAAAAAGAAGAGGATGTGCGCTCCATAGATCCAAGGGTGAGCTATAGATTCTCGCCATCCGAAACCTTGTCCCGCCGTAAAAGAGCATCGAATGAACTTTGCAAAAGAAAAGAGCAACTACACATCAGTCCACCATATAATAATGAATTTTCATTAAAATTAGCAACTACGGACAAGAAAGATGAGTGAATTATTGGGTCATTGCATCCATACAATCGATCGATCAATGCAATGAGACCATGTCTCTCTGCATATTGAGTCTCTACATCGGTGGGATCATTGTTTGTAATGGAGTGTTGCAAAGAAAATAAAATACAACTATTAGAAACACAATTGTCAGTACAAGGGATATTGTAAAAAAATAAGCACAAGTAGAACAAAAGAAAAACTTACAAAGTTCTCCAGATAAGTCCTGTGGTCGCTACTTCCAAGATGATGGACCACTCCTGCCTCCAGTCGTCCCCTCGTCGCCTCGCACTTCTATCTCCAATGTCCTAGAGAATTTGTAGCCTCCTCCCTGAGTCAGCGCTAGTTATCTGCGTCTAGCCACTCAGGATTTGAGGCCCCACTCTTAAGTGCCTTGCGTGCGTCCGATATTTTGTGTGACATGTACACACGCATACACTCCATCATCTAGCCTATAGAAAACCTATTAACTATAGCAGGTACCGGAAACTCCTCATGCAAGGATGCTATTATGTAGTCCTTGGTCCCCTCTGATATGTTCTTCCAATGATCCAAGGCGTTGTGCCGAAAAACTTGTTGGTACAACTCTCTCATACGAGCCATCACCCTTCTCCCCTCATCATTCATGATGATGGCTCTTATCCTATCATCTACAAGGTATCCATACCCCTCTAGGATATGCCTAAGATGTGTCCTCTCCCACCTGCGACCACGCTCCTGAGCATATCCAGGAGACCCCTATACATCTGGTATACATACAGAGATAGAATCTCTCAGAGTAGTACCCATAGAGGTGTCACCTAAACGACTGAGTAACAGCTGGAGTGACTAGAGTAGACATCCCCACAGGTGTGACAAATCCCATAGGTGATGCAACTCCAGTAGAACGACGAGACGGAGACATTGTGTCAATACCTCCATAACAACCACCTGAGCCACGCTCTCTCGAACCTACACAAGAGCGAGGAGTAGCACCTGTATCCCGAGCCGACCGTGAGCTCACTCCATCCACGTCTCTATAGCATCCCCAAGAACCACTCCCTCTGTCCGGCCCAAGTTTGGAGTGTTGTCGTGATGTTATGAGGACATAGTGTGAAAAAGCATGGAATGAATCATCATTCGACTTCTTTATTGATCTAGAGAGTCAATGTGATCTGAGCCATTAGTACTAGTGTGAGTTGCATGGATTATCCAAAAATACTAGATTTTTGGATCATTTTAATCTATTTTTTATATTGTTTATTATAAAAAATCAAAAAAGTTAAAAAAACTTCTAGATTAGGATGGCATGCAAAAAGCTAGTTGTTTTTTCAGCCAGTTAGGAGATTTTTCATAAAAAAGACAGAGTGACAAAATCGTGCATGTCGCCATCGTTGTAAACAGGCTGAAAACTACAGATTAAAGTGAAAGAAGAAGGAGTGATCTGGGAGATCCGAAATCAAGTGTCCTTGAGTTTTACCGCCCTTTCGGAGCCAACGGAACCATCAGATTTGGATTCCGAGCAGCAGACAAGGAGCTGTAATTTTTATGCACGTTTTGCTCTACGAAGAAGCTCTAGGAGATCTAATGCTTGGAGATTGCTTCTAAGTAGTGCGACGATTCTAGGTTCTTTTAATACATATTGAATGAATTCACTGCGATTTGTCTTTGTAGTGTTTACCACTTGGGTATTCTCTATCTTCTCTTCCATCTCCTATCTTTACTTCCTTCTACTTTTGATCCCCGGTGGATTCGACCTTTCGACAAAAACCCCTCCGACAGCATCAACCTTGTCTACTAGAAACTGAAGCACTAGAGCACACCGAAGTAGATCTAACAAAATAGCTTGATGGTGTCCGAGACAGCTCCTAGTCCGCCATATCTCTGAATCGAGCCATCTAATCTGGAGATATACATGTGAAGATCTCCTATAGCTCCTCGTCGCTCATTCCTCGACTCATCATGCAAATCCAAATATCCATAAAGGTCACCTGTACGCAAGCAAAAATTGATGTTAATATAATAAATATAAATCAAGCAAAGCATGGTAATATAAATCTTCAAAAAATTACCTTACTTAAAACATATATCTTATGTACCCTTATAAGCAATTCATCAACAAATTGAGTAGGTGGATGCTCCAAGTATGAAGTACCATATGGTCCCATGTCAATCTCTTGATACAACTCCGCATACATTGGAAGGTCAATAGACACGTCACCACAAAAGAATGAGTTGACCTGGTTCTCAAAGAATTCTTGGACTCCTATATTGTCATCATTGTTACCCGATTCTGGCTCCTCTACATGCTCCAAGCTTTCGGCAGCCTCTACCCCTTGCAATATCGACCCCTCTATTTGTATACTGTCCTCATCTACGCTGGAAACATTGCTTTGCTCATATACTCTTGCACTTCGGGGATCTGAAGGTACAACATACCACCATCAAGGTTGTCGAGGATTTGGATAGAAAATTACATATTCAAAATCACATACAAGAGAGATTTAACTTTTGTGACATGTACCATGTCGTAATAAAATTTTTAAAAAATGAGTTCATGGATCTATTCACAATAGGTCCGCAATACAAACGTGTCACGCAAATCTATCCATCTTTTTTCAAAATCTATTTCGATAAATCTAGATGGACCTCATCGAACTATTGTCCCAGCTCGTTCAAGTACCACTTTGAACCACTACACATTGAATCGGATCATGGAGAATCTACAGTAATTCACCATGATAATACTTTGCAAGTTCCCAAAATACTCAAACTCATCTATAACAGTGTTTGGATTCGTTGCTCGTTGTTGGCTCTCTTGCTCAAACTTTTCCATGATACCACAATTTGTTGTGGAGCGCATTTTCTCGATACGCTCCCTCCATGCAAAAATGTCAGCCACGTGCACTGTGTATTTTATATTATACATTGAAACAATCAATTAGTTGTCATATATAAAATCTAGATACAACAAACCCTAAAGACATTGTCACCTTTGGACTACATCCCCTCGAGAATTAGCACTCCTCAGTTGAGACCTCCGCCCCTTCGTGAGACATTACAGTCAATGCTCCATGCAACCATCGCGTTGACATAAACCGCGATATCTCCTCCATGTCCTCGGGATATCGAATTGGTCAATGTGGCACGTACTATATCGAAATTTAGATCGCGCTTCTTCCTGATATTTCTTGGCTTGCTCGTACCTAGTGAGTCACGTCTCCATGGAGGCATGGTGCAACATACAAAAACAATTCACGTTCTCCTCCATGGAGGCATGGTGCAACATACAAAAACAATTCACGTTTTTGTATGTTGCACCATGGAGGCATGGTGCAACATACAAAAACAATTCACGTTCTCCTCCATTGCAGCATCCATTCTTTTTTTTCATCCAATTTCCAACCACCACATCTCCAATAAGTCTATCATTGTCCTTCAACCACCACAACAGAAATGAGGCATAGACGCACATGTTAGACGCGCAAAGTTGGGCGCGTCTATAATTGCGTCTATATTTGTGTGTAAAAGAGCATGCAAATAGATGCGAATTTTTCGTCTATATATCCGCGTAAATAGACGCTAATATAGACGCGCCTTCAAACGCGTAATTATTTAACAACTTGAAATTAGACTTAATATAATAAAAAAACCAGAGTTAATAATTATTTTTGCATTGCTCTCTAATAAATGGCAATTCCTCCAGTTGACAAGCCTGATATAAGTAATTAGCGGCAAGCGACAGAAACCTTATTATACAATTAGTAGCAAGCATTGCATGTATCTCGTAATTTCTCTACTTGAAGATGATAAAAAATACTTCCTTTTTATTATGGAAAATTCAATTTAGCTTTAAACTTGACTATTGATTCTTGAGTATGCACGTGTGCGCATGATAAAAACCATAGAATTAAGAATACACATTGAATCATTAAGCAAATTAAGTATGTTACAGTGAATGATCCATCTTATCTTCAATGAGATAAGCCCTTGCTAAACTATCTACTTCTAGGTCTATGTTACCAAGAGGTAACGAAACAAATAAGTCTATCCCACTATTAGATGTGTTGCTATATTGCTCAATAACTTCATCAATATCATCGACAATTACATTATTGTCTTCTTCTGCGTTTTCTTGAACATCCTCACGAGGTTTATCTTGTACTATATCACGTATATCATCCATTATGGTGTCATCATGTACATCATCATTAATTGTTGGATTGTCATCTGCTATCTCTATGTCGGTAATATTACCATATATTGGTTTTGAATGATTAGATATAGGAATGACATACCACCATCGGTTATTGTTTACCATTGGATGATACACAACCTATATTTGAAAAACAAAAGCAAGAAACTTAAATACTTATTATATTGTGTATATGTATCACATGTGTACATATAAAAAATTAGCTTTTGCATATATATCTGCTCGCATTGTTGAGGTAGTACTAATGTGTCATTCTTGTTTTGGTGAAATTTTGTAGAGTTAATGATTACAAAACCACTTGGATGACGTCTGATTATGCAATGCTCACCATTTGTTACCACTTCTTTAAACCACTTCACATCGAGTACATATATAAAGAATCGTCTGAAGTCAAGCTTCAGAATATCTTGGATCAAGCCACAATAACCTTCCATATTACCATTGGGATCCTCGAAGTGAGCAAGGACACCACAATCTTGGGTATTTCTCTTTTCATCTATATGTTGAGTTCGAAGATGTTTACCCTCACACCAAATAGCATTGAATAATATGTACTAGTAGTAAAAGATTAAGGTCAAACATGTCAATTATTTAGATAAAATATAACTTATAGAAACAAATTAATTGATAGTATGTCTCACCTTTGATAAGCATCCTCGTGCGTATTCCCACTCTTCTTGAGATATATTAATTTCCTCCTCTTTTTCCATTCTCTCCATTTCCTCATGTAACCAATCTATAGCAATATGAACGTTGCTACCAACCCTACGCATGCATCCTAAAAGCACACTAAACCCCTTAAGAATTTAATGAAATACATAATCTCTCCCCCTTTTTCATTCTATTATTAGACCTTAATAAAGGATGCATCATCTTGCATATGTACATATGCAGTCATGCCATCGAGTCCATTTGACATTGGAATATATCTTTGTCGAGTTGAAATAAAATCCACCATAATCTCATAGCCGCTAATCTCTTAGCCATGCAAAAGCATGTAACATATTTAGTCCTTCCCCCCGGTCTGCAAACATTTGTGTAGCAGTCCCCTTGGATCAAATATAAAATTAATATTACTCTCATTAAGCTCACCAATAATGAAAATTTCATGAGTACTTGGATCAAACACATAAATAATTTCACTCTCATCAAGCTTCTCTATAATGAATATTACTTGAGTCCCTTAATCAAACACATAAATGACATCCCCATCATCCCACACAAGACACATTTGAAAGCACGAAGAAAGAATCGATCCTCCATGTAACTCATATGCATATGAAGACTCTAATTTGCTATCTTAATAACTATGGTCCATAAAAATTACATCCACATAAACTGCTTCATCATCTTGCCGACCTCCTTGATACCTGTCTTCAAGCTTCATCACATCTTTTTCACAACCTGCAAGTCTTGCATTAAAATCTTGTCTGCATCCAAAAAAGAAAACCAAGCAGTTCTTCAAGCTCTTTTGCATCCCGTAGGCATATACAAACCAATAAGCACAATTACTTCCCTTTCCCTAATCTCTATAAGCCAAAAGAACTAATCACGCCGTAAGAGTCCCATATTACTTTTGCAAATTGGCAACCATATCAACACTCAATTGAGATGAGGAGAAAGAGATGAGTTAGATACTATGCATCTCAATATAAATATAATATCATAGTAGCCCATTTTATGTGCCACTAAACTGAAGGGAGTGCATTTAATCAATCCATTTAATGAGTACATTTAATCAGTCCATTCAATCTTCTACTTCTCCTACACTAAAATGAACTTAACATATCCTTCTCTCCCTTCTTAGTTGTTAGCATCAAACAGAGATTAAAAACTTCAACTTTCTGACTTTTGCTTCTATTCTACTTCAAGGAAAATGTTTCTTCAATTGATCTCTTTACTTAAATCAATCACAACTATCATCATATAACTATTCACATATTGCATCATACCAGCAATCAAGAATGACTACATATAAATAATAAGACATTTCTACAAAAGTTATGGTTGCTACTTACCTACACAAAAGATGGGTCTTAGTAGTATCATTGCTTATCAGTTGTAGTAGTGAAGTATAAGTCTTCCTCTATCTCTTTCTTTCTCTCTCTCTCACTCTTGTTTGGGCACCAAACCAAAATACGATCCCAAACCCTAGCAAGAAAATCCAATTAATACCCTTATAATATGGCATACTAAATTATTACCTATAAAATCCAATTAGTACCCTTAGACGAGTATCTTTGGGACCCAGTCAAATCCATTGATACATCTCTTTCTAGGCTTGAATATTCACTACACATTGTGGACTAGCATAAACTGAGATGTCTCCCTACTCTTGCAAGCATCCAATGATAATATTTCCATATTTACATATACATACTCAGTCAATGTGATACCTTGTTGGCTTTCAATTTTTGTGTCTTCATCTTGAAGGGTTTAAGTAGTAGCCTTTCATATTGACATATACTTGAAAGCTAAAATTCTTGGTTTGATAAAACAAAGGAATAATTCCTACACCTCCATTTCCCTTCATAAGTGGTTTGATGTCACAAAGGAGTAATGCCTAGACCTCCATTTTGCTATATAAATGGTTGTTATCTCGAGAGTATAAAGAGTGTTACACTACAACAGAAACGAGGCATAGACGCACACGTTAGATGCGCAAAGTCGGGCGCGTCTATCAGAGCATCTATAAATGCGTGTAAACTTGCGTGTAAATAGACGCGAATTTTGTGTCTATATATCCGTGCAAATAGAAGCTAATATAGACGCGCCAGCAGATACACAATTATTTAACCACCTAAAATTAGCAATTCACATAATTGAAAAATCAAAGTTAATAATTATTTAACCACCTGAAATTGATTCTTGAGCATGCACATGTGCGCATGATAAAAACCATAGAATTAAGAATACACATTGAATCATTGAATTTAAAAAATAGAGTTAATAATTACTTTTTCATTGCTCTCTACTGAATGGCAGTTCCTCCAGTTGACAAGCATGATATAAGTAATTAGCGGAAAGCGACAGAAACCTTACAATTAGTAGCAAGCATTGCAATATGTATCTCGTAATTTCTCTATGTACTTGAAGATGATAAAAGATACTTCCTTTTTATTATGGAAAATTCAATGCTTGCTTTAAAATTGACTATTGATTCTTGAGTATGCACGTGTGTGCATGATAAAAAGCATAGAATTAGGAATACACATATATTGAATCAATAAATAAATTAAGTATGCTACAGTGAATCATCCATCTCATCTTCAATGAGATCAGCCCTTGCTAAACTATCTACTTCTAGGTCTATGTTACCAAGAGGTAACGAAACAAATAAGTCTATCCCACTATCAGATGCCTTGCTATATTACTCAATAACTTCATCAATATCATTGACAATCACATTATTGTCTTCTTCTGCGTTTCCTTGAATATCATCACAAGGTTCATCTTGTACCATATCATGCAGATCATCCATTATGGTGTCATCATGCACATCATCATTATTCGTTGGATTGTCATCTGCTATCTCCATGTCGGTAATATTACCATATATTGGTTTTGAACGATTAGATATAGGGATGACATACCACCATCGGTTATTGTTTACCATTGGATGATACACAACCTGTATTTGAAAAACAAAAGCAAAAAACTTAAGTACTTATTATATTGTGTATATGTATCACATGTATATATATAAAAAAATTAGCCTTTGCATATATACCTGCTTGCATTATTGAGGTAGTACTAATGTGTCATTTTTGTTTTGGTGAAATTTTGTAGAGTCAATGATTAAAAAACCACTTGGATGACGCCTGATTGTACAATGCTCACCATTTGTTACCACTTCTTTAAACCACTTCACATCGAGTACATATATAAAGAATCATCTGAAGTCAAGCTTCAGAATATCTTGGATCAAGCCACAATAACCTTCCATGGTACCATTGGCAGTCTCGAAGTGAGCAAGGACACCACAATCTTGGGTATTTCTCTTTTCATCTATACGTTGAGTTCGAAGATGTTTACCCTCACACCAAAGTGCATTGAATAATGTGCACTAGTAGTAAAAGATAAAAGATCAAACATGTCAATTATTTATATAAAGTAAAACTTATAGAAACAAATTAATTGATAGTATGTCGCACCTTTGATAAGCAACGTCGTGCATATTCCCACTCTTCTTGAGATATATTAATTTCCTCGTCTTTTTCCATTCTCTCCATTTTCTCATGTAACCAATCTATGTCAATACGACGTGGGAGCGCATTTAGATGATCTGGAAATGAGACATGACGTCCATATCTAGTGCGAAATACTTGTGTTTTGCTTTTTCTTCTTTCCCTTGCTTCATTATATAGTGTCACCCATTTGCTCATAACATCACTATTGAGCACACAAAAACTATTTAACTTAACGAAGTTCTTCTTTTGTTAGCACTTTACTCATTCCTTTTCCTTGAGGTACTATAGAGGTCATCCTCAAGTCTTCATCATCTTTCCATAGTTGTGGTTGAGAGGGATGCACTTCAGCAAGATATTCAGAGATATAAACAAGGGATGATTGCATTAACCAACCCTCAGCCATGCTTCCCTCAGGCCGTGCTTTTTGCCTCACAAAATCTTTCAAGGTTTTCTTGAAGTGCTCAAGAAAAAAACATCCACCTTACATGAACTGCCCCACAAAGTGTGATCTCATCAATCAAATGTAGGAGTAAATGTAATTGAGTAGTCAAAATGGATCGATGAAAAATTTCCTCCACCAAACAAACCACCTCAATAGATAATACTCGAGCATCTTTTAATGTGTTTGAATCAATTTCCTTCGAGCTCACGTATCTGTCAAGATGTATTTGAGAATTGTCTATTTTTGTGTAGAAATTCAAAGATATATAATGAAAAAATACAATGTATACACATCTCACAAGCTCTCCCATCTTGTAAATGATATCACGTACATCTTTGGAGGCACAATGGGATATGCTAGTAGGAAGTACGAACTGAATGTAAACAATATTCATAGATGCAAATGATTAGTTGAGGAAAAAGTCATCATACCCCAAAGTTTACACATAGTTACGCCACTAATTACTATATTCATGGTTAGAGATACCCTTACTTGAATGATTTTGTGCCAATCGTGGGACTTCAAACCAGATAGTTGCTCCACACCTCTTTTCTTTTTCTTTATGAAGGCTCCCTTGAGACATCTCATACATCCTGTAGGTGTTTGAAAGCTATATATTTGTTCATCTAGCAATGACCCAGATGTGGATCCTGGTTCATCTAGCAATGACCCAGATGTGGATCGCATGAATGATACATTGGCCTCCTTTGGCAGGGGGGTCAATGCATTTTTTGGAGGTTTTCCTAGTAGGGAAGACTTCACGGGAGAGATGACCAGACACCTTGGCCGCTCTTCCACAACGGACGAGGTGTTCAGTGTCATGTCTGGGACGCCTTTGGCGTCTTTGCCTGGCACTACTTCCCAGACTCCACATGCAGGTACTCCATATGCAGGTACTCCATTTGTAGGTACTCCACGTGCTCCATGTGCATCGGCTGAAGCACAAGTATCTGCAGAAGCACGTGCATCTGCAGAAGCTCATGCGTCCAGCGAGGCAGAGGGCAGTCGACAGAGAGGGAGGAGGGAGAGTCGAGGGGGCAGACGAGGGTTGTGTGGGGGTTGCCTAGGAGGTGGCGAGCGATCACCCTCACCAGTAGATTATGTAGAGGAGGTTGTATGCCATTACTATAGAGTTACAGATGCTGGTGGCATCTTTCATGATGATGAGGGAACGGATGTAATGGCGTACATGAGGAGCGTCGTGCATGCGACATATAAAGATTGTTTCATTGCCTTCAAAAATCAGAAAAGCGGCTTGTGGCAGGAGGTGTTGAGGGTAGTCCATAGGAGGTACCCAAATCTTGAGGGTCAGCGATTCTCGGATGATTGGGGACGTACAAAAGTGAGGGATATGCTTCACAACAAAAGATCCCACCTCATGACACGGGCCAGGGACTCACTGCAGAGGCTGGAGGAGGGGTGTGGAGCCTACAGCCAACCACCTATGTGCCACCGCGTAGAGTGGAAGAAAGCCAAGAAGAAAGCAGCTGAGAAAGTGAAGAGTCGCCAGCATGCAGAGGCACGATGGATCCAAATGGAAACAATGGGATTGTCGCATTACGGATCGGGCGGCAGAGAGTCGTGGGAGACAGAGTTTGTAAGTATATTTTGATTTCTAGTTTTTTTAAATTTTTATTTCTTTAAATTCTTTATATATTTTCCTTCTATGAGATCCATTGCAGGCCTTGAGGATGTTTAGGGAGGAGGTTAAGATAGAATAGGAATTAACACCACCAAAGCTGCATTAGGGCAGTTCCACCAATGTGGAAGCTCCATCTAGATGTTTTGTTGACCAATTTGTACTTAATCAAGCTCCATCATAGGTGAATTGTCTCCATTCTCCCCCCCATAGCTTGAGTCCAAGAGCTCTCCTATTAAAAAAAAATAGAGAATCTTCATAAAAAAAGATCATATCTAGCAATAATAAAGAGAGAGTAGTGGGAATTCATACATTAGTACTACAATTAAAGATGATTTGAGGATGATTTAGGAGGGGAATTCTGTAACGTGTCCACTTGTTATCTTTACGATACGTCTTAGCAGTCCATCGAAAAGGATGTCTAGAAAGCTCCGCCCGGCACTCCCATGGAATGTTACGGGGTTTGCGATCTAGGACTTTCCGCGTCTACCATGTAGTGGAAGTATTCCGACCGTTCCCACTTAGGACTGACCTGAATTAGGGTTTTCCCTATTGGTCATTTCCTAACGGAAACTAGCGTCGAACCCGAGTGAACTACTTTACGCAGAAACGCCAGGTCAGAAGCGGATTCACGCTGCACTTGGTTCAAGGAGAATGGGAAATGAGAGGGATGCGAAGCTCAACCTCTTTGCCATAAAGCTACGTAAATCGGGATTAGTTATAACTCTAGGTCAACGCTCTTATAGTTCGTTGTCGAAGGATTTAGGAAAGCAGAGTCGCAACCACAGAGGACCTTGATAAATCTCAAGATGGAAGATCAATCAAGTGAATAATCCAAAATTAGAGTCATCATCAAACTAGCCTTCAACTCTGAATCATGTAATTTCTAATAGCCACAAAGCAATTTCAGAATACATTCAATAAATTCTATCTGAGCAAAAACAGTTATAAATTTTGTTTTTCAGTTTATAAGGTTTAAAATGGTAATTAAGCAACTCTTGGAGATATACAAGGCTTCAGCTTAAACAATACACCCTCGGTCGCTACAGCGTGGAGGACAAACAGGGGAAGGCAGTGATCACTGGGCTGTTGAAAATGAAGAGACTCACTAGCCATGCTGGGGTATAAGGCAATGATTGAAATAAGCGTCAACCTCAAGATCATCTCTCCAAAACAAGGGCTTCAAAGTGGCTTCATGCTCTTTCCATTGTGGCCACCAAAACACCTACTGAAGTAGGTTGAAACTACAGCATGTCAAGATTTTGAATCCAAGCAGTGTGACTGATGTACACTCTCAACTATACCTCAGAACAGAGTCAAATTTGTTGTCACCCCAACCTTCATGATGCTCCAGGCTCGAGTTATATAATGGTTGTATTGTAAACGGTCAAATAACTTCCATCAATTTGTTGTGAGCTCTAGATTTTACCACAACTGTTGGTTTGAACTAATCTGGCCATGAGACTGTGGAATCTATATCTTCAACCTTATTATCAGTGCCAAATTAGTTGCTCTCATAGGAACACCAAGAAGAATATCCCAGTTGGAGTCTGCCCTGTAGGCATTTCTTGCTTCATCTCGCCTTTCATAGATTCCTCTGGTTACAATGTTTCAGCGCTATTCCATTCACTGCCAAACCACCAATACTCTCCCTTTGTTTGCATCTTCAGCATGATCAACATTGCTTCGTTTTTCTTCTTCAATTATCAGATGACTCTTTCGTCTTCTCAGCTTTCTACGGCATCATTATCTTCATAGTCGGCCTTCATCACCAGCTGGGATAGATGCAAACTTCTCCCTTCCTGACACAATCACCTCAGCAATGTCCTTTCCTTCCAATTGGCTCAGCAAGAACTCTTCGCGTCCATCACTTTAGTAACTCTGCAGCATTGTCCATCGTCTCCCTGCAGAAGAAGGCTTGCAGCCATGAAGGTGGTGGCAACATATCTACTTGCACTACTCGGTGGGAATGCCAGTTGTCTTCCTCATCGTCACTCTGAATGCTGAGCTTCCCCCCTTCCAGTTGACGACTTCCTCTTCCCAAACAGGATTCCCCCAGAATCAGGTGCCACTTACCAATCACATTGCACTCTTCCCAACTTCAGCATGTCTAGCTGCAGTCACAGGTTTTGTGACAATCTCATTCAGTCACAGCCAGCACTGTCTCTCAGACTGCCCGTCTTCTCCTTCCTCAAATTTCCACAGTGTATTCTGCAGGCTAGCCTTGTGTGCTTTTTCTTTCCATCGAATCTGATCGCTCCTCTTCCATTACTAATTATCACCTTCTTCTCTTTCTCTGTCACCCTTGAACCATGGCCTTGACGTCAGTCTTCGAAGTTGATCCTATCACAAATCACAATCTCCTCTAGCTCTTCATGATTCCATCTCTTCGTTGAATATGGCTTTTTATCATTTTTCTTTCCCCAGTCCTCTTCTATCTCCCTGTTTTCTGCTTCTCTCTCACCACAAGAGATGATCAGCCGAGACCTCCTTTTGCATGAGGCCCTTGGCACCGAGACAGTCTCACGGCCCTTCTGCAGTAGAGGTTGGCCTCCCAAGTTAGCACGACCCCGTCTCAGCGTCGTCTCCTTCCCAAGGTTGTTATCTTCCTACCTTCATCACTGGCTTCACCTTGTTCAGTCTTGTCGTCGAGTGCCTTTTCCCCCTTTTTAGCTTCATCTTGCCCTGAACAGATGAATCACAGCCAGCTTTTGTTTTCAAAAGATTTTCTTCCCGCTTTTTTTTACTTACAGTCCCCATGCTGCTATGTTCATCACGGGTTTTTTTTTTACTAAAGAGCTCCTTCCATTTTTAGTCTCCATTCTTTCATATGCCTCCATTTTTTCATATGCCTTTCTACTAGAGACTCATTTTTTATCTGTAAAAGGTCCATGATTGTTGGGTTATCACACCACTCCTCGCTTTCATTATCCCTTGTCCTTGAAGAATGGCATTTGGCGTCCCTTGTTCCACTAGACCTTATTAAGAGATGCATATTTGCCTCCAGCCTTGTTAGAGTAATCTTCTTTATGGACTTAACCAGCCTATTAAGAATCATCTATGCGGCTATTATAATGTAGAGTGTGTTTCTGGAAATGAGTTGTTTCAGGTTTGATCTCAGCACTGGATTGCTCTTCAATGGCTGAACTCCTCTTCAGCACATTAACATTGGAATGCTTAGAATCTCGTACATGTGAATTCTTAGAACCTCCTGCATGTGATGATGTCATTTCTCCTTCCGTTTGAACATCTTCCAATCCTTACTACCTTCCCACAAATATATTCATTTCCAAACCCTTCTCTACTATGCTAGCACGCAAAATAAGAATGCAAACACAACAACTAAATATGTACAAAGTATCAAATCACACACACAACTTTTGGGTGGTTTTCACACCTCGAATGCGCAGCAATACGACATCCACCCCCTCTAATCCTGCGCATCCTCCGGATGGGCCAACTACCCATGATCCTTATCATCAAGTTCCATAAACAGATCAATCTCTTCGTTATGCATTTCCGGTATATCAACAAGATTATCTGTCATATCATCTGTCTCTTCCATTGAAGTTTCTTCTCGTTGCTCTTCTCTTGAAAATTCTTCCAATGCATAATCCTCATCATCTCTTTTCTTGAAAATCTTGATTATTTTTCCAGCAATAGGGACTCTAAGCACTGTCCCATCCAATTCTGTCAGCTCATATGTTGCATTATCAAAGACATGTCTGACTATGTACGGCCCAAACCATCTTTTCACCATCTTCCGAAGTGCAGTATGCTGATTTTCAAGGCTGCTATCAAAGACCAATACCCAATCTCCCTCTTCTATTGCTCTAGGCCGTAAGCGATGCCTGTTGTCAAACCTGTCCTTATTTCTTAGTCTAGCAACCTTCAACCTATCAATAGCTAGCTGAATATCCTCAGGTCTCCTCTCCAACTGTCAAATCGGAAGAGCTAAAAGCTCCTCTCTTGTCAAATCCTCCTGCCAAGGTAAAACTAACCAAGTCAAAGCACAAGTCTCAGTCGACATAACCGGTTTCTGACCATACATCAACTCTGCAGGCATATATCCTGTGGTAATACTATGAGTCGTACGATCAACCCACAAAGCAAATGGTAGAAGTCTCGGCCATTCTCCAATCCGTCCTCTACATTCTTTGGCTAATGCTTTCACTATCGGCGGATGTCCTCTTTTACTCTTCCCATTTCCCTCTGGATTAGCTGTGGTTAAAGCCAACTTGATTCCTAGCTGAGAGAAAAACTCCCTAGCTTCATCTGCATCCAATTCACCACGATCCGCAGTGATCTTACCCACACAACCATACCTGCAAAACATTTCCTCCAATAAGAACTTACACACTGCACTAGTGGTCTTCGTTCTCAAAGATCTGCCCTCAACATGATTGGTAAGATCCTCTCTAGCCAAAACAATGTACCTCATCTGCCATAGACCCATAGGCATGATAACCAAATCAACTATCCACTTATAATGAATGCATAGCGGATAGGTCGGATGAAGCTCATCTCGATGACGCACTACCGAATACATCTGGCAGTCTCTGCAAGTCTCAACAAAGTGAGAAATATCTCTATACATGCCTTTCCACCAATATTTCTCCTTGATTTTCTCATAAGTAGCCCACACTCCTCTATGACCAGCCCAAGGACTCTCATGAAACTCCCTCATCACCTGTAACTGTGTCTCTCTATCGTAGACAACCCGCAAAGGTAATCTGCCTCTTTTCTTCAGATGCTTCCAAAGAAATCCGTCCTTGAGAAAATAACCATAGGCTTTCCTTCTGATCTTCTTGAACTCTTCATCTGTCCATTCATCTCTTTTGCTTAATGTACTAAGGTACCTGCCAATCTGCAACCAATCTCCAACATAGAGTTCTTCTATGAAAGCCACAATCATAGACATGACAAACATGATCAACCATAGTGGCTCAAATTTCTGCATCATCCTCTTCTACAAGTAGAGTCTCCTCATCATCATATCTGGCTCTAGACAACATATCTGCCACTGGATTATCCTTCCCTGCTATGTGTTTAAATTCGGGATTTAATGACTTGATGTATGCAATCCATCTCAACATAGCTATATCCGAAGTAGAGCAACTCGTGATCATACCAATCAATGGCAAGCAATCTGTCTCTACCACAACTGAAGCTCCAATAAAGTACTCCTTGTTACATTTGAGAGCCGTAAAAATCCCCAGTAGCTCCCTCTTGATTTGCGGATATCTCCTCTGTCTCTCGTTTAAGACATTCGCCCCAAAACGAATAGCATACCTATTTCCATTTGCATCATCTTGACCCACAGCCCAACCTATGCCAATTGGACTAGTGTCAACTATCAATACAATAGGCTTTCCACAATTATAATCCGCTTTCCTGAGAGTAGGAGCATTCTGCAATAACTTCTTCAATTTCCGCATGGCTCTAGTGTGACTCTCATCCCAATAGAATTTTTGCCCCTTTCGAAGCAGCTGATATAAACAATCTGCTATGTGTGCAAAATGAGGTATCCAAATCATATAAAACACACAAGCTCCAATGAATCTCCATACTTCTGAAGTGGTAGAACAATACTCCGCAATCTTGCCTATAGCATTCACCTTATCAGGTGAGGGTTTCCTGCCATAAAATCCACACATATGTCCAACAATGACAACCTCATTCACTCCAAAAACAGATTTTTGCCCTGAAAGTGTCAAGTTCACTTTTTCTAACCTGACCAAAATCTTCTCACATGCTGAAATATGATTAGCCACAAAGTATCTGCATCCCTGCTCATTTAGACTCTCATTCTTCTCTTCTTCTACACACCCCTTAATGGGCACATCATCCAAGAAAGGCATGGTAAGCTGAGGTATGTAATCACAAGGACCTTATGCATAGCATTCATCATATGCGCAACAGAATTAGTGGCACCTTGAGGCAAGGTACACATCCTGACAAGCCCAATAGGAGTTCTCATGGTGGTTATGTCCCTGCTTTCCAAAGCCAGCTGAAACTGATCATATCCTGAATACAAATCACCTAAAGAATAGATGGCACGTCCAGCAAATGCCTCTGTAAACTCATCCACAACTGGACCTATACCAACATTCCTGATAGTAACTCTGTTCACTGACTGTATGTCCTGAATAAATCCGAGAGTACCATTCTTCTTTGGAACTGTAAACCACCTTGTTTGAGTATGGTGCAGATGAACGGTCAAGGATTCCCATCCTGATTTTCTCATTCAATAAATCAATCAGCTTTGGCAAGTGTGCTTTAGGCACTGGAATAGGTCGGAGATTCCATGGGATATGAGGAATAGTAAAAATGACCATAGGAGCAACAATATCAGGATTCACATATCCAATCTCATGTGGGAAAAAAGCAAATGCCCTTCCATGACGCTCAAGCATCTCTTGAAAGCATTGCTTCTCTATGGGTAGCAAGAAATCACCATTTCCAATTTTCAATTCAGCAAGAGTCTCTGCTGAAAATTTATGACCAATATGCTCCGGATTCCTCAAAATTTGCTGTTTAGCAGCCCTCTCTATTTGCTGATCACTGTCAGGTGGAAGCAGTACAACAACCGGCTTCACCTTCTTATCCACAGTTTTGTATTTCGTGTCAACCCTGGCTTCATTATGCTATTCTATATTACACATATCTTGCTGTAAATCAGCAATTCTACACTCCAATGGCTGAATATCCTCAGCCCTCTGCTCTATGGACTGCATAGGAACAGCCCTAAACTCTGAATGCTGAAATATTTCAGCAGTAAACTCTGTTGGCTGAAAGTTTTCAGCCCTTTGTGTCTCTAAAAGCTCATCATAACCAACTGGAAACTCTGTTTGCTGAATTTCTTCAGCACTTAACACTCTTCGCTGAGTTACCTCAGCCTCTGACTCAATTTGTGACACAAAATCTGCAATTTCATGAAACGTGTCCAGGGATTGCACTAATACATTACTGTGACAATTCTGCATATCGGTTTTCAGCATATCTCTCATCTCTATCATCGTATCTGCACAAATCACACTGTCATACATCCCATCTATGTGTTCATCCTCCTCCAAAATTCCTGCATTTTTCAAATTTTTCTCCTTCCTACATATATACTGCCTGGCAGCTCTAGGCAACCTAGAAGTCTTCTGATAACTCATCGAACTGTTTGCTGAAATCCCAACAAAAACGGAGGAGAAAACACCGCTGCCAGGAGGCGAGAACTCCAATATCCTCTCCTCTATACCACTGTCGTCTTGCGAAATGGCGGTACCTAATGAAAACCCGAATCCCTCACAGTGGGCAAAGGTGCATCTCTGAGAGTATCCCTGTTTCTAACATGGTTTACACATACAGTCATAAACTGAACTGCTCTCATACCATATTTACTGTGAATCCGTGCATAAGCAAATCCATCATCCATGACCTTTGTTTCCATGCGCATCTCTGTGATGAATGGCTGACCAAGAATTATGGGATAAGAGCATGAATCCTGCACAAAGAAATGAAAATCCTCCTCTACATCACCAATACAAAACCCAGACACTAGGACATGCAGCATACAAATCACTTGCAGTGTTATTGGCGGCTCTCATATGCCACCCATGCTCTACATCCATAGGCCATCTGTTACTCTCATAAACTCCACGAACTATGAGATTAATCTCTGAACCATGATCCACCAGTGCAAGATAAGGCACTTGTTTCTCTCCAATCTTTACCATCGTCTCTGTAGTTGCCCTAGCCCAATGGCTCCGCGAAAAGTGACTACGCGGTATCATGACAGGCTCATTAATTTCAGCGTAATGCATAGGCTGAACCCTCTTCTCTACCTGTGGAAAAATAGAAGCATTTTCAACCATAACCTCATCCTCATCCTCATCCAACTCCTCAATCAAAACTCCCTGTGTATCAATGGTAGACAATGCATGTCTTTTCCTCTTCAAAACCTCCTGAAACTGATCCTGAAACTCTCTTTTCCAGATGCCCAAAATCTTAGAAATAGTGAAAGTCACCTCACTGCCAAGTATCTTATCATTAAAGATTTTCTTCATGTCTGTAGATGTCTCAATATCGGACATCAATCTAGACCCTGGCTGCTTTCTCTCTCTAGGCTCTTGCCTCTTTTCTCTCTTTTGAGCATCTTCCATCTGTCGATCTGGCCCTGGTCTTGAAGACGGTCCTGCAGTAGGTGGAGTAACAAACTCACCCCCTCTAGTCTTCTTAGCTGCACTTGGATTTTCATCATCCCTTTTACGCTTCTTCTCAACAAGTACATCTGCTCCCTGAGACTTAGCCAAATAAGCATAAATAGAGTACCTGTCAACAGGCGAGTCCCAACCTGTCTCTGATCTGATGCTAGAGCTTGCACTAGTCAAAACAGTTTGCTGAATTTTTCCCTTATTTGCAGTCTCCATAGCATAAGTCCATAGCGCTGACTGAGTCTCTGATCCCTTCTCAATCTGGACTCCATATGCAGAAGCATCACCTCTAGCTGTCACATAAGAAGTACGCGCAGCCATGTCATCCACTAACTTCTTCATTCCACCTTTACCAAAGTTGGTAGCAAGTGGAGCTCCTGTCTCAGTCAACCAAATCTTACCATCTTGTCCCCAATATACCAAATTCTGCCTCCTTGCATCCTGAAAAGATTCACAATCCCTGCAATGCTGATGGTCCGTACTATTGCACCAAATACATCTCCGATCTCTCCTAGGTGCACTAGGAGCACTCCTAGGTGCAGTAGGAGCACTAGAAGAAGTAGTAGGAGCAGTCGAAGCAAACTGCTCTTTTCCCACCAACTCCGCTTTGACTGACTCCAGTGTCAAATCTGTTATGCCTTTGATTATGTCATCAAGAGAGGTAGGCACCGATGGAGTGGATGGTTTTGGAGCAGAAGGTGTAGGCATCGGTTGTGAAACAGGAGGAATAGGTGGAGTGGAAACAGTAGGCACTGGCATAGGCCAAGAAACTGGCTGAGGAGGAGAAGAAATAACAGGGATAGAAGTAGGCATAGGAGCATATGATGGTGTAGGTGTCATGGAACCATTCTGTAGACGAGTCTTCCATATCCTTCTCTTGGTCAAAGTCGAGACTACATCCTGAGCATCCTGCCAATCTGTTTCAAGACCCATAGGCTTCGTGCGATCCTCAAGAAGCTCACCCAATTCTTCTTGAAGAGCAGGATCAGCAGCTTGCAAGAAAAGCTCAACTTTTTCAACATCCAATGCTCTTTGTTCAATGGCATCAAGCTAACTATACCGCTTCTCAAATTCTCGAATCAACTCCGAAGCAGCTAGACCTTTGTTTGGCATGTAGACCCACTCTCGGAATGATTACCGAGTAGCCATACCAAAGTCATCAAGGAAGTATTCTTCTTTCAGGGCCTTCTTAAAATCTTGCCAATGTGTATTTTGAATAAAAAGATCAGTCACTTTTGTCCTCAAAGCGGATGTGACAAAACGAAGGAAGTACTTACTCATAAGTCCAGTAGGAACTCCAAAAAACCCCATCTTGATCTCATATGTCTTCAAATATGCTGAAATATTACGACCATCAAATAGCTTCTTCTGATTCTCAACTGCTTCAATAGCCTTAGTCGCGCTGTTTGCATTCTCCTGCTCCGAATAGAGTTGCCTTTGCTGAGACAACTGTTGTTGATGCAATTGTTGTTGCTGCTGCATATACAATTGTGTTTGCTGATTTTGGAGCTGCATATACATGGACATATTCTGCAAAATCTGCTTTAGATCCTCTGTTGAAGTACTTGACGCAGCAATCATTGATGGAGCTGAAGTAGAGGCAGCTGGAATTGTAGAAGAGGCTGAAATAGAGGCTGAAGTATCTCCCATCCTGAAATTTCTGCGACGCTTTCACGTCGGGTTCACCAAAGATGTCGAAGGATTTATGAAAGCAGAGTCGCAACCACAGAGGACCTTGATAAATCTCAAGATGGAAGATCAATCGAGTGAATAATCCAATATTAGAGTCATCATCAAACTGGCCTTCAACTCTAAATCATGTAATTTCTAATAGCCACAAAGCAATTTCAGAATACATTCAATAAATTCTGTCTGAGCAAAAACAGTTATAAATTCTGTTTTTCAGTTTATAAGGTTTAAAATGGTAACTAAGCCACTCTTGGAGATATACAAGGCTTCAGCTTAAACAATACACCCTTAGTTGCTACAGCGTGGAGGACAAACAGGGGAAGGCAGTGATCACTGGGCTGTTGAAAATGAAGAGACTCACAAGCCATGCTGGGGTATAAGGCAATGATTGAAATAAGCGTCAACCTCAAGATCATCTCTCCAAAAGAAGGGCTTCAAAGTGGCTTCATGCTCTTTCCCTTATGGCCACCAAAACACCTACTGAAGTAGGTTGAAACTACAGCATGTCAGGATTTTGAATCCAAGCAGTGTGACTGCTGTACACTCTCAACCATACCTCAGAACAGAGTCAAATTTGTTGTCACCCCAACCTTCATGATGCTCCAGGCTCGAGTTATATAATGGTTGTATTGTAAACGGTCAAATAACTTCCATCAAATTGTTGTGAGCTCTAGATTTTACCACAACTGTTGGTTTGAACTAATCTGGCCATGAGACTATGGAATCTGTATCTTCAACCTTATTATCAGTGCCAAATTAGTTGCTCTCACAGGAACACCAAGAAGAATATCCCAGTTGGAGTCTGCCCTGTAGGCATTTCTTGCTTCATCTCGCCTTTCATAGATTCCTCTGGTTACAATGTTTCAGCGCTATTCCATTCACTGCCAAACCACCAATACTCTCCCTTTGTTTGCATCTTCAGCATGATCAACATTGCTTTGTTTTTCTTCTTCAATTATCAGATGACTCTTTCGTCTTCTCAGCTTTCTACGGCATCATTATCTTCATAGTCCGCCTTCATCACCAGCTGGGATAGATGCAAACTTCTCCCTTCCTGACACAATCACCTCAGCAATGTCCTTTCCTTCCAATTGGCTCAGCAAGAACTCTTCGCGTCCATCACTTTAGTAACTCTGCAGCATTGTCCATCGTCTCCCTACAGAAGAAGGCTTGCAGCCATGAAGGTGGTGGCAATATATCTACTTGCACTACTCGGCGGGAACGCCAGTTGTCTTCCTCATCGTCACTCTGAACGCTGAGCTTCCCCCCTTCCAGTTGACGACTTCCTCTTCCCAAACAGGATTCCCCCAGAATCAGGTGCCACTTACCAATCACGTTGCACTCCTCCCCACTTCAGCATGTCTAGCTGCAGTCACAGGTTTTGTGACAATCTCATTCAGTCACAGCCAGCACTGTCTCTCGGACTGCCCGTCTTCTCCTTCCTCAAATTTCCACAGTGTATTCTGCAGGCTAGCCTTGTGTGCTTTTTCTTTCCATCGAATCTGATCGCTCCTCTTCCATTACTAATTATCACCTTCTTCTCTTTCTCTGTCACCCTTGAACCATGGCCTTGATGTCAGTCTTCGAAGTTGATGCTATCACAAATCACAATCTCCTCTAGCTCTTCATGATTCCATCTCTTCGTTGAATATGGCTTTTTATCCTTTTTCTTTCCCCAGTCCTCTTCTATCTCCCTGTTTTCTGCTTCTCTCTCACCACAAGAGATGATCAGCCGAGACCTCCTTTTGCATGAGGCCCTTGGCACCGAGACAGTCTCACGGCCCTTCTGCAGCAGAGGTTGGCCTCCCAAGTTAGCACGACCCCGTCTCAGCGTCGTCTCCTTCCCAAGGTTGTTATCTTCCTACCTTCATCACTGGCTTCACCTTGTTCAGTCTTGTCGTCGAGTGCCTTTTCCCCCTTTTTAGCTTCATCTTGCCCTGAATAGATGAATCACAGCCAGCTTTTGTTTTCAAAAGATTTTCTTCCCACTTTTTTTTACTTACAGTCCCCATGCTGCTATGTTCATCACGGGTTTTTTTTTTACTAAAGAGCTCCTCCCATTTTTAGTCTCCATTCTTTCATATGCCTCCATTTTTTCATATGCCTTTCTACTAGAGACTCATTTTTTATCTGTAAAAGGTCCATGATTGTTAGGTTATCACACCGCTCCTCGCTTTCATTATCCCTTGTCCTTGAAGAATGGCATTTGGCGTCCCTTGTTCCACTAGACCTTATTAAGAGATGCATATTTGCCTCCAGCCTTGTTAGAGTAATCTTCTTTATGGACTTAACTAGCCTATTTAGAATCATCTATGCGGCTATTATAATGTAGAGTGTGTTTCTGGAAACGAGTTGTTTCAGGTTTGATCTCAGCACTGGATTGCTCTTCAATGGTTGAACTCCTCTTCAGCACATTAACATTGGAATGCTTAGAATCTCCTACATGTGAATTCTTAGAACCTCCTGCATGTGATGATGTCATTTCTCCTTCCGTTTGAACATCTTCCAATCCTTACTGCCTTCCCACAAATATATTCACTTCCAAACCCTTCTCCACTATGCTGGCACGCAAAATAAGAATGCAAACACAACAACTAAATATGTACAAAGTATCAAATCACACACACAACTTTTGGGTGGTTTTCACACCTCGAATGCACAGCAATACGACATCATGTTCTTTGAACGATCTTCCCACTGCCCATCTTGATTGAGAAAAGTTCTCGGCCAACCGGGACCACCCATTCATAGGACGGACCTATGGCCACATCCATCGCACTTTCCTCAGGTTGTTTTAGTTATTTAATTACCTAGCACATTTAGTTGGACATGTATTAATCAGCTTTCTTAATTAACCTGTTAGGCACTGGTTCCTTCACGTAATCATAGCACTTGACATAGAAAAGCAATGTCAAACAAGTTCCTTTTTAACAGGTTATCATATTTATCTTTGAAATACATAAAGTCCAGCCCGTAGGCTTATCCACAATCCGCCCGAAGGCTATCTAGCAATCCACAGGGATCACTAATCCAAGTTTCCGCCGATAGACTAGTATGCGGGCCTCGAGATCCAATCCCGAGTCACGTTAGCCTCTTGTGCAGGGCCCAGAAGAGATGCTATCTAGGGAGTCGAGCTCGCCATAATCAGCGGGCACACAGGGTACCAATCCAACTTCGTGGAATAATCTTCAATTAGGCATCGATGCTAATATCAAGCAGGGCAGGTGGTTGAGAAGCAAGGGTGTGAGGATGATGAAGACGAAGGTGGGAGAGTAGATCACATGGCAACCTTTCCTCCAAAATCAGCTCCGACTGCCAAGGACTCCTGCTCCCCCTCTCGTGCTCGATAGCTACCCCCTTTTTAAACCCATTGTCCATGTTGGTTGTTTTCTACCTCTCTTCCCAATTTGAAGTTCACAGCTCACAAAAGCTTGGCACTGCTTTTTCCTCAAAAAAAGCTTAAGGATTGATTTGGATATCGTGACATCAATGATTACATCAAGAATCATGATGCCAGAAATTTCACATATAGATTCAATTACATACTCCTAGCTTCTTCTATAATCAATGCTTTTACGAGATGAGCTTTTGTATTGATAGTGCGGATCCGGTGATAATTATGCGCTCCTTGTAATTATCCACGGACAAGCTGGAGCTTTTTCTTAAGGAAAATCTTTTGTTATTATCAATGTATCTTAAGGTCAATGACTACGTCTTAAGCGGCATCATCATTCTCAAGAAAACACCAATCAGGTCGCCATTCAAGACGTCACGAGCCTCCGAAAGCTTACAATTATAAAATCTTTTTGTGTCGCCAACTTTACGCAATTTTGTCAACCTTCCATAATGTCATCTGCTTTATCAACCGAGTTCAATTTCATCAACATTTGCTTTTAGATTATCTTACTTTGTTCTTGACTTGCGGTTCTCCTCTCGAATGCATGAAAATTGTTTCTAATAATATTTTCAACCATAGCTGCATTTTCTCCTCTTGAGAATTAGCAAGTTCTTGCTCTCTACTCTGGAGTTGTTGAAGAGTTTCCTCGAGATTATTTTGAGCCTCTTTATTTTCCTGTTGTTGTCGGTCAAGCACCTCCTTGTCCTCATTCAACTTTGATGTTTTGATGTCAGCTTCTTCTTTTATCTGATTGTATTCTTGTAACGGATTCTCAGCTATGATCTACAATGTGTTGAGCAGTCCTTATCATTTACCTTTGACAAAATTGTAAACCAATATGCTGCAGATGCAGTTGATTGCTTCATGGCTCGCTTGAAAAAAACCAAAGGTTTTTGGATATCATACGATCAAAAGCGGATCACGTACTGAGAAAAGAATTAGCACGGTCTTCAGGGAAAATAATATCCAGTATCTCACCACAAACCATTACACAGGATCCTGATGGGTCTAATTCCATGACCGCATCTCTAGATCCTTCTCGCAGCTTCTTATTTTCTAAGTTATTTGCGTTCTCTCTTCTTTACGTTTCAAGGTTTCAGTATGCTTTTTGTCCAATTCCACCCTTTTTCTTACTATCTTCTTTTCACAAAGTAATAAATCCTTCATGAAAATAGATTGCTCTTTCTTCTTTTCTTTCATTTTGAGCTCTATTTGCTCTTTCTTTTGGTTCCCTTTAATTGCTATAGACCTCTTTTTCTGATAAGAAAATGCATTCTTTTCCTTTGCATGTGATTTTTGAACTTTGCAAATCTTCATAGTCTTTCTTGTACTCCTTAGATCCAGATATTTGCTCAAAACGGGCAGTTAGCTCCTTTGGATTCTTGGATGCAATCGATTCAACATCACCCTAAAAGTCCAAGAAGTTGCGAGCCCTAATGAGGATGCCTAGAGGCGTCATTTTGGCATTATACTCATCCCATGTAATGAACTTGTTGTTGATCTTGTAATCACTTGATCGCGGCTGCATTAATGATTATTCTGGCAAAATGAAGCTCTTGGCTAGTTCCAGTCAGATACGCGAGCTTCAATGAGTAGAAATTTTTTGAGGAGCTATCGTATTGGCCTCTCAAAATTCTAAAAGGAAGTTTTTGGAGATAGCCAATGGGCATCAACATTGGTCCAAATTTTCTTTACATCTTTTGTCACATCCCAAAGAACCTTATTTTCCATGCAATGTGCCCTAAGAAGAAAATATGCTTTAAAACAAAACTTTGTGCTCATCCACTCATGATTCGAAATATGAAATGTCGTATCCATAATATGCAACCAATCAATCAATGCTCCATACAAAAATTATGAATCCACTGAAGAGAATGTGCTTAGCCTAACTACATGTGCTCATGCATGATGAAAAATGCAAACAAAAAGACACACAACGAAAAAATAAATTCCTAATTATGCTAACTCACCACAACAGAAACGAGTCATAGACGCACATGTTAGACGCGCAAATTCGGGCGCGTCTATCATTGCGTCTATATGCGTGTGTAAAAAAGCGTGTAAATAGACGTGAATTTTGCGTCTATATATCCACGCAGATAAACGCGAATATAGACGTGATTTCAGACGCGTAATTATTAAACCACCTGAAATTGGACTTAATATAATTAAAAAACTAGTGTTAATAATTATTTTTGCATTGCTCTCTAATGAATGGCAGTTCCTCCAGTTGACAAGCCTGATATAATTAATTAGCGGCAAGCGACACAAACCTTATTAGACAATTAATAGCAAGCATTGCATGTATCTCATAATTTCTCTACTTGAAGAATATAAAAAATACTTCCTTTTTATTATGGAAAATTCAATTTAGCTTTAAACTTGACTATTGATTCTTGAGTATGCACATGTGCGTATGATATTTTCCATAGAATTAAGAATACACATTGAATCATTAAGCGAATTAAGTATGTTAGAGTGAACGATCCATCTCATCCTCAATGAGATCAACCCTTGCTAAACTATCTACTTCTAGGTCTATGTTACCAAGAGGTAAGGAAACAAATAAGTCTATCCCACTATCAGATATATTGCTATATTGCTCAATAACTTCATCATCATCAACCACATTATTGTCCTCTTTTGTATTTCCTTGAACATCCTCGTGAGGTTCATCTTGTATTATATCACACATATCATCCATTATGGTGTCATCATGTACATCATCATTAATTGTTGAATTGTCATCTGTTATCTCTATGTCGGTAATATTACCATATATTGGTTTTGAATGATTAGATATAGGGATGACATACCACCATCGGTTATTGTTTACCATTGGATGATAGACAACTTGTATTTGAAAAACAAAAGCAAGAAACTTAAATACTTTTTATGTTTTGTATATGTATCACATGGATACATATAAAAAAATTAGCTTTTACATATATCCCTGCTCGCATTGTTGAGGTAGTACTAATGTGTCATTCTTGTTTTGGCGAAATTTTGTAGAGTCAATGATTATAAAACCACTTGGATGACGTCTGATTGTGCAATGCTCACCATTTGTTACCACTTTTTTAAACCATTTCACATCCAGTACATATATAAAGAATCATCTGAAGTCAAGCTTCACAATATCTTGGATCAAGCCATAATAACCTTCCATGGTACCATTGGCATCCTCGAAGTGAGCAAGGACACCACAATCTTGGGTATTTCTCTTTTCATCTATACGTTGAGTTCGAAGATGTTTACTCTCACACCAAATAGCATTGAATAATGTGCACTAGTAGTAAAAGATTAAGATCAAACATGTCAATTTATTATATAAAATATAACTAGAAACAAATTAATTGATAGTATGCCTCACCTTTGATAAGCAACCTCGTGCGTATTCCCACTCTTCTTGAGATATACTAATTCCCTCCTCTTTTTCCATTCTCTCTATTTCCTCATGTAACCAATCTATATCAATATGACGTGGGAGAGTATTTAGATGATCTGGAAATGAGACATTATGTCCATATCTGGTGTGAAATGCTTGTCTTTCGCTTTTTCTTCTTGCCCTTGCTTCATTATATGGTGTCACCCATTTGCTCATTATATCACTATTGAGCACACAAAAACTATTTAACTTACGAAGTTCTTGTTTTGTTAGCACTTTACTCCTTCCTTTTTCTTGAGGTATTATAGAGGTCATCCTCAAGTCTTCATCGTCTTTTCATAGTCGTGGTTGAGAGGGGTCCACTTCAGCAAGATATTTAGAGATATAAACAAGGGATGATTGTACTAACCAACCCTCAGCCATGCTTCACTCAAGCCATACTTTTTGCCTCACAAAATCTTTCAAGGTTTTCATGAAGCGCTCAAGAAAAAACATCAACCTTGCATGAACTACCCCACAACAGTGCGATCTCATCAATCAAATGTATGAGTAAATGTAATTGAGTAGTCAAAATGGAGTGAGAAAAAATTTCCTCCACCAAACAAACCACCTCAACAGATAATACTCGAGCATCTTACAATGTGTTTGGATCAATTTCCTTCGAGCTCACGTATCTCTTAGGATGTATTTGACAATTGTTTATTTTTGTGTAAAAATTCAAAGAGGTTCACTACATGATGTATGCAATATATAATGAAAAAATGCAATGTATACACACCTCACAAGCTCTCCCATCTTGTAAATGATATCACGTACAACTTTGGATACACAATGGGATATGCTAGTAGGAAGTAAGAACTAAATGTAAATAATATTCATATATCAAATGATTAGTTGAGGAAAAATTCATTATACCCCAAAGTTTACACATAGTTACTCTAGTAATTACTATATTCATGGTTAGAGATACTCTTACTTGAATCATTTTGTGCCAATCGTGGGACTTCAAACCAGATAGTTGCTCCACACCTCTTTTCTTTTTCTTTATGAAGGCTCCCTTGAGACATCTCATACATATTGTGGGTGTTTGAAAGCTACATATCTATTCCTTCACTATTTTTTCCTCATTCTTTGATAGCATCCAAGGTGCATGGGGTAGCTCAATCTTTTCTATGGGTCCAATGCGTGGCCAGGCTCGTCTCATGCAACCAATGTTACGTAAATCCTCCCTTACATTGACTGAATCACGAGCTCCTATCAAGTAATCCCATAATGTAGATACAACATTTTTGAATATGTGCATGGGGTCCAATAGGTGATTAATCTTGAGTTCAGTCCAATACGAAAGACGAAAAAATATAGAGAACCTAACAAACAAACAATATATTATGTAAACAATTCATCATGCTAAATACTTTAAAGTCAATCGAGAGAAATATACTTCTTACCGACTTATGCCGAGTGGAGGGTGGATGTCCACATTAATCCATCTCTCCTTCCAATCTCGAATGGTTAGAGATTGTGGAGTCATTCCATTAGTAGGAAGAACATATTTGGGATGGTCAATAGGAAGAAATCAATGATTATTGTCATAGATAACCTTCTTTAAACGTGCCGGCCTAGAGGAAACTAGAGAGAGACCGCAAATAGGAAATGCACGATATCCTGATGTGGTTAAACCTAAACAAACAAGTGAATTAATAACATGAAATTGATTCAAGTCTTGAATTTCAAATATAGAGTTATATACATGTACCTGAACACTCTCCATATCCTGAAAAGTCATGTATGGTCCACAACAATATGGCCTTCAAAGTGAAATCTCTAGAGGATGCAGATGCGCGTGTATCTTGCACCTCAGTACCTTTCCATAACATTTCTAACTCTTCAATCAAAGGCTCTAAGTAAATGTCCATGTTTTTTACATTGTGCTTTCCAGGAATCAAAAGGGACAACATTACATGTCCCTTTTTAATTGCCATGGATGGAGGAATATTATAGTTCACCAATACCATTGGTCATACACTATATGACGTGCTTTTGATGCCAAATGGATTGATTCCATCCATACCTAAACCAAATCTCAAATTTCTTGGCTCATCTTTGAAAATGGACCACAAATTTTCTATATATTGCCATGCCGATGTGTCTGAGGGATCCTCCATTTTCCATCACTTGAACGATGACTAGCATGCCATAACATGAGCTTTTCAATAAACTTACACTTGAACATAAGTTGAATACGTGGAATAATCGAAAAATGTCGCAAAACTTTAGGAGGCACATCCATTGACTTCATCTCCATTTCGTATCTTGATTCACCACAAATAAGACACTCTTGTGCGAACTCATGAATCCCACGAAATAAGACACAATCATTGACACATGCATGGATCTTGACATAATCGAGGCCTCCTAGAGATGTCAAGTAATGTCTCGCTTGCTCTCTCTTAGTTGGAAATTTGTTTCCTTTTGGATGAATTTGTGATAATAACCTACATATATTTTTAAAAGTGAGTTAAAAAACCACCAATATATATTTGTGTCTGATTTCAAAATAGAACAATTAATATATGATTCATAAGCCAAACTGAATTGATACCTACTTCAATAACGCATTCAAACTGATATTACTCCATCCATAAATTGTTTGCAAGTTAAGTATCTCAAGGGATGCACGAAGAACGGAGTACGTATAACCTTCATACAACGGAGTAGATGACACTATATATAGTGGGTCATCTGGCTTCGTCGAGTGACCTTCTCCCTGAACCGGTTGCAAAAATAGATCGTGTACCATGTTATCCATAATCTCATCCTCTACAACTTGATGGGGCATTTCATGAGGGCTACTATCATGGTCGTTAGTCTCCACTCTTCTTGAAGACTCTGCCTCCTCGCGTCAATGTTTTGCAGCCTCTCGATGCCTGTGAGGGAGCATTTGAGGATGTGGCACCGCATCCTGCTCAACCACAAAAGGGAGATACATGTACATTGATATATATTTCAAACATAGACTAGCAATCTTAGTGTTAAAAACAATGAATACCGGTGTTTTTTCTCGGTCCCATTCTCCATACATGCTGAGGTGTGACATTGCAACTCGATGTGCTCGAGAAATACACCCTTGACAACAATCACACATACATTTAATTTTTTGTCGTAGCCATGCATCTCGATTATGAAGACGTAATGTTTCATCCTCACTTGAGGATGTGCTCGTTGACTCATCAGCATGCACCGCACTAGGTGATCATGATTAAACCTAATTCATGACAACATCAAATTTTTTATTAATATGTTTACATAAAAATTTTAAGGCATATTAATTATTCTAAGATATTCAATTTTAAATACACAAAACTTATCACAAATACATAAAAACTTATGATAAAAACTTACTATCAAAACTTATCTTAAATACAAAAACTTATGATAAGAACGTAAGCGCGCTAAATGTGTGTCTATGCCTGCGTCTATCTACGCATCTAAATACACGTCTATTAGCGCGTTTACATAAAATTAGATGCATATATATACGTAGAAATAGACACAAACGTCAAAATTCAAAAGATACAAGTGATTTCTTTTCAAACTGTGCCTTTCCTACATTTTTTGTGCGTTTTGGAGCTCGAGTTCAGCCGACATGCAGTCTACCTCCACTAGTCTCTTCATGACTCACCCCTTCTTTCACTTCAAAGAGACAAGAAGGGAAAGAAGATAGCTAAAGAGAAGAAAGTCAAACAGAGAAAGAAAGAGAGAACAAAAGAGAGGAGAACAAGAGGAACAAGAGGCAAAGAGAGGAGACAACAAGCAGCAAGTATCAAGGAAGAACAACTCACCAAGGAGAGGAAGAAGGGGAAGGAAGCAGCGCCACCACCTGTCCACACCAAAGACTTAAGGTGAGTCCTCTCTCTCTCTCTCTCTCTCTCTCTCTCTCTCTCTCTCTCTCTTTCTGTATTAGGAACTTTCTTTCTATGAATTTGAAGCTTTTATATCACAAAAAAATCATGGCAGTTGTTGGTCTGAGACTGGCCGACTTAGCGCATCTGAGAGTGCGTGTAGTTTTCAGAGTAGACACAGATGTAGACGCACAGCTATGTTTTCTGTTATCGTGTTTACAGGCGCGTCTCTAAGCGTGTCTATTCTGAAAGATAGACATGAGTATACACGTGCCATGCTCAGAAAAAAGCTTTTGTTTTTTCCATGGTGGTACCGCGTCTCTGAGCGCATCTATTCTGCATACTAGACGTGAGAATGCACGCGCTTTGCTTAGAAAACAAAGGCTTTGACTTCGGGAAAGCGTCTAAGAGCACGTCTATTCTGCATCTTAGACGCGAATATACACGCACCAGTTTTGATAAAAAAGAAAAGCTTTTATTTCTGAAATTTTACAAACATGTTACACAATAGTACAATTTACACAATATTGTAGTTTAGCAAATTTGTCTTATTCCTGTGTTTTGTTTGCACATGTTGCATCCTGGTTCATTTAGCAATGATCTAGATTTGGAGCGCATTCATGATACTTTTGCGCAGTTCAGCAAAGGGGTCAATGCTTTTTTTGGAGTTTTTCCTAGTAAGGAAGACTTCATGGGAGAGATGACTAGACACCTTGGCCACTCTTCCACAACAGACGAGGTGTTTAGTGTCATGTCTGGAACGCCTCTGACATCTTTTCCTGGCACTGCTTCCCAAACACCAAATGTCCAAACCCCAATTGCAGGTACTCCACGCACAAGAGCTCACATGAATGTACGTCATAGCAGCTATGATGGTGTAGGTCAGGATATGGATGCAGTGAGTGGCACATAAAGAATAGGGCTTACTTCAATTCTTCAGCTTTTCTTTGCTTCATGCCAGGGCAAGAGGCTTTTTGAAATTCACTATCTACTACCACTTTGTTAAAGATGTATACCAGACGTGGAATATGCAGAGAATACTACAGAAAGTTTAAGTTATGTGCATGATTATTTCCTTGTTATCCATCCAGAGATTATAGTTTCTATGAGAGATGAGTAGATAGCTGAGATCACTCAACAAGAGACAGATTTTGCTATTGTATGTCAGCATACTGAGACATAGGCTGTGATTTTATGGTTTCCAAAGTTATTGAGGGCTGATATCTGTCAGTTGAAAGAGTTGAGGACTGATATATATATTGGTCAAGAGTTTCAGAGGTCGTCGGGATAGTGGATTCTGCAGATTTTTCTGGCACAATATTAGTGCTTCTGCTGCTCACAAATCCTCCCATCTTGCTTATTTGTATGATTGATCTTCTATCCTGAAATTAGTCAAGGTCCTCTGTGGTCATGACTTTGATTTCAAAAACCCTTCGACATCTTTGGTGAACCCGACGTGAAAGGTTGCATAAATTTCAGGATGGGAGATACTTCAGCATCAATTTCAGCCTCTTCTACAATTCCTGCTTTGTCCTCTACTTCAGATCCATCATTGATTGCTACTTCAAGTACTTCAACGGATGATTTAAAGCAGATTTTGTAGAATATGTCTATGTATATGCAGCTTCAAAATCAGCAAACACAATTGTATATGCAGCAACAGCAACAATTGCATCAACAACAGTTGTCTCAACAAAGGCAACTGTATTCGGAGCAAGAGAATGCAATCAGCGCGACTAAGGCGATTGAAGCAATTGAGAATGAGAAGAAGCTATTTGATGGCCATAATTTTTCGGCTTATTTGAAGACGTATGAGATCAAGATGGGATTTTTTGGAGTACCAGCAGGACTTATAAGTATTTCCTTCGTTTTGTCACACCCGCCTTGAGGACAAAAGTGACTGATCTTTTTCTTCAAAATTCACATTGGCAAGATTTTAAGAAGGCCCTGAAAGAAGAGTATTTCCTTGAGGACTTTGGGATAGCTACACGGCGGCCATTCCGAGAGTGGGTCTACATGCCAAACAAAGGTCTAGTTACTCTTCAGAGTTGATACGAGAATTTGAAGAGAGGTATAGTCAGCTTGATGCCATTGAACAATGATGCCAGGAGGCATATTCCACGGTGGATTCCGTGAGGTTTTACGGTGGATTCCGTAAACTTAGATGACCGGGGCTCATACGCAAAGAGGATTCTTTGTGCGAGAAGTTGATGGGGACGCCTGTCCTTTTCGGGCGTTTCATTAATTTAGTGTGTACATGGGTGATTCCATAGCGGGTGATTCCGCAAAATGCATATTAAATTAATAAACGTTTATGAGTTTAGAGTGCGCACTCGTAATAAATTAAGGTTAGGATTTATTTCTAACCAGTTGATTTATTTATGTAGCTGAAGACTGCTAGGTATTCACTTTTGTCGGTTTAATTGTGTTATTTTACTAACGATTGTGAATGCTTCAGTTGATGTGTAGAGATAGCAGGAGTGGCGGAGGAAAGCATTGGAGTCTAGCGGGTTTTCGACCTTTGGATATATTTTGATAGGCGCCACGCCTATATTTTGATTATGTCTATAGAGACATCGACTATTTATTATTATTTTGTATGCGCTTATGCGCCTGGATATGTTATTTTTATTTGAACATTGATATTGGGCGTGCCAAACTCTTTGGGCACCGTCCATTAGCTTTATTTTCCTATTTTTGGTAGAAAGCAAACTCAAAAGCTAAAAGCTTGTATATTTTTGTAATTGGGCTATTTTTGAGCAAAAAGATTGAAAATATATATTAAATACATGCTTTGTGAAGCGCTCACACAAGGCATGGGGGAGATTCAACCCAATTTGTCTCTTGTCTCATGTCGTGCTTGCTTTCACATTGATTTTTGTGCTAAAAAGTAGAGTGCTTTGTTCTTGAGGACCTTTGGGAATTCACTACGGGAGCTACCTGCGTCCGATCTGCGCACCAGTGGTATCAGAGCGGAGCAGAGATCAAGGGCTTCCAATCGCTACCAATCTCGGGCGAAGGCGGAGCTCCAGGAACAAACGGCCTCTACAGTCAATCTCGTCGCGAACCGTCGATACAGGCAGACTTCTGGCGATCAAGAACCCCTATTTCTACTGTCAGATCGCGAAGGACCACTCTCTGTCGGCGGAGGACCACTCCCTCAACTCCATGAACAAGTCGTGATCAACCAGTGAGAAATCTCTAATCTACTTCATTAAAAAGCTTAGTTTTAAGCTTAAGAAGCTTATAAGCTTCATAATCTTCAACTCGTCGCCAAGAGGAGGACCCCCGAAATTTTCGGCGGAATCAAAAACGGCCCCCCCCCCCCCCACGATTGAAAAACGGCGGACTTACTGCTGATCCTCTTAAGCTTATTAGCTTAAGCTTATTTATTAAGCTTAAGTCATTAAACTACTCTCAAGTCAGACAAGGCAGAGAAGTCACCAAACTCCGGGTCCTGCGCATCAGAAGTCAAGTTTCGCAAGTCGACACTAATCAAGTACTGCAAGTCTTGCAAATCGGCTAAGTTCAGCAAGTTCATAACCCTGCAAGTCTGTTAAGTCTGCAACTCTGCAAGTCAGACTAAATCAGAACTGACTATTGCCTAAAACTCCTAGAAGACTTGTTCGTTTGCAAAAACTCAGAACTGGAAAGTTGTTCGCAGCAAGCTGTTTTACCTATCTGCAACTTCGTTGAAGTACTTTCAGCAAACAGAGACAGAAATATTTCAGAATTTCTGAAAATTGAAGAAGAAAATACCCAAAAATACATAGCCTTGTAACCCCAAATTTGAGCTACGCTCATCCCGCTAACTGATTTTGAGTGAGAAAGGTTTGTTGAGTTTTACAGGATGACTTCCCCACACATGGATGATCCTATGGCTGAAGACGACCTACCCGAGCCTACCATGGAACAAAAGCTGGATCTTATCATGTTGCAATTAGACGAAGAGCGAAGAGCTAGGCAAGCCTTGCAAGCGCAATTGACAAAGCTACAAGGAGCGTCCACTGATAAAGAAGAACCCCAAGCTGAAGATTTGATACGCCGTACCATCGACGCCACTCTTGAAGCACAAACCATTCGCAAGGAATCCAAGATAAGTAGACGAAGTTTCAAGTTTCGCACTTTCAATGGCATAAGAGAAGGAAAGACTGTTTTATCATTCATTAGCCAGTTTGATGACTATTTCCATGAGAAAACTTATCCTGAGAAAGATAAAATCAAGTGTGTTACTAATCATCTGATAGATAGAGCATCACTTTGGTGGACTGTCGTCCGCAAGAGCATAGAATGTCCTGCTACATGGGAAGATTTCAAGAAGAAGTTCATGCAAAATTTTCTTCCACCGCAATTTCATGAGAAGGCTATCAAGCAATGGGATTTACTTCAACAACGCGACCGTGAGCCTATACCACAGTATACAGAGCGTTTTTGGAATGCACTCCTACAGCTACGCATGCTTGAAGACGTACCAGAGACGACCCATAAGCGGAAGTACATGTCTGGACTTCTTGGACATTACTACGCTGAGGTGAATATGTTCAAGCCTGCTACCCTTGAAGATGCCATCTCCTTAGCTCACGACACTGAAGATAAGTTACGTGGAAGAGATCGACGACCACAGCCATTCCAAGCAAACGGTAATTATGGATCTAAACAATTCAATTCCAATTTCAGAAGGTTTAATCCAGGTCGTTTTTCATCACCATCTTTCCGCAAGAATTGGCCTAAACCACCTGCATTACCATCCACTGTCAATCCAAATCCTAAGCCTATCCAACAAGCAAATCCAAATATACCCAGACTCCCAGCCATTGCAAATAATGTGACCAAAGCCAAGCCTATCGTATGCTACAAGTGTCACCAGCCAGGCCATCTCGCAGCAAATTGTCATTCAAAGAAGCCATCAGCACATATCAACTACCTTGGAGCTATGGACGAAGAAGAGCATGAGGATATGCCGGATTTCACTGAAGAAGAAGATGATCCTACTACTACTTCCGACACTTTACCAGGTATGCCTACTTTACATTCATTGTTGACTATGAAATGTATGGTGCATGGAAAAGAAAGAACTGTATTGCATGATGACGGTAGTACGCATGATTTTATTTCAGCAAAATTGGTAAAGGAATTGAAATTGCATACAGTACCTACGCATTATCGCATAAAAGCTGCATTTTTAGGCACTAGGTACAATGGCACACAAGAAGTTCAAAATTTAGAAATTCAAATTGGTCCATATATTGAAAGAAGAAATTTCTTAGTTGTCCCATTACAATCTAGCGACATTATTCTAGGAATGCCATGGAGACACCAACATAATCCCAATATAGATTATTCCACACACACAATGAATATAAATTTTCAAGGAAAATCTATTACATTATTTGGTATGCATGCATCTCATATGTTTCCACTGCTTTCGCATACTCAAGCAAAACGTGCACTACGCAAGAATACTAAATCATATCTCATTTGGGTGAATGAATTGCACGCAAAGGAAAATCATATCCACCCTAGACATAAGGAATTTCTTGCATATTTTAAGGATTGTTTTGCAGAAGACCTACCACCAGGTTTACCTCCATCACATCCAGAAGACCATAAGATTGACCTAATACCTGGCACACAACCACCTTGCAAAGCCCCATATAGGCACAATCAAATAGAGCAAAAAGAAATCCAGAGTCAAGTAGAAGAATTACTAAATAGAGGCTTAATTCGACCTAGCAGTTCTCCATTCGGTGCACCTGTGCTCTTAGTCAAGAAAAAGAATAATACTTATCGGATGTGTATTGACTACCGAGCATTAAACAAGATCACTGTAAAGAATAGGTATCCTATACCTAGAGTTGATGACCTTATGGACAAACTGCAAGGATCTTCTATATTTAGTAAAATTGACCTTAAATCTGGATATCATCAGGTGAGGTTAGATAGATCCGACATATTTAAGACTGCATTCAGGACACAGTTTGGCCATTACGAATTCTTAGTTATGCCATTCGGATTAACTAATGCACCTGCCACTTTCAGTAGAATGATGAACCGTATTTTTCTAAAATATCAATATTGTGTGATTGTTTTCTTTGATGATATTTTAGTGTTCAGTCAAAGTGAAAAAGAGCATTATGAGCATTTATCATTAGTTTTTCAATTACTGAAAGAAAATCAATTGTTTGCAAATCCTGACAAGAGTGAATTCTTTAAGACAGAAATAGAATATCTAGGTCATATTGTATCAAAAGAAGGAATAAAAGTTGACCCTAAGAAAATTGACGCAATATTGCATTGGCCTATTCCTAAAAATGTACATGAATTACGTTCATTCCTTGGTCTTGCTAGTTTCTATAGGAAGTTTGTACGTAATTTCTCATTACTTGCTTTACCACTGACCAAACTTCTTAAGAAAGGCATTGTTTATCAATGGACTGAAAACCAGCAGAAATCCTTTGATTTACTTAAACGTGCATTGACCAATGCCCCTGTCCTACAATTGCCTGACTTTAATAGACCATTCTTTTTAGTTGTGACCGATGCTAGCGGATCAGGAATAGGAGCCGTGTTAATGCAAGATAACCATCCAATAGCATATTCTAGTTCTAAGCTGAAACCCTCTGAGCTCAAATATTCCACTTATGACAAGGAACTCTTAGCAGTTGTACAAGCATTGAAACAATGGAAGCATTATTTAATGGGTTCAGAATTCATGATAAAGACTGACCAGCAAAGCATTAGACATCTACTTAGCCAACCCCAAATTTCTGACCGCCATATCAAATGGGCTTCATTCATTCAAAGTTTCCATCCTATCATTCAATACCAACCTGGAAAAGAAAATGTAGTTGCCGATGCATTAAGTAGAAGACCTGCAATTCATAACATTTCTATCATATCTTTTGATTCTTTGATTGCTATGAAAGACACATATCACCAGGATATTACTTTTCATTCTGATTGGCAAAAATTAGTTCAAAATAATTTCATTCCTGTTGATTCATTGTCATATAATGATGGATTCATGTTCTTTGAAAAGAGACTGTGTGTTACTATTCCATTCCGATCTTTTGTTTTAAATGAAATTCATTGTCCCCCATATCAAGGTCATAGAGGTATCATTTCTACATTACGCATGTTAACTGAAGATTTTTATTGGCCGCATATGGATGCAGATGTGTCTAATTTTGTTTCTGAATGTTTGATTTGTCAACGAATAAAAAGACATCATGGTAAACAGTATGGGTTATTAATGCCTTTATCTATTCCATCTAAACCTTGGGAACATATATCTATGGATTTCATTACTGGCTTACCAAATACTAAATCTAATCATGACATGATTTGGACAATTGTAGATAGATTTAGTAAGCAAGCATATTTCATTGCATGTAAGAAAACTTTAACAGCATCACAAGCAGCACAGTTATTTTTGAAAACTATTTTTACTAACCATGGATTGCCGAAAGTGATTATTTCAGATAGAGATTCTAGATTTTGTAATAATTTCTGGATTACACTGTTTGCAAATCTAGGCACAAAGATTGATTTCTCATCTGCATTTCATCCAGAAACAAATGGACAAACAGAAGCCACAAATAGCACTATTCTAGATCTTTTACGTGCATACACTATCTCTAAACCTCAAACATGGGATACTCATTTACATTTATTACAGTTTGCATATAATAATACACCTCACACATCTACAAAGAAAGCACATTTTGAAGTTATTTATGGACATAGATTATCTACACCTGTTGCATCTTTGTCTAATAGAATACAAAGTGCCGATGATATTGCTGTTATGCATAACACTATTTTTGATGAGGTCAAGGATATGATTGCTAAAGCCCAACAATCATATACCAAACAAGCCAACAAGAAAAGACAAGCCATGAATTTCAAAGTTGATGATTATGTTTGGCTTAGAATAGAGAAACGTAGACTGCAAAGTGTAGATAGACATCCAGTTGTCAAATTAGCCCCTAGATTCTACGGACCATTTAGAATCATTTATAAGATTAATGACAATGCATTCAAATTAGAACTGCCATCACATTGGAAAATTCATAATACATTTCATATTAGTTTGTTGAGACCATTTAGAGGACAATTACCTATCCACCCTGTCTATGAAAACCCACCTTTACTAGAAGAAGAGACTGAAATCCTTGAACCAGAAGCCATCATAGACACTGACTACATGACCACTAGAACTGGCCGAAGGTACTCTAGATATCTCGTGAAATTTAAGAACCATCCTGTAGAAGAAGCACAATGGATGCACGCTAGAGACCTAAATGCTTTCCCCACTCTGTTAGCTCCACATTGAGCTAATAGCAATTGAGGTCAATTGCTATCCCACCCCGGGGGTATGATGCCAGGAGGCATATTCCACGGTGGATTCCGTGAGGTTTTACGGTGGATTCCGTAAACTTAGATGACCGGGGCTCATACGCAAAGAGGATTCTTTGTGCGAGAAGTTGATGGGGACGCCTGTCCTTTTCGGGCGTTTCATTAATTTAGTGTGTACATGGGTGATTCCATAGCGGGTGATTCCGCAAAATGCATATTAAATTAATAAACGTTTATGAGTTTAGAGTGCGCACTCGTAATAAATTAAGGTTAGGATTTATTTCTAACCAGTTGATTTATTTATGTAGCTGAAGACTGCTAGGTATTCACTTTTGTCGGTTTAATTGTGTTATTTTACTAACGATTGTGAATGCTTCAGTTGATGTGTAGAGATAGCAGGAGTGGCGGAGGAAAGCATTGGAGTCTAGCGGGTTTTCGACCTTTGGATATATTTTGATAGGCGCCACGCCTATATTTTGATTATGTCTATAGAGACATCGACTATTTATTATTATTTTGTATGCGCTTATGCGCCTGGATATGTTATTTTTATTTGAACATTGATATTGGGCGTGCCAAACTCTTTGGGCACCGTCCATTAGCTTTATTTTCCTATTTTTGGTAGAAAGCAAACTCAAAAGCTAAAAGCTTGTATATTTTTGTAATTGGGCTATTTTTGAGCAAAAAGATTGAAAATATATATTAAATACATGCTTTGTGAAGCGCTCACACAAGGCATGGGGGAGATTCAACCCAATTTGTCTCTTGTCTCATGTCATGCTTGCTTTCACATTGATTTTTGTGCTAAAAAGTAGAGTGCTTTGTTCTTGAGGACCTTTGGGAATTCACTACGGGAGCTACCTGCGTCCGATCTGCGCACCAAACAAAGAGCATTGAATGTTGAGAAAGTTGAGCTTTTCTTGCAAGCTGCAAATCCTGCTCTTCAGAAGAATGAGGAGAGCTTCTTGAGGATTGCACGAATCCTATGGGTCTTAAAACGGATTGGCAAGATGCCCAGGATGTAGTCTCAACTTTGACCAAGAGGAGGATATGGAAGACCCGCCTACAAAATGGATCTATGACACCAACACTGTCTTCTGCTCCTATGCCTACTTCTACCCCTATCATTTCCTCTCTTCCTCAGCCTGTTTCTTGGCCTATGCCAGTGCCTACTGTTTCTACTCCTCCCGTTCCTCCTGTTCCAAGACTGATGCTGGCTCCTTCTGCTCCAAAACCATCCGCTCCGTCGGTGCCTTCCTCTCTTGATGACATAATCAAAGGCATAACAGATTTGACACTGGAGTCAGTTAAAGAAGAATTGGTGGGAAAACTGAAAGAGCAATTTGCTTCGACTGCGCCTACTATTTCTTCTAGTGCTCCTACTGCACCTAGGAGTGCTTCTAGTGCACCTAGGAAAGATCGAAGATGTATTTGGTGTGATAGTACGGACCATCAGCATTGCAGGGATTGTGAATCTTTTCAGGATGCAAGGAGGAAGAATTTAGTATTTTGGGGACAAGATGGTAAGATCTGGTTGACTGAAACATGAGCTTCGCTTACTACCAATTTTGGGAAAGGTGGAATGAAGAAATTAGTGGATGACATGGCTGCGCGTACTTCTTATGTGGCAGCTAGAGGCGATGCTTTTGCATATGGAGTCCAGATTGAGAAAGGATCAGAGAATCAGTCAGCATTATGGATTTATGCTATGGAGACGGCAAACAAGGAAAAAATTCAGCGGGCTGTTTTGACTAGTGCAGGTTCTAGCATCAGATCTGAGACAGGTTGGGATTCGCCTGTTGCAGGTATACTATTTATGCCTACTTGGCTAAGTCTCAGGGAGTAGATGTACTTGTTGAGGAGAATCGTAAGAGGGATGAAGAAAATTCAAATGCAGCTAAAAAGACTAGAGGGGGTGAGTTTGTTACTCCACCTACTGCAGGACTGTCTTTGAGGCCAGGGCCAGAACAACAGATGGAAGATGCTCAAAAGAAAGAAAAGAAGCAAGAGCCTAGAGAGAGAAAGCAGCCAGGGTTTAGATTGATGTCTGATATTGAGACATCTATGGACATGAAGAAAATCTTTAATGACAAGATACTTGGTAGTGAGGTGACTTTTACTATTTTTGAGGTTTTGGGCATCTCGAAAAGAGAGTTTCAAGATCAGTTCCAAGAAGTCCTGAAGAGGAAAAGACATGCATTGCCTACTACTGGTACACAGGGAGTTTTGATTGGGGAGTTGGATGAGGATGAGGATGAGGTTATGGTTGAGAATGCTTTTGTTTTTCCACAGATAGAGAAGAGGGTTCAGCCTATGCATTATGTTGAAACTGATGAGCCTGTCTTGATACCGCGTAGTCACTTTTCGCGGAGTCATTGGGCTAGGGCAACTATAGAAACAATGGTAAAAATTGGAGAGAAACAGGTGCCTTATGTTGCTTTGGTGGATCATGGTTCAGAGATTAATCTCATAGTTCGTGGAGTTTATGAAAGTAATAGATGGCCTATGGATGTAGAGCATGGGTGGCGTATGAGAGCCACCGACAACACTGCAAGTGATTTGTATGCTACCTGCCCCAGTGTTAGGGTTTCTATTGGAGATGTAGAGGAGGATTTCCATTTCTTTGTGCAGGATTCATGCTCTTATCCCATAATTCTTGGACAGCCATTCATCACAGAGATGCGCATGGAAACAAAAGTAATGGATGATGGGTCTGCTTATGCACGGATTCACAGTAAAGATGGTATGAGAGCAGTTCAGTTTATGACTGTGTGTGTGAACCATGTTAGAAACATGGATACTCTTAGAGGTGCACCTTTGCCCACTGTGAGGGATTTGGGTTTTCATTAGGTACCGCTGTTTCGCGAGACGACAGTGGTAGAGAGCAGAGGAGAATTGGAGTTCTCGCCTCCTGGCAACAGTGTTTTCTCCTCTAGTTTTGTTGGAATTTCAGTAAACAGTTCGATGAGTTATCAGAGGACTTCTAAGTTGCCTAGAGCTGCCAGGTAGTACATATGCAAGAATGAGAAAAATTTGAAAAATGTAGGTATTTTAGAGGATGATGAGCATATAGATGGGATGTATGATAGTATGATTTGTGCAAATTCGATGACAGAGATGGAAAATATGCTGAAAACTGATATGCATAGTTGTCACAGTGTATTAGTGCAATCCCTGGACATGTTTCATGAAATTGCAAATTTTGTGTCACAGATAGAGTCAGAGGCTGAGGTGATTCAGCAAAAAGTGTTGAGTACTGAAGAAATTCAGCAAACAGAGTTTCCGGCTGATTATGATTAGCTTACAGAGACACAGAGGGCTGAAAACTTTCAGCCAACAGAGTTTACTGCTGAAATATTTCAGCATCCAGAGTTTAGGGCTGTTCTTATGTAGTCCATAGAGTAGAGGGTTGAGGATATTCAGTCGCCGCTAGAGTGCAGAATTGCTGATTTACAGCAAGATTTGAGTAATGTAGAGGATCATAATGAAGCCAGGGTTGACATGAAATAAATTGGAAATGGTGATTTCTTGCTATCCACAGAGAAGCAATGCTTTCAGGAGATGCTTGAGAGACATGGAAGGGGGTTTGCTTTTTTCCCGCATGAGATTGGATGTGTGAATCCGGATATTGTTGCTCCTATGGTGATCTTTACTATTCCTCATATTCCATGGAACCTCTGACCTATTCGAGTGCCTAAGGCACACCTGCCAAAGCTAATTGACTTGTTGAATGAGAAAATCAGGATGGGAATCCTAGAGCCGTCATCTGCACCATACTCAAATAGGTGGTTTATGGTTCCAAAGAAGAATGGTACTCTCCGATTTATACAGGACATGCAGCCAGTAAACAGAGTTACTATCAGGAATGTTGGTATAGGTCCAGTTGTGGATGAGTTTGCAGAAGCATTTGCTGGATGTGCCATCTATTCTTTAGGTGATTTGTATTCGGGATATGATCAGTTTCAGCTGGCTTTGGAAAGCAGGGACATAACCACTATGAGAACTCCTATTGGGCTTGTCATGATGTGTACCTTGCCTCAAGGTGTCACTAATTCTGTTGCGCATATGATGAATGCCATGCATAAGGTCCTTCATGATTACATACCTCAGCTTACCATGCCTTTTTTGGATGATGTGCCCATTAAGGGGTGTGTAGAAGAAGAGAAGAATGAGAGTCTAAATGATTAGGGATGTAGATATTTTGTGGTTGATCATATTTCAGCTTGTGAAAAGATTTTGGCCATGCTAGAAGAAGTGAACTTGACACTATCAGGGCAAAAATATGTTTTTGGAGTAAATGAGGTTGTCATTGTTGGACATATGTGTGGGTATTATGGCAAGAAACCCTCACCTAAGAAGGTGGATGCTATAGGTAAGATTATGGAGTATTGTTCTAACACTTTAGAGGTACAGAGATTCATTGGAGCTTGTGTGTTTTATATGATTTGGATACCCCATTTTGCACACATAGCAGATTGTTTGTCAGCTCCTTTGAAAGGGGCAAAAATTTTATTGGGATGAGAGCCACACTAGAGCCATGTGGAAATTGAAGAAGTTATTGTAGATTGCTCCTACTCTTAGGAAAGCGGATTATAATTGCGGAAGGCCTATTGTATTGACAGTTGACACTAGTCCAATTGGCATAGGTTGGGCTGTGGGTCAAGATGATGCAAATGAAACAGGTATGCTATTCGGCTTGGGGCGAAAGTCCTAAATGAGAGACAGAGGAGGTATCCGCAAATCAAGAGGGAATTACTGGGAATTGTTACGACTCTCAAATGTGACAAGGAGTACTTTATTGGAGCCTCAGTTGTGGTAGAGATAGATTGCTTGCCATTGATAGGTATGATTACGAGTTGCTCTACTCCGGATAAAGCTATCTTGAGATGGATTGCATACATCAAGTCATTAAATCCAGAATTTAAACACATAGCAGGAAAGGATAATCCAGTGGGCAGATATGCTATCTAGAGCCAAATATGATGATGAGGAGACACTACTTGCAGAAGAGGATGATGCAAAAATTTCAGTCGGTTGATCATGTTTGCCATGTCTATGATATTGTGGCTTTCATAGAAGAACTCTATGTTGGAGATTGGTTGCAGATTGGTAAGTACCTTAGTACACTAAGCAAAAGAGATGAATGGACAGATGAAGAGTTCAAGAAGATCAGAAGAAAAGCCTATGGTTATTTTCTCAAGGACGGATTTCTTTGGAAGCATCCGAAGAAAAGAGGTGGATTACCCTTGCGGGTTATCTGCGATAAAGAGACACAGTTACAGGTAATGAGGGAGTTTCATGAGAGTCCTTGGGCTGGTCATAGAGGAGTGTGGGCTACTTATGAGAAAATCAAGGAGAAATATTGGTGGAAAGGCATGTATAGAGATGTTTCTTACTTTGTAGAGACTTGCAGAGACTGCCAGATGTATTCGGTAGTGCGTCATCGAGATGAGCTTCATCCGACCTATCCACTATGCATTCATTATAAGTGGGTAGTTGACTTGGTTACTATGCCTATGGGTCTATGGCAAATGAGATATATTGTTTTGGCTAGAGAGGATCTTACCAATCATGTTGAGGGCAGACCTTTGAGAACGAAGACTACTAGTGCAGTGTGTAAGTTCTTATTGGAAGAAATTTTCTGTAGGTATGGCTGTGTGGGTAAGATCACTACAGATCACGGTGAATTGGATGCAGATGAAGCTAGGGAGTTTTTCTCTCAACTAGGAATCAAGTTGGCTCTAACCATAGTATACAATCCAGTAGGAAATGGAAAGAGTGAAAGAGGGCATCCGCCGATAGTGAAAGCATTAGCCAAAGCATGCAGAGGACAGATTGGAGAATGGCCGAGACTTCTACCATTTGCTTTGTGGGCTGATCGTATGACTCACAGTGTTACCACATGATATATGCCCGCAAAGTTGATGTATGGTCAGAAACCGGTTATGCTGACTGAGACTTGTGCTTTGACTTGGTCAGTTTTACCTTGGCAGGAGGATTTGACGAGAGAGGAGCTCTTAGCTCTTCGGATCCGATAGTTGGAGAGAAGACCAGAGGATATTCAACTAGCTATTGACAAGTTGAAGGTTGCTAGACTTAGAAATAAGGATAGGTTTGACAGCAGGCATTGCTTGCAGCCTAGAGTAATAGAAGAGGGAGACTGGGTATTACTCTTTGATAGCAGCCTTGAAAATCAGCATACTGCACTTCGGAAGATGGTGAAAAGATGGTTTGGGCCGTACATAGTTAGACATGTCTTTGATAATGCAACATATGAGCTGACACAATTGGATGGAACAGTGCTTAGAGTGCCTATTGCAGGAAAAAGAATTAAGATTTTCAAGAAAAGAGATTATGAGGATTATACATTGGAAGAATTTGCAAGACAAGAGCAACGAGAAGAAACTCCAGTAGAAGAGACAGATGATATGACAGATAATCTTGTTGAAATACCGGAAATACTCAATGAAGAGATTAACCTATTTGTGGATCTTGATGATAATGATCATGGGTAGTTGGCCCATCCGGAGGATGCGCAGGATCAGAGGGGGTGGATGCATAGTGCTGCGCATTCGAGGTGTAAAATCCACCAAAAAGTTGTGTGTGTGACATTTGTTACTTTGTACATATTTAGTTGTTGTGTTTACATTTTTGTTCTGCGTGGGTAATATACTAGAGAGGGGTTTGGTGCAAGAGAAACTTATCCGTAATGCTCTGGTTGACATGTACACTAAATGTGACATGCTTGTAGAAGAACATGGAGTTTTTGATAGATTGGTAACTCGAGATGCAATCTCATGGGTTGCACTCATTTCAGGATATGCCGATTATGGGCTTTGTGAGAAAGTACTAAACTGTTTCAAAGAGATGCAGATCGAAGGTATGCTTGCAGATGCTGTTACACTTGTTCTTTGTATAAAGGCTTGTGGCGATAGAGCAGCTTTGGAATTAGGCTGAGAAATAAACACTAAAATAGTGAAAATTGGGTTGGAAAGATGTCTTCATCCAGGCAGCACACTGGTGGATATGTATGCCAAATGTAGGAGCTTGCTTGATGTTCAGCACACGTTTGATTGCCTGCCACAACGCAATGAGTATTCTTGGAGTTCCCTTATCCTTGGCTATGTTGACATGGGGGATTTATCACATGCTTTCCACGTCTATCAGAAAATGTAAGATGATTGTGTTCAACCAAACAGTTACACATTCGTTGCCCTGTTCAAGGCTTGTGCACAGCAGAAAGATGTGGACATGGGATGGGTATTATATGGTGAAATAGTTTGAAAGGGTTTGGAAATGGACCTCTTCATTAGTAGCACAGTGGTTGATCTATATGCGAAATGTGGATTGCTCATGGATGCATAACAAGTGTTTGATAATCTCCCAGTCCATGAAGTAGTTTTGTGGAATGCATTGTTTCCAGGGTATGCATAGCATGGGCTTGCAGAAGAAGCACTCATGGGTATGCTGAGTGCATTGGTAGACATGTACAGCAAATCTGGCTTACTTACAGAGGCTCATAAGGTGTTTGAAGCCCTTCCAGATTGAAACATAGTTTCTTTGAATGCACTAGTAGCAGGCAATGCTGAACATGGGTTTGGAGAGGAAGTGGTGAACTGTGTGAAGAAGATGCAACTAGAAGGAGTTTCTCCAGATGCTGTGGATGAAACAGCTGATTGCTGAAGGTCATCAACCAAATGTTGTAACATATAGTCAGCTGGTAATGGCACTATGTTGAGCCGGTAGGGCAGAGCTTGCGAGGAATATGTGCATTGAGGCTCACCAACTGCAATTGTCTCTATCACGGGCATCATATAACGCTGTGATGGAAGCCTGTAATGTTCATGAAATTCAATATGATTTGGAAGAGATGGGAGCTAGCTTTCTGTCTCAGTCACCCATCAACTCTGCATGTGATGTTGTGAAGCCAGATTCTGAGACTGTAGAAGAAGACTTGTCTTCAATTCAGTCAGAGTTTGACATATCTGAACAGTGATTGTATGTATGCGTACATTACCATACTGATGACTATATTGGATTCGACAATGTCAATGCAGAATTCAAAGTTTCAAGATTTTTATAATCCATTATACTAACTGAGCTGAAGGAGCGTGCTTTTGTGTTACGGAATGCACAGGAAAGGAGCAAATTAGCCAGCTATTTCGGGAAAAAGCAAAAAGAAAGGGGACTTTGGAGAGCTTCGAATAAGAAAAAAAAGAGGAGGTAGCAGAAATAGGGAAAAGGAGGAAGCCGATGACATCTGTGAAAACGCATATGAGAAAGGAGATCGAATGCTAGAATCGGAGGAGAGAAAAAGCTGAGGAGGTTGTGGACAGAAAGGAGACAGAAACTCTGATAGAGGAATCGAAAGAGGTAGGTGGTTTGGGTGGCACTATTGGAGAGGAATCGAAGGATGTTCGTGATAAGGAAGCTGGTGATCTGGAAGGCAATGGTGAGGAGGTGATGGATACCAAAAATAAAGCCCAAGGGAAACCAATAACACATGACACATCATTGTTAGTGTCCAACGCACTAGTGGAGCATTTGTATCTCAGTCTTCATAAGCAAATGTGGAGGATCGCATGAATAGAGATGCTTCTGAGGATGGTGAAGATGCCGATAGAAACTGCAATTAATTCGTGTGAATTTTTTGCGTTTGGTCCACAACACCACTCCAAAAACAAGCATTGTTTTGTTTGCAACAAGCCTACAAATGGTGTTTTCAATACTGCTTTTGAAATTCTCAAAAGGGCATCAACAGGAGCAGCAAAAAGGTTATAGTCGAAGGTCTGCATACCAGGCATTGGACAACAAAGTGAAACAGAATTTTGATGATTTGTGGGTTTTCATCCCATTCTTGCATATAGCCCAGCATCTTCAAGAATCAATGAAGGGGAGGTCCAGATATAAACAAAATAGCTGATATTCCGTCAATGATATGATTAGCATTAGCTGGATGTGGATATCCAAAGGCTACCATTTTTTAGGTGTTTTGGCAATGGCCATAAATGCTTCTTCAAGAAGACCAAAGGCTTTCATCCAACTCTGCGAAAGCAATCCTTCCTTTGTTGATGGCGTTGCTTCAGAAGGCATACACACAGCTTCCCTCTCCCTCAGAATTTTCTTACCCGAGTATGCTCTTCCACAGGAATATGGGCACATAGGTTTATTTGGACACCTGCCCAAGGTTTTCAAGACTGTGAACCAAATATAATGCAAGGATTCAGCACAAGAGCTCACATGAATGTACGTCATAGCAGCTATGATGGTGCAGGTCAGGATATGGATGCAGTGAGTGGCATCCTAGAACATAGAAAATGTCCTTTTTTCCCTTTAGGACAGGAGCCATTCTTTGCTAAGAACAAAACCAGTGCAGCAGGAGAAACCATTTTCTAAGTTGCTGAAACCAATTTTAAAGAGTTGTTTTTAGAGTGACAAGGCCACTTATGTGAAGGCTAACACATTCAATGAGTTAGGGCGTCCGATGTTTGCTACTGCCAGTTTTAATAAAGGGCAACAAATCATTTCAACAATTGATCTGAGTATTGCAAAGGTGATCAGACCTTAAGGCCTTACTGCAAGAATCCTTTCCTGTAAGCATCCAACCACTTGCCTTGTTATCACCTTCAACGCTTCTTTACATAATCAAGCCCTGGGAACAGCTGAAAGTATTTTAACTCGGAGCTTCTATTGATAGCAAATATGGCTTCCTTCAAGGAGAAGAAGTATGCTTGAAATGTATTTACATAGATGGACAGGTATCCTGAAATTGGAAAGCCTCTTGTCACAGCTCCTATATCAAAATCCTATGTATTAGTCTTTTGTTACGGCCTTGTATCAAGCTTGTGCTTATCAAGAAAGCTTTAAATCTGTTTTATTATTATCCTTTCAAAGGTGTTTCTACGCAGCCCAGAGGCCGCTTGGGCTTCTTCATCTTGTACCTTGTATTTGTTATTGGCAGAAATAAAACAGAGTCTTGGCATCAATTTCTCATCTCGCTTATTCATTTGATTGATCTTCTACCTTGAAATTTGTCAAGGTCCTCTGTGGACGCGACTTTGTTTTGAAAACCCTTCGACACCGCATAGCGGCACAACAGTGCTAACTAGGGTCTTTGAAGAGGCCATTCGAGTGGATGACCAACTCAAGGAGAGGAGCTCTAGTAGCTCAAACCGAGACTATAGGCTAGCTTTAGAACCTTAGAAAGGGGAACCACATCCAACGAAGGATTGGTCCTAAGTAGCCAGCATAAGAGAAAGAGTACTGACCAGAACCATGAGCTTGTAGAGATGAATATGGAGATAGGAAGGCTACAAGAAATGGTGAGGAGGCCAACACGCCCACATATCCAATGCATGTATGGTGGCAGAAACTACATGCCAGGTGAGCGTGAGGACCCTAGGTTCTGACCTTGCACCAATTCCGGTAGGTTCGGTCACGATGACGTGCATTGTAGACTACCGAGACGACTCCCATACTCGCAACCTTATAACCATCCTTACCTAGGAAATAGGCTGCCAAATTTCTTTGGGAGGGGAGCCCCATTGGCTCTCCTGGTACCTGATGACACTAAACCAACCATTCTTAGGATGGAGATAAATCCCATAGGCATATCCTGGCCACCTAGACCTTTCGTAACCCATGCACCGAGCGATGCTCAAATCTACTATGTGGAGGAGCCGAATGACGATGAGCCCTATGTGAACCCTTACGTATCTCGTATGACAAAGAGGGCAATCCAATCCTCATGGATTATCTACCAAAATTGGTGTTGGTGATAGGTAGAGGTAGAGGCAAAGGCTTAGGAGGGCAGACTCAAGAACCGACTTCTTGTTGGATTTGCGATCACCCAGGATATATCTCCTCATGCTACCTCGAACAGGAGCAGGCTAATCAAGAAAAAACTAATCTTAGATTCCCAAAGTGTGGAATCACTCACTTGTTTTCTGCATGCCCTAGATGAAAGCCACCCTTTAGTACAGTGAATGCGCCATCAATACCATTGGGACTGTTTGGAGTTGAGACATTTGACAAAGAGGACACACCTATCTTGTTACACATCATGACTCGAAGCAAGCTAGCATATCACTGCCTAGACCCATCAATCTAGATACCCATAGGAAAGAAAGTCATACTTAAAATGGAGAGTGCTACAATAGTGCCCATAGGAAAGAAAGTCACTGATGCAGAGGCAGAGACATCTACTCCAAGGATTGATGAGAAGGAGAGTACTAGGATAGGTGAGTACCCCAATCCAAAATTCCAGCTCAAAGCCATAAAGAAGGTCAAGGATTGGGTGAACGAGGCTTACGAGCACCTTAAGGATGTTGAGTCCATCTTGGAGGACGAGATTGATGATCTCTAAAGCGGAAGCACAATAGCTTCGCCTCCACGACCAAAGTCGAAAGACGCATCTGCACCACACGCAGTGCCGCTTAGGTAAAGTTTAAACACTACGGGCCAACAAAACTCTTAAGGCCATTGGCCAAGGAACACAGGACTAGAAGAAGAGAAAATATCTAGCAATCTTCTAACAATGCTAGTGACCACCTCAATGACTCTAAGCTTAAGAAATCTGCTTAAATAGCATTCCATGCTATGGCAAGAACTGAAGCAGAGTGGATTGAAGGACCAATGGAGCAAGGGGCAACTGACGTACACAATCATGATGCAGTAACTCAGATACCCAATCTGACGCTGCACTCGCTACATTAATGCTTTTTCAGAGTGCACAAAGATGCATGCAGTCTTGCCAGTCCTAGAATTAAGAGATACCACACGAAAAGGGATTGTGGACATGGGGATAGGAGTTAGTGTGCTTAGCCATGTAGCACTCCAGGCTTGGGATACCCCACCTGTTGACAAGCCGTTGAAGATCATAGGTGTCTAGTTTTATGTGGACTTCATTGTTATGAAGGGAGTGGATTACGACATCTTGTTAGGCCAACCCTGGATGCATAATGTGAAATCTCTAGAGGATGCAGATGCACTTGTATCTTGCACCTCAATACCTTCCCATAACATTTCCAACTCTTCAATCAAAGGATCTAAGTAAATGTCCATGTTTTTTACCTTGTGCTTTCCAAGAATCAGAAGGGACAACATTACATGTTCCTTTTTAATTGCCATAGATGGAGGAATATTATAGTTCACCAATACTACTCGCCATACACTGTATGGTATGCTTTTGATGCCAAATGGATTGATTCCATCCATACCTAAACCAAATCTCAAATTTATTGGCTCTTCTTTGAAAATGGGCCACAAATTATCTATATGTTGCCATGCCGGTGTGTCTGCAGGGATCCTCCATTTTCCATCACTTGAACGATGACTAGCATGCCATGACATGAGCTTTCCAATAGACTTACACTTGAACATAAGTTTTATATGTGGAACAATCGAAAAATGTTGCAAAAACTTACGAGGAACATCGATTGACTTCACTCCACTTCGTATCTTGATTTGCCACAAACAGGACACTCTCGTGCGAACTCATGAATCCCACGAAATAAGACACAACCATTGACACATGCATGGATCTTGACATAATCGAGGCCTCCCAGAGATGTCAAGTAATGTCTTGCTTACTCTCTCTTAGTTGGCAATTTGTTTCCTTTTGGAAGCATTTGTGATAATAACCTACATATATTTTTAAAAGCGAGTTAAAAAACCACCAACATATATTTTTGTCTGATTTCAAAATAGAACAATTGATATTATGATTCATAACCCAAACTGAATTGATACCTACTTCAATAACGCATCCAAACTGACATTATTCCATCCATAAATTGTTTGCAAGTTAAGTATCTCGAGGGACGCACCAAGAATGGAGTATGTACAACCTTCATACAACAGAGTAGATGACGCTACGTATAGTGGATCATATGGCTTTGTAGAGTGACCTTCTCCCTGAACCGGTTGCGAAAATAGATGGTATACAATGTTGTCCAAAATCTCATCCTCTAAGACTTGATGGGGCATTTCATGAGGGCTACTATCATGGTCATCAGTCTCCACTCTTCTTGAAGACTCTACCTCCTCGCATCGACGTTTTGCAGCCCCTCGACACCCAAGAGGGAGCATTTGAGGATGTGGCACTGCATCCTACTCAACCACAAAAGGGAGTTTCATATACATTGATATATATTGAGTAATATAGACTAGCAATCTTAGTGTTTAAAAAAAAAATGAATATCGGTGATTTTTCTCGGTCCCATTCTCCATACAAGCTGAGGTGTGACATTGTAACTCGATGTGCTCAAAAAATACACCCTCGATAACGATCACACATGCATTTCATTTTTCGTCATAGCCATGCATCTCGATTATGAAGACGTAATGTTTCATCCTCACTTGAGGATGTGCTCGTTGACTCATCAGCATGCACCGCACTAGGTGATGACGACGACACGATTAAACCTAATTCATGAAAACATCAAAATATTTGTCATTCATATGTTTACATAAAAACTTTAAGCTCACGTATTAATTATTCTAAGATCTCAATTTTAAATACGCAAAACTCATCATAAATACATTAAAACTTATGATAAGAATTCACTATCAAAACGTATCTTAAAAACAAAAAATTATGATAAAACCAAAATACCTGTCTATATCTGTGTTTACATACACATCTAAATTAGCGTCTATTTGCGCGTCTAAGTTCGCGTCTATACGCGTGTTTACGTAAACTTAGACACGCATATACACGCCAAAATAGACACACACGTCAAAATTCAAAACATACTTAAATATATTTTTTTCAAACTGCACCTTTCTTTTCCTGTGTTTTTTGCGGTTTTGAAGCTCGAGTTTAGCCGACATATAGTCTCTTCATGCCTCGCCTAGTCTCTTCATGCCTCACCTCCTCATGACTCACCTATTCTTTCATTTCAAACACACAAGAAGGGAAAAATGAAAGCCAAGGAGAGGAAGAAAGAGAGAACAAGAGAGAGGAGAACAAGAGGAAGAAGAAGCAAAGGGAAGAGACAACAAGCAGCAAGCAAGCATCAAGGGAGAGTAACTTACCAAGGAGAGGAAGAAGGAGAAGGAAGAAGCGCCACCACCCGCCACACCAAACACCCATGGTGAGTCCTCTTTCTCTCTGTCTCTCTCTCTCTCCCTCTCCCTCTCTCTTTCTCTCTTTGTCTGTGTATTAGGATTTCTGATTGCATTATGTATTGCATTTTGTAAATCATGAATGACGGTCGTTGGACTGAAATTAGCCGACTGAGCGCGTCTGCCAGCGCGTCTACATTTCAGTGCAGATGCAAGGATAGACGCGAAGAAATGTTTTCTCTCATTGCATCTGAGGCCCCATCTCAAAGCGTGTGTATTCTGCGTCGGAGACGCGAGAATACACGCACTCTGCACAGAGGCTTTGACTTCAGAGTTGCGTCTCCAGGTGCGTGTATTCTGCAGTCTACACGTGAGGATACACGCGCACACCAGAAGCATTGACCTAGAAACCACGTCTGACAGTGCGTCTATACTGCATCTTAGATGCGGATATAGACGCGCTCTGGAAAGGGTTGACTTTAAGGACGCGTTTGAGAGCGCGTCTATCCTGCATTTTAGACACGGTTATACATGTGCCAGCGCCAGCTCTGATAAAAAACAATTTTCATTTTCTAAACAATATATTTTTGCAATGATGAATGTGACAAATCCCATGTTTGTGTTTATTAGTTTTTTTATTTATGAGAAGCATTAGCACTTAAGTTTTATACTCAATGTCTAAAGAAAGCTAGATTATTAGCACTTTCAAGTGCCATGAGCATCCATGTATTTTTTCTATGGGATTTCCACACCTTCGTTTCACTTCAATGGACCTTAGTAAGTACTTGCAAAATACACTTGAAGAAAATGAAAATGTGTGAGCATCAAAAGCCTTCTCTTACATAATGATTCTAGGCTCACTGAATGATTTTTCATAATTAATGTTGGATTGGATCAAGAATTATGGCTCTTTGAAAATGTTTAGGTGTGGATAAATGTAATATATGATTTTTTGTATGCAAACAAATTTGTCTTTTTCATGTGTTTTTTTTGCAGATGTCGCATCCTGGTTCATCTAGCAATGACCTGGATTTGGATCACATGAATGATACATTGGCCTTGTTTGGCAGGGGGGTCAATGCATCTTTTGGAGGTTTTCCTAGTAGGAAAGACTTCATGGGAGAGATGACCAGACACCTTGGCCAGTCTCCCATAGCAGATGAGGTGTTTAGGGTCATGTCTGCAACGCCTCTAACGTCTTTGCCTGGCAATACTTTCCAAACTCCAATTGCAGGTACTCCACGTGCAACACCTGTACATGCATCGGCTAAAGCACAAGCGTCAGCCGATGCACGTTGTCAAAGAGTATACTGTTCATAATATAAATCATGGGATTGCTATGAACACAGAAGAACTTCACTGGGAGTTATATGAGGAATTTGCATACAAAATTCAGACATTGTTATCCAATAACCAACTTAGTTACATAAGTTCTTTTGTATTTAGCATATAATTTTTAGTTGTACCATGTATATTGATGAAAAATAAAACTATGGGAACCTACAACTTGGTCAGCTAGAAGTAATTAATAGTCTGTAGGATAAATCACATTGATTCAAGTACAAAAATATGGTCAGAACTCAAGAAAAATGCCAAAAGTTGCCAAAAGTCCACTAGGTTCACAATGGACCTGAAGTAATAGACTAAAGTGACCAGTAAGTGACCTGAGTAGGTCAAAAAGTGACCTATGCCTGAGCAGGGAGCAGCCTGCATTTTTTGGTGCAAAATATGAGCTACACAGCCTGCCCGCAACTGGGAAAGAGCTGGAGCTATGGTGTATGCTTTGGAGCATGCAAACTGGAGATCAACAGGACTAGAAGATGAAGATGTAAACACGGTGAGAGCTCCACTTATCTGTCCATTTGGCCTGACAAAAATGCATGTTATGACAGTCCATAAAAGGAGGAAATCTAAGAGAGAAGGATTCAGCCTGCTCTTATGCACGACTTCTCTCATTTTTTCTACCTCATTCTTGGTCCAATGAAGCCCGACTTGTACCCAAGTACTTGAGTGACTTTGGGGCAAGCAAAGGGTGAGGATTTTGAAGGTGTATGGGCTGTTATGGGCTGAAATAACCAGTCATAAACAGGGCAGCCCACTGTTCTTGTCCATTTTTATGAGCAAACAAGAGATTTATGTCATTGTAATGGAAGAAAATGACCTCATTTCATCATAACTTTGTTCATTAATGATTAGAGGAGCTTCTTCATGAGTTTATGCACTCATTTTGAGCTTGATTATGGGCTTGAATTTTCTGTTTTAAAACAGGGCTGAAGCTGAAATTATGCTCCTTCAATGCATTTCATGTACCATTGGCCCAAATCTTGAATGTATTTGAAGTCTATCAACATAATACTTGCCCCAAAGAGTTGAAATCCATCTATGTACTTGAAATAAAAGCCATTATAACTTGCATTTGATATTCATATTTGGATTGAGAATCTGAAAATATCCTTTATGTTATGGTGAATGTTTCCAGAAGTATTTGATGTAATCAAGATAGAGTTATTTATTCCATTCATGTACGCTAAATACATAGAGAAAAAGCTTGAATTCTTCTTCCACATCTAAATCATTTCTAAATCCTGGATCTTGTTAAACCCCAATCTATTTCCCTTTCCTGGGCTTTGAATCCCATACTCCTCTTCTGCACTAAGCCCCGGTGGTAGACCTTTAGCCCTAAACACGATGACAGTGGTGAACCCGACGTGAAGGGTCCGTTGCGGAAGAAGAAGTCCAATGGGAGAGTCATCAAGTTCGGGAGGAGATACCTTGCAACAGTTGGTTCGTCTGATGCAAGAAAGCCAACAATAAGAATTGCAATTTCAGCAGCAGTTGCAATTGCAACAACAACGGAGACAAGAAGAAGAGCGGATTGATGCTGCTGCCATTAAAGCCTTGGAAGTAGTTGGGCAAGAGCTCAAGCAATTTAATGGGCAAAATGTGTCTTGTTTTATCTGCCTCTATACTGACAAGATGGTCTTCTTTGGAGTTCCTCAACATGCCTGGAGCCGTTATTTTGCTCGTCTGGCTGTGCATGGTCTCCAGGACCGAATTCATGGTCTTTTCCGAAAAGACGCGAGATGGTCCATGTTCAAGTAGGCTCTTCGAGAAGAATTTTTTCTTGAAGATTCTGGCCTTATGACAAAGAAAGTCTTCATTGAATGGGTCGAAAGGCCCAACAAGGGTCTAACCGCCACTGCTCTTCATCGGGAATTTGAAAGTAGATTTGCTCAACTAGATCCTGACGATCAACAAGATATGGAAAGCCAAAAGATTGAATTATTTCTAAAAGCTGCAGATTCTTCTCTTCAAGAGAAGCTAACTGATCGACTTGAGGACCCTGGCTCTGAGATGGGATTGAAGACTGCTTGGAGTGATGTCACTAAAGTAGTTAATATGATTGCTCGAAGAGAGCGATTGCGCCTAAGATGGGGATCAACCCTTGCATCAACTGAACCCATGAAGGAGCCTATTCCAGATTCTCGACCTCTTGTCTCTATGGCCGAGCAACCAAGAAATTCTGCTATTCCATCTCCAAATAAGGATGTCATGGACGAGCTAATTAAAAGCATGCAAGATCCCCACCTTAATCTAACGAAAATTAATTATAAAGTGGAAAGGCTTGATGTTAAAGTGGAAGAAAGGGGACGGTCAACTGCCCAAAGACCTGTATGAGAAGGCTTCAAAAGATGCTGTATCTAGTGTGATAGCCTACAGCATGACAAGAGGGAGTGGGGTGCATTCCGTGAAGCTAAAGCACAAAAATTAGTCTTTTGGAAGGACGATAAAATTCATGCAACCAAAACCGGGCTTCCTCTTGAGCCAAATTTCAGCAACGGTGGCATGAAGAAAAGATTAGAGGATTTGGCAACAAGAATTGCCTGTGGGGCTGTTGATGCAGCAACTTATGGGCTGCAAATTAAGCCAACTAATGAAATTGTTAAAGCATGTAAAACTAATGCAAAATCTAAAGTGTGGATGCAGGCCCTGGACCGCATGGAGCAAGGCAAGGCAACTAAAGATGATTTAACCACTGCCAGTCAATGTATCCGAGGAAGAACCGGTTGGACCGAGCCTGTTGATTCATTATCAGCTTTTGCTCGGTTAGCTGAAATTAATAATCATGAAGACATGATAGAAGAAAACAGAAGAAGAGATGAAGATGATGCCAGTCCTTCTTCTTCAACTAAATGCATAACAAGAAGTAAACCAGACCAACAGAAGGTTGCTGAAAATCCTCCACTGCCAGGGTTTTACATAGGAGATGCCCCTCAAGCAAAGAAGACAGAAGGAAAAAGAAAAAGCAAACATCCCAGTTATAAGTTGCAGTCAGACATAGAGACCACAATGGATCTTAAACGGATCCTAGAAGAAAGGATTCTTGGAAGTAGAATTGAATTTACATTAGGTGAAATTCTTGGAATTGCAAAACGAGGATTTCATGATGTAATAATTGATGTAATTAAACGAAAAAGACAATATGTTGGTGAGGAAACTGAAGAATCTGTACATGCTTTTTTGCAAGCACTTCATGTGTATTTGCAGGATGAAGAGAAGCTGAAAACTCAAGGGATTTGATTGGAGGCAATCAAATAATTGATTGCAGCCATAGAAGCCAAAGATGAAGACATTTACGAAGCAGAAACTAAAGAAGCCATTATGGTGGGAACTTCTCAATCTAAAGTGCAGCCCATGCTTAAGAAAGAAGCTCATCTTCATAATATGCAAGAAGAAAGTGATGCTCACTTTATTCTTAGTAGTCACTACTCCCATACCCATTGGGCAAGGGTGGCTACTGAAACCATTGTTAAGATCGGAGAAAAAGAGACTTCATGTATTGCCCTTATAGACCATGGCTCGGAGATTAATGTCATGTTAAGAAGTCTCTACAAGAATGGCGGATGGCCCATTGATGTGGACCCATGATGGCGCATGAAGGTAGCCAATAACTCTTTTGGTGATCTTTACGCAGCATGTCCTTGTGTACAAGTAACTATTGGTAATGTAAAAGATGAATTTCATTTCTTTGTTCAAGGTTCCTGCAGCTATCCTATCATTCTTGGACAACCATTTATTTCCGAGTCTCGTTTAGAGACAAAGGCCCTTGATGATGGTTCATCATATGCTCGGATAAGAAGTAAGGATAATCACAAAGCTGTCCAATTCTTGACCGTCTGTGTAAATCACCACGGAAATAGGGATCAATTGAGAGATCATCCTGTTCCTCCTAATGCCCGAGAATTTAAGGGTTTTCGAGTAGCACTGCTATAAGTGGAGGCTATGGCAGTGCATCATGTCATAAAAAATTGCCTCCACATATCAAGGAGGAAAGGCCAAAAGCTGACTTGGAGACTTTTATAGCCAGTAGTGTAGGCTGTTATAAACAGTTTTCAGCCATGAACAGGGCTGAAAGAATGTATTTGTGTCATATGGAACAAGAGCTGAAGCAAATTGATGTTTTACTTAAAGATGAAGAAATTTCAGGGCTATTTTATGGGCTGAATTATAATGATATAACGGCTGAAATTTATACAGCCGTTCATGCAGAAAATCAAGCTAAAAATCAGTCCATACAGGTATGTACATTGGATATGTATGACATAATTCAAGGATTTGCAGATTATGAAGCTTTTGGACAACCAAACAAGGATGAAATAAGAGTAGAAAAAAAGTATAAAACAATTGATAAAAAGGTCAAGACGGTGGCTACTCCTCTACCACCTGAAAGTGAAGAATTGGCAGAAAGGGTATCCAAACAGCCAAGCCTTCGTGATCCTAAAGATATTGGTCACCAATTTACAGCAGAAAGTCTACAAAAGCTGAAAATTGGTGAAGACTCTTTCCTCTTGCCAACTGAAAAGCAAATCTTCATGCAGATGTTAAAGCATCATGGCAAAGCTTTTTCATTTTAGCCACATGAAATTGGCTGTGTGGATCAAAGCATTATGGCACCAATGATGATATTTACGGTCCCACATATTCCTTGGAATCTTAAACCAATTCCGATACCAAGGGCTCATTTGCCTAAGTTATTGGAACTTCTAAATGAAAAGATAAAAATGCGAATATTGGATCCATCCTCAGCTCCACATTCGAACCGATGATTTACCGTGCCTAAGAAGAATGGATCTTTGCAATTCATTCAAGATTTACAGCCCGTCAATAAAGTCACTATTAGAAATGTTGGATCAAGGCCAATTGTTGATGAGTTTGCTGAAGCTTTTGCAGGTAGAGCAATCTATTCCATGGGAGATTTATATTCAGGCTATGACCAATTTCAGCTTGCTTTGGAAAGCCGAGACATTACCACAATGAAGATGCCTCTTGGCTTAGTCCGCATGTGTACTCTACCTCAAGGGGCTACGAATTCAGTAGCTCACATGATGAATGCCATGCATAAAGTATTGAGGGATTATATTCCTCAATTAACTCTTCCTTTCCTTGATGATGTTCCAATAAAAGGATGTGAAGTACATGAGAATAATGAAGAACTCAATGAATTTGGGTGTCGCAAGTTTGTTTCTGATCATATTAATGATTGTGCTCAAATCTTGTCTAAATTAGAAGAAGTCCATCTTACTCTCTCAGGTTCTAAATCTATTTTTGGAGTCGAAGAAGTCCTTGTGGTTGGACATATGTGTGGTCCATATGGCCAAAAGCCTTCTCCATCCAAAATAGATGCTATCAGCAAAATGCAGGAAATATGTACAAATGTTTCAGAGGTGAGAAGATTTCTTAGTGCATGTGTCTTCTACCTTATTTGGATACCACATTTTGCTCATGTTGCTTAAAGTCTTTATCAACTGCTAAGAAAAGGCCAAAGGTTTATATGGGAAAAAGAACATAATCAAGCTATTCGAAAACTAAAGAAAATGTTGATTTCAGTCCCCCACTTTAAAGAGGGCTAATTACTCTAATGGACAGCCCATTATACTCATAGTTGACACAAGTCCTATTGGAATAGGATGGGTAGTTGGTCAAGACAACCTTGAAGGCAATAGATATGCAATCCGCTTTGGAGCGAAAGTTCTTAATGAATGACAAAGAAGGTATGCTCAAATTAAAAGAGAACTTTGGGGAGTAGCAAGTGCATTGAAATGTGACAAGGAGTACTTCATGGGCACACACGTAATAGTTGAAATAGATTGCCTTCCACTCTTGGGCATGATTGCCAACTGTTCCACTCCCGACATAGCCATTCTAAGATGGATAGCCTATATTAAATCCTTAAATCCTGATTTGAAACATATTACAGGAAGAGATAATCCAGTTGGCTGACATGCTTTTGCGTGCCAGATATAAGGATGAAGAAGAAATGAAGGATGAAGAAGAATCAGAGTCTATAAATGACGCTGAAAATGCAGGTATAAATCTAAAAACAGCAGGTACATCTGAATCTAATGTTGATTCAACAGTCAAAAATACAGGTACAATAATAATTATAGCAAGTACAATAGGTTCAACTACTAAAAAAAATTTTACATCAGCAAGGAAGGATGAAACAACCAAAGAAGGACAGTGGGCAGCTAGTAGACAGCATGCTCAATGTTTTGTTATGGTTTGTTCACACTTTAAAGAGTATTATGCAAATGATTGGCTAAAAATTAGCCAATTTTCGAGCACTATGACAAAGAAGGAAGATTGGTCTAATGAAGAGTTCAAGAGAATTAAGAGAAAATCTTATGGCTTTTTTCTTAAAGATGGTTACCTTTGGAGACATGTAAAAAAGAAAGGAAGGGTGCCTGTTCGTGTCTTAGGAGACAAAAAGACTCAAAGACAGGTCATGCAAGAATTTCATGAAAGCCTACTGGCTGGTCATAGAGGCATATGGGGCACTTTTGCCAAAATAAAAGAGAAATTTTGGTGGCAAAACATGTATAAATACATTGAGCATTTTGTTGAGTCTTGTCATGTTTGTCAAATGTACTCTATGATAAAGCATAGAGATGGGCTTCAGCCTACCTATCCTTTATCCATTTACTATAGATGGGTTATTGATTTAGTAACCATGCCTACAGGAATTTGGAACATGAGATATCTAGTACTTGCTAGAGAAGATCTCACAAATCAAGTGGAAGGAAAAGCCTTAACAACAAAGTCTACTCAAGCTGTTTGTAGATTTTTACTTGAAGAAGTATTTTGCAGGTATGGATGTGTTGCCAAAGTAACTGCTGATAGAGGAGAATTGGATGCAGATGAGGCTCACCATTTCTTTGCTCAATTGGGAATTAAGCTATCTCTCACTTCAGCCTACAACCCTGAAGGCAATGGTAAGAGTGAAAGAGGTCACCAACCAATTCTTAAAGCTTTAGCAAAATCTTGCAAAGGAAAGATGAGGGAATGGCCTAGCATGCTACCATTTGCATTATGGGCTGATAGAACTACCCATAGTGTAGCAACAGGTTATATGCCGACTGAAATAATATATGGACAGCCACCTATCATGCCTATTGAGGCATCCATTGTCACATGGAGTATCTTACCTTGGGATGAAGGCATGAATAGAGAAGAATTGCTGACTCTACGCATAAGGCAACTTGAACGAAGGCCAGAAGATTTCAAGACAGCCATTGAAAGGCTTAAAACAACAAGATTAAAGAATAAGAAGAGGTTTGACAAGCATCATCGACTCCGTCCAAGAGCTATTCAAGAGAATGATTGGGTACTTGTCTATGATAGCAGCGTGGACAATCAATATAGAGCTCATAGAAAGTTAGCCAAGCGATGGTTTGGACCATATGTTGTAAAAGTAGTACATAATAATGCTACTTACTCTTTGGCTGAAATGGATGGGACTATGATAAAAATACCAATAGCTGGGAAACTAATCAAGCTCTTCAAACGAAGAGAATCTTCAACTTATGAGCTTGATGACTTAGATATGAGCCCTCTACTTGCAGACAAGCAGGAAGAAAAAGACTTAGAGGATGAAGATGAAGATATATCAGAAGAAGACCCTCCTTAACCTGTAATCTTTTGAAATGGCACATGCCGGAGGATGTGCAGGTTAGGAGGGGGGTGAATGTCAAAGAGTTTACTGTTCATAATATAAATCATGGGATTCTTATGAACACAGAAGAACTTCACTGGGAGTTATATGAGGAATTTGCATACAAAATTCAGACATTGTTATCCAATAACCAACTTAGTTACATAAGTTCTTTTGTATTTAGCATATAATTTTTAGTTGTACCATGTATATTGATGAAAAATAAATCTATGGGAGCCTACAACTTGGTTAGCTGGAAGTAATTGAAAGTCTGCAGGATAAATCACATTGATGCAAGTACAAAAATATGGTCAGAACTCAAGAAAAATGCCAAAAGTTGCCAAAAGTCCACTAGGTTTACAGGGGACATGAAGTAATAGACTAAAGTGACTAGCAAGTAACCTAAGTAGGTCAAAAAGTGACCTGGGCATGAGCAGGGAGTAGCCCGCATTTTTCGATGCAAAATGCGGGCTGCATAGCCTGACTGCAACTGGGAAAGAGCTGGAGCTATGGTGCATGCTTTGGAGAATGCAAACTGGAGATCAAAAGGACCAACAGATGAAGATGTAAACACGGTGAGAGCTCCACTTATCTGTCCATTTGGCCTGACGAAAATGCATGTTATGACAGTCTATAAAAGGAGGAAATCTGAGAGAGAAGGATTCAGCCTGCTCTTATGCACGACTTCTCTCATTTTGTCTACCTCATTCTTGGTCCAATGAAGCTCAACTTGTACCCAAGTACTTGAGTGACTTTGGGGCAAGCAAAGGGTGAGGATTTTGAAGGTGTATGGGCTGTTATGGGCTGAAATAACCAGTCACATAAACAGGGCAGCCCACTGTTCTTGTCCATTTTTATGAGCAAACAAGAGATTTATGTGGTTGTAATGGAAGAAAATGACCTCATTTCATCATAACTTTGTTCATTAATGATTAGAGGAGCTTCTTCATGAGTTTATGCACTCATTTTGATTATGGGCTGGAATTTTCTGTTTTAAAATAGGGCTGAAGCTAAAATTATGCTCCTTCAATGCATTTCATGTACCATTGGCCCAAATCTTGAATGTATTTGAATATAACCTTTATCTTTTTAGGATCGATCACAATAGTACTCGAGCTAACCATATGGCTCAACAACAATCTGTAAGTAGAGGGCACTCCAAAGATGCATTTTCTTGGATTGAGAGCAATGCAAAGCCACATATATTGCTCAAAAAAATATCTTAGAATAATCACCTATCTCTCCTTTATGGTGGTTGTCCCAGTATCATCAATGAAGACCTTCAACTCATCTGAAAAAATATCACCGAAAGTTTTATTAGCCATATGTTGCTAAGAACCCGATGCATTGCATAATCCAAAATCCATAATATGATATATAGATGTGCCAAACATACTGATAAATATCGTTTTCAACTTATCTTTCTTTGCCCAATAGCCATTTGGTTATAGTCGGCAAAGGAGTCCATAAATGAATAGATATCCCTACCTGCTAAGCTGATCTAGAATTTGATCAATAAATGGTAGTAGGCATTAATCTTTGACTATCTGTTTATCAAGCTCTCTAAAATCTATGAAAAGTCAAATTTGATTATTTTTCATTTTTTTGATAACTTACTGGTGAACACCACTCAGTGTGTTGTACATGCAATGTCAAGCCATCCTTATGTAATTTTTGTAGCTCCTCAAATAGTCTGTTCCTTAGCTCAAAAGGCATACGCCTCACTTTTTACCGAATAGGAAAACTACTCCCCTTCAAGGAAATAATATGCACAACCAGCAGACTAGGAGGAATATCCCTCAGCTCATCATAGCTCCAAGTAAAAATATCATAGAATTCTTCGATAAAGAACATGTAATCCTTCCTCTCTTTCAGACTAAGTACAGATCCCAGTTTAATCAGTCATGGCTCATCCAATGTATCAAGATCTAGCTCAATCACAATTGCATCTTTGATTTTATCTTGACCTTCTATCAACACATTCATAGTCACTTGGTATATGGCTAGTTATTGGTGAAAGGTAACTCGTAGTTAGTGATCAAATAATTAAATGTGTCATGTAGTGTGAGAGATCCCATTCTAAGGATGTACCATCGTGCAACCTTGGACATAATTGAGATATTTGAGATAGTGATTTGCTAAATGATTCCTTGATAGTGGAATCACTTTGTAGAATCCCTGGCTAATTATGCATTTGTTGAAGACGCCTTTCTTAACATGATCCTAAGAGGATTTTACAATTACCTCATGATGTTAGTCCAAGGCTACTATGGGGATAGCTTGCTCACATGTTCTATTTTGGCCGTTGATGGTTAGTATGGGTTATGATCAACTAGGTAGTGATTGAACATCTTCCTATTCTATCATGGATGTATCAGATCATTCAATTGCATATTTTTTAGACATCCCTTGCCATTTATGCAAGGGGTTAGCTAATAATTTTGATGTATTTAGTGTAGATGTGAGCAGGCCATTCCCTTGGTCTAATTTTGATAAAGAAAGAGAGAAAGAGAAAGAAAGAAAGTTATATTAACATCTTCTAAAGACCAAAACTGGCCTATGAGACAAACTATGATACAACTGATGAGGTCCAGCTATCCAAAATAAAAGTGCCGAATGAAAAGCTAAAAACTGGAAACTGAAAATACGGTGCTGTGAGTGTGATAAGTGTCGTGTATGTGTATGTGTGTATGTAGCTCTGGTACTCTAGATAATGGCTACAAAAGGGGAACAAATGTCGGCTGTGATAGGGGAACAACTGTCGGCTGTGATAAAGTGGTGCGATGTGTATATGTAACAGATGCAGGGAGATATACTATCCTGGGATGTAGTAGCAGTCGTCGAAGTCGCTAATAGCAGGTGATCCCTCCTAGATGCACGATGTGGTACATCGGCGGTGGAGAAAGAGCAAACTGGAGATCTGAGATCCAATGTGTCGAGTGTCGTCGGATCTCAGTCTACTGTCGATGTAGATCAAGAATCCTCCGAATCTCCTGTCGGTGTGGCTGTGGGGTCCGAAACCCACGGATCCTCGTGCGGCATTGGGTACGCTGGTCCTCAGCCTGCTGTAGTGTGAGCCTGGAGGTCTGGCTGGAGGCTGGTACAGTAGCTCTCACTCTGTCTGTCTGAAAGAACTGTGTAATAGTCATCTGGGTGGGCCCCTCTCTGACTGGGACCCACTTTGTGCTCTGCTCTCTGATATGCCATGCCTCTCCCAGAAAACGGCCAAATGATCTCTGATCCATATCAGTCATACATCCCTGAAGTGAGCTGCTCAATGTGTATCTAGATCTCAACTCTAAGTATGTCGGGCATCTGAGAACAAAATGCTCATCACTCTCCACCTTTGATCTGCAAAGGGGGCATATCCTCTCCTCCTGTGGGATGCCACTGGCTCTGCCACTCTCAATCATAAGCTGATGTGATGATACCCTGAGCTGTCCAATAAGAACTCTCAATCGATGTGGCATATAGATCTACATATATCTCGGAATCTCTATGAATCCCTGCTCTGATATACTCAGGAACTGTGTATAATAATGTGCCATCTTCGATGGCAGTGGCTGTGCAGGGCTGACCCATGTCCTCTATATATAAATATGCCATATCTCCTGTCTGATGACTCTGTTCCTCTCAGAGAGAGAGAGAGGGTGTAAGTGGGAGCCTGAGTATCATATAGAAGAGGTGGGAGTCTATCAATGTCCAGCCCATGTCTATCAAACCAAGCTCTAGTCTGTGCATACCATGATGTGGTATCCCCCGCTCGAGCCATCTCCTGAGATGCCATATATGCTCTATATGCAATGCGATCTCTGTCCATATCCTGAAATCTGTGTAGGAAGCAGACTGTCTGAAATAATGCCTCAACTAGCATGGGTGGTGTGGCAAGCTCGGCTCGCACAATATCATGTGGGACTGAGGCCTTGCTGCGAATCAATCTAGATATCATGATCACCAGAGGTCTCTCCATCAATGTCCATACATAATCGGCAAGGCCTGGCCCCCATATAGCTGCTCCATACATCAGTGCTGGAGTGACTAGAGTATCAAAGAGCCACCCCTTGGTGCGGGGCTCCTGGAAATGTGCCTGATGACACTGTCGCTCCATAAGAGCCAATGTTGAGTATCCTCTAGTGAGGCGGTCACGAGCTGCCTGTGTTATCAAGAAAGTCCCTGAAGCTGTTGTAAATGTGACTCCCAAATATACATATGATCTAGTGACCTCAATACTCCCTCTTGCTGCCATGAAAATAAAGAGAGGGTAAGATCTTGTTCTTTAATTTCATATTTTCTTGTTTGTTGTTGTAGTAGTAGCAGTAGCAGTAGCAGTAGCAGTAGCAGTAGCAGTAGCAGTAGCAGTAGCAGTAGTAGTAGTAGTAGTTTAATTTCTTGGTTTTTGTTATATTAGTAGTAGTTTTTTAATTTCTTTCTTTCTTGTTTTTTTTGTAATAGTAGTAGTTCTTTAATTTTTTCTTTTCTTGTTTTTTTAAAAAAATAGTAGGAGAGAGAGGGAGAGAGAGAGAGAGAGAGAGAGAGAGAGAGAGAGATAGAGAGAGAGAGAGAGAGAGAGAGAGAGAGAGAGAGAGAGAGAGAGAGAGAGATGCTTTGTTAAAGGCACACCTTGGGTGTGTTCAACGCTTCGGGAAGGCGAGTAGTAGCAGTAGTAGCAGTAGTAGCAGTAGTAGTAGTGGTGGTAGTAGTGGTGGTAGTAGTGGTGGTAGTGGTAGTGGTAGTGGTAGTGGTGGTGGTGGTGGTGGTGGTGGTGGTGGTTGTGGTGGTGGTGGAGAGAGAGAGAGAGAGAGAGAGGTTTTGTTAAAGGTTCACCTTTGGTGTGTTCGAGAAGGTGAGTACTAGTAGTAGTAGTGGTTTGGTGCAATACCACGGTGGGACAGGAAATACTCCGCAGGAAATACTCTGACATAGGGTAGTTACTCCCTCATCCCCATGCATAGCATATTAGACTTTACATACTGTAGGCCCTCTGCACATAGGTGGAGACTTTATATACATTTATCTTGTTGAGTTACAAGAGAAGAAATCCCTTCTCAAACAATTTAAGAAAGAAAAAAAGAATGATAACAAAAACAAATTGTTTATCGTAACGTAGACCAAATGGAAACGATGAAAGCTGTGATATTCACAATCGCGAGGCATATTCTAATCAACGTCTCTCATGTCCTTGCTCTCAATGTAAGTTGGAAATTAGACAAAAACGTCGATTGTCTATGGAACACGTATGACACTTTGGCAAGTTTCAATCAAAGATAATTGATCAGGCGATCTCAGATTTTGAGCAAACAATAAGAAAAGTGTATATCAATCATGCATTGTATTTGCAAACTAATTGAATATCATATACAAAAACATTGGATGTAGCCGTAAAATTTATTATAGGAAGGTGATGTCTCATCCCAAGGAGGAGTGTATCCTTTGCGGCCCGTTATTTAGAAGAGTTCGTAGGCATGCAATGGATGGAGTGCTTGAGCCAATCCACCACTTGGAAGGTACTACCCAATCTATACCGTTCAATACCAGAGGAGACAGGCAACCTTCCAGAATTTTCTATAAACTTGGAGCCTGAGATGGAGGCAATGATCGAAGCATTGATGCCTATGGATGTCGAGACATTTGATTCGCTTAAAGAGTAAGCATCCATACCATTATATAATGGGTGCCGAGTATCTCGCCTGAAGACAGTGCTTGCACTCTTAAGTATGCAAGCAAAATACGGGTGGAGCAATGCGAGTGTGACTGAGTTGTTTAGGTACCTTCTACGTACGCTTTGTTGATTTCTTTTTGGCACTATCATTAAAAATTTTGTACTTTTTCAATATGTTTTATGATTTTTTTAAAGGTTACTAAAGTATCATATATTACCACTTGCAAATACCATGCCTGTGTCTCGTGATGATGCACGATATGTTTTACGAAAGCTTAGCATAGACTACAACAACATCCATACATGTATCAACGATTGCATACTATTTCAAGGAGAATACGTGACTATGGAGACATGTCCAAACTGTGATGCTAACAGGTATCGATAGGACTTGCAAGGGCAAACCATCCCTCAAAAAGTTCTTGACACTTTTCGCTTATCCCCCGTATACATCACATGTTTTGTACATCCGGCATGGCGAGCTTGACAACGTGGCATGTGCAGAATAGATCCATAGTTGGAGTCCAACAAATATCAATGGATTCATGCGCATGGAGCCACATTGACTCTACCTTTCTAGGATTTTCACGAGAGCCAAGGAATCTTTGGCTTGGTCTTGCTATGGATGGCGTGAACCCATTTGGTCTGCGCTCAACTTATTATAGTGTGTGGCATGTAGTCCTTGTTAGGTACAACATCCCTCCATGGCTTTCTACAAAGAAATGACACCACATCCTTAGCTTGCTCGTTCCCAACCGCTACAAAGTTAAGAATATGGATGTGTATCTTCGTCCATTAGTTTGATGAGCTTAAGATTTTATGGGAGGAGGGGGTCGCAGTGGAAGATATGAGCAAGTGCGATGGTGACGGTCCACCAATATTTGAGCCATTCTCATGTGGACCATGCATGACTTTCTCGGATTTGGGGAGTGCTCAGGTAAGTACGCTTGCATTCTTATTGGTAATATCTATCATAGCTCATTCAAGTTTGTATTCATTGGAAAGAGGTGTTAGTTTGGTTATCTTAGGTTATCATGAATGTCCATTATGTGGGCCACAGTTAGACTCCTGAAGGTCACGAACCATGAATAAGATGGTATATCAAGGACACGTCACTTTCTTGTTGGAGGGTCATGAATTGATGAGGAAAGGCTTTCTTAGACGAACTCCAGCATGAATGAACACCCAAAGCTGGTAGCAAAAAATGGTCCACACGGAGCCACATCCAAACGGAATGCGACGATTCTCAGTTTTCTACAAGTTGCCATATTGGACTCACTTACAGATCAACCACTTGTTTGATCCCATGCATATTTTCAAGAATGTGGGTAGCTTCCTTTGGGACCGCATCACAGGAAAGAGAAACACTACAAGGGCACCAATGGATTTGAAGAAGGTAGGCAAGATGGAGGCGCTTTGGCCCGCAGTCGAGTGCTGATGGTCACTTGCAGCTACCTCGCGCTCCTTGGGTTTTGTCCACTAAAGAAGAGCCCCTTGTGAAGAAAATTATCAAGTCTATCCGCACTCTGATGGGTATGATGTGTTCTCTCAGGTCCGCATTTTCTAAAGATGACCAATCTTCAAGGCTAAAATCAAATGATTGGCATAAGATATGTCAGGTTTGTACTACAAATGGATTGTAAGTGGCCTGCATATTTTGCTATTTGGAGTGTAGTCAATGTTCCTAATGCTTCTTCATTAGAGGCAATTTATACTACCAATTGTGATCGTAGGATGCATTACTCTTCCCATGGATCTCGAGACTTCTGATCCGCTTAGAGAGGAATCATCCATACCATTATATGATGGGTGCTGAGTATCTCGGCTGAAGACATTACTTGCACTCTTAAGTGTGCAAGCGAAATACGGGTGGAGCGATACAAGTGTGACCAAGTTGTTCAGGTACCTTGTACATACGCTTTATTGATTTTTTTTTTGACACTATTATTACAAACATTTGTGCTTTTTCAGGTGTTTTGTGATTTTTTTTAGGTTATTGAAAATCATATATTACCACCTATAAATACCCTGCCTGAGTCTCGTGATGATGCACGACATGTTTTACGGAAGCTTGGCATGGACTACAATAACATCCACGTATGTATCAACGATTGCTGTCTGTTTCGAGGAGAATACGAGACTATGGAGACATGTACAAAGTGTGGTGCTCACAGGTATCGACAGGACTTGCAAGGGCAAACCATCCCTCAAAAAGTTCTGAGACACTTTCTGCTCATCCCCCGCATAAACCACATGTTTCGTACATCCGACATGGCGAGCTTGACAACGTGGCATGCGCAAAATAGGTCCACGGATGGAGTTCAACGAATATCAGTAGATTCATGTGCATGGAGCCACATTGACTCTACCTTCCTAGGCTTTTCATGAGAGCTAAGGAATCTTCAGCCCGGTCTCGCAATGGATGGTGTGAACCCATTCGGTCTACGCTCAACTTCTTACAGTATGTGGCCTATAGTCCTTGTCAACTACAACATCCCTCCATGGCTTTCTACTAAGAAAGGACATCTCATCCTTAGCTTGCTCGTCCCAGGCCGCTACAAAGTAAAAAATATGCATGTGTATCTTCGTCCATTAGTCGATGAGCTTAAGATTTTGTGGAAGGAGGGGGTCACTGTGCAAGATATGAGCAGGCGCGATGGTCGGGGGTCAGCCAATATTCGAGCCATTCTCATGTGGACGATGCATGACTTTCCGGGATTGGGAGAGTGCTCAGGTGAGCAAACCTCCATTCTCGCTGGTAATATCTATATTTTATCTCATTCAATCAAATATTCACTAGGTCGTGGTATTTGAACAGGTCTGGTTACCTCAGGTTATCATGCATGTCCATTGTGCGGGCCACAGTTAGACTCCCGAAGGTCACAAACCATGAAGAAGATGGTATATCAAAGACACGCTGCTTTCTTGCCGGAGGATCATGAACTCAAGGAAGGTTTCCTTGGACGAGCTCCAACACATATGAATGCCACAAGCTGGTACGAGCTGAAAATGGTCAACGGAGAATCACATCCAAATGAAATGTGGCAGTTCTCAGTTTTCTACAAGTTGCCATATTGGATCCACTTACAGGTCACATGCATATTTTTAAGAATGTGGGTAACTTGTTATGGAACCACATCACAGGAAAGAGAGACACTACAGAGGCACAAATGAATTTGAAGGAGGTAGGTAAGATAGATGCGCTTTGGTTGCAATTGAGTGCTGATGGTCGCATGCAGCTTCCTCGCGCTCCTTGGGTTTTGTCCACTAAAGAAGAGCGCATTGTGAAGCAAGTAATCAAGTCTATCCACACTCTGACGGGTATGATGCGTTCTCTCAGGTCCGCATTTTCTAAAGACGACCAATTATCAGGGCTAAAATCCTATAATTGGCATAAGATATGCCAGTTTTGTACTACGAATGGATTGTAATTAGCGTGGGAATTTTGCTATTTGAAATGTGGCCATTATTCATAATGCTTTTTCATTTCTGGCAGTTTGTACTATTGATCGCGATCACAATATATCTTACTCCAGAAATTCGCGGGGCCATTTACAAGTTGTCGACTTTGGTACAATGGATCTCACAGAAGGAGATTAAGATGTCCTCTATTGAATCCGCGAGGCGGGGAGTAGTGGAGACAGTCTGTTTCTTTGAGAAATACCTACCCACCAGCATGCTCACGATACAAAGCCACCTTCTTGTGCATCTTGTGGATGAAGTGGAGATTGCTGGACTTGTCCATACGTGATGGATGTTCTTCTTGGAGTGCTTCATGAAAACCCTGAAAGGCTTTGTGCGACAACGAGCTTGGCCAGAAGGTAGCATGGCCGAAGGTTGGTTGGTGTCTGAGGTGCTAGTGCATATTTCACAATGGCTACCAACAGTGAACCAGACAATGAAATGCTATGGTTGTTGAAGGACGATGATAGACTGACTGGAGATGTGGTGGTTGGAAATGGGGTAGAAAAAGGAATGGATGCCTCAATGGAAGAGAAGGTGAATTGCTTTTTTATATTGCACCATGCCTCTATGGAGACGTGGCTCGCCAAGTACCAGATCGCTAGGCAATATCGAGAGGAAGCGCGACCTGAATTCCGACGTAATACGTATCATCGACCGATTCGATATCCCGAAGGCATGGAGGAGATGCCACAGTTTATGTCAACGCGATGGTTGCATGGAGCCTTGACCGCAGCATCTCGCGAAGGGATAGAGGTCTCAATGGAGGAGTGGGAATTCTCAAGTGGATGTAGTCCAAAGGTGATGAGGGGTTTAGAACCTGTCGTATCTAAATTTTATATGCGACATCTAATTTGAGTGTTTCAATGTACAGTACAAAATATATAGTGTAGAGTGGTCGCGCGGATAGCATTTTCGTGCGGAGCGTATTGACAAAATGCGCTCCACAATGGAATGTGGTGTCATGGCAAGGTTTGAACAAGAGAGCCGGCGATGAGCAACGGATCCAAACACGGTTGTGGATGATATGGAGTATTTTGGAAACTTGCAAAGTATTATTACGGTGGATTACCGTAGCTTCTCCATGATACTATTCGATGTGCAATGGTTCAAAGTGGTACTTGGAGGAGCTGGCGCAACAGTTCGACGAGGTCCATCTGGATTTCTCAATATAGATTCCGAAAACAAATGGATGGATTTGCGTGACACCTTTGTGTTGCCGGCCCATTGTGAATAGGTGCATGGAGTCATTTGCTTGCTAATTGTATTACGACATGGTTTATGTCACAATGGTTTGAACTCTCTTGTACGTATTTATGAACAGGTAATCTTCTATCTAAACCCTCGACAACCTCGATGGTGGTATGTTATACCTTCAACTCCCCGAAGTGCGAGAGTATATGATCAAAGCGATGTTCCGAGCATAGATGAAGATAATATGGAAATAGAGGGGTCGATATTGCAAGGGGTGGAGGCCGTCAAAAGCTTGGAGCCAGCATTGGCTAACAATGATGGAAATACAGGAGTCCAAGAATTCTTTGAGAATGAGGCGGACTCATTCTTTTGTGGTGACATGTCTATAGAACTTCTAGTGTATGTGGAGTTGTGTCAGGAGATTAACATGGGACCATAGGATACTTTATACTTGGAGCATCCAGTTACTCATTTCGTTGACCAATCGCTTATAAGGGTACATAAGATATGCATTTTAAGTGAGATTTTTTTAAAATGATTTATATTACTCTGCTTTGTATGATTTAAATTGATTATTCTAATATCATTTTTTGTCTGTGCAGGTGATATTTTCAGGATGAGTCGAGGGATGAGCGACGAGGAGTTACAGGACATCTTCGCACGCATGTCTCCAGACCAAATCGCCAGATTCAGAGAGATGGCAAACCAGGAGCTGTCTTGTTCTTCGTCAAGGCACTCTGCTAGATCTGCTTCAGATTGCGCAAAAGCCAGAGTAACTGGAGTAGACATTCCCACAGGTGTGACAAATCCTGGAGGTGAGGCAGCTCTAGCTGAACGACGAGACGGAGACACCGCGTCCGTGTCTCCACAGCATCCACCTGGGCCACGAGAGTGAGGAGTCGCACATGTATCCCATGTGGACCGTAGGCTCACTACCTTTGTATCTCTACAGCACCCCTTGATCCCGATGCACTCCCTCCCTCTGGCCCAAGTCATGAGCCATCATCATGAATGATGAGGGGAGGAGGGTGATGGCTCGCATGAGAGAGTTGTGCCAACAAGTTTTTCGGCACAACGTCTTGGATCATTGGAAGAACATACCGGAGGGGAGCAAGGACTACATAGTAGCATCCTTACACGAGGAGTTTCCGGTGCCAGCCGTAGTAGATAGATTCTCTACGGGCTGGATGATGGATTGCATGCATGCATACATGTTACATAGATGATTCGATGCACGCAAGGCAATCAAGAGTGGGGCTCCAAAGCCTGAGTGGTTAGATGCAAACGACTAGCGCCAACTGAGGGAGGAGGCTACAGATTCTCCAGGACATTGGAGTCAACAGCGCGAGGTGGCGAGGGCACGACTCGAGGCTGGAGTGATCCATTATCTTGGGAGTGGCGGCCACAGGACATATTTAGAGGACTTTGTAAGTTTTTCTTTTGTTTTGCTTGTTTATTTTTTTGAAATATTCTTTGTACTGACAATTATGTTTCTAACAATTAGCATTTTGTTTTCTTTGTAGCACTCCATTACAAATCGCAATCAGTTTGGCCTTGAGACTCGATATGCAGAGAAGCACGGTCTCACTGCATTGATCGACCGATTGTATAGATGCGACGGCCTTGTAAATCACTCATCTTTCTTGTCCGTAGTTACCATGAGATATTTGAATGCATTATTGTATAGTGGACTTATGTGTTGTTTCTTTTTCTGTAGAGTCCGTTCGATGCTACTTTGCAGCAGGACAAGCTTTCGGGAGACGAGGATGCATAGCTCGCCCTTGGATCCCTAGAGCTCATACACCTTTATTTTTGAGTCGCCTGATCTATGTAGACATGTTCTATGTATTAGTGATATCTTGTCATAATTGTACCAATCACTTTTTATGCAATCATGTATTTATTTCATGTATTAGTTTTATGATTTCAGTATACATTGTTTTTATTTGCAAGCGCATTGTACACAACAGTGCAGAAACTATTTTGTATGGCTCTCATAAAGCACACAGTGCTAGCTGCCCTGCCACAAATTTTTTTTCTCCCTATTACCGCCGCTATTAGCGTCATAAATTTTACTGCTCGCGTCGCTATTGGCGTCGCTATGTACATCGCAAACTGTCGCTATCAACGTCGGTATTGGCATCGCTATCAGCATCGCAAATTTGATAGCGACGCCAATACGGACGCTGATAGCGATGATTTGCGACATGCATAGCGATGCCAATAGCGACGCTGATAGCGACGTCAATACCGACGTTTCTATGGCATCGTTAATAATGCTGCTTTTTGCGATGACGGGGGCAAATTTTGTTGTTTGTATTTTTGTCGCTTTAAACGTTGGTATAAGGCCTATATCTTGTAATGGACAACAAGTAAGCCCTCCTTGTACTAGGACTCAAAAGCAAGAGCAGTCACGACCTGCAATTTTACAACCACCTTATGTTCAAGCTGAAACCCCTGCTGTTCAACCAAATGTTAATGTCATAAAAATAGAGGAGGTGGTCAGGGATAGAAGGCTCCAAGCAGAAATAGGGAGAGGTAAGATAAAGGTAGATATAGTAGAGACCATGCCTATCAAGCGGGTACATGTCCAAACTGAGGCAAGCAAGGAAAAAATCAATGAGGCAAGTACATCACGGGCACCTAGAGATGAAGGGAAGAAGAGAAAGACTCGAGCTAGGTCTAAAATTGATGTCTTTGACTTCCCTTTGGGTTCTCGCACACAACCTTATGATCTGGTAGCAGATGTAAGCTCTCAAGGGCCAAAACTTACTTGGCCACAACTACTTCATGCCTCTCCAAAGCTACGACGACAATGGTAAAAAATGGTAAGCAGCACAAGGGAAAGGCAAGGTAAAATGGTTAGTGCAATCAAGGTATATTGCCTCAAAGATATAGTGCCTTTAGTGGAGGCTCAAATCAAAGGTTGACGGATTCGAAAAACACACTACAACAAAAAGGCCTCATAGACGCATACTTAGACGCGATTTTTGAATATAGAGAAATTCTTATGGGCGCGTTTATCCTCCCGTCTATTTGCGCATCTACCATTTCACATCTATAATCGCATATATCAACAAATTTACATGCACAAATAGACGCACAATAGATGCACATATACACGCGCATATAGACACGCTGGTAGACGCGCAATTACAAGCACTGGTAGACGCGAACGGAAAACAAAAAATGTCCTTTAAAAAAAAGATATTTAATTTCTTTTTTAAATTTGAATTATGAAGCACGTGTAGTCTGCATTATAGACGTGCGTATAAACGCGAATTATCTACAATTTAGATGCGTGGATAGATGCACAAAATAGAACTGGAAAAAAAAAACCAGAGAGCACATCCATACATCAGATTGTGTATTTGGGAAAAAGACAATGTATCTTACGGGTACGAGAATTGAAAATAAAAGTCCATGTATTCATTATATATCAAAAGCATTTATAAGGGAAGTTTAAGTGCTTGCGACCTAAAGCATGGCCACAAGCAGTAGGCTCAAAGAGATATCATACATATACAAGAAAAGAAGGCCTCATGAGGAGGTATGGTGCTCCTCTACGAATCTGAAGAGGAAACATCTTCGCTAGTACCACCATGGCTACGAGCATCGCTATCCCCCTCCTCGCTATGCTCCACATCCGGGTTCGCCTACACACACAAAAGATCAGGGTTGCTTACATAGACAAGGTGGAGAAAAAGTTATAATTAGCTATACTTTTAATAGGAAAGTAAGAAAAACATACCTTCTTTGGCTGTCGAATCCTCATGGCCCGGTTGTATTGGTCCTCAGTGATGAGACCCTTCTCATAAAAGTAAAGCCATGTCACTGCGCGGTTATGGCCTCGATGGTAACCTACCTCTCTAGGAGTAGGTGTCCTACCAACGATGGTAGTCTGCAAAACATTTAGATATATACAAACAATTATGAGTCACAATATCTTAGAATAAAATATATAAAGAATTGAAATAAATATAAATTAAAAAAACTAGAAATCAAAATATACTTACAAACTCTGCCTCCCACGACTCTCTGCCGCCCGATCCGTAATGCGACGATCCCATGGTTTCCATTTGGATGCGTCACGCCTCTGCATGCTAGCGACTCTTCACTTTCTCTGCTACTTTCTTCTTGGCTTTCTTCCACTCTATGCAGTGGCACATAGGTGGTTGGCTATAGGCTCCACGCCCCTGCTCCAACCTCCGCAGTGAGTCCCTGGCCCGTGTCATGAGGTGGGATCTTTTGTTGTGAAGTATATCCCTTACTTTTGTACGTTCCCAATCATTCGAGAATCGCTGACCCTCAGGATTTGGGTACCTCCTATGGACTGCCCTCAACACCTCCTGCCACAAGCCGCTTTTCTGATTTTTGAAGGCAATGAAACAATCTTTATACGTCGCATGCACGACGCTCCTCATGTACGTCATTACGTTCCTTCCCTCATTATCATGAAAGATGCCACCAGCATCTGTAACTCTATAGTACTGGCGTACAACCTCCTCTACATGATCTACTAGTGAGGGTGATCGCTCGCCACCTCCTAGGCAACCCCCACACAAGCCTCGTCCTCCCCCTCGACTCTCCCTCCTCCCTCTCTATCGACTACCCTCTGCCTCCCTGGACGCATGAGCTTTTGCAGATGCACGTGCTTCTGCAGATGCTTGTGCTTCAGCCGATGCACGTGGAGCACGTGGAGTACCTGCATATGGAGTATCTGCATATGGAGTACCTGCATGTGGAGTACCTGCATGTGGAGTCTGGGAAGTAGTGCCAGGCAAAGACGTCAGAGGCATCCTAGACATGACACTGAACACCTCGTCCGCTGTGGGAAAGCGGCCAAGGCATCTGGTCATCTCTCCCATGAAGTCTTCCCTACTAGGAAAACCTCCAAAAAATTGCATTGACCCCCCTGCCAAAGGAGGCCAATGTATCATTCATGCGATCCACATCTGGGTCAATGCTAGATGAACCAGGATATGACATCTGCAAAAAAACACAAGAAAAAGACAAATTTATTTGCATACAAAAAATCATATATTACCTACATTTTCAAAGAGCTTTCTTTAGACATTGAGCATAACACTTAAGTGCTAATGCTTCTCTTAAACAAGAAAACTGATAAACACAAACATGGGATTTGTCACATTCATCATTGCAAAAATATATTGTTTACTATCAGAACTGGGAGACCTGGCGCATGTATCCCCGCGTCTAAATTGTAGGTTAGACGCGCCCTCAGACGCGCTCCTGAGTGAACCTTCTATCTAGCGCATCTATCTGCGCATCTAAGATGCAGCACAGACACGCTGTCAAATGCACATTCTAGGTCAATGCGCGTGTATAATTGCGTGTAGACTGCAGGTCAACCTTTTGTGTAGCGCGTGTATCATTGTGTGTACACTGCAGAGCACACGCGCACTAAGATGCACCCTCAGACGCTATGAGAGGAAACATTTTTCACGTCTATATCTGCGTCTACACTGAGATGTAGACGCGCTATCAGACGCGCTTGGTCGGCTGATTTTAGGCCGACCGCCATTGATGATTTACAAAATGCAATACATAATGGAATCACAAATCCTAAATACACAGAGAGAGCAGAGAGAGGAAGAGAGAAACAAAGAGAGAAACAGAGAGAGAGAGAGAGAGAGAGAGAGAGAGAGAGAGAGAGAGAGAGAGAGAGAGAGAGAGAGAGAGAGAGATCACCTTGGGTGTTTGGTGTGGCTGGTGGTGGCGCTTCTTCCTTCTCCTTCTTCCTCTCCTTAGTAAGTTACCCTCCCTTGATGCTTGCTTTCTTGCTTGCTACTTCTTCTTGTTCTCCTCTCTCTTGTTCTCTCTTTCTTCCTCTCCTTGGCTTTCCTTTTTCCCTTCTTGTGTGTTTGAAATGAAAGAAGAGGTGAGTCATGAGGAGGTGAGGCATGAAGAGACTAGGTGAGGCATGAAGAGACTGCATGTCGGCTAAACTCAAGCTTCAGAACCGCAAAACATGCAAGAAAGGAAAGGCGCAGTTTGAAAAGAAATGATTTAAGTATGGTTCGAATTTTGACATGTGCATCTATTTTTGCATGTATATGCGCATCTATTGTTCAGATAGACGTGAATATAGACGCGAAAATAGATGCCAATATAGACGCGTAGATAAACACGGATATAGATGCGCATTTGGGCTTTATCGTAATTTTTTATTTTTAAGATAAGTTTTGATAGTGAATTCTTAGATTTATACACTTACTTTCTCAGGCCATATATCCCCTGCAGCAACTGACACACCAAGAAACACTTGTATGGAGTGAACAAAGTGAAGGACATTTTAAGAAGATAAAGAAAATGTTGGGGCCACTTCCTATAATCCTCCAGCCTTGTTGGGAAGAAACATTCTTTGTAAACCCTAGCATGGGAGAAGAGGCCATTGATGTTGCTCTCCTACAAAAAGATCCAAAAACATCCTTTATGAGGCCTGTATATTTTGCCAGCCACCTCATGAAAGCCTCAGAGAAGGCTTACACCTCCATTGAACAACTAGTATTGGCCCTCATGTTTGCAGTAACCAAATTTCAACCACATTTTCTTCCAAAGAGGTTTGTGATCATCACTGTGGAGGATATGTTTCCCTATGCACTACAACATATGGAAATCTTTGACAAATTAGCAAAGTGGGTGGTCCGACTTCAAGAGTTTGATTATACAGTGCGTGTTGAAAAAACAACTCGGGCATGCTTGGCTGATATTTTGACAAATAGGTGCTATGAGAAAAATCTCAGGGTGAAAAGAAAGAACCTTCCACCACCCCCATCCATAAAAACTCTTGTAGGTGCTTATAGCCTCTACTTTGATGGTGCATACAAGAGAACTAAGGATAAGGCAGCCGCAGGCATCATTGTTTTCTCTCCTTCAGGAGAGAAAATCTATGGTGAAGGAATCATCTTGGAAGGTGTCCACTCTAACAATGAGGTAGAATATCAAGCTTTAATCCATGGTCTTTGTTGGTGTCTTAGTAATTCAATCGAGAGGTTGAATGCTTTTGGAGACTCCATGCTATTGGTAAGGCAGATGCAAGGTACATGGGCATGCAAAAATACAAACCTCTCTAGTAAAATGAGAGAGGCCAAATCTCTTATGAGAAGATTTAGGGAGGCACAAGTACATCATGTGCCAAGAGACCAAAACAAAGATGCCGACCATCTAGCATCATCAAAGCTGAATGAGTCAATGGTGGGAGCAGTGGCTATCAAACCCCCACTTCGGCAAGGCAAGGAAGACTTAGAAGATATTCTACATCTCTTGGAGCAAGGAGATAGTGGCTAGCTCGGAAGGCTACAAGATATCGCATGGTAAATGATAGTTTGTATTGTCTTGGTAAGGATGGTGTGCTTAGGAAAGTGCCTTCAAAATGGGAAATTGAAGAAATCTTAAAAGCTTTCCATGATGATGTGTGTGGAGGGCACTTTGTACACAACATCACAAGTAGAAAGGTTCTACAAGCCGGCTTTACTTGGCCCAGTCTACACCGAGATGTCAAATATTGGTGTCAAACATGTGAAGAATGTCAAAAATCAGGACCACGACGACTCATAGCAGAATCCCAAACCCCAATCAAGGTCTATAGACCCCTAAATATTCAATGATGACACTCTACCCCTTACTACCCTCAATGCAATGGATTGGTGGAAAAGGTAAATGGAATGATTTGTAAAATCATCAGCAAAAATAGGTACATTCACAAGGCCTCGGGATTGGGACAAGCACCTTAGTGGAGCTGTATGGGCTTACAGAACCTCCTTCAAAACCATGTTAGGGTTCACACCTTTTTATCTAGTTTATGGACAAGAGGCTCTTTCGCCTATTGAGGTGAAATTAGCTAGCCTTCGGGTATTAGGTGGCACAGTAGGCTCTCAAAAGGAGAAGTTACATCAAAGATTACTGTACCTAGAGAGGCTACATTTGGATCGTGAAGAAGCCATCAACCACTACTCCCACGAAGCTGAGAAGCGTAGATAAAAGTCTCAACAAGAAGCTAACATATAAAAACATCAAGGAGGGATCTTTAGTGCTTCGATATGACAATCGCTTTGATAAAAGAAAGGATGGCAAGTTTCTCTATTGGTGGGAGGGACCGTTTTGGGTCACAAAAAATTTCAACAATGGCTCCTACAAAATTTAAGACATTGAGGGAAAAGTGCACAAGACCAGGGTAAATGGATGGCGCTTAAAACCCTATCACATCAGGGTGGGGTCAGCTCAAGATACCAAAGAGTGTCTAAAGGCATAAATACCTCTAGCCAAGTTGGAGGGGGCTATATGATCCGAGAAAATCATTAAAAAATATTTGTCTAACACTTTGTTGATTTTTTGTACATTTGGAGCTTTGAAATAAAGAAGAGGGTGGGAACAACCTCTTGGAAAATCCAAGAAATCAGTGGATGGAAATATTTCACAGATCGGTTTACCAAGGGGAGGTGAAGAGTAAAAATCAATGGAGGAAGGTGAAGAGAAAATGTATAATGTGAAAAGAAAAGCCATGAAATGGATTTGGAGCCATCCAAAGGGCATGTGAGGCTCATAATGTCATGACTTTGGAGCCTTATGATAATTCAACCAAATGGGACCCTTCTAGGAAGCATTACTGGAAGAAAAATCAGGCATATGATTTTGTAAGATTTTTTAAAAATACTTCCACTCCGATCCAAAACAACTTTTTAACATGAAAGTTGTAACGCGTGAGCTGAAGTTTTGGATGGTATTTCTTTATAATTTTTTGAAGCTACGAGTCCAGAGATATGACCAAAATGGTGGATGCCAACTTTTTCCAACTACGGTGGAGACCACCTCCCAATTTTATACACACCCACACTTTCTTCCCCACACTTAACACTTTCATAAAACATCATTCATTAGACTCCCAACCCTTTCCCCTCTCTTCTCCTCTCTCTCAAGCTAATAAACCATTAGAATTTCCCTCCTAAATCACCCTCAAATCATCCTTAATTGTAGTAGTAATGTATGAATTCTCACTACTCTCTCTCTATTATTGCTAGATATGATCTTTTTTTATGAAGATTCTCTATATTTTTTTATAGGAGAGCTCTTGGACTCAAGCTATGGGGGGGAGAATGGAGACAACTCACCTATGATGGAGCTTGATTAAGTACAAATTGGTCAACAAAACATCTAAATGGAACTTCCACATTGGTGGAACTGCCTTAATGCAGCTTTGGTGGTGTTAATTCCTATTCTATCTTAACCTCCTCCCTAAACACCCTCAAGTCCTATATAAAGAGGCATTTTCCTTTGTAATTTGCAAGAAGAGAGAGAGCCAAGAGGCCTTCTTCAGCCCTATTGAGCCTTTCCCATTCTCTCTCATGAGCTTATGTAGTTCATTCCCTTACTATAGCTTAGTCATGCTCTACAGTGTACTAAGCCCATGGTTTTGGTGTCCATATTGTGTATATTGATTATGTCTCGAGGGTTCTCCATCTCTTGTGCCCTCTTAAGTTTTATTGATTAATCTATCTTTTGTAGTTCTCTCTCTCTCTCTCTCTCTCTCTCTCTCTGTTTTCCTCTCTTCTCCCTCACAAGCTCCTCTCCATCTTGCATAGCGTCCTAGTAGCCCTATGAGCAACGAGGCTTCAAGTGCTGTTGTGCTCTCCTTTGCATGTGTGTTGTCTAATAGTCACTTCATAAGAAGCTTGCTAAGCATAAGGTCTCCTTCTAGCACACACACACACACTCTCTCTCTCTCTGTCACGTCCTAATCAAAATTTTTTTGCTAAGGGTAACACTTGCTAGATCTCCCGTATGTTTATATTCTATGGCAAGCTTCTAGCTTGTTGTTCTCGATTGTAGGCCACTATGCCTTGCAAAGCTTCCTAGGCTAGTCTCCTCTCCTCTTTGAGGTATACTATGATATCCTTGGATGGACTACCATGGTGATTTTCAAGTCGTACTTGCTCACCATGTCTTGGATTTCATATGGGAAATTCCCCAGATCAAACTCTTTGTTATTGTGTTTGCAGTTTGTGCTGGTCTCTACCATATCCGCGGTCTCTTATCCCACCAAGGTGTCGATGAGGTTGATTAAATTAGGTAGATTCACTCTAGCAAAGATGTTTGACCTTCCATTTGTCTAGCTCTTACTTCACGTCTTCCTCTTGGTCTTACCACTTGGGGTTCTCGATCACTCGTCTAAGTTTTAGTGTCTTCTCCTACTTGTGGTTTCGTTCAGTTCCTTAAGTTTGAGTAAGTTCCTTGTTATTTGCAAAAAATTCTCAATTAACTGTCACTCTGTGTGTGTGTGTATACTCTTTTCTGTGCACTATGTGAAATCAGGCTTTCAACTTTTTTTCAGGTGCACTTCAAGTATCGAAAAAAAACATGGGGTGCAATGCAGAATGGTGAATGCAACTTCAACACTCCCACCTATGCTCTCGGCCTGATATGAATTTAGGCTCCATCATTGGCTACTCTCGCTAGTCTCTAGGGTCTTCAATGCGTCTTTTAGCTCCAGCTCAGGGTCTATGGTTCATTTTGGTGCTCTTAGCAGGGTGGACAACTAATAGGTCGATTGGCATTGCTTCTAGGTCTGTGATTCACTAGTTCTCTCATTTTTTGCAACAGAAAGATGTTTCGTTCATCTATATTGCTCTCGAGGGTTCCTATGGCTATGACACAGGTGACTCAAGGTCCACAGATATCAAATTTGACAAATTCTAGATTCGGCCCAGCTGGTCCGAATTGCAAGGTTCAAGTTTTAGATTCGGCCCATTCGAGTAGCCGAGGGCCAAATAATATCAAGGCCGAATCTGAGGCCAAGTTTTTGAGGGCCGAACATAGAGCCGTTGAAATGCCATAATGTGGCAAGGTGGGCTGAATGGTCGATCATCTAAATTGGTCAGGCGGAATGTTTGAGTGAAGTGTTTGAATGTGATTAGGCCGAATGGCAGAAGGCCAATTCTAGGAGTTGGTCTAGAGTGGCCGTCTGAATCTGGGAGAGTCCAATTTTTTTGAGTCGGATTTTTTGAATTCTAGGAATCAGACATCTGAGTGTTCGATTCTAGGAATCAAACCCATGTGGACTGTGTTCGATTCCATTGGCACACAAACACAATGGCAATAACTCTCTCTCTCTCTCTCTCTCTCTCTCTGTGTTTACTACAAAACTAAAAATGAGCCTTCCAACCCTAGGGGATCCACTAGGGTTTACCGTATGGTACCACATGAGTGTAAGGGAGGGGGGTTATTAAAGGGAAGGAATGTACATTTTATAAGGTAAGGTCCCATAAATAGGGGGTAGATAAGGGGTATTTTCATATATTTCTTGGAAATAGGTGACGTCTCCTTATTACTACTAGTGAATCCCCCGTGCTTCCAACCCTGGTCTTTAGCCCTTGTCCTAATGCCCAAGTACTACCCCAATAATGCTCATGCCTTGTCAACAGATTGCAAGTCAAATTTTTTCCAATTTGCCTTATTTTGGCCTATTTTATAGCAGAAACTCTAGGTTTCTTTGTTTCGATTTCTTGCTTCTAACCTACTCTAAATGCAATAAAAATCAAAATACAAATACTAAAATGAATCCTCCTACTTATCTACTTATTAAAAAATTGAAATACTTACTTGTTGCGAAGATTAAAACCCCAAAATATCCTATCTGTTTCAAGCTCCAGTTCAGGGATGAAACCCTTACTTCATTGCTCGATTTGAGACACACAAGTGCTCAAGCTTGAATCTATTTATCTTGACAATGGAACCAAAATGTAGTGGGAGTTCATGCTCAACCACCAAGACCCATGGACCGCTTATTCTTTCATATGTTTCAAGCAAGCACAAATGGCTATCTCTCACCTAGCCAATGCACCTTCAATCCTATGGGATGTAGTGAGCTTACCTTGATGCTTGAATGAGTAGCCTCCTCCCTCAAGCAACCTCGTAGCTCCATGATTCTAGATGTGAGCTCAAGCAACCTCAATCCTCCACCTTCAAGCTCCATCCTCCATAGCCACATGCGAGACAAGGGAAGAGAATAGAGAAGAAGAAGAGAGGAGGTGATGAAGATATTCTTCTCCTTGATCCTTCACCCTCACACACTCACTCCCTCATACTCTCACAATCCCTCTCTCAAGCATACACAAGCAAGTAAGAAGGAGAGAATAAGAGAAGAAGAAGAGATCACTTTTGCCACACACTAAAGAATGAGCTTCTCATTCACTTTTTGGGTTTATATACCAAACCCTAATCCCTTTTGGATGGTCATCCCCTTTCTTACATGGTCGGTCGTGGCCTAGGCCCTCTTTCCTATTGTCCTCCTATCTTCCTAGCTTTTTTTCTACCACCCGTCTATCCTTACAATCTACACAAGAGGGAGCCTGATACTCTTTTACAAAAGTTTTAGGGGTGCCTTGCGTTTAAAAATATGCTTTTACCTTTGACTTAGCTTTTGAGGCCACCCTTATGGTTTCGGTCGTTTCGCTTCTTGCTTCTTCTTTTGTGTCTGATTTCCATGTGAGCTGCCTCTTTCGGCTCCTGACTTGAACTTTTTTACTTTTTTTTTATTTTTCTTGTGCTAAGGTTAATAGTATGTTTGGTAGAAAGAGGCCAAAGATACTGGTGTCAAGCTCTCCTACACCTGTGAATGTGCTACTTGGAGATAAAAATGATTCTTCAAAAAATGAGATGGCTTCACTTTGACTAGGTCTCTTACAGAAAGTCTTTTTGTAGTGCTTGGTCTTTTTTTTAATTATGATCTATTTCAATATTCAGTATTGTTGTTTTTAAATATCATGCGAAGCAAGCATGTAATTTCTTACAGTCATGTAAAGGTAAAAGTTTGTAAGTATGGTGCATAGAAGAGATTGTTTGTATATATGGCATTCTATATTATAAAATGTATAAACTACTTTTAGTTTTAAGTTTGATGAGAGAGAGAGAGAGAGAGAGAGAGAGAGAGAGAGAGAGGAAACTATTCTAATTTTACGTGAAGAAAGCAACTTTGCTTGCCGCTTCACAATGAGAGAGAGAGAGAGAGAGAATAAGAAGATGAGAGAAAATAAAACAAAACAAAAGGTGGAAATAGAGAGGGAGAAAGACAATTTATAGAGAGAATGGGGAGAAGAGAGAGAGAGAGAGAGAGAGAGAGAGAGAGAGAGAGAGAGAGAGAGAGAGAGAGAGAGAGATAAAACAACTTAGAAATGGAGAGGGAAAAGAGGAGAAATGGACTATTGAGTGAAGTTGTCGTGCAGTAGCAAAGAAACTTCGCTTGCCACTTCACATGAAGTGGCGTAGTACTCTGCATAATTGCATGAAAGAACAAGCCATATATATTCAATAGTGAAATAAGAAATTTTATCTTAAGGATGTTATCCAACCATGGGTCTTAAGAGAAGATAGAGTGGCATCATTTGTGGTTAAGTTTTATAATGATCCTCCACATCCTACAAGCATGCAAATGGAGCGTATATCCTCATTTATATTTTATATGTTTTACCATATAAGACCAACATGTGTGAGCTTGAAAAAAAATATTCATGAAAAGGTGGTGTCAAAATGGAACTATAGAGTTTATTGACCAATTGTATACTTTCATAATAAAGAATTCAATGAATATAAGCAATGGCATATACATTGTTTATAGAAGTACAAAGTGACAACAAAATAAACATCATTGTACGGACATAATGTATACAAATAACAATGGGATTATTATTCTATTTATATTTAGTAAAGAGCAAGAAAATAAACATCATTGTACAAACATAAGGTATATAGATAACAGTGTGATTGTTATTCTATCTATATTTAGTGAAGAGTAAGAAAATACCATGTACTTAATACATTTCTAACGAAAGAGAACAAAAAAAACATTGGCAATAACATTGAATGGACGAGCGCATGTGACAATATTAAGTAACTAAAGAATAAGAAAGAAATCTATTCTAATATTAACTTGATGCATGTTAAACCTTGAAACAATAAGTGTTACTTTCATTTGTACTTTCATGCGTAGGAGGAAAGGACATATGTAAGAGCTGAAGGAAACCCTAAATGGTAGCATGATAACAATTAGAACCCCACCCATACAAAATGAAAACTAATTTTAAAAAAGAGAATTGCAATCTTAAAAAGAAAGACACAATGGAAGGCACATGAAGAGACAATGCAAATGTTTGGAGTATGGGTACTAAGTTGGATCCATGCAAGTCATACATAGAAGATGACTGCTAACAATAAGTCATGATCAATGTCCAAAGTCATGATCAATGGTAGGGTCTAGACCAAAAAAGGAGAGTACATACAAATTCATTTCCATTGTGTGATTTGCAATTTGATTATGCAACTTGTATGATTTGCATTGTGTAATTTTCAATTAGATTAAGCGGCATGTAGATATACACAATGCACGTGTAATGTTGCATGCATTTGATTTTCAAGCTATGCCATCATTGAGAATTGAGGACCAACATTACTTGTGTTGTTGCTCATGTTATATAGTATAGTCACCGTTATGGTAGCCATCAAAGGAAAATTTAGGAGGGTAGTGGCCTATGACAGGTGTGGATTCATGTCTTTGCATGGTTTTCAAGCCATGCAAACATGAGGCTTCAACACAAACATTCTCTATTTGAAGAATCTTGGAATAAACATTGTAATATCAAAATTAATAAAGTCACTAAAACAATGACAAATATATGTATTTATGAAAGGACACAACCTATAAGTTAAGAAACATAGTTGCATACATTTATGTATTATTATAATCCAATTATGGCAATCAATACGTTTGGCTCTTCTACAAATTTGTACAAAGATTGTCTATGTTTGCGATTTTGATTTTTCTAGATGGTATCATGCGCGATGCCAACATGCCAAGAAAACTATCGCCTAGACTTAATGGATATGCACACATTATTCCACATAGGTGATCTCCTTTTTCTCGGTCCGGATGGCATCAATGATGGTTGTGCCTCTAACAACACAAACCTATAGATTAGATATTACCTAACTCTAATTACCAAGTATGGAAATTAAGCATAATAAATGTTCTTCAAAATTTAGAATTACTAGGTATTGTTGATGGCATGGTTGCTCAACCACTTGCCAATGACTCGATTCCACCCAATTGGCTATCAAAAAACCTTTTAGCCCGACTTGAGATCCTTTTATATCTGGGTGATAGGCAAACTAGTCATGTGAAAGCCTTACCACTACCAAAGTGATGTGGGATAAACTCAAATCAACCCATGAATTTACCAATATTTCAACACAAATTGCATGTCTAAAACAACTGATGCAACTCACCGTCCATGATGACCAAGAAATACCGACCTTTCTTAATACTTGGCAAGAGGCCATGGATGTTATAGATCTCTTCCTTCTTGAAAACCTAAAAGCCATGCTTCTTCATGTGGACCACTTCCTATCCAATTCATCTCAAAGCATAAGTACTTTGCAACCTTCATTGATGATTATTTACCCGTTAACTTTATCACCCTTCTTCACACTAAATAAACTTATGAGACATTCTCCACTTTTTACCATTTCAAAAGACTCTCCAAAAAGTATCTCAATTTATGCCTTAAGTTGGGTGGTGCACCTACAAGAAATCATCTATATAACATGCATTCAAACGATATTAAGAAATATCATTTCTTTATATACCATAAAGATATAAAATGATCTCTTTTATTTTATTAAACTTAAGCTTTTTTTTCAAACTGTAATTAGAAAGCCTATCTTGTAAATATAATCTTGTAAATTTTATTAAATAAAATACCATTTCTTTTAAACTCACAGGATATCTTACATATTCTATAAGGTGCACCCCTTGGTGTCTTAAGACTGTGGAGATAAACAATGGATGAGTATGTGAATGATTTGTTTAAACCCCACTCCTAATTCTTTATTTAAAGCTCACTACTCAAAACTACTAAAAGAAAAAATAGTACTCTCATGGATACTATGCGCTCCATGATTATGGTTGCTGGACTTTCTACTCATTTTTGGAATGAAGCTGCTCTGTTGGCGACCTTCATTCAAAGCCGAGTCTTCCATGGCTTAATTGGAAGCTTCAAGTTATGCATGGATGTGAATTTTCGGATCCCCGGTGTACGCCTTGGTCTCTACAAAACAATCAAAAAAGTAAGATGACCATGCCGAAAAAGGCGGTATGGGGAGCACTATGGAGTAGAAGGGTATAGTTTGTTTAATCCTGCCACTTGATGTTCTTCTTCACCCGTATTGTCATCTTTGATGAGAAGTCATTATTGGCCTCTGTTCCCAAAACTCATCACGCTTCTAATCATTCATCTTTGCCTCTCAGCTGTTGAGCATTCGAATGCCTCCACCACCACTGAGCCTTCATCCCTTCCTCCTTGCGTCACCTAAGTCTTGGCTTGTTGATCATCTTGATTCCCTGCATATACGTGTGCCTCCGCCTGTGCCAAATCTCATGCCCATTGCCCCTACTCAGGCCATTGCTCAGCTTGCCAACCAGCCCTCAAATTTGAAGGTTCCATATTGGAAGCGTGAAATTTTAGTACCATGCCAAAAGAAAATTAAAAAGACTCAACCTTCTAAGTAGAAATGCTAACTCAAATTAAATCTTTCAAAAGAAGGGCACATTTAAATAAAACCCTTCAAATATATTTTAATGTAAAAATGTAATACTTCAATTGAATATTCAATTATTGATATTAAATAATTTAACTCTTTGGATTCTTTGGAATCTGGATTCTAAATTTGTACATGTGTGAAGTTAATAGACTTACCTCCTACTAATTAGCTCTCCCTCTTATAACTTTTTTTTTTCAAAATTCATTAGTTATTAAGTTGTAAGGTCTTGAAGTTTCAACGCTCGTCCTCTCTCTCTCTCTCTCTCTCTTTCTCTCTCTAGACTCGAATCTTAATGCTCATTGCTCAACTTCAGTCTTCTAATTTCTAACTTCTAACACTGGAGTGAGCTCGTTCTCTCTCTCTCTCTCTCTCTCTCTCCAGACTCCAGAGTGACTACCGTAGCTCGCCGCCTGCGATTCTACTACCTGCAGCTTCTGCTCTCTTCTAACTTCACCTTTAGGCAACAGGCTTCTTTGAGCTCTAGCGGCTAGCCTCTCATTCCGCTAGTCCACTCTCTTGCGGCCACGTCTGACACCCGAGGGCCCACGAGCGGCGGCCACCTCCTGCGACCATCTCCTGCGGCCATATCTGACGCCCCAGGGCCCGCTAGTGGCCACCTGCTGCGGCCATGTCTGGCACCCCAGTGCTGCCTATGCCAGACCTGGACGTCTGGCACCCCAGTGCCGCCTGCACCAAGCCCCAGGGCCTAGGGCCACACCTCCCGCGGCCACGTCTGGTGCCCCAGTGCCGCCTGCGCCAAAGCCCTAGGTCTTGCCACCTCCTGCGGCCACGTCTCACTGCCTCTCCTAGTGCCATCTGCGACAACCTGCGATTTTGGAATCTGCTCTGTGGCTCTCTTCCAAAGTTCCAAGTCCCTTGGAGGCTGGTGTGGCTGTAGGCCGCGTGCAGCCGTAGCATGAACTGACGCAGTCCATGGTCATTAGGCAATAGGCATGATGCATCCATGTGGCACGGTTGACTTACCTGCTAGTTGCCAGATCGATGGGCACAACTGCAGTTGACCATCTGATGCGCCTCATGTGTTGCAGCTGCACCAATCTAGAGAGGAGGCAACTTACTCCAGTCGAGGCATCTATCACCAATTAGAGGTAATAGATGTAGAAATTGTCAAGGTTTTTTTGTAGTGTTGTATTGTTCCAAGTTTTTCCATGTTATTAGTTCTCTTCATATGTAGAAGAATGAGTGGTTGTGAAAAGAAACCTACTTATCTTTCTAACTTATTCGTTGATACAACTTTCTATAATGTAAGAAGATTAATTTTGTTGTGAAATAGAGCACTAAGAAGTGTATATTTATATTTGCAACATATGTATTATGCACCATAAAATCTTTTAATGGTGTTGAACTTCATCGTGTTGTAGGAAAATATAAATAGAGGAGGCACATTGTTTGGAAATATACAAGGAGCACAAAGTGCAATATTGAGAAGAAGTCGATGTAAACTTAAGTGCGTTCTAGTCAATAAGCAAGCTTCATCAATGCTCTAGAGTCTAATTACTTGTGAAATAACCACCTTGAAATATGATGTAATTGCTTTACATTATATGGATATTTTTATATTATTGATTTGGTCTACATATAAGAAAATGAGTGGATTCATATAAGTTAAAGTATTACTTTTTTTTTGCTTGTCTTTTTATAAGTTTTTGGTTGCATGTACATTAGTTTTAAGATTTGGTCAATATATACTTTTAGGATGGGGAGACCAAGAAAGGACAAATACCAATGATTGTTAGAGCAATCGGGAGTTACTATATTAGATATGCATCATGCTGAAAATGAAAGTGGAGATCATTGTGTTCTCAATGAAAGAGAGAGAATATATGTCCGTAGCTGTGTCTCCTCATGGAAGTTATTGTATCCATGGTCGCACTCTAATATTGATGAGGAGGGTAAGGAAAGGATTAAGTGCTCAATATGCACTGCATTGAACATGTTTAATCCTTTTGCTGGAAAATGTAGCACCACTATACAAAAGCAAGCCTTAGCTATTCATAATGTATCCGAGTCACATAAGCTAGCGGTTCAACATAAAAAGTTTATGGCTTGTGAAAATATGAGGCATATTGAAAAACATATGAAACCTATGGTAGATTATGAGAAGTGTAGAATTATTAGTGTGATAGAAATCATGTATAGAGTGGCTATGAAAGATATGTGTTTAGAAGTATTTGAAGATGAATGTAAGTTTCATATGTATAAAGACTCCAAGAATGTCTCTTACTTGTGAGTATTCAGCGTGCATAAAACCAACATCAGGAAAATAATTTCTCTCAGCCATGTATATGATGTATTGGGAGAAACTAAAGGAAGAGATTGAACACTGTTCTTTCTTTTCTATTCTCATTGATGAAAGCACCGATCAAAGGTTTGAGAATCGTATAATTATTTATCTCACTTACTTGAAGGATAGGGGAATTTGTCCTCGTGAAACTTTCTTTGTAAAAATAATTGTGGTTGAGGATGGCAAGGCTCAATCTATGTACGAAGGTATTTTAAAAGTGTTACAATAGCTTGATCGTTCACTCTCTAGATTGGTTGCTATGGGCTCCGATGGTGCCATTTCTATTGTTGGAAGAAGATCATGATTATTTGCTAAGCTTTTTAAGGGTGTACCACGTTTGATTGTGGTACATTGCATTGCCCATAAGGAAGCTCTTATGGTCAAAGACACATATGAATGCTTTACAGAGATTAGCCATGTTGATAGCTTTGTTAATAAAGTTCGAGAATGGATAGGAGATTCATGTCTTCAAAGAGCCAAAGTAACAAACTTATGTTGGCTTTCTTGCCTAGGAATTATTAGATAGTGAGGATTCATGGAGTGAGATGGTTGTCTCATGAAAATGTCATAATTTTTTTTTTTTTGTGTTTTATCTTTAATAATATTAAGGATGGTTTTATTGTTAGCTCTTTATTTGACTTTTTTATTTTGTTGTTTCAGGTTGGTGAAAGTTTTACCTACATTGTTGGAATGTTGGAAGACTAAATATCTAACAACATATAAAAAAGCAACAAATTTTCAATTGTTATTTATTATTCACTTCATGGCTGATGTACTTAAGAAAGTTAATATTTTTAATAAAAAATAATTGTGGCATTACAATGATAGGAAGAGAAATAGATGTGCTCATTAGTCTATTGAAGGATTGGTATATGACCTCGAGTAAGTTACTCATAAATATGTGTGCATTACGTGGATTCAAAATAAGGTATTTTTAAAATGTTATTTTTACATATTTTTTACATACAGAAGGGTATAAGATAAATGGATTATTTATAGATTAAATAGAAAAGGGTTATATTTTATTTATGTAAAATTCATAGATAAGGATATTTATAAATTTGCCCTTGAACACACGTGATGTCAATGATATACATATTAGATTGCGGTGGTGTTACCACCAAGTTCAACTGCTTGTGAAAAAGGTTTTTCTAAGAAAAACCAAGTTGAAAGTGATGAGAGATCATGCTTATCTCTCATCACTTTAGATATGCTCATGTTTATGTCCCTTCAACACCAAAGAATATGGAAGAAGTAGATTGGGATTTTATTTTTGAGGTTTGGAAAAATATAAAAATGAGACGCTCTCAAGTTGTAGAGCCATCATAAGCACACCAACAATAATAACTTTTCATATTTCTACTTTTGATAAGTATATAGCAGCAATAAATTTTTGTATTTAGACTTTAATATATTTTTTTAGCAATTGCTTTTCGTTGTATAACATCACATGCATTATGCATTTTCTCTCTTTTTGGATTGCTTATAAGCAGCAACAACTCTTTATGATCATACTTTTGAGATGTATAGTAGCACAAAGCAACATGAATGGCTTTGCATAATCATACTTTTGACATGTGCATACTAGTTGCAATAACTTTTTGTATTTGGACACCGACATTTTTATTGTTAGTTGCTTATAAATAATATCTAATTATCATGTCCTCTCTTTTTGGATAATTAACTTATAAGTAGCATGAAGAACTTTTTGTTACCATACTTTCAATATATATATTACAATAGCAATAACTTTTTGTATTTAGAGTCCAACATTTTTTATAGTTATTATGTGATCAAATGTAATCATAGATTCACTACAAGGATATCAGGCCATAGCGACACCGATTAACGATGACAAATAGCGGCATTGCTATTTGCGACGCAAATAGCGACGATACCCAAAGCAAAAAAACACAGGCGGAAACTCGAGTGCATTACATTTCGCACATTCACGAAAGAGAGAGAGAGGGAGAGCGACCGTCTTGCTGAGAGGTAGAGAAAGAGATAAAGAAGGCTTCTCACCGCCGCCGCCGCCGTTCGCGAAGAAGAGGAGGAGGTGTACGAAGGGTGAAGAGGAGCCGCCAAACCCTTCTTCGAGTCTTTACGGTGAGTGCATTCTCTCTCTCTTTTACTTGTTTTTTGTATAATTTGCGTATATTGAGAGAGGGGGAGGAAATGAGAGAGAAAGAGAGGGAGAGGGAGGGAGAGGAAATGAGAGAGGGAGAGGGAGAGGGGGAGGAAATGGGAAAGGAAGAGGGAGGGAGAGGGAGAGGGAGGGAGAGAGAGGGAGAGAGAAAGAGAGGGGGAGGGAGAGGGAGGGGGAGGAAATGAGAAAGGGAGAGGGAGGGAGAGAGAGAGAAAGAGAGGGAGAGAGAGGGGGAGAAAATGGGAAAGGAAGAGAGAGGAAAAGAGAAAGAGAGGGGGAGGGAGAGGAAATGAGAGAGGGAGAGGGAGAGGGAGAGGGAGGGAGACATTAAACATAATAGGAAAATAAGAGAGGGAGAGGGAGAGGAGAGAGAAAAAATGAGAGAATGAGAGGAGAGAATAAAAGATAGAAAATATGTTAAACACAATAGGGAAAGAGAGAAAGAGAGGGTGAGGGTGAGGGTGAAGGAGCGAGAGGAAATAAGAGAGGGAGAGAAAGAGAGAAAAAGAAATGAGAGATGGAGAGGAAAGAGATAAAGAAATGAGAGAGAGAGAGGAGAGAGAAAAAAAGAGAAAAATAATTAAACCTAATAGGGAAAGAGAGAAAGAGAGGGTGAGGGTGAGGGAGAGGGAGGGAGAGGAAATGAGAGAGAGAGAGAAAGAGAGAAAAGCAAATGAGAGAGGGAGAGGAGAGAGAAAAAGAGAGAAAAATCATTAAACCTAATAGGGAAAGAGAGAAAGAGAGGGTGAGGGTGAGGGAGGAAGAGAAAATGGGTGAGGGTGAGGGAGGGAGAGGAAATGAGAGAGGGAGAGAAAGAGAGAAAAGGAAATGAGAGAGAAAGAGGAGAGAGAAAAAGAGAGAAAAATCATTAAACCTAATAGGAAAAGAGATAAAGAGAGGGTGAGGATGAGGGTGAGAGAGGAAATGAGAGAGGGAGAGAAAGAGAGAAAAAGAAACAAGACCTTACAATAAGCTCATCCTAGGCTTATAGGGGTTAGGCCGATCCTCAATAAACCTAAGGGATATATGGCTAGAGAACCCTAGCACACTTGCGCCTCCTAGTATAATGTTCTTTCTATAAAGAGACATCTCATACATGGGGCTTGTCCTAGCCTCTACCATGCAAGTATACAACGAAGGCAATTAGCCTATCAGTTAGAAAAACATTCATTTTTCATAACGTAAATCCAAAAATAACTTTGAATATTCTATAAAAATCAATCTCTTCTTAAAAAGACAAATATAAAAAACTAAAACAGCATCATTCATATGCTTCGCAAAACTAAAACATCGCCACAAGATATCTTAGGAAACTCATCTTCAACTATCAATTTTAATTTAAAAATATAATATAAAATCACTTGTAAGGAATGATACTCTTTTATCATTAACCCTCTTTCTTCCTTAGAATAGTCTTAGGAACAAATTTCTCCTCTAACAAGCATATATTTGAGCATAATAACTATTTTAAGGTTTATTCCATGAGTAGTAGTAGTATATATGTAATCATCAAGCTAGAGAACATGTTTGCTATCTGTGGAGATCCCAATCTCATGCCCTCATAAAGATTATAGTGTGCAATAGTGTGGAGAGAAGGTGGGTGAGTTGTAAATGGTAAAGGAGAATTCTATTGATGATGGAGAGAAGATGAGGTGAATGGCCAATTCTATTCTTAGTGAGTGCAACCTACCCATAGTATGGCATCCATGATCGATTGAAATCAGTAAGACTTTGAAATCCTACCTCGAGTATTCTAACTATTGTTTTGTGACGGATTTTCTTGCCATAATTCAATGTCAATTTGTGCTTGTGTTTTCCACGGTGTGTTGACTATGGGTGTTAAATGCTTTAGTCGGATCTCTCTCTCTCTTTCTCCTCTCTTCTCTCAACCCTTCTCTCTCTCTCAATCTTCCCTCTTTCTCTCTTCCTATACTCTCCCTAAATCCTTCTCTCTCCCCCTATCTCTTTTGTCTCTCTATCTCTCTTTCTATTTCTACCTCTCTCACTTATCTCCTCTTCTTCTCTAACTTTACTATCTCCCTAACTCTTGTCTCTCTCTTCATCTCTATATAAGTAGTCATGGTCGTGGTCGTGGTCGTGGTCATGGTCATGGTCGTAGTCGTAGTTGTGGTCGTGGTCATGGTCGTGGTCATCGTTGTGGTCGTGGTCATGGTCGTAGTTGTAGTCGTAGTCATGGTCGTGGTCATGGTGGTCCTGGTCTTAGTCGTAGTCATGGTCGTCATAGTCGTAGTCGTAGTCGTGGTCGTGGTCGTGGTCGTGGTTGTAGTCGTAGTTGATGCCAGGAGGCATATTCCACGGTGGATTCCGTGAGGTTTTATGGTGGATTCCGTAAACTTTGATGACCGGGGCTCATATACAAAGTGGATTCTTTGTGCAAGAAGTTGATGGGGACGCCTGTCCTTTTCGGGCGTTTCATTAATTTAGTGTGTACATGGGTAATTCCATAGCGGGTAATTCCGCAAAATGCATATTAAATTAATAAACGTTTATGAGTTTTGAGTGCGCACTCGTAATAAATTAAGGTTAGGATTTATTTCTAACCAGTTGATTTATTTATGTAGTTGAAGACTGCTAGGTATTCACTTTTGTCGGTTTAATTGTATTATTTTACTAACGATTGTGAATGCTTCAGTTGATGTGTAGAGATAGCAATAGTGGCGATGGAAAGCATTGGAGGATAGCGAGTATTCGATCTATGGATTATATTCTAATAGGAGCCACGTCTATATTTTGTCATGCCTATTTATTGAGGCATCGATTATTTATTATTATTTTGTATGTGCATGGGCGCACGGTTATGTTATTTCTATTTGGACATTGTATTGGGCGTGCCAGACTCTTTGGGCACCGTCCATTAGCTTTATTCCTATTTTTGTAAAAGCAAACTCAAAAGCTAAAATCTTATTATATTTTTGTAAATTGGGCTATTATTGAGCATGAAGATGAAATATACATAAAATACATGCTTTGTGAAGCGCTCACACAAGGCATGGGGGGAGATTGCACCCAATTGGTCTCTTGCTCTTGTCGTTCATGCTTTTTACCTTGTAACTTGTGCAAAAAGTAGAGTTCATTGTTCTTGGGGACCTTCCGGCATTCACTACATGAGCATACAACGTCCGATCTGCGCACCAGTGGTATCAGAGCGGAGCTGAGATCAAGAGCTTCCAATTGCTATCCATCTCGTGCGAAGGCGGAGCTCCTGGAACGATCGGGCTGTACGGTCAATCTTGTCGCGAACCGTCTTTACAGACAGACTTCTGGCGATCAAGAACCCCTGTTTCTGTTATTGGATTGCGAAGGACTGGGCTACAGAGGTGGAGGACCACTCCTTCATCTTCTTCATCAAGTCGTGGCTACACAGAGAGATAAGTCATCAATTTCACACTTTCCAAGCTTTAAGCTTTAAAGCTTAGAGACCTTAAGAGAAGCTTTAAGCTTCGAATTTGATCCGTGACGCCTCTAAGGATCTCCGAAAATCACGCGACGGCATAAAAAACGGCCCCCCCCACGATCTGCGTCGTTTTCTTCTTCGTAAGCTCTAAGCTTAATCAATTAAGCTTAGTCCTCTAAGGCAAGTCAATCCTGCAAGTCACAAACTCCAGGTCACACCACAACAATCAAGTTCAGTAAGTATTTTCAAGTCAAGTTCTGAAAGTTCCATAAAGCAAATAAGTTCTGCAAGTCTGCAAGTCATATAAGTCTGCAACTCTGCAAGTCAGACTAGTCAACTGGAGTCAGAACTGACTTGTGCTCAAAACTCCTAGAAGGACTGTTCCTGCGCAGAAACTGCAAACTACAAAGTTGTTCGTTGGAAGGTACTCTACCCATACACATGTTTGTTGAAGCATTTTCAGCATACGAAGAAGGATAAATCGCAGATTTTTCAAAGATTGAGAAAGCTATACCCAAAAACACATAAGCCTTGTATTCCCGAACTTGAGCTACGCTCATCCCACTAACTTGATTTTGAGTGCGAAAGGTCTTTTTAGTTTTGCAGGATGACGGAACCACATATGGATGATCTTATGGCTGAAGGCGACTTACCTGAGCGTACGATGGAGCAAAAGCTGGACTTAATCATGATGCAATTGGAAGAAGAACGAAGGGCTAGGCAAGCATTGCAAGCTCAACTGGCAAATTTACAAAGAGCGTCTACCGACAAAGAAGAACCTCAAGCTGAAGATCTTATTCGACGTACCATTGACGCAACTCTTGAAGCTCAAACCATTTGCAAGGAATCAAAGATAAGTAAAAGAAGTTTCAAATTCCGTACTTTCAATGGCATACGAGAAGGAAAAACTGTTCTAGCATTCATTAGTCAATTTGATGACTATTTCCATGAAGAAACCTATACAGAAAAAGATAAAATCAAGTGTGTCACTAATCATTTAGTAGACAGAGCATCTCTTTGGTGGAGTGTAGTACGCAAGAGCATAGGTTGTCCTGATACTTGGGAGAATTTCAAGAAGAAGTTCATGCAGAATTTCCTTCCACCACAATTTCATGAGAAAGCTATTAAGCAATGGGATCTTCTCCAGCAACGGGATCGTGAGCCTATTCCTCAGTATACATAGCGTTTTTGGAATGCACTACTCCAGCTACGCATGCTTGAAGACGTACGTGAAGCGAAACACAAGCACAAGTATATGTCTGGACTCCTTGGGCATTACTACGTTGAAGTTAACATGTTCAAGCCTGCTACTCTTGAAGACGCCATTTCACTAGCTCACGACACTGAAGACAAGCTACGAGGTAGAGACAGACGACCACAGCAATTCCAAGCCAATGGTAACTATGGATCTAAACAATTCAATTCCAATTTTAGAAGATTTAATCCAGGTCGTTTCTCTTCATCATCTTTCCGTATGGATCTAAACAATTCAATTCCAATTTTAGAAGATTTAATCCAGGTCGTTTCTCTTCATCATCTTTCCGTAAAAATTGGGCAAAACCACCTGCATTACCATCCAATCTCAATCAAAACCCCAAGCCTATTCCACAGTCAAATCCTAATGTACCTAGACTTCCTGCCATTGCAAACAATGTAACCAAAGCCAAGCCAATAGTATGCTATAAATGCCACCAGCCTGGACATCTAGCAGCAAATTGTCATTCAAAGAAGCCAGCTGCCCATATCAACTACCTTGGAGCAATGGACGAAGACGAACATGAAGATATGCCTGATTTCACTGAAGATGAGGACGACATTACTACTACTTCCGATACTTTACCAGGTATGCCTACTCCACATTCTTTATTGACTATGAAATGTTTGGTGCATGGAAACGAAAATACTATTTTGCATGATGACGGTAGTACTCATGATTTTATTTCAGCAAAATTAGTAAAAGAATTGAAATTATAGATTGTACCTACGCATTATCGCATCAAAGCTGCATTTTTAGGCACTAGGTATAATGGTACATAAGAAGTGCAAGACTTAGAGATTCAAATTGGTCAATACACTGAAAGACGAAATTTTCTAGTTGTTCTATTACAGTCAAGTGACATTAATTTAGGTATGCCTTGGCGTCACCAGCATAACCTAGATATAGACTATTCCACACACTCAATGAATATTAATTTTCAAGGAAAATCTATTACATTATATGGTATGCATGCATCTAATGTTTTTCCACTGCTTTCGCATACTTAAGCTAAACGTGCATTACGCAAGAGTAGTAAATCTTATCTTATTTGGGTGAATGAATTGCAAGTAAAAGAAAGTCATATGCATCCTAGGCATAAAGAATTTCTTGCATATTTTAAGGACTGTTTTGCAGAAGACCTACCACCTGGTTTACCTCCGTCACGTCTAGAAGACCATAAGATAGATTTGATCCTGGCACACAACCACCTTGTAAAGCACCATATAGGCATAACCAAATAGAGCAAAAAGAAATCCAGAGTCAAGTTGAGGAATTACTAAATAGAGGATTGATTCGACCTAGCAGTTCTCCATTCGGTGCACCTGTCCTGTTAGTCAAGAAAAAGAATAATACCTATCGTATGTGCATTGACTATCGAGCTTTAAATAAGATCACTGTAAAGAACAGGTATCCCATTCCTAGAGTTGATGACCTTATAGACAAACTGCAAGGATCTGCTATATTTAGTAAAATAGACCTTAAGTCTGGTTATCATCAGGTGAGACTAAATAAGTCTGACATATTCAAGACTGCATTTAGAACACAGTTTGGTCATTACGAATTTTTAGTGATGCCATTTGGATTGACTAATGCACCTGCTATGTTTAGTAGAATGATGAACCGTATATTTCTGAAATATCAGTATTGTGTAATTGTCTTCTTTGATGATATTTTGGTGTTTAGTTAAAATGAGAAAGAACATTATGAGCATTTGTCATTGGTTTTTCAGTTATTGAAAGAAAATCAACTGTATGCAAATCCTGAAAAGAGTGAATTCTTTAAAACAAAAATTAAGTATTTAGGTCATATTGTATCCTCTGATGGAATTAAAGTTGATCCTAAGAAAATTGATGCAATATTGAATTGGCATATACCTAAAAACGTGCATGAGTTATGCTCATTCCTTGGTCTTGCTAGTTTCTATAGGAAGTTTGTACGTAATTTTTCATTACTTGCTTTACCATTAACCAAACTTCTGAAGAAAGGAATTGTTTATCATTGGACCGATTATCAACAGAAATCCTTTGACTTACTGAAACATACATTAACCCATGCCCCCGTTCTACAGTTGCCTGATTTTAATAGACCATTCTTTCTAGTAGTGACCGATGCTAGTGGATCAGGAATAGGAGTTGTACTTATGCAAGACAATCATCCTATAGCCTATTCTAGTTATAAGCTGAAACCTTCTGAACTGAAATATTCCACATATGACAAAGAACTATTAGCAGTTGTACAAGCATTAAGACAGTGGAAACACTACTTAATGGGTTCAGAATTTATGATTAAGACCGATCAGCAAAGTATTAGACATTTACTTAGCCAACCCCAAATCTCTGACCATCATATCAAATGGGCCTCCTTTATTCAAAGTTTTCATCCTATCATTCAATATCAACATGGAAAAGAAAATGTAGTGGCTGATGCATTGAGTAGAAGACCTACTATTCATAACATTTTTGTTATATCTTTTGATTCTTTGATTGCTATGAAAGATACATATCATCAGGATATTAATTTTCATGCTGATTGGAATAAATTAGTTCAAAATAATTTGATTCCTATTGATTCATTGTCATATAATGATAGATTTATGTTTTATGAAAAGAGATTGTGTGTTACAATTCCATTCCGATCTTTGGTTTTGAATGAAATTCATTGTCCTCCATATCAAGGTCATAGAGGTATCATATCTACCTTACATACATTAACTGAAGATTTTTATTGGCCGCATATGGATGCTGATGTATCTAACTTTATTTCTGAATGTTTGATTTATCAAAGAGTTAAGAGACATCATGGTAAACAGTATGGATTACTTATGCCTTTGTCTATTTCATCTAAACCTTGGGAACAAATTTCTATGGATTTTATTACTGGTTTACCTAATACTAAATCTAACCATGATATGATTTGGACAGTAGTAGATAGATTTAGTAAACAAGCATATTTCATTCCATGTAAGAAAACTTTAATAGCATCACAAGCAGCACAATTGTTTTTGAAAACTGTTTTTACTAACCATGGATTGCCAAAAGTTATTATTTCAGATCGTGATTCTAGATTTTGTAACAACTTTTGGATTACTCTGTTTGCTAACCTAGGCACAAAGATTGATTTCTCATCTGCATTTCATCCAGAAACTAATGGACAAACAGAAGCCACTAACAGCACAATTCTAGATCTTTTACGTGTATATACTATCTCTAAACCTCAGACATGGGACACACATTTGCATTTATTACAGTTTGTATATAACAATACACCACACACATCTATAAAGAAAGCACCGTTTGAAGTCATTTATGGATATAGATTATCTACACCTGTTGCATCTTTGTCAAATAGAATTCAAAGTGCTGATGATATTGCTAGTATGCATAATACTATTTTTGATGAGGTTAAAGATATGATTGCTAAAGCCCAACAATCATATACCAAACAAGCCAACAAGAAAAGACAATCAATGAATTTCAAAGTTGATGATTATGTTTGGCTGAGAATAGAAAAACGTAGACTGCAAAGTCTAGATAGACATCCAGTTGTGAAATTAGCTCCTAGATTCTATGGACCATTTAGGATCATTCATAAAATTAATGACAATGCATTCAAGTTAGAATTACCACCTCACTCGAAAATTCACAATATATTTCACATTAGTTTATTGAGACCATTTAGAGGCCAATTACATGTACACCTTGTTTATGAAAACTCACCTTTATTAGAGAAAGAGACTGAAATACTTGAACCAGAAGCTATCATAGACACTGACTTTATGACCACTAGAACTGGCCGAAGGTATTCTAGATATCTAGTTAAATTTAAAAACCATCTTGTAGAGGAAGCACAATGGATGCACGCTAGAGACTTAAATGCTTTCCCCACTTTGTTAACTCTACATTGAGCTAATAGCAATTGAGGTCAATTGCTATCCCACCCCGGGGGTATGATGCCAGGAGGCATATTCCACGGTGGACTCCATGCCACGGTGGATTCCGTGAGGTTTTACGGTGGATTCCGTAAACTTTGATGACTGAGGCTCATACACAAAGTGGATTCTTTGTGCGAGAAGTTGATGGGGATGCCTGTCCTTTTCGGACGTTTCATTAATTTAGTGTGTACATGGGTGATTCCATAGCGGGTGATTCCACAAAATGCATATTAAATTAATAAATATTTATGAGTTTTGAGTGCGCACTCGTAATAAATTAAGGTTAGGATTTATTTCTAACCAGTTGATTTATTTATGTAGCTGAAGACTGCTAGGTATTCACTTTTGTCGGTTTAATTGTATTATTTTACTAACGATTGTGAATGCTTCAGTTGATGTGTAGAGATAGCAGCAGGGCGGAGGAAAGCATTGGAGGATAGCGAGTATTCGATCTATAGATTATATTCTGATAAGCGCCACGCCTATATTTTGTCATGCCTATTTATTGAGGCATCGATTATTTATTATTATTTTGTATGCGCATGGGCGCACGGTTATGTTATTTCTATTTGGACATTGTATTGGGCGTGTCAGACTCTTTGGACATCGTCCATTAGCTTTATTCCTATTTTTGTAAAAGCAAACTCAAAAGCTAAATGCTTATTATATTTTTGTAAATTGGGCTATTATTGAGCATGAAGATGAAATATACATAAAATACATGCTTTGTGAAGCGCTCACACAAGGCATGGGGGGAGATTGCACCCAATTGGTCTCTTGCTCTTGCCGTTCATGCTTTTTACCTTGTAACTTGTGCAAAAAGTAGAGTTCATTGTTCTTGGGGACCTTCCGACATTCACTACACAAGCATACAGTGTCCGATCTGCGCACCAGTAGTTGTGGTTGTGGTCGTGGTCGTAGTCATAATCATAGTCGTGATCATAATCGTAGTCATGGTCGTGGTCGTGGTCGTGGTCGTCGTAGTCATGGTCGTGGTCGTGGTCGTCATAGTTGTAGTCGTGGTCGTCGTAGTCGTGGTCGTGGTCGTGGTCGTCGTGGTCATGGTCGTGGTTGTGGTCGTGGTCGTAGTCATAGTCGTGGTCATGGTCGTGGTCGTGGTCGTAGTCGTAGTCGTAGTCGTGGTCATAGTCATAGTCATAATCGTAATGTAGAAAGAGAGAGAGAGATGAAAGGAGATGAGAATAATTTAAGAAAGAAAAAAAGAGAGAGAGATGGAAGGAGACGAGAACAATTTAAGAAAGAAAAAAAAGAATGACAACAAAAACAAATTATTTAGGGTAACGTAGACAAAATGGAAAACGATGAAGATCTTGTTGTTCAAGATCGTGAGGCGTATCTTAATCAGCGTGTCCCATGTCCTTGCTCTCAATGCAAGCTAGCAATTAGACGAAAATGTTGATTGTCTATAGAACACGTACGACGATTCAGTAAGTTTCAATATGAGATCATTAATCAGGCAATTGCGGATTTTCAGCAAATGGTAAGAAAAGTTAATTTTAATCATGCATTGTACTCACAAGCTAATTGAATACCATATACAAGAAGATTGGGTGTGGCTGGAAAATTTTCTATTCAGGGAGGTGATGTCTCGTCCCAAGGAGTAGTGCACCCTTTACGGCAAATTAGAAGAGTTCGTGGGTGTGCGATGGATGGAGTGCATGAGCCAATCCACCACTTGCAAGACACTACCCAATCTATACCGTCAATGCCAGAGGAGACAAACAGTCTTCCAGACCTACCTACAATCTTGGATCCGGACATGGAGGCAATGATCAATGCATTGATTCCCATGGATGTCGAGACTTCTGATCCGCTTAGAGAGGAAGCATCCATACCATTATATAATGGGTACCGAGTATCTCGCTTGAAGACACTGCTTGCACTCTTAAGTGTGCAAGCAAAATACAGGTGGAGCGATGATGCGAGTGTGACCAAGTTGTTTAAGTACCCTGTACATACACTTCGTTGATTTCTTTTCGAAACTATTATTAAAAACATTTGTACTTTTTCAAGGTGTTTTATGCTTTTTTTCAAGTTATTAAAATATCATATATTACCACCTGCAAATACCATGCCTAAGTTTCGTGATAATGCACGATCTGTTTTACAAAAGCTTGGCATGGACTAGAACAACATCCATGCATGAATCAACGATTGCATACTATTTTGAGGAGAATACAAGACTATGTAGATATGTCCAAAGTGTGGTGCTCACAAGTATGAACAGGATTTGAAAGGGCAAACCATCCCTCAAAATATTCTCAGACACTTTTTGCTTATCCCCCGCATAAACCATATGTTTCGTACGTCCGGCATGGCGAGCTTGACAACATGGCATGCGGAGAATAGGTCCATAGATGGAGTTCAACGAATATCAGCGGATTCACGTGCATGGAGTCACATTGACTCTAGCTTCCCAGGCTTTGTCCCAGAGCCAAGGAATCTTCGGCTCGGTCTTGCAATGGATGGCGTGAACCCATTCGGTCTGCGCTTAACTTCTTATAGTGTGTGGTCTATAGTCCTTGTCAACTACAATATCCCTCCATGGCTTTCTACGAAGAAATGACATCTCATCCTTAGCTTACTCATCCTCGGCCGCCGCTACAAAGTTAAAAATATGGACGTGTATCTTTGTCCATTAGTCGATGAGCTTAAGATTTTGTGGGAGGAGGGGGTCACCGTGCAAGATATGAGCAAGCGCAATGGTCGAGAGTCCGCCAATATTTGAGTCATTCTCATGTGGACCATGCATGACTTTCCGGGATTCAGAGAGTACTCAGGTAAATAGGCTTCCGTTCTCGTTGGTAATATCTATATTTTGTCTCATTCAAGCTTGTATTCACTGGGTCGTGGTGTTGGAATAGGTCTGGTTATCTCATGTTATCATGCATGTCCATTGTGCGGACCATAGTTAGACTCTCGAAGGTCACGAACCATGAAGAAGATGGTATATCAAGGACACGCCACTTTCTTGCCAGAGAGTCATAAACTTAGGGAAGGTTTTCTTGGATGACCTCCAACACGTATGAATGTCGCAAGCTGGTATGAGCTAAAAATGGTCCACGCAGAGTCACATCCAAACAGAATGCGGCGGTTCTTAGTTTTCTAGGAGTTGCCATATCGGACCCACTTACAGGTCAACCACTTATTGGATCCCATGCATATTTTCAAGAATGTGGGCAGCTTGCTATGGGACCACATCATAGGAAAGAGAGATACTATAGGGGCACGAATGGATTTGAAGGAGGTAGGCAAGATGGAGGCGCTTTGGCCGCAGTCGAGTGCTGATGGTCGTGTGCAGCTCCCTTGCGCTCCTTGGGTTTTGTCTACTAAATAAGAGCGCATTGTGAAGCAAGTAGTCAAGTCTATCCGCACTCCGACGGGTATGATGCGTTCTCTCAGGTCTGCATTTTCTAAAGACGACCAATTATCAGGGCTAAAATCCCATGAGTGGCATAAGATATGTCAAGTTTGTATTACGAATGGATTGTAATTGGCATGCGTATTTTGCTATTTGGAGTGTAGCCATTGTTCATAATGCTTTCTTATTTGTGGCAGTTTGTACTTCCAATCGCGATCGTAGGATGCCTTGCTCTAAAAATACACGGGGCCATTTACAGGTTATCGACTTTGGTGCAATGGACCTCACAGAAGGAGTTTAAGACGTCCTCTATTGAATCCGTGAGGCGGGGAGCAGTGGAGATGGTCTGTCTCTTTGAGAAATGCCTGCCTACCAGCATGCTCATGATACAAATCCACTTTCTTGTGTATCTCATAGATGAAGTGGAGATTGTTGGACCTATCCATATGCGATGGATGTTCTTCTTGGAGTGCTTCATGAAAACCCTGAAAGGCTTTGTGCGACAACGAGCTTGGCTAGAAGGTAGCATGGCTGAAGGTTGGTTGGTATCTGAGGTGCTAGTGCATATTTCACAATGGCTACCAATGGTGGATCCAGACAACAAAATGCTATGGTCACTGAAGGAGGATGATAGACTGACCGGAGATGTGGTGGTTGGAAATGGGGTAGAAAAAAAAATGGATGTTGCAATGGAGGAGAAGGTGAATTGCTTTTGTATGTTGCACCATGCCTCTATGGAGACGTGGCTCGCCAAGTACCAGATCACTAAGCAAGATTGAGAGGAAGCGCGATCTGAATTTTGATGTAGTACGTGCCATAGACCGATTTGATATCCCAAGGGCATGGAGGAGATGCCGCAGTTTATGTCAACGCGATGGTTGCATGGAGCTTTGACTGCAACGTCTCGCGAAGGGGCAGATGTCTCAATGGAGGAGTGGGAATTCTCGAGGGGATGTAGTCCAAAGGTGATGAGGTGTTTCGGATTTGTTGTATCTATATTTTATATGTGACAACTAATTTGAGTATTTCAATATACAGTGCAAAATATATAGTGAAACGTGGTGGCATGGATGGCATTTTCGCGTGGAGCATATTGACAAAATGCGCTCCACAATGGACTGTGGTATCATGGCAAGGTTCAAGTAGGAGAGGCGGCAATGAGCAACGAATCTAAATACAATTATAGATGAGATTGAGTATTTTGAAAACTTTCAAAGTATTATTACGGTGGATTACCGTAGCTTTTCTATGATACTATTCGATGTGTAGTGGTTCAAAGTGATACTTGAAGGAGCTAGAGCAACAGTTCGACGAGGTCCATCTGAATTTCTTGAAATAGATTCCGAAAAAAATAGACGGACTTACGCGACATCTTTGTGTTGCCGGCCCATTGTGAACAGGTGCATGAACTCATTTGTTTGTTAATTGTATTACAACATGATACATGTCACAATAGTCTAATCTCTCTTGTATGTGTTTATGAACAGGTAATCTTCTATCCAAACCCCCGACAACCTCGATGGTGGTATGTTATACCTTTAGCTCCTCAAAGTCCAAGAATTCTTTGAAAACGAGGTGGACTCATCCTTTTGTGGTGACATGTCTATCGACCTTCCAATGTATGCGGAGTTGTGTTAGGAGATTGACATGGGACCATAGGATACTTCATACTTGGAGCATCCACTTAATTCGTTGACTAATTGCTTATAAGGGTACATAAGATATGCATTTTAAGTGAGATCATTTTTTAAGGATTTATATTACCGTGCTTTGTATGATTTAAATTGATTATGCTAACATCATTTTTTGTCTGTGTATGTGACATTTTCAGGATGAGTCAAGGGATGAGGGATGAGGAGTTGTAGGATATCCTCACGCGCATGTCTCCAGATCAGATCATGAGATTCAAAGACATGGCAGACGAGAAGCTATCTTGGATATCGTCAGGCCGCTTTGCTAGATCTACTTCGGCGCGATCAGATGCTTCAGCTTTGAGCAGACGAGATCGATGCTCCAGACCTAGGCCAGAGGGAGGGAGTGCTTAAGGGTCAGGGGGATGCTATAGAGATATGGAGGCAGTGAGCCCGCGGTCGGCATAGGATACAGGTGCGACTCCTCGCTCTCGTGGCGATTCCAGGGAGTGTGGCCTAGGTGGATGTTGTGGAGGCACGGACGCGGCGTCTCTGTGTCGTCGTTTTGCTGGAGTTTCTTCATCTCCAGGATTTGTCACACCTTTGGGGACATCTACTCCAGTTACTCCAGCTTTTGCTCAGCCATTTGCATAGGTGGCACCCCTATGGGTGCCACTCCGATAGATATTACCCCGGTCGGTACACCGAATGCACACGGGTCTCCTAGATATGCCCAGGAGCGTGGACATAGGTGGGAGAGGACCCATCTTAGGCATACCCTAGGGGGATATGCCTATCTTGTCCATGATAGGTCAGGAGCCATCATCATGAATAATGAGGGAAAGAGGGTGATGTCTCGCATGAGAGAGTTGTGCCAATAAGTTTTTTATCACATCTTAGATCATTGGAAAAACATACCGGAGGGGAGCAAAGACTACATACTAGCATTATCGCATAAGGAGTTTCCAGTTCTAGCCTTAGCAGATAGATTTTCTATAGGCTAGATGATGGACTGCATGCATGCATATATGTCACACAAATGATCGAATGCACGCAAGGCACTCAAGAGTGGGACTGCAAAGCCTGAGTGCCTAGATGCAGATGACTGGCACCGACTGAGGGAGGAGGCTATAGATTCTCCAGGATGTTGAAGTCAACAACGCGAGGCGGCGAGGGCACGACTAGAGGCCGGACTGGTCCATCATCTTGGGAATGGCGGCCACAGGACATATCTGGAGGACTTTGTAAGGTTTTTTTTGTTTTACTTGCTTTTGTTTTTTGCAATATCATTTGTACTGACAATCATGTTTTTAATAGTTAGTATTTTGTTTTCTTTGCAGCACTCCATTACAAATCGCAATCCGACCGGCCTTGAGACTCGATATGCAGAGAGGCACGATCTCATTGCATTCATCGACCGATTGTATAGATGCGACGGCCTTGTAAGTCACTCATCTTTCTTGTCCGTAGTTACCATGTTTAATTAGAATGCATTATTGCATGGTGGACTGATGTGTTGTTGTTTCTTTTTTTGCAGAGTCCCTTTGATGCTCCTTTGGAGTGGGATGAGCTTTCGGATGGCGAGGATATGTAGCTCGCCCTTGGATCCCTGGAGCTCACACACCATTCTTTTTTGGTCGCTTGATCTGTGTAGACATTTTCTATGTAATAGTGATATCTTGTCATGATTGTACCAGTCGCTTTCATTATGCAATCATGTATTTATTTCATGTATCAGTGCTATGATTTTAGTATACTTTGTTTTTGTTTACATGAGCATTGTACACAGTATAGAAACTATTTTGTATGGCCCAAATAAAGCACACAGTGCTATAAGCTGGTTGCCACAAATTTTTTTTTCTGTTACCGTCGCTATTAGTGTCGCAAATTTACTATACGTGTTGGTATCAGCGTCGTTATTTACGTCGGTATCACTGATAGCGATTGTTCTATGGTGTTGCCAATAACAATGCTTTTTGCGATGACGGGGGAAAATTTTGTTATTTACATTTTCATCACTTTTAACGTCAGTATAAGGCCTATATCTTGTAGTGATTTTGATCTTTGTTATTTGTGTTATGTGCAATGTCAAGATAAGCACTTGATAATTGTTTTTGTTTTTTACGTGCTTGAACTTTTGAGTGCATGTATAATACTTCTATTTTAGTTAAGCCTAATCTAGTTTTCTCTAATTTAGTTTTCTACTATTTAGATTAGTTAAGTTGGCATAATGTAAATATAATCTTTTATTTAAGTGTTGAACTAGATTAAACTTATATATTTCTAATACATAAGGTGAAGTATACTTTTAAAAAATACCCTTCATAAAAGAAACGTGCTTTAAAGAGATACTTATCTTATTAAGGTCTTGTTTCATATTGACATAGTGCCCTTCAAATTTGAGGGCTGGTGCCAATGCTCCCAATCAAGCGTCTGCACCTGGTGCTCTCCTAGCCCTTGTGGCACACTTACCCCTCTTAAGAACGCAAAAGGCATGCTCTACTAGAAAAGAAACTCCACATGTGACTCCACTCGTGTAGACCACGTTCACTCGTCTACTCTATCCTCTTTCGGACTCAGTTGATGGCCCATCCGATCGCATGTCACTACCTCACCCAAGTAATCTCTCATTCTTTCCCATGAACTCTTCCATATCATCGGATAACTCTCCACCAATCGCGTGCCTTGGTGATTGCTGTCAACCTGGAGGTTCACCATCTCCATGTTCAAACTGCCTTCCTTCATGGGGAACTCCCTAAGGAAATTTTATATGTATCAAGCCTCTACATTTGTCTCTTCCACTCATCCTCAACATTTCTGACTCCATCAATCTTTGTATGGTTTAAAATAGTCTCCTAGATTCTTTTGTGGTTTCATAAACTTAATCTTCTTATGTTGTGAGAGGACTATATTAGATTGTTATTGAACCTAACATTTACATTCATCATCGTAATTCCACTTATTTTGGACCTTTATGTAGATGGCATTCCTCTCATTGGTTCAAATCTTATTATCATCAATCCTTTGAGGGAGGAACTCAAATCTGCATTTGCAACTAGTGACTTGGGTCCTTTGACCTATTTCCTTGGCCTCCAAGTTGAACATTATACATCTATCGAAAGAAATTCATACATGACATCCTCAAGTCTTTTGGCCTCCAGTAGTGTAAGCTTGACCCTAATCCTCTTTGCCTACATGTAAGCTATCCTTGGATGATTTCCTTATGAAACCATATGAGATTGAGCATATGCGACAATTTCCATGAGACCGTCTCTAGCAAGCTACCTTATTTAGTAAATGTTACCTATCCTCACCTTTAATTTTCTGTCAAAACTTCCTCTCCCATGTTATTCAAAAACTTAGCTTTAAAAATTGGAAGGCTTTGCTTTGTGTTCTTTGCTATCTTAATTGTACTTCTACATTGGGTTGCAATTTTCACACGATCACTCCTTGCATCAGCTCTCCACTCTTCTTGGATGGTTTGCTAACTCAGATTGGGGGGAGTATTGATACTAGGCAATCTGCTTCTCATTTTGTGTACTTATTGGAAGGAGGACCTATGACTTGGCAATCTCACAAGCAAACAATAGCAACTTTATCTTTTGCCGAAGTAGAATATGTAGCAAAAATATGGGCTCACACAGGATTATCTCTACTTGATACTTGCTTGTTTTTTCCACAAATATGGGCACATGTTGGATTGGTTTGTTGTAACGGTAGAAAATTGGAGAGAGAGAGAGAGAGAGAGAGAGAGTGTGTGTGTGTGTGTGTGTGTGTGTGTGAGAGAGAGAGAGAGAGAGAGAGAGAGAGAGAGAGAGAGAGAGAGAGAGAGAGAGAGAGAGAGAGAGAGAGAGAGAGAGAGAGAGAGAGAGGTGCATGCACACGTTTGGTTGCTAGAGAGTTGCCCCACTCTGCTTGACAATACATGGAGGTGTTGTCTATTAGACTACTACATTGGTGTTTTTGATTTCTCTTTTAACTACACAAATCATGGCCCCCACTACTAGTTGGGGGGGATCTCAATGGGAATCCTACATGAAGTATTCAATGTGTCCAAGTAATGTGTGTGTGTGTGTGTACATGCATGTACCCTTTAGGCAAAGCAACGATGACAAGGTAGGACCGAATGAGTGATTGGCCTCTTACTTGAAGTGGAATAAGTTACGTGAGAGATTTCTTGCAAGGACAAGGTGTGGTGTCCGTATACTGAAGGGCAGCTCTTAAACAATGTCACATTTTTAATAATGCAAGTACATCTAGGTCTAGTGACCATAGTTGAAGGGAGAGTTACACACCCATCCAAACAAGCTAATGGTGCAAAGGGCATCGTGCTTAGGTGTTCTTCGTAGGAGAAAATAAAAGAATGTCCACAAGGGTTATTTTCATCGGGCTTAACTACCCCATCCATGTAAAGAATACACGAAATGTGCATAAGTGGTGAGTGGTTGAACCAAGGGTCTTTATAGAGAGGTACTTGCTATTTCCAACTCACCAATTCGTGAAAGACATAATATCGTTTACTTTAGCAAAATTATATAAAAACAAACAAAATGAAATGTTGTCCTCATGATATGAAAACCAACCCGTCCGGATATTTCCGCACTCATGGATTCATCTTTTTGTTTCTCATGATTTATACATACGTTTTCATGTATCCTTTAGGCGGTGGCCTTCTACTTGAGGAGAATGAACATAACTGCATTTCAACAAGCATGTCCTTCAGTACATTGCCTTGAACAGGAAGCAATGGCAGAGTACTCGTTGCCGGAAAATGATGTATGTACAACAATTAACCAGAATAACAGATAGCTGGGTGACGTGAAATTGTACATATATGCAAAATGAGATGCTAGCTTCTAGCGTGCCATGCAACACGAACATGTTTCAAGAATGCTAAACTATGGCAATGCAGGCGGAGAGTGGTAATGCACGTGGAGAGGCTGGTACGTTAGACTTGTTCTTCGGCAGCGTTAGTAGCTAACCGCTGCGTCGTACTGGCGGGCACCATCCTGGCCCAGAGCCAGTGCTGGCTCCACACGGCTGCTTGCATCTCTTCGATTGGGATTCCTTTGGTCTCGGGCAGAAGGAAGAGGGTGGAGAGGCCCATGAACACGACCCAGGCGGCGAAGAAGAGGAAGATGCCGAAACGGAGGGAGCAGAGCATGGTGAGGAAAGACTGGGCGATGAGGAAGGTGCAGAGCATGTTAACGAACACGGCCACGCTCTGCCCCGCAGACCTCGTCTCCAAGGGGAAGATCTCGCTCGGGATGAGCCATCCTAGCGGACCCCACGACCAAGCGAACCCTGCCACGAATACGCACACAAGAGCGATGATCAGCGCGGCCTGTGGACTGGAAGGTTGGCGAGTGCCGTCACTGTTGAGGGTGGCGCCCAGCAGACCTCCGATGATCACCTGACACACGAACATCTGCACGCTGGCCTCCAGGAGAAGAGCCCTCCTCCCCCACTTATCCACCTGCCACACCGACACTAGCGTGGACATCACGTTGACGACCCCCGTGATGACGGCGGACAGGACGGCCGCATCGCTCTTGAATCCCACCGTCTGGAAAAGTACGGGCGCGTAGAACATAATAGCATTGATGCCCGTGAACTGCTGGAACACCTGCAGCGCCACCGTGACGGCCAGCTGCGGCTTGTTCTGGCGCCACATAGTCGGGAAGGGATTCCGGATGCCCTGCGCCACGCGGCTGGCCTCCCGGATGTCCTCCATCTCCGCCTCCACATCCTGCGTGCCGCGGATCTTGCACAGCACGCGGCGAGCATCGTCCGGCAGGCCGCGCTGCAGCAGGCTGTTGGGCGTGTCGGAGAGCACGAGGCCGGCAATCGTGATGAAGAGAGCGGGGACACCCGCCAGACCCAAGGAAAGCCGCCAGCCCCAGGGGTGGAGGCTCTGCGTTCCATAGTTGACCAGGTTGGCCACGAGGATGCCGATAGTGATACACAGCTGGAACAGGATGTTCATGGCGCCCCTCCACTTGGTCGGCGCTACCTCCGACAGGTAGAGAGGCACGGCCTGGTTCGCGAACCCCACGCCGCAGCCCAGCAATATGCGGCCGAAAACGAGCATCAGCAGATTCTGCGCGGTCACGTTGAGCACCACTCCTGCGTCGAAGAAAACACCGGCAATAAGGATGGTGATTTTTCGGCCCCACCGCCGGCTGACGGGAGCCGCGAACAACGTGGCCACCAGAGCCGCCAGGTACAGCGATGACGTGAACATCTGGAGCCGGTGGTCGTTGTATTTGCAGTAAGTGTTCTCGTTGGCGCGGGACTTCCGCATCAGGACGTTTGGGAAGAAGGCGCCCAAGAAGTCGTCCATTGAGGTTACTCCACCTGAGATGCCAATGTCGTAGCCGAACATGAGCCCGCCGAACGCTGCCACCACGCACGTCCACAGGACGTGCCATGTCAGTCGCCCGACCTGATGGGCGGTCGAACCGGCCGCACTTACTTGGAACGTTGCGCCTGCCATAGTACTGTTTGTTCTCTCTCTCTCTCTCTCTCACTCTCGTCGAACAAGGAGCTCTTCTCAACTGATCAACGCAACCGTCAACAGTACTCGTCTCTACTTCTGCTCCACAATCGATGAACGCAACAATAGTCGTCTCTGATTCTGCTGCAGCTACAACGAATATATTGAGCCTATATATTCATGTCCCCATCCTTGTGAGCTTCCCGTCGGAATACTTGTTTATCCGACCTATCGCAAGATCTGCTATTGTCGCCAATTCTATCAGATGAACATCACTTCGTGCGTGGTGCTCTTTTTCCTATCATTAACGATGTTTTGTTTTACATGCAAAGTACCAATGGAGCCCATTACAATCACCTCCTAAAGCGCCTAGTCGCCTCCGCCCCATCCATCAAAGGGATCTCCACGGTGCCCTTTGGGTGGCCGATCCTAAGAGTAATTGTGCGAGGGCCAACAATGCTACATATCAATGTTGCATGGTCCCGGTCTTGGGAAAGTTACTATAAGTATCTCTGTGAATTTTTTCTGAATAAAACATAATCCTTTTTTATTCAATCTATAAATAAAATATTTATATTATACCCTTCTGTATGTAAAAATGGTATTTTAAAAATACCTTATTTTGAACCTACGTGATGTACACATATATTCATGAATAACTTACCCGAGGGTCTCGTAGCCTAAAAAGATGCTCCATGTTGTTGGAACTAACTAATGGTCAAGTGTAAACGTGTCCTAAACTTGGCAACTGTTGCATGTCTCTTCACATGCATGCTGCGCCGTCCAATGTATACCTCTCTTTGTCATCATAATCAACAACATTATTTTGAGCACTCTTCGTATCTGTGGATTCTATGCTAGCAATGTAGACCTTCCTCTTCTCTACATGGTATCATGGCATCAGATGATCCCCTATGGGTGCCCCTCTCTACCTAGCCCACACCCTCAATCTCCATGAGAGATTTTCCATAGGACGAAGCTCTGTGAGTGGCCAAAGAACTGCCTCTGGCCAAGATGAAGACACAGCATCCTCTAAGCTAGCATACAAACTTTCTACTGCAGTGAATTTCAATATGCAAAATGGCCAAGGCGCAAGATCAAAAGAGGCACCCTTTGAGCCCCCAATTTGTCAAATTGGCTAAGATATCCTAGTGATATCCTCTGAGCCAAGTTCTAAAAATCTAACATTATCTTCAAGCGATCCCAAATTAGGCGCTTCTCCATCAAGCGTTCTCAAATTTGGTGATTGCATATCTAGAGAAATGTCAATCAACAAAGAGCCCCATGTCGTCTCTACAACGTGCCAAGTGGCTGTTGCAAATATGACCTCATCAATTGACACAGACCCTATATCCTATAGACAAGGTGTTCCTCTTTTGTAGGATCTCCAAGGTCTTTTAATCTTGAAAGTGGATGGATCTTTTTCCCAGGTATTCAACCCTAGTGGTATTTTCCATGCCATTGATGACTAGATGCTTATGCATCTTCTACTCCATGAGGGCTCAACTATCTTTGACCCTGGTGGCTATGATGTGGTGCCATATATGCTCTCTTCAAGCATCTCTTCCAGGTTCATGGTTGAGATCCACCATCAAAGGTTCTTCTTCAATCAACTAGTCTTCTTTCTCCTTGATTCGATTGCACTCTGTTCACACTATATGGAGGTTTTATCAAGATGTGCTTTCTTCCTTAGCAATGGTGGAATCATTTGTTCTCAATGTTTTACTCCTGCTCGAGACAACAATGAAGATACTACATCCCATGATTCTGTGCAAGCTACAAATTATAAAGACCTTTTGCCAAATATGACATTGCTATTCATAAATCTGGTGCTGTTATAAATGTCTACGATGTGGATAGTGGACATCCCAAGATTGATCATGGATATGTGTATGATATGTCTGAATCAACTATTACTTTTGATTTTTCCAACATCCAAGAAGGAAAGCCGGCCAAAGTTGTGCATGGTGATCCAGGATATGAATTCTTTGATGATATTAATGTTTTCTATACATCAAATTCTTTGGCTTCTCAACGCTCTCATGGTTTGGATTCCAATGAAGATGGTGTAGAGCATAATGCGGTTTATCTAAAGGCCAACTCCATATCTTGGTTGCTTCAAAGGCTTAAAGCTGAAGACAAAGCTTCTCATGTTGTTGGTCATTAATGCAAATTTAGACCTAGGATGATTGCAACTCATGCTTGTATAACATTTATAGCATATAGATTAGGGAGTGATGCACCATGATCCTCTTACACATGGAAATGGGGTGCATTTGGTTTGTCAATGTATAATAAAACTATTGTTCACACTTTTCCCATTAAGGGGGTGTGTTATAACTAACTAATGGTCAAGTGTAAACGTGTCCTAAACTTGGCAACCGTTGCATGTCTCTTCACATGCATGTTGCGCCGAATGTATACCTTTTTTTCCTATTGTTTAAGTTTTGCAATTGTGCGCCGATTTAAGAGTGTTTTATTTCATTTTTCCCATGTAAAAAATCAGTAAACACACACTTTTACATAAAGATAGAGGGAGACTGAGTCAAATCTCCATGTCCTACCTTCATCATACATCCATGCATATTTACCTAATTTATTATACTTTTTTATACATATAAACTTTAAAATTTTATTAAAAATGCATTTTTAATTTTTTAATAATTTATTTTAATATTAATTATTAATTATTATTTTTATATTTTGAGAGCTTATATGTATTATAACTCAGCATCAACTCAATATCACTCCGTGACAACACCATTTGAACCATAAAAATCCATGAAATTATCATTTTTCTATTAAATCTCATATTGTGGGTTTTAGGATTTTGAATTTTATCATGTGAATTGTTAAAAATTATTGATTATTTTATCATTTTAGACATATTCAAGTATATTCGATAAATTTCAATCATTTTTATCACAAAAATAAAATATTTATTTTATAAAAAATTAATAAAGGATGCTTACGTTATAATCTACTTACGCACGCATTGTATTTCAAAAATGGAAAGCCGTTGATGCTCTTTTACAGCAGCCGCCCGCTGATGCCTCCTTTGCACTTCCTTGATCCATCCCTTGCTTTTTGTCAGGAACCAGCACCCATTCCCTCTCATTCTCTCAGTCTATATGAACCATATTTACAACAATAGCAAAAGAGGAGAAAAAAAGACTAAATTCTTAACTTTTCATTCCTTGCACAAAATCTTGTGAGGTTTGGAGCAATATAGAGCGAAGAATTAGAGAAACTCAATCCTGGGAGGAGAAGTTTTTATGCCAACAATCACAAACTTCCAAATTTGGGAAAAAGTTCGTGCACAAAAAAATTTACGCCCCCTCTATCTCGACAAGTTTTTTGAGTTTTAAGCCTCTTTTAGTTAATAAAAGGTTTTAACCTTAAAAAATCTAGTTCATCCCTCTTGCCATTTGCACTGCACGAAAGTGGTTTTGGCCCAAACGGGGGAGTAAACGACCTTAGATTTGTGATCCAACTAGATGAGTGAATTTCTTGCATCGAGATCTATTATCTTGGCCTCCGTCATTTGCATTTTAGCTTCTGGATTCTAGCTTCATAATGCCAAACCTTGTAGCCATTAAATGGGGAGTCAAATGAACTTCGATCGACAAACGGACACTTGCATTGGATTTCCAGCCTCGAAATGCATCTAGTAAATTACCAACTCCTTGATCCATGATCATTCCATTTTTCACCAAAATCGTCTCTTTTATGATTCCCATGCCACTTTTGCGCTTAAAATCTGGCTTTAAAATTTCTCTCTCATTGGCAACCATGGGATAGGGTGACTCAGCCTATTGAACCCATAAACTAATCTACACAAATAGAAACCATAAAGAGTATCAAGCTACTACAAATAAAATACACAATGGAGCACAAACATAGCCCTCACCCTACCCCTTGATAGCATGAAGTCTATGAGGAATAGGCCAAGCATAGTCTAATAGAGATCTAGAGCTAGTTGTGAATCAACTGCACCAATATAGAACGGCTAAAAATAACTATCAAAGGAGTCATTCTAAGTGGTAGTCTGACCTGCCTATCTGACTGACCTAGGATAACTGGACCAAGAACTTGTATTAGGTGAGGACTCCTATAGTTTGAGCTATTAAAAATCATGTGTGTGTGTGTGTATATGTGTATGTGTGTGTATTCATACTTTTTCTATTAGTACTTTATACTCAGGTGTGTAAAAAGGAGGGAGGTGAGGTATTATGATCCAAGTTGGATAGGCCATCAAGTCCAATCTCGATACCCAAGAATCTATTAAGCTCTTGCATGGCAAAACTAGATTCTTTTTGTTCTCACTTACTTTTATTATTACTCCAACAATCCTTATTTATTTTTGGGCTAAATATAACTCCTCACGGAAGAGAAAGCATTGGCCCCAAGTGACTCATTCCCAGGAACCTACCACGCCTTTGTATAAAGGCAGTGAACATTAACTTTTGAAATTTTTCTTTCTTTGGATTTTCTTATTTTAGGGATTAGAATCTCTTTTTACATATCTCTATATTATATATATTTTAAATATGTTCATGATTTTTCTCTTTTATTTGGAAATCTTCCCTATTTGCCTCACCTCTAATAGGGATTCATAGAAACAGCTACCTAGTAGGCTAGCAAGACAAGGTCTCTAGGACTACCCTAAAAAATAGCTCTTAGAGTGTTTCACAATGTCTTTACAAGAGGCAGAAAACTACTCAAACCTCCCTAGATACACCTAAACTAGCCTTGGAACTTCATGTCTTGAATACCAGTCCCAAAACAAACAAAACTATCCCTCGTATACACATACAATATAAAGGGAAAGAACTCATAAAGGAAGGATATTACCTACACTTGGTCACAAGAAGCTTTTGCATAGCAAGAAGCTCCCTCCAAGTACTTTGTCAAATGATCTATTTAGTGCAGTACAAAAATAAAAAATCATTAATCACACTCACACCACCAAACAAACAAATGGTCATCTTGGCCTAATACTACAAGATACATGCCTCATACCGACATTCAAAGCGACGAAAATATTTATTAACAAAATTTGCCCCCGTCATTGCAAAAAACATCGATATTAGCGACGCCATAGAACAATCGCTATTATTGTCGCTATCAGCGTCACATATGCGACGTTGATAGCAATATATGCGACACTAATAGCGATATATATAGCGACGCATATAGCAACAATTTGCGACACTAATAGCGACACATGCAATAAATTTGTGACGCTAATATCGATGGTTACAGGGAAAAAAAACATTTATGGAAGGGCAGTAAGGTGCCCTACCACAAATAGCACTATGTGCTTTATTTGGGTCATATAAAAGAGTTATAGTAAAGTGTACAATGCTCATCTCCATTGAAGGCAAAGTGTACTTGAATCCATAAGACTAATACATAAAATAAATACAAGATCGCATAATGAAAGTGAGATATAATTATGGCAAGATACAAAGGATGATAATAAGATAGTGCATAAAAAATTCCTACATAAATCACATGACTAAAAAAGAAGAGGATGTGCGCTCCATAGATCCAAGGGTGAGCTATAGATTCTCGCCATCCGAAACCTTGTCCCGCCGTAAAAGAGCATCGAATGAACTTTGCAAAAGAAAAGAGCAACTACACATCAGTCCACCATATAATAATGAATTTTCATTAAAATTAGCAACTACGGACAAGAAAGATGAGTGAATTATTGGGTCATTGCATCCATACAATCGATCGATCAATGCAATGAGACCATGTCTCTCTGCATATTGAGTCTCTACATCGGTGGGATCATTGTTTGTAATGGAGTGTTGCAAAGAAAATAAAATACAACTATTAGAAACACAATTGTCAGTACAAGGGATATTGTAAAAAAATAAGCACAAGTAGAACAAAAGAAAAACTTACAAAGTTCTCCAGATAAGTCCTGTGGTCGCTACTTCCAAGATGATGGACCACTCCTGCCTCCAGTCGTCCCCTCGTCGCCTCGCACTTCTATCTCCAATGTCCTAGAGAATTTGTAGCCTCCTCCCTGAGTCAGCGCTAGTTATCTGCGTCTAGCCACTCAGGATTTGAGGCCCCACTCTTAAGTGCCTTGCGTGCGTCCGATATTTTGTGTGACATGTACACACGCATACACTCCATCATCTAGCCTATAGAAAACCTATTAACTATAGCAGGTACCGGAAACTCCTCATGCAAGGATGCTATTATGTAGTCCTTGGTCCCCTCTGATATGTTCTTCCAATGATCCAAGGCGTTGTGCCGAAAAACTTGTTGGTACAACTCTCTCATACGAGCCATCACCCTTCTCCCCTCATCATTCATGATGATGGCTCTTATCCTATCATCTACAAGGTATCCATACCCCTCTAGGATATGCCTAAGATGTGTCCTCTCCCACCTGCGACCACGCTCCTGAGCATATCCAGGAGACCCCTATACATCTGGTATACATACAGAGATAGAATCTCTCAGAGTAGTACCCATAGAGGTGTCACCTAAACGACTGAGTAACAGCTGGAGTGACTAGAGTAGACATCCCCACAGGTGTGACAAATCCCATAGGTGATGCAACTCCAGTAGAACGACGAGACGGAGACATTGTGTCAATACCTCCATAACAACCACCTGAGCCACGCTCTCTCGAACCTACACAAGAGCGAGGAGTAGCACCTGTATCCCGAGCCGACCGTGAGCTCACTCCATCCACGTCTCTATAGCATCCCCAAGAACCACTCCCTCTGTCCGGCCCAAGTTTGGAGTGTTGTCGTGATGTTATGAGGACATAGTGTGAAAAAGCATGGAATGAATCATCATTCGACTTCTTTATTGATCTAGAGAGTCAATGTGATCTGAGCCATTAGTACTAGTGTGAGTTGCATGGATTATCCAAAAATACTAGATTTTTGGATCATTTTAATCTATTTTTTATATTGTTTATTATAAAAAATCAAAAAAGTTAAAAAAACTTCTAGATTAGGATGGCATGCAAAAAGCTAGTTGTTTTTTCAGCCAGTTAGGAGATTTTTCATAAAAAAGACAGAGTGACAAAATCGTGCATGTCGCCATCGTTGTAAACAGGCTGAAAACTACAGATTAAAGTGAAAGAAGAAGGAGTGATCTGGGAGATCCGAAATCAAGTGTCCTTGAGTTTTACCGCCCTTTCGGAGCCAACGGAACCATCAGATTTGGATTCCGAGCAGCAGACAAGGAGCTGTAATTTTTATGCACGTTTTGCTCTACGAAGAAGCTCTAGGAGATCTAATGCTTGGAGATTGCTTCTAAGTAGTGCGACGATTCTAGGTTCTTTTAATACATATTGAATGAATTCACTGCGATTTGTCTTTGTAGTGTTTACCACTTGGGTATTCTCTATCTTCTCTTCCATCTCCTATCTTTACTTCCTTCTACTTTTGATCCCCGGTGGATTCGACCTTTCGACAAAAACCCCTCCGACAGCATCAACCTTGTCTACTAGAAACTGAAGCACTAGAGCACACCGAAGTAGATCTAACAAAATAGCTTGATGGTGTCCGAGACAGCTCCTAGTCCGCCATATCTCTGAATCGAGCCATCTAATCTGGAGATATACATGTGAAGATCTCCTATAGCTCCTCGTCGCTCATTCCTCGACTCATCATGCAAATCCAAATATCCATAAAGGTCACCTGTACGCAAGCAAAAATTGATGTTAATATAATAAATATAAATCAAGCAAAGCATGGTAATATAAATCTTCAAAAAATTACCTTACTTAAAACATATATCTTATGTACCCTTATAAGCAATTCATCAACAAATTGAGTAGGTGGATGCTCCAAGTATGAAGTACCATATGGTCCCATGTCAATCTCTTGATACAACTCCGCATACATTGGAAGGTCAATAGACACGTCACCACAAAAGAATGAGTTGACCTGGTTCTCAAAGAATTCTTGGACTCCTATATTGTCATCATTGTTACCCGATTCTGGCTCCTCTACATGCTCCAAGCTTTCGGCAGCCTCTACCCCTTGCAATATCGACCCCTCTATTTGTATACTGTCCTCATCTACGCTGGAAACATTGCTTTGCTCATATACTCTTGCACTTCGGGGATCTGAAGGTACAACATACCACCATCAAGGTTGTCGAGGATTTGGATAGAAAATTACATATTCAAAATCACATACAAGAGAGATTTAACTTTTGTGACATGTACCATGTCGTAATAAAATTTTTAAAAAATGAGTTCATGGATCTATTCACAATAGGTCCGCAATACAAACGTGTCACGCAAATCTATCCATCTTTTTTCAAAATCTATTTCGATAAATCTAGATGGACCTCATCGAACTATTGTCCCAGCTCGTTCAAGTACCACTTTGAACCACTACACATTGAATCGGATCATGGAGAATCTACAGTAATTCACCATGATAATACTTTGCAAGTTCCCAAAATACTCAAACTCATCTATAACAGTGTTTGGATTCGTTGCTCGTTGTTGGCTCTCTTGCTCAAACTTTTCCATGATACCACAATTTGTTGTGGAGCGCATTTTCTCGATACGCTCCCTCCATGCAAAAATGTCAGCCACGTGCACTGTGTATTTTATATTATACATTGAAACAATCAATTAGTTGTCATATATAAAATCTAGATACAACAAACCCTAAAGACATTGTCACCTTTGGACTACATCCCCTCGAGAATTAGCACTCCTCAGTTGAGACCTCCGCCCCTTCGTGAGACATTACAGTCAATGCTCCATGCAACCATCGCGTTGACATAAACCGCGATATCTCCTCCATGTCCTCGGGATATCGAATTGGTCAATGTGGCACGTACTATATCGAAATTTAGATCGCGCTTCTTCCTGATATTTCTTGGCTTGCTCGTACCTAGTGAGTCACGTCTCCATGGAGGCATGGTGCAACATACAAAAACAATTCACGTTCTCCTCCATGGAGGCATGGTGCAACATACAAAAACAATTCACGTTTTTGTATGTTGCACCATGGAGGCATGGTGCAGCATACAAAAACAATTCACGTTCTCCTCCATTGCAGCATCCATTCTTTTTTTTCATCCAATTTCCAACCACCACATCTCCAATAAGTCTATCATTGTCCTTCAACCACCACAACAGAAATGAGGCATAGACGCACATGTTAGACGCGCAAAGTTGGGCGCGTCTATAATTGCGTCTATATTTGTGTGTAAAAGAGCATGCAAATAGATGCGAATTTTTCGTCTATATATCCGCGTAAATAGACGCTAATATAGACGCGCCTTCAAACGCGTAATTATTTAACAACTTGAAATTAGACTTAATATAATAAAAAAACCAGAGTTAATAATTATTTTTGCATTGCTCTCTAATAAATGGCAATTCCTCCAGTTGACAAGCCTGATATAAGTAATTAGCGGCAAGCGACAGAAACCTTATTATACAATTAGTAGCAAGCATTGCATGTATCTCGTAATTTCTCTACTTGAAGATGATAAAAAATACTTCCTTTTTATTATGGAAAATTCAATTTAGCTTTAAACTTGACTATTGATTCTTGAGTATGCACGTGTGCGCATGATAAAAACCATAGAATTAAGAATACACATTGAATCATTAAGCAAATTAAGTATGTTACAGTGAATGATCCATCTTATCTTCAATGAGATAAGCCCTTGCTAAACTATCTACTTCTAGGTCTATGTTACCAAGAGGTAACGAAACAAATAAGTCTATCCCACTATTAGATGTGTTGCTATATTGCTCAATAACTTCATCAATATCATCGACAATTACATTATTGTCTTCTTCTGCGTTTTCTTGAACATCCTCACGAGGTTTATCTTGTACTATATCACGTATATCATCCATTATGGTGTCATCATGTACATCATCATTAATTGTTGGATTGTCATCTACTATCTCTATGTCGGTAATATTACCATATATTGGTTTTGAATGATTAGATATAGGAATGACATACCACCATCGGTTATTGTTTACCATTGGATGATACACAACCTATATTTGAAAAACAAAAGCAAGAAACTTAAATACTTATTATATTGTGTATATGTATCACATGTGTACATATAAAAAATTAGCTTTTGCATATATATCTGCTCGCATTGTTGAGGTAGTACTAATGTGTCATTCTTGTTTTGGTGAAATTTTGTAGAGTTAATGATTACAAAACCACTTGGATGACGTCTGATTATGCAATGCTCACCATTTGTTACCACTTCTTTAAACCACTTCACATCGAGTACATATATAAAGAATCGTCTGAAGTAAAGCTTCAGAATATCTTGGATCAAGCCACAATAACCTTGCATATTACCATTGGGATCCTCGAAGTGAGCAAGGACACCACAATCTTGGGTATTTCTCTTTTCATCTATATGTTGAGTTCGAAGATGTTTACCCTCACACCAAATAGCATTGAATAATATGTACTAGTAGTAAAAGATTAAGGTCAAACATGTCAATTATTTAGATAAAATATAACTTATAGAAACAAATTAATTGATAGTATGTCTCACCTTTGATAAGCATCCTCGTGCGTATTCCCACTCTTCTTGAGATATATTAATTTCCTCCTCTTTTTCCATTCTCTCCATTTCCTCATGTAACCAATCTATAGCAATATGAACGTTGCTACCAACCCTACGCATGCATCCTAAAAGCACACTAAACCCCTTAAGAATTTAATGAAATACATAATCTCTCCCCCTTTTTCATTCTATTATTAGACCTTAATAAAGGATGCATCATCTTGCATATGTACATATGCAGTCATGCCATCGAGTCCATTTGACATTGGAATATATCTTTGTCGAGTTGAAATAAAATCCACCATAATCTCATAGCCGCTAATCTCTTAGCCATGCAAAAGCATGTAACATATTTAGTCCTTCCCCCCGATCTGCAAACATTTGTGTAGCAGTCCCCTTGGATCAAATATAAAATTAATATTACTCTTATTAAGCTCACCAATAATGAAAATTTCATGAGTACTTGGATCAAACACATAAATAATTTCACTCTCATCAAGCTTCTCTATAATGAATATTACTTGAGTCCCTTAATCAAACACATAAATGACATCCCCATCATCCCACACAAGACACATTTGAAAGCACGAAGAAAGAATCGATCCTCCATGTAACTCATATGCATATGAAGACTCTAATTTTCTATCTTAATAACTATGGTCCATAAAAATTACATCCACATAAACTGCTTCATCATCTTGCCGACCTCCTTGATACCTGTCTTCAAGCTTCATCACATCTTTTTCACAACCTGCAAGTCTTGCATTAAAATCTTGTCTGCATCCAAAAAAGAAAACCAAGCAGTTCTTCAAGCTCTTTTGCATCCCGTAGGCATATACAAACCAATAAGCACAATTACTTCCCTTTCCCTAATCTCTATAAGCCAAAAGAACTAATCACGCCGTAAGAGTCCCATATTACTTTTGCAAATTGGCAACCATATCAACACTCAATTGAGATGAGGAGAAAGAGATGAGTTAGATACTATGCATCTCAATATAAATATAATATCATAGTAGCCCATTTTATGTGCCACTAAACTGAAGGGAGTGCATTTAATCAATCCATTTAATGAGTACATTTAATCAGTCCATTCAATCTTCTACTTCTCCTACACTAAAATGAACTTAACATATCCTTCTCTCCCTTCTTAGTTGTTAGCATCAAACAGAGATTAAAAACTTCAACTTTCTGACTTTTGCTTCTATTCTACTTCAAGGAAAATGTTTCTTCAATTGATCTCTTTACTTAAATCAATCACAACTATCATCATATAACTATTCACATATTGCATCATACCAGCAATCAAGAATGACTACATATAAATAATAAGACATTTCTACAAAAGTTATGGTTGCTACTTACCTACACAAAAGATGGGTCTTAGTAGTATCATTGCTTATCAGTTGTAGTAGTGAAGTATAAGTCTTCCTCTATCTCTTTCTTTCTCTCTCTCTCACTCTTGTTTGGGCACCAAACCAAAATACGATCCCAAACCCTAGCAAGAAAATCCAATTAATACCCTTATAATATGGCATACTAAATTATTACCTATAAAATCCAATTAGTACCCTTAGACGAGTATCTTTGGGACCCAGTCAAATCCATTGATACATCTCTTTCTAGGCTTGAATATTCACTACACATTGTGGACTAGCATAAACTGAGATGTCTCCCTACTCTTGCAAGCATCCAATGATAATATTTCCATATTTACATATACATACTCACTCAATGTGATACCTTGTTGGCTTTCAATTTTTGTGTCTTCATCTTGAAGGGTTTAAGTAGTAGCCTTTCATATTGACATATACTTGAAAGCTAAAATTCTTGGTTTGATAAAACAAAGGAATAATTCCTACACCTCCATTTCCCTTCATAAGTGGTTTGATGTCACAAAGGAGTAATGCCTAGACCTCCATTTTGCTATATAAATGGTTGTTATCTCGAGAGTATAAAGAGTGTTACACTACAACAGAAACGAGGCATAGACGCACACGTTAGATGCGCAAAGTCGGGCGCGTCTATCAGAGCATCTATAAATGCGTGTAAACTTGCGTGTAAATAGACGCGAATTTTGTGTCTATATATCCGTGCAAATAGAAGCTAATATAGACGCGCCAGCAGATACACAATTATTTAACCACCTAAAATTAGCAATTCACATAATTGAAAAATCAAAGTTAATAATTATTTAACCACCTGAAATTGATTCTTGAGCATGCACATGTGCGCATGATAAAAACCATAGAATTAAGAATACACATTGAATCATTGAATTTAAAAAATAGAGTTAATAATTACTTTTTCATTGCTCTCTACTGAATGGCAGTTCCTCCAGTTGACAAGCATGATATAAGTAATTAGCGGAAAGCGACAGAAACCTTACAATTAGTAGCAAGCATTGCAATATGTATCTCGTAATTTCTCTATGTACTTGAAGATGATAAAAGATACTTCCTTTTTATTATGGAAAATTCAATGCTTGCTTTAAAATTGACTATTGATTCTTGAGTATGCACGTGTGTGCATGATAAAAAGCATAGAATTAGGAATACACATATATTGAATCAATAAATAAATTAAGTATGCTACAGTGAATCATCCATCTCATCTTCAATGAGATCAGCCCTTGCTAAACTATCTACTTCTAGGTCTATGTTACCAAGAGGTAACGAAACAAATAAGTCTATCCCACTATCAGATGCCTTGCTATATTACTCAATAACTTCATCAATATCATTGACAATCACATTATTGTCTTCTTCTGCGTTTCCTTGAATATCATCACAAGGTTCATCTTGTACCATATCATGCAGATCATCCATTATGGTGTCATCATGCACATCATCATTATTCGTTGGATTGTCATCTGCTATCTCCATGTCGGTAATATTACCATATATTGGTTTTGAACGATTAGATATAGGGATGACATACCACCATCGGTTATTGTTTACCATTGGATGATACACAACCTGTATTTGAAAAACAAAAGCAAAAAACTTAAGTACTTATTATATTGTGTATATGTATCACATGTATATATATAAAAAAATTAGCCTTTGCATATATACCTGCTTGCATTATTGAGGTAGTACTAATGTGTCATTTTTGTTTTGGTGAAATTTTGTAGAGTCAATGATTAAAAAACCACTTGGATGACGCCTGATTGTACAATGCTCACCATTTGTTACCACTTCTTTAAACCACTTCACATCGAGTACATATATAAAGAATCATCTGAAGTCAAGCTTCAGAATATCTTGGATCAAGCCACAATAACCTTCCATGGTACCATTGGCAGTCTCGAAGTGAGCAAGGACACCACAATCTTGGGTATTTCTCTTTTCATCTATACGTTGAGTTCGAAGATGTTTACCCTCACACCAAAGTGCATTGAATAATGTGCACTAGTAGTAAAAGATAAAAGATCAAACATGTCAATTATTTATATAAAGTAAAACTTATAGAAACAAATTAATTGATAGTATGTCGCACCTTTGATAAGCAACGTCGTGCATATTCCCACTCTTCTTGAGATATATTAATTTCCTCGTCTTTTTCCATTCTCTCCATTTTCTCATGTAACCAATCTATGTCAATACGACGTGGGAGCGCATTTAGATGATCTGGAAATGAGACATGACGTCCATATCTAGTGCGAAATACTTGTGTTTTGCTTTTTCTTCTTTCCCTTGCTTCATTATATAGTGTCACCCATTTGCTCATAACATCACTATTGAGCACACAAAAACTATTTAACTTAACGAAGTTCTTCTTTTGTTAGCACTTTACTCATTCCTTTTCCTTGAGGTACTATAGAGGTCATCCTCAAGTCTTCATCATCTTTCCATAGTTGTGGTTGAGAGGGATGCACTTCAGCAAGATATTCAGAGATATAAACAAGGGATGATTGCATTAACCAACCCTCAGCCATGCTTCCCTCAGGCCGTGCTTTTTGCCTCACAAAATCTTTCAAGGTTTTCTTGAAGTGCTCAAGAAAAAAACATCCACCTTACATGAACTGCCCCACAAAGTGTGATCTCATCAATCAAATGTAGGAGTAAATGTAATTGAGTAGTCAAAATGGATCGATGAAAAATTTCCTCCACCAAACAAACCACCTCAATAGATAATACTCGAGCATCTTTTAATGTGTTTGAATCAATTTCCTTCGAGCTCACGTATCTGTCAAGATGTATTTGAGAATTGTTTATTTTTGTGTAGAAATTCAAAGATATATAATGAAAAAATACAATGTATACACATCTCACAAGCTCTCCCATCTTGTAAATGATATCACGTACATCTTTGGAGGCACAATGGGATATGCTAGTAGGAAGTACGAACTGAATGTAAACAATATTCATAGATGCAAATGATTAGTTGAGGAAAAAGTCATCATACCCCAAAGTTTACACATAGTTACGCCACTAATTACTATATTCATGGTTAGAGATACCCTTACTTGAATGATTTTGTGCCAATCGTGGGACTTCAAACCAGATAGTTGCTCCACACCTCTTTTCTTTTTCTTTATGAAGGCTCCCTTGAGACATCTCATACATCCTGTAGGTGTTTGAAAGCTATATATTTGTTCATCTAGCAATGACCCAGATGTGGATCCTGGTTCATCTAGCAATGACCCAGATGTGGATCGCATGAATGATACATTGGCCTCCTTTGGCAGGGGGGTCAATGCATTTTTTGGAGGTTTTCCTAGTAGGGAAGACTTCACGGGAGAGATGACCAGACACCTTGGCCGCTCTTCCACAACGGACGAGGTGTTCAGTGTCATGTCTGGGACGCCTTTGGCGTCTTTGCCTGGCACTACTTCCCAGACTCCACATGCAGGTACTCCATATGCAGGTACTCCATTTGTAGGTACTCCACGTGCTCCATGTGCATCGGCTGAAGCACAAGTATCTGCAGAAGCACGTGCATCTGCAGAAGCTCATGCGTCCAGCGAGGCAGAGGGCAGTCGACAGAGAGGGAGGAGGGAGAGTCGAGGGGGCAGACGAGGGTTGTGTGGGGGTTGCCTAGGAGGTGGCGAGCGATCACCCTCACCAGTAGATTATGTAGAGGAGGTTGTATGCCATTACTATAGAGTTACAGATGCTGGTGGCATCTTTCATGATGATGAGGGAACGGATGTAATGGCGTACATGAGGAGCGTCGTGCATGCGACATATAAAGATTGTTTCATTGCCTTCAAAAATCAGAAAAGCGGCTTGTGGCAGGAGGTGTTGAGGGTAGTCCATAGGAGGTACCCAAATCTTGAGGGTCAGCGATTCTCGGATGATTGGGGACGTACAAAAGTGAGGGATATGCTTCACAACAAAAGATCCCACCTCATGACACGGGCCAGGGACTCACTGCAGAGGCTGGAGGAGGGGTGTGGAGCCTACAGCCAACCACCTATGTGCCACCGCGTAGAGTGGAAGAAAGCCAAGAAGAAAGCAGCTGAGAAAGTGAAGAGTCGCCAGCATGCAGAGGCACGATGGATCCAAATGGAAACAATGGGATTGTCGCATTACGGATCGGGCGGCAGAGAGTCGTGGGAGACAGAGTTTGTAAGTATATTTTGATTTCTAGTTTTTTTAAATTTTTATTTCTTTAAATTCTTTATATATTTTCCTTCTATGAGATCCATTGCAGGCCTTGAGGATGTTTAGGGAGGAGGTTAAGATAGAATAGGAATTAACACCACCAAAGCTGCATTAGGGCAGTTCCACCAATGTGGAAGCTCCATCTAGATGTTTTGTTGACCAATTTGTACTTAATCAAGCTCCATCATAGGTGAATTGTCTCCATTCTCCCCCCCATAGCTTGAGTCCAAGAGCTCTCCTATTAAAAAAAAATAGAGAATCTTCATAAAAAAAGATCATATCTAGCAATAATAAAGAGAGAGTAGTGGGAATTCATACATTAGTACTACAATTAAAGATGATTTGAGGATGATTTAGGAGGGGAATTCTGTAACGTGTCCACTTGTTATCTTTACGATACGTCTTAGCAGTCCATCGAAAAGGATGTCTAGAAAGCTCCGCCCGGCACTCCCATGGAATGTTACGGGGTTTGCGATCTAGGACTTTCCGCGTCTACCATGTAGTGGAAGTATTCCGGCCGTTCCCACTTAGGACTGACCTGAATTAGGGTTTTCCCTATTGGTCATTTCCTAACGGAAACTAGCGTCGAACCCGAGTGAACTACTTTACGCAGAAACGCCAGGTCAAAAGCGGATTCACGCTGCACTTGGTTCAAGGAGAATGGGAAATGAGAGGGATGCGAAGCTCAACCTCTTTGCCATAAAGCTACGTAAATCGGGATTAGTTATAACTCTAGGTCAACGCTCTTATAGTTCGTTGTCGAAGGATTTAGGAAAGCAGAGTCGCAACCACAGAGGACCTTGATAAATCTCAAGATGGAAGATCAATCAAGTGAATAATCCAAAATTAGAGTCATCATCAAACTAGCCTTCAACTCTGAATCATGTAATTTCTAATAGCCACAAAGCAATTTCAGAATACATTCAATAAATTCTATCTGAGCAAAAACAGTTATAAATTTTGTTTTTCAGTTTATAAGGTTTAAAATGGTAATTAAGCAACTCTTGGAGATATACAAGGCTTCAGCTTAAACAATACACCCTCGGTCGCTACAGCGTGGAGGACAAACAGGGGAAGGCAGTGATCACTGGGCTGTTGAAAATGAAGAGACTCACAAGCCATGCTGGGGTATAAGGCAATGATTGAAATAAGCGTCAACCTCAAGATCATCTCTCCAAAACAAGGGCTTCAAAGTGGCTTCATGCTCTTTCCATTGTGGCCACCAAAACACCTACTGAAGTAGGTTGAAACTACAGCATGTCAAGATTTTGAATCCAAGCAGTGTGACTGATGTACACTCTCAACTATACCTCAGAACAGAGTCAAATTTGTTGTCACCCCAACCTTCATGATGCTCCAGGCTCGAGTTATATAATGGTTGTATTGTAAACGGTCAAATAACTTCCATCAATTTGTTGTGAGCTCTAGATTTTACCACAACTGTTGGTTTGAACTAATCTGGCCATGAGACTGTGGAATCTATATCTTCAACCTTATTATCAGTGCCAAATTAGTTGCTCTCATAGGAACACCAAGAAGAATATCCCAGTTGGAGTCTGCCCTGTAGGCATTTCTTGCTTCATCTCGCCTTTCATAGATTCCTCTGGTTACAATGTTTCAGCGCTATTCCATTCACTGCCAAACCACCAATACTCTCCCTTTGTTTGCATCTTCAGCATGATCAACATTGCTTCGTTTTTCTTCTTCAATTATCAGATGACTCTTTCGTCTTCTCAGCTTTCTACGGCATCATTATCTTCATAGTCGGCCTTCATCACCAGCTGGGATAGATGCAAACTTCTCCCTTCCTGACACAATCACCTCAGCAATGTCCTTTCCTTCCAATTGGCTCAGCAAGAACTCTTCGCGTCCATCACTTTAGTAACTCTGCAGCATTGTCCATCGTCTCCCTGCAGAAGAAGGCTTGCAGCCATGAAGGTGGTGGCAACATATCTACTTGCACTACTCGGTGGGAATGCCAGTTGTCTTCCTCATCGTCACTCTGAATGCTGAGCTTCCCCCCTTCCAGTTGACGACTTCCTCTTCCCAAACAGGATTCCCCCAGAATCAGGTGCCACTTACCAATCACATTGCACTCTTCCCAACTTCAGCATGTCTAGCTGCAGTCACAGGTTTTGTGACAATCTCATTCAGTCACAGCCAGCACTGTCTCTCAGACTGCCCGTCTTCTCCTTCCTCAAATTTCCACAGTGTATTCTGCAGGCTAGCCTTGTGTGCTTTTTCTTTCCATCGAATCTGATCGCTCCTCTTCCATTACTAATTATCACCTTCTTCTCTTTCTCTGTCACCCTTGAACCATGGCCTTGACGTCAGTCTTCGAAGTTGATCCTATCACAAATCACAATCTCCTCTAGCTCTTCATGATTCCATCTCTTCGTTGAATATGGCTTTTTATCATTTTTCTTTCCCCAGTCCTCTTCTATCTCCCTGTTTTCTGCTTCTCTCTCACCACAAGAGATGATCAGCCGAGACCTCCTTTTGCATGAGGCCCTTGGCACCGAGACAGTCTCATGGCCCTTCTGCAGTAGAGGTTGGCCTCCCAAGTTAGCACGAACCCCTCTCAGCGTCGTCTCCTTCCCAAGGTTGTTATCTTCCTACCTTCATCACTGGCTTCACCTTGTTCAGTCTTGTCGTCGAGTGCCTTTTCCCCCTTTTTAGCTTCATCTTGCCTTGAACAGATGAATCACAGCCAGCTTTTGTTTTCAAAAGATTTTCTTCCCGCTTTTTTTTACTTACAGTCCCCATGCTGCTATGTTCATCACGGGTTTTTTTTTTACTAAAGAGCTCCTTCCATTTTTAGTCTCCATTCTTTCATATGCCTCCATTTTTTCATATGCCTTTCTACTAGAGACTCATTTTTTATCTGTAAAAGGTCCATGATTGTTGGGTTATCACACCACTCCTCGCTTTCATTATCCCTTGTCCTTGAAGAATGGCATTTGGCGTCCCTTGTTCCACTAGACCTTATTAAGAGATGCATATTTGCCTCCAGCCTTGTTAGAGTAATCTTCTTTATGGACTTAACCAGCCTATTAAGAATCATCTATGCGGCTATTATAATGTAGAGTGTGTTTCTGGAAATGAGTTGTTTCAGGTTTGATCTCAGCACTGGATTGCTCTTCAATGGCTGAACTCCTCTTCAGCACATTAACATTGGAATGCTTAGAATCTCGTACATGTGAATTCTTAGAACCTCCTGCATGTGATGATGTCATTTCTCCTTCCGTTTGAACATCTTCCAATCCTTACTACCTTCCCACAAATATATTCATTTCCAAACCCTTCTCTACTATGCTAGCACGCAAAATAAGAATGCAAACACAACAACTAAATATGTACAAAGTATCAAATCACACACACAACTTTTGGGTGGTTTTCACACCTCGAATGCGCAGCAATACGACATCCACCCCCTCTAATCCTGCGCATCCTCCGGATGGGCCAACTACCCATGATCCTTATCATCAAGTTCCATAAACAGATCAATCTCTTCGTTATGCATTTCCGGTATATCAACAAGATTATCTGTCATATCATCTGTCTCTTCCATTGAAGTTTCTTCTCGTTGCTCTTCTCTTGAAAATTCTTCCAATGCATAATCCTCATCATCTCTTTTCTTGAAAATCTTGATTATTTTTCCAGCAATAGGGACTCTAAGCACTGTCCCATCCAATTCTGTCAGCTCATATGTTGCATTATCAAAGACATGTCTGACTATGTACGGCCCAAACCATCTTTTCACCATCTTTCGAAGTGCAGTATGCTGATTTTCAAGGCTGCTATCAAAGACCAATACCCAATCTCCCTCTTCTATTGCTCTAGGCCGTAAGCGATGCCTGTTGTCAAACCTGTCCTTATTTCTTAGTCTAGCAACCTTCAACCTATCAATAGCTAGCTGAATATCCTCAGGTCTCCTCTCCAACTGTCAAATCGGAAGAGCTAAAAGCTCCTCTCTTGTCAAATCCTCCTGCCAAGGTAAAACTGACCAAGTCAAAGCACAAGTCTCAGTCGACATAACCGGTTTCTGACCATACATCAACTCTGCAGGCATATATCCTGTGGTAATACTATGAGTCGTACGATCAACCCACAAAGCAAATGGTAGAAGTCTTGGCCATTCTCCAATCCGTCCTCTACATTCTTTGGCTAATGCTTTCACTATCGGCGGATGTCCTCTTTTACTCTTCCCATTTCCCTCTGGATTAGCTGTGGTTAAAGCCAACTTGATTCCTAGCTGAGAGAAAAACTCCCTAGCTTCATCTGCATCCAATTCACCACGATCCGCAGTGATCTTACCCACACAACCATACCTGCAAAACATTTCCTCCAATAAGAACTTACACACTGCACTAGTGGTCTTCGTTCTCAAAGATCTGCCCTCAACATGATTGGTAAGATCCTCTCTAGCCAAAACAATGTACCTCATCTGCCATAGACCCATAGGCATGATAACCAAATCAACTATCCACTTATAATGAATGCATAGCGGATAGGTCGGATGAAGCTCATCTCGATGACGCACTACCGAATACATCTGGCAGTCTCTGCAAGTCTCAACAAAGTGAGAAATATCTCTATACATGCCTTTCCACCAATATTTCTCCTTGATTTTCTCATAAGTAGCCCACACTCCTCTATGACCAGCCCAAGGACTCTCATGAAACTCCCTCATCACCTGTAACTGTGTCTCTCTATCGTAGACAACCCGCAAAGGTAATCTGCCTCTTTTCTTCAGATGCTTCCAAAGAAATCCGTCCTTGAGAAAATAACCATAGGCTTTCCTTCTGATCTTCTTGAACTCTTCATCTGTCCATTCATCTCTTTTGCTTAATGTACTAAGGTACCTGCCAATCTGCAACCAATCTCCAACATAGAGTTCTTCTATGAAAGCCACAATCATAGACATGACAAACATGATCAACCATAGTGGCTCAAATTTCTGCATCATCCTCTTCTACAAGTAGAGTCTCCTCATCATCATATCTGGCTCTAGACAACATATCTGCCACTGGATTATCCTTCCCTGCTATGTGTTTAAATTCGGGATTTAATGACTTGATGTATGCAATCCATCTCAACATAGCTATATCCGAAGTAGAGCAACTCGTGATCATACCAATCAATGGCAAGCAATCTGTCTCTACCACAACTGAAGCTCCAATAAAGTACTCCTTGTCACATTTGAGAGCCGTAAAAATCCCCAGTAGCTCCCTCTTGATTTGCGGATATCTCCTCTGTCTCTCGTTTAAGACATTCGCCCCAAAACGAATAGCATACCTATTTCCATTTGCATCATCTTGACCCACAGCCCAACCTATGCCAATTGGACTAGTGTCAACTATCAATACAATAGGCTTTCCACAATTATAATCCGCTTTCCTGAGAGTAGGAGCATTCTGCAATAACTTCTTCAATTTCCGCATGGCTCTAGTGTGACTCTCATCCCAATAGAATTTTTGCCCCTTTCGAAGCAGCTAATATAAACAATCTGCTATGTGTGCAAAATGAGGTATCCAAATCATATAAAACACACAAGCTCCAATGAATCTCCATACTTCTGAAGTGGTAGAACAATACTCCGCAATCTTGCCTATAGCATTCACCTTATCAGGTGAGGGTTTCCTGCCATAAAATCCACACATATGTCCAACAATGACAACCTCATTCACTCCAAAAACAGATTTTTGCCCTGAAAGTGTCAAGTTCACTTTTTCTAACCTGACCAAAATCTTCTCACATGCTGAAATATGATTAGCCACAAAGTATCTGCATCCCTGCTCATTTAGACTCTCATTCTTCTCTTCTTCTACACACCCCTTAATGGGCACATCATCCAAGAAAGGCATGGTAAGCTGAGGTATGTAATCACAAGGACCTTATGCATAGCATTCATCATATGCGCAACAGAATTAGTGGCACCTTGAGGCAAGGTACACATCCTGACAAGCCCAATAGGAGTTCTCATGGTGGTTATGTCCCTGCTTTCCAAAGCCAGCTGAAACTGATCATATCCTGAATACAAATCACCTAAAGAATAGATGGCACGTCCAGCAAATGCCTCTGTAAACTCATCCACAACTGGACCTATACCAACATTCCTGATAGTAACTCTGTTCACTGACTGTATGTCCTGAATAAATCCGAGAGTACCATTCTTCTTTGGAACTGTAAACCACCTTGTTTGAGTATGGTGCAGATGAACGGTCAAGGATTCCCATCCTGATTTTCTCATTCAATAAATCAATCAGCTTTGGCAAGTGTGCTTTAGGCACTGGAATAGGTCGGAGATTCCATGGGATATGAGGAATAGTAAAACTGACCATAGGAGCAACAATATCAGGATTCACATATCCAATCTCATGTGGGAAAAAAGCAAATGCCCTTCCATGACGCTCAAGCATCTCTTGAAAGCATTGCTTCTCTATGGGTAGCAAGAAATCACCATTTCCAATTTTCAATTCAGCAAGAGTCTCTGCTGAAAATTTATGACCAATATGCTCCGGATTCCTCAAAATTTGCTGTTTAGCAGCCCTCTCTATTTGCTGATCACTGTCAGGTGGAAGCAGTACAACAACCGGCTTCACCTTCTTATCCACAGTTTTGTATTTCGTGTCAACCCTGGCTTCATTATGCTATTCTATATTACACATATCTTGCTGTAAATCAGCAATTCTACACTCCAATGGCTGAATATCCTCAGCCCTCTGCTCTATGGACTGCATAGGAACAGCCCTAAACTCTGAATGCTGAAATATTTCAGCAGTAAACTCTGTTGGCTGAAAGTTTTCAGCCCTTTGTGTCTCTAAAAGCTCATCATAACCAACTGGAAACTCTGTTTGCTGAATTTCTTCAGCACTTAACACTCTTCGCTGAGTTACCTCAGCCTCTGACTCAATCTGTGACACAAAATCTGCAATTTCATGAAACGTGTCCAGGGATTGCACTAATACATTACTGTGACAATTCTGCATATCGGTTTTCAGCATATCTCTCATCTCTGTCATCGTATCTGCACAAATCACACTGTCATACATCCCATCTATGTGTTCATCCTCCTCCAAAATTCCTGCATTTTTCAAATTTTTCTCCTTCCTACATATATACTGCCTGGCAGCTCTAGGCAACCTAGAAGTCTTCTGATAACTCATCGAATTGTTTGCTGAAATCCCAACAAAAACGGAGGAGAAAACACCGCTGCCAGGAGGCGAGAACTCCAATATCCTCTCCTCTATACCACTGTCGTCTTGCGAAATGGCGGTACCTAATGAAAACCCGAATCCCTCACAGTGGGCAAAGGTGCATCTCTGAGAGTATCCCTGTTTCTAACATGGTTTACACATACAGTCATAAACTGAACTGCTCTCATACCATATTTACTGTGAATCCGTGCATAAGCAAATCCATCATCCATGACCTTTGTTTCCATGCGCATCTCTGTGATGAATGGCTGACCAAGAATTATGGGATAAGAGCATGAATCCTGCACAAAGAAATGAAAATCCTCCTCTACATCACCAATACAAAACCCAGACACTAGGACATGCAGCATACAAATCACTTGCAGTGTTATTGGCGGCTCTCATATGCCACCCATGCTCTACATCCATAGGCCATCTGTTACTCTCATAAACTCCACGAACTATGAGATTAATCTCTGAACCATGATCCACCAGTGCAAGATAAGGCACTTGTTTCTCTCCAATCTTTACCATCGTCTCTGTAGTTGCCCTAGCCCAATGGCTCCGCGAAAAGTGACTACGCGGTATCATGACAGGCTCATTAATTTCAGCGTAATGCATAGGCTGAACCCTCTTCTCTACCTGTGGAAAAATAGAAGCATTTTCAACCATAACCTCATCCTCATCCTCATCCAACTCCTCAATCAAAACTCCCTGTGTATCAATGGTAGACAATGCATGTCTTTTCCTCTTCAAAACCTCCTGAAACTGATCCTGAAACTCTCTTTTCCAGATGCCCAAAATCTTAGAAATAGTGAAAGTCACCTCACTGCCAAGTATCTTATCATTAAAGATTTTCTTCATGTCTGTAGATGTCTCAATATCGGACATCAATCTAGACCCTGGCTGCTTTCTCTCTCTAGGCTCTTGCCTCTTTTCTCTCTTTTGAGCATCTTCCATCTGTCGATCTGGCCCTGGTCTTGAAGACGGTCCTGCAGTAGGTGGAGTAACAAACTCACCCCCTCTAGTCTTCTTAGCTGCACTTGGATTTTCATCATCCCTTTTACGCTTCTTCTCAACAAGTACATCTGCTCCCTGAGACTTAGCCAAATAAGCATAAATAGAGTACCTGTCAACAGGCGAGTCCCAACCTGTCTCTGATCTGATGCTAGAGCTTGCACTAGTCAAAACAGTTTGCTGAATTTTTCCCTTATTTGCAGTCTCCATAGCATAAGTCCATAGCGCTGACTGAGTCTCTGATCCCTTCTCAATCTGGACTCCATATGCAGAAGCATCACCTCTAGCTGTCACATAAGAAGTACGCGCAGCCATGTCATCCACTAACTTCTTCATTCCACCTTTACCAAAGTTGGTAGCAAGTGGAGCTCCTGTCTCAGTCAACCAAATCTTACCATCTTGTCCCCAATATACCAAATTCTGCCTCCTTGCATCCTGAAAAGATTCACAATCCCTGCAATGCTGATGGTCCGTACTATTGCACCAAATACATCTCCGATCTCTCCTAGGTGCACTAGGAGCACTCCTAGGTGCAGTAGGAGCACTAGAAGAAGTAGTAGGAGCAGTCGAAGCAAACTGCTCTTTTCCCACCAACTCCGCTTTGACTGACTCCAGTGTCAAATCTGTTATGCCTTTGATTATGTCATCAAGAGAGGTAGGCACCGATGGAGTGGATGGTTTTGGAGCAGAAGGTGTAGGCATCGGTTGTGAAACAGGAGGAATAGGTGGAGTGGAAACAGTAGGCACTGGCATAGGCCAAGAAACTGGCTGAGGAGGAGAAGAAATAACAGGGATAGAAGTAGGCATAGGAGCATATGATGGTGTAGGTGTCATGGAACCATTCTGTAGACGAGTCTTCCATATCCTTCTCTTGGTCAAAGTCGAGACTACATCCTGAGCATCCTGCCAATCTGTTTCAAGACCCATAGGCTTCGTGCGATCCTCAAGAAGCTCACCCAATTCTTCTTGAAGAGCAGGATCAGCAGCTTGCAAGAAAAGCTCAACTTTTTCAACATCCAATGCTCTTTGTTCAATGGCATCAAGCTAACTATACCGCTTCTCAAATTCTCGAATCAACTCCGAAGCAGCTAGACCTTTGTTTGGCATGTAGACCCACTCTCGGAATGACTGCCGAGTAGCCATACCAAAGTCATCAAGGAAGTATTCTTCTTTCAGGGCCTTCTTAAAATCTTGCCAATGTGTATTTTGAATAAAAAGATCAGTCACTTTTGTCCTCAAAGCGGATGTGACAAAACGAAGGAAGTACTTACTCATAAGTCCAGTAGGAACTCCAAAAAACCCCATCTTGATCTCATATGTCTTCAAATATGCTGAAATATTACGGCCATCAAATAGCTTCTTCTGATTCTCAACTGCTTCAATAGCCTTAGTCGCGCTGTTTGCATTCTCCTGCTCCGAATAGAGTTGCCTTTGCTGAGACAACTGTTGTTGATGCAATTGTTGTTGCTGCTGCATATACAATTGTGTTTGCTGATTTTGGAGCTGCATATACATGGACATATTCTGCAAAATCTGCTTTAGATCCTCTGTTGAAGTACTTGACGCAGCAATCATTGATGGAGCTGAAGTAGAGGCAGCTGGAATTGTAGAAGAGGCTGAAATAGAGGCTGAAGTATCTCCCATCCTGAAATTTCTGCGACGCTTTCACGTCGGGTTCACCAAAGATGTCGAAGGATTTATGAAAGCAGAGTCGCAACCACAGAGGACCTTGATAAATCTCAAGATGGAAGATCAATCGAGTGAATAATCCAATATTAGAGTCATCATCAAACTGGCCTTCAACTCTAAATCATGTAATTTCTAATAGCCACAAAGCAATTTCAGAATACATTCAATAAATTCTGTCTGAGCAAAAACAGTTATAAATTCTGTTTTTCAGTTTATAAGGTTTAAAATGGTAACTAAGCCACTCTTGGAGATATACAAGGCTTCAGCTTAAACAATACACCCTTAGTTGCTACAGCGTGGAGGACAAACAGGGGAAGGCAGTGATCACTGGGCTGTTGAAAATGAAGAGACTCACAAGCCATGCTGGGGTATAAGGCAATGATTGAAATAAGCGTCAACCTCAAGATCATCTCTCCAAAAGAAGGGCTTCAAAGTGGCTTCATGCTCTTTCCCTTATGGCCACCAAAACACCTACTGAAGTAGGTTGAAACTACAGCATGTCAGGATTTTGAATCCAAGCAGTGTGACTGCTGTACACTCTCAACCATACCTCAGAACAGAGTCAAATTTGTTGTCACCCCAACCTTCATGATGCTCCAGGCTCGAGTTATATAATGGTTGTATTGTAAACGGTCAAATAACTTCCATCAAATTGTTGTGAGCTCTAGATTTTACCACAACTGTTGGTTTGAACTAATCTGGCCATGAGACTATGGAATCTGTATCTTCAACCTTATTATCAGTGCCAAATTAGTTGCTCTCACAGGAACACCAAGAAGAATATCCCAGTTGGAGTCTGCCCTGTAGGCATTTCTTGCTTCATCTCGCCTTTCATAGATTCCTCTGGTTACAATGTTTCAGCGCTATTCCATTCACTGCCAAACCACCAATACTCTCCCTTTGTTTGCATCTTCAGCATGATCAACATTGCTTTGTTTTTCTTCTTCAATTATCAGATGACTCTTTCGTCTTCTCAGCTTTCTACGGCATCATTATCTTCATAGTCCGCCTTCATCACCAGCTGGGATAGATGCAAACTTCTCCCTTCCTGACACAATCACCTCAGCAATGTCCTTTCCTTCCAATTGGCTCAGCAAGAACTCTTCGCGTCCATCACTTTAGTAACTCTGCAGCATTGTCCATCGTCTCCCTACAGAAGAAGGCTTGCAGCCATGAAGGTGGTGGCAATATATCTACTTGCACTACTCGGCGGGAACGCCAGTTGTCTTCCTCATCGTCACTCTGAACGCTGAGCTTCCCCCCTTCCAGTTGACGACTTCCTCTTCCCAAACAGGATTCCCCCAGAATCAGGTGCCACTTACCAATCACGTTGCACTCCTCCCCACTTCAGCATGTCTAGCTGCAGTCACAGGTTTTGTGACAATCTCATTCAGTCACAGCCAGCACTGTCTCTCGGACTGCCCGTCTTCTCCTTCCTCAAATTTCCACAGTGTATTCTGCAGGCTAGCCTTGTGTGCTTTTTCTTTCCATCGAATCTGATCGCCTCTCTTCCATTACTAATTATCACCTTCTTCTCTTTCTCTGTCACCCTTGAACCATGGCCTTGATGTCAGTCTTCGAAGTTGATGCTATCACAAATCACAATCTCCTCTAGCTCTTCATGATTCCATCTCTTCGTTGAATATGGCTTTTTATCCTTTTTCTTTCCCCAGTCCTCTTCTATCTCCCTGTTTTCTGCTTCTCTCTCACCACAAGAGATGATCAGCCGAGACCTCCTTTTGCATGAGGCCCTTGGCACCGAGACAGTCTCACGGCCCTTCTGCAGCAGAGGTTGGCCTCCCAAGTTAGCACGACCCCGTCTCAGCGTCGTCTCCTTCCCAAGGTTGTTATCTTCCTACCTTCATCACTGGCTTCACCTTGTTCAGTCTTGTCGTCGAGTGCCTTTTCCCCCTTTTTAGCTTCATCTTGCCCTGAATAGATGAATCACAGCCAGCTTTTGTTTTCAAAAGATTTTCTTCCCACTTTTTTTTACTTACAGTCCCCATGCTGCTATGTTCATCACGGGTTTTTTTTTTACTAAAGAGCTCCTCCCATTTTTAGTCTCCATTCTTTCATATGCCTCCATTTTTTCATATGCCTTTCTACTAGAGACTCATTTTTTATCTGTAAAAGGTCCATGATTGTTAGGTTATCACACCGCTCCTCGCTTTCATTATCCCTTGTCCTTGAAGAATGGCATTTGGCGTCCCTTGTTCCACTAGACCTTATTAAGAGATGCATATTTGCCTCCAGCCTTGTTAGAGTAATCTTCTTTATGGACTTAACCAGCCTATTTAGAATCATCTATGCGGCTATTATAATGTAGAGTGTGTTTCTGGAAACGAGTTGTTTCAGGTTTGATCTCAGCACTGGATTGCTCTTCAATGGTTGAACTCCTCTTCAGCACATTAACATTGGAATGCTTAGAATCTCCTACATGTGAATTCTTAGAACCTCCTGCATGTGATGATGTCATTTCTCCTTCCGTTTGAACATCTTCCAATCCTTACTGCCTTCCCACAAATATATTCACTTCCAAACCCTTCTCCACTATGCTGGCACGCAAAATAAGAATGCAAACACAACAACTAAATATGTACAAAGTATCAAATCACACACACAACTTTTGGGTGGTTTTCACACCTCGAATGCACAGCAATACGACATCATGTTCTTTGAACGATCTTCCCACTGCCCATCTTGATTGAGAAAAGTTCTCGGCCAACCGGGACCACCCATTCATAGGACGGACCTATGGCCACATCCATCGCACTTTCCTCAGGTTGTTTTAGTTATTTAATTACCTAGCACATTTAGTTGGACATGTATTAATCAGCTTTCTTAATTAACCTGTTAGGCACTGGTTCCTTCACGTAATCATAGCACTTGACATAGAAAAGCAATGTCAAACAAGTTCCTTTTTAACAGGTTATCATATTTATCTTTGAAATACATAAAGTCCAGCCCGTAGGCTTATCCACAATCCGCCCGAAGGCTATCTAGCAATCCACAGGGATCACTAATCCAAGTTTCCGCCGATAGACTAGTATGCGGGCCTCGAGATCCAATCCCGAGTCACGTTAGCCTCTTGTGCAGGGCCCAGAAGAGATGCTATCTAGGGAGTCGAGCTCGCCATAATCAGCGGGCACACAGGGTACCAATCCAACTTCGTGGAATAATCTTCAATTAGGCATCGATGCTAATATCAAGCAGGGCAGGTGGTTGAGAAGCAAGGGTGTGAGGATGATGAAGACGAAGGTGGGAGAGTAGATCACATGGCAACCTTTCCTCCAAAATCAGCTCCGACTGCCAAGGACTCCTGCTCCCCCTCTCGTGCTCGATAGTTACCCCCTTTTTAAACCCATTGTCCATGTTGGTTGTTTTCTACCTCTCTTCCCAATTTGAAGTTCACAGCTCACAAAAGCTTGGCACTGCTTTTTCCTCAAAAAAAGCTTAAGGATTGATTTGGATATCGTGACATCAATGATTACATCAAGAATCATGATGCCAGAAATTTCACATATAGATTCAATTACATACTCCTAGCTTCTTCTATAATCAATGCTTTTACGAGATGAGCTTTTGTATTGATAGTGCGGATCCGGTGATAATTATGCGCTCCTTGTAATTATCCACGGACAAGCTGGAGCTTTTTCTTAAGGAAAATCTTTTGTTATTATCAATGTATCTTAAGGTCAATGACTACGTCTTAAGCGGCATCATCATTCTCAAGAAAACACCAATCAGGTCGCCATTCAAGACGTCACGAGCCTCCGAAAGCTTACAATTATAAAATCTTTTTGTGTCGCCAACTTTACGCAATTTTGTCAACCTTCCATAATGTCATCTGCTTTATCAACCGAGTTCAATTTCATCAACATTTGCTTTTAGATTATCTTACTTTGTTCTTGACTTGCGGTTCTCCTCTCGAATGCATGAAAATTGTTTCTAATAATATTTTCAACCATAGCTGCATTTTCTCCTCTTGAGAATTAGCAAGTTCTTGCTCTCTACTCTGGAGTTGTTGAAGAGTTTCCTCGAGATTATTTTGAGCCTCTTTATTTTCCTGTTGTTGTCGGTCAAGCACCTCCTTGTCCTCATTCAACTTTGATGTTTTGATGTCAGCTTCTTCTTTTATCTGATTGTATTCTTGTAACGGATTCTCAGCTATGATCTACAATGTGTTGAGCAGTCCTTATCATTTACCTTTGACAAAATTGTAAACCAATATGCTGCAGATGCAGTTGATTGCTTCATGGCTCGCTTGAAAAAAACCAAAGGTTTTTGGATATCATACGATCAAAAGCGGATCACGTACTGAGAAAAGAATTAGCACGGTCTTCAGGGAAAATAATATCCAGTATCTCACCACAAACCATTACACAGGATCCTGATGGGTCTAATTCCATGACCGCATCTCTAGATCCTTCTCGCAGTTTCTTATTTTCTAAGTTATTTGCGTTCTCTCTTCTTTACGTTTCAAGGTTTCAGTATGCTTTTTGTCCAATTCCACCCTTTTTCTTACTATCTTCTTTTCACAAAGTAATAAATCCTTCATGAAAATAGATTGCTCTTTCTTCTTTTCTTTCATTTTGAGCTCTATTTGCTCTTTCTTTTGGTTCCCTTTAATTGCTATAGACCTCTTTTTCTGATAAGAAAATGCATTCTTTTCCTCTGCATGTGATTTTTGAACTTTGCAAATCTTCATAGTCTTTCTTGTACTTAGATCCAGATATTTGCTCAAAACGGGCAGTTAGCTCCTTTGGATTCTTGGATGCAATCGATTCAACATCACCCTAAAAGTCCAAGAAGTTGCGAGCCCTAATGAGGATGCCTAGAGGCGTCATTTTGGCATTATACTCATCCCATGTAATGAACTTGTTGTTGATCTTGTAATCACTTGATCGCGGCTGCATTAATGATTATTCTGGCAAAATGAAGCTCTTGGCTAGTTCCAGTCAGATACGCGAGCTTCAATGAGTAGAAATTTTTTGAGGAGCTATCGTATTGGCCTCTCAAAATTCTAAAAGGAAGTTTTTGGAGATAGCCAATGGGCATCAACATTGGTCCAAATTTTCTTTACATCTTTTGTCACATCCCAAAGAACCTTATTTTCCATGCAATGTGCCCTAAGAAGAAAATATGCTTTAAAACAAAACTTTGTGCTCATCCACTCATGATTCGAAATATGAAATGTCGTATCCATAATATGCAACCAATCAATCAATGCTCCATACAAAAATTATGAATCCACTGAAGAGAATGTGCTTAGCCTAACTACATGTGCTCATGCATGATGAAAAATGCAAACAAAAAGACACACAACGAAAAAATAAATTCCTAATTATGCTAACTCACCACAACAGAAACGAGTCATAGACGCACATGTTAGACGCGCAAATTCGGGCGCGTCTATCATTGCGTCTATATGCGTGTGTAAAAAAGCGTGTAAATAGACGTGAATTTTGCGTCTATATATCCACGCAGATAAACGCGAATATAGACGTGATTTCAGACGCGTAATTATTAAACCACCTGAAATTGGACTTAATATAATTAAAAAACTAGTGTTAATAATTATTTTTGCATTGCTCTCTAATGAATGGCAGTTCCTCCAGTTGACAAGCCTGATATAATTAATTAGCGGCAAGCGACACAAACCTTATTAGACAATTAATAGCAAGCATTGCATGTATCTCATAATTTCTCTACTTGAAGAATATAAAAAATACTTCCTTTTTATTATGGAAAATTCAATTTAGCTTTAAACTTGACTATTGATTCTTGAGTATGCACATGTGCGTATGATATTTTCCATAGAATTAAGAATACACATTGAATCATTAAGCGAATTAAGTATGTTAGAGTGAACGATCCATCTCATCCTCAATGAGATCAACCCTTGCTAAACTATCTACTTCTAGGTCTATGTTACCAAGAGGTAAGGAAACAAATAAGTCTATCCCACTATCAGATATATTGCTATATTGCTCAATAACTTCATCATCATCAACCACATTATTGTCCTCTTTTGTATTTCCTTGAACATCCTCGTGAGGTTCATCTTGTATTATATCACACATATCATCCATTATGGTGTCATCATGTACATCATCATTAATTGTTGAATTGTCATCTGTTATCTCTATGTCGGTAATATTACCATATATTGGTTTTGAATGATTAGATATAGGGATGACATACCACCATCGGTTATTGTTTACCATTGGATGATAGACAACTTGTATTTGAAAAACAAAAGCAAGAAACTTAAATACTTTTTATGTTTTGTATATGTATCACATGGATACATATAAAAAAATTAGCTTTTACATATATCCCTGCTCGCATTGTTGAGGTAGTACTAATGTGTCATTCTTGTTTTGGCGAAATTTTGTAGAGTCAATGATTATAAAACCACTTGGATGACGTCTGATTGTGCAATGCTCACCATTTGTTACCACTTTTTTAAACCATTTCACATCCAGTACATATATAAAGAATCATCTGAAGTCAAGCTTCACAATATCTTGGATCAAGCCATAATAACCTTCCATGGTACCATTGGCATCCTCGAAGTGAGCAAGGACACCACAATCTTGGGTATTTCTCTTTTCATCTATACGTTGAGTTCGAAGATGTTTACTCTCACACCAAATAGCATTGAATAATGTGCACTAGTAGTAAAAGATTAAGATCAAACATGTCAATTTATTATATAAAATATAACTAGAAACAAATTAATTGATAGTATGCCTCACCTTTGATAAGCAACCTCGTGCGTATTCCCACTCTTCTTGAGATATACTAATTCCCTCCTCTTTTTCCATTCTCTCTATTTCCTCATGTAACCAATCTATATCAATATGACGTGGGAGAGTATTTAGATGATCTGGAAATGAGACATTATGTCCATATCTGGTGTGAAATGCTTGTCTTTCGCTTTTTCTTCTTGCCCTTGCTTCATTATATGGTGTCACCCATTTGCTCATTATATCACTATTGAGCACACAAAAACTATTTAACTTACGAAGTTCTTGTTTTGTTAGCACTTTACTCCTTCCTTTTTCTTGAGGTATTATAGAGGTCATCCTCAAGTCTTCATCGTCTTTTCATAGTCGTGGTTGAGAGGGGTCCACTTCAGCAAGATATTTAGAGATATAAACAAGGGATGATTGTACTAACCAACCCTCAGTCATGCTTCACTCAAGCCATACTTTTTGCCTCACAAAATCTTTCAAGGTTTTCATGAAGCGCTCAAGAAAAAACATCAACCTTGCATGAACTACCCCACAACAGTGCGATCTCATCAATCAAATGTATGAGTAAATGTAATTGAGTAGTCAAAATGGAGTGAGAAAAAATTTCCTCCACCAAACAAACCACCTCAACAGATAATACTCGAGCATCTTACAATGTGTTTGGATCAATTTCCTTCGAGCTCACGTATCTCTTAGGATGTATTTGACAATTGTTTATTTTTGTGTAAAAATTCAAAGAGGTTCACTACATGATGTATGCAATATATAATGAAAAAATGCAATGTATACACACCTCACAAGCTCTCCCATCTTGTAAATGATATCACGTACAACTTTGGATACACAATGGGATATGCTAGTAGGAAGTAAGAACTAAATGTAAATAATATTCATATATCAAATGATTAGTTGAGGAAAAATTCATTATACCCCAAAGTTTACACATAGTTACTCTAGTAATTACTATATTCATGGTTAGAGATACTCTTACTTGAATCATTTTGTGCCAATCGTGGGACTTCAAACCAGATAGTTGCTCCACACCTCTTTTCTTTTTCTTTATGAAGGCTCCCTTGAGACATCTCATACATATTGTGGGTGTTTGAAAGCTACATATCTATTCCTTCACTATTTTTTCCTCATTCTTTGATAGCATCCAAGGTGCATGGGGTAGCTCAATCTTTTCTATGGGTCCAATGCGTGGCCAGGCTCGTCTCATGCAACCAATGTTACGTAAATCCTCCCTTACATTGACTGAATCACGAGCTCCTATCAAGTAATCCCATAATGTAGATACAACATTTTTGAATATGTGCATGGGGTCCAATAGGTGATTAATCTTGAGTTCAGTCCAATACGAAAGACGAAAAAATATAGAGAACCTAACAAACAAACAATATATTATGTAAACAATTCATCATGCTAAATACTTTAAAGTCAATCGAGAGAAATATACTTCTTACCGACTTATGCCGAGTGGAGGGTGGATGTCCACATTAATCCATCTCTCCTTCCAATCTCGAATGGTTAGAGATTGTGGAGTCATTCCATTAGTAGGAAGAACATATTTGGGATGGTCAATAGGAAGAAATCAATGATTATTGTCATAGATAACCTTCTTTAAACGTGCCGGCCTAGAGGAAACTAGAGAAAGACCGCAAATAGGAAATGCACGATATCCTGATGTGGTTAAACCTAAACAAACAAGTGAATTAATAACATGAAATTGATTCAAGTCTTGAATTTCAAATATAGAGTTATATACATGTACCTGAACACTCTCCATATCCTGAAAAGTCATGTATGGTCCACAACAATATGGCCTTCAAAGTGAAATCTCTAGAGGATGCAGATGCGCGTGTATCTTGCACCTCAGTACCTTTCCATAACATTTCTAACTCTTCAATCAAAGGCTCTAAGTAAATGTCCATGTTTTTTACATTGTGCTTTCCAGGAATCAAAAGGGACAACATTACATGTCCCTTTTTAATTGCCATGGATGGAGGAATATTATAGTTCACCAATACCATTGGTCATACACTATATGACGTGCTTTTGATGCCAAATGGATTGATTCCATCCATACCTAAACCAAATCTCAAATTTCTTGGCTCATCTTTGAAAATGGACCACAAATTTTCTATATATTGCCATGCCGATGTGTCTGAGGGATCCTCCATTTTCCATCACTTGAACGATGACTAGCATGCCATAACATGAGCTTTTCAATAAACTTACACTTGAACATAAGTTGAATACGTGGAATAATCGAAAAATGTCGCAAAACTTTAGGAGGCACATCCATTGACTTCATCTCCATTTCGTATCTTGATTCACCACAAATAAGACACTCTTGTGCGAACTCATGAATCCCACGAAATAAGACACAATCATTGACACATGCATGGATCTTGACATAATCGAGGCCTCCTAGAGATGTCAAGTAATGTCTCGCTTGCTCTCTCTTAGTTGGAAATTTGTTTCCTTTTGGATGAATTTGTGATAATAACCTACATATATTTTTAAAAGTGAGTTAAAAAACCACCAATATATATTTGTGTCTGATTTCAAAATAGAACAATTAATATATGATTCATAAGCCAAACTGAATTGATACCTACTTCAATAACGCATTCAAACTGATATTACTCCATCCATAAATTGTTTGCAAGTTAAGTATCTCAAGGGATGCACGAAGAACGGAGTACGTATAACCTTCATACAACGGAGTAGATGACACTATATATAGTGGGTCATCTGGCTTCGTCGAGTGACCTTCTCCCTGAACCGGTTGCAAAAATAGATCGTGTACCATGTTATCCATAATCTCATCCTCTACAACTTGATGGGGCATTTCATGAGGGCTACTATCATGGTCGTTAGTCTCCACTCTTCTTGAAGACTCTGCCTCCTCGCGTCAATGTTTTGCAGCCTCTCGATGCCTGTGAGGGAGCATTTGAGGATGTGGCACCGCATCCTGCTCAACCACAAAAGGGAGATACATGTACATTGATATATATTTCAAACATAGACTAGCAATCTTAGTGTTAAAAACAATGAATACCGGTGTTTTTTCTCGGTCCCATTCTCCATACATGCTGAGGTGTGACATTGCAACTCGATGTGCTCGAGAAATACACCCTTGACAACAATCACACATACATTTAATTTTTTGTCGTAGCCATGCATCTCGATTATGAAGACGTAATGTTTCATCCTCACTTGAGGATGTGCTCGTTGACTCATCAGCATGCACCGCACTAGGTGATCATGATTAAACCTAATTCATGACAACATCAAATTTTTTATTAATATGTTTACATAAAAATTTTAAGGCATATTAATTATTCTAAGATATTCAATTTTAAATACACAAAACTTATCACAAATACATAAAAACTTATGATAAAAACTTACTATCAAAACTTATCTTAAATACAAAAACTTATGATAAGAACGTAAGCGCGCTAAATGTGTGTCTATGCCTGCGTCTATCTACGCATCTAAATACACGTCTATTAGCGCGTTTACATAAAATTAGATGCATATATATACGTAGAAATAGACACAAACGTCAAAATTCAAAAGATACAAGTGATTTCTTTTCAAACTGTGCCTTTCCTACATTTTTTGTGCGTTTTGGAGCTCGAGTTCAGCCGACATGCAGTCTACCTCCACTAGTCTCTTCATGACTCACCCCTTCTTTCACTTCAAAGAGACAAGAAGGGAAAGAAGATAGCTAAAGAGAAGAAAGTCAAACAGAGAAAGAAAGAGAGAACAAAAGAGAGGAGAACAAGAGGAACAAGAGGCAAAGAGAGGAGACAACAAGCAGCAAGTATCAAGGAAGAACAACTCACCAAGGAGAGGAAGAAGGGGAAGGAAGCAGCGCCACCACCTGTCCACACCAAAGACTTAAGGTGAGTCCTCTCTCTCTCTCTCTCTCTCTCTCTCTCTCTCTCTCTCTCTCTTTCTGTATTAGGAACTTTCTTTCTATGAATTTGAAGCTTTTATATCACAAAAAAATCATGGCAGTTGTTGGTCTGAGACTGGCCGACTTAGCGCATCTGAGAGTGCGTGTAGTTTTCAGAGTAGACACAGATGTAGACGCACAGCTATGTTTTCTGTTATCATGTTTACAGGCGCGTCTCTAAGCGTGTCTATTCTGAAAGATAGACATGAGTATACACGTGCCATGCTCAGAAAAAAGCTTTTGTTTTTTCCATGGTGGTACCGCGTCTCTGAGCGCATCTATTCTGCATACTAGACGTGAGAATGCACGCGCTTTGCTTAGAAAACAAAGGCTTTGACTTCGGGAAAGCGTCTAAGAGCACGTCTATTCTGCATCTTAGACGCGAATATACACGCACCAGTTTTGATAAAAAAGAAAAGCTTTTATTTCTGAAATTTTACAAACATGTTACACAATAGTACAATTTACACAATATTGTAGTTTAGCAAATTTGTCTTATTCCTGTGTTTTGTTTGCACATGTTGCATCCTGGTTCATTTAGCAATGATCTAGATTTGGAGCGCATTCATGATACTTTTGCGCAGTTCAGCAAAGGGGTCAATGCTTTTTTTGGAGTTTTTCCTAGTAAGGAAGACTTCATGGGAGAGATGACTAGACACCTTGGCCACTCTTCCACAACAGACGAGGTGTTTAGTGTCATGTCTGGAACGCCTCTGACATCTTTTCCTGGCACTGCTTCCCAAACACCAAATGTCCAAACCCCAATTGCAGGTACTCCACGCACAAGAGCTCACATGAATGTACGTCATAGCAGCTATGATGGTGTAGGTCAGGATATGGATGCAGTGAGTGGCACATAAAGAATAGGGCTTACTTCAATTCTTCAGCTTTTCTTTGCTTCATGCCAGGGCAAGAGGCTTTTTGAAATTCACTATCTACTACCACTTTGTTAAAGATGTATACCAGACGTGGAATATGCAGAGAATACTACAGAAAGTTTAAGTTATGTGCATGATTATTTCCTTGTTATCCATCCAGAGATTATAGTTTCTATGAGAGATGAGTAGATAGCTGAGATCACTCAACAAGAGACAGATTTTGCTATTGTATGTCAGCATACTGAGACATAGGCTGTGATTTTATGGTTTCCAAAGTTATTGAGGGCTGATATCTGTCAGTTGAAAGAGTTGAGGACTGATATATATATTGGTCAAGAGTTTCAGAGGTCGTCGGGATAGTGGATTCTGCAGATTTTTCTGGCACAATATTAGTGCTTCTGCTGCTCACAAATCCTCCCATCTTGCTTATTTGTATGATTGATCTTCTATCCTGAAATTAGTCAAGGTCCTCTGTGGTCATGACTTTGATTTCAAAAACCCTTCGACATCTTTGGTGAACCCGACGTGAAAGGTTGCATAAATTTCAGGATGGGAGATACTTCAGCATCAATTTCAGCCTCTTCTACAATTCCTGCTTTGTCCTCTACTTCAGATCCATCATTGATTGCTACTTCAAGTACTTCAACGGATGATTTAAAGCAGATTTTGTAGAATATGTCTATGTATATGCAGCTTCAAAATCAGCAAACACAATTGTATATGCAGCAACAGCAACAATTGCATCAACAACAGTTGTCTCAACAAAGGCAACTGTATTCGGAGCAAGAGAATGCAATCAGCGCGACTAAGGCGATTGAAGCAATTGAGAATGAGAAGAAGCTATTTGATGGCCATAATTTTTCGGCTTATTTGAAGACGTATGAGATCAAGATGGGATTTTTTGGAGTACCAGCAGGACTTATAAGTATTTCCTTCGTTTTGTCACACCCGCCTTGAGGACAAAAGTGACTGATCTTTTTCTTCAAAATTCACATTGGCAAGATTTTAAGAAGGCCCTGAAAGAAGAGTATTTCCTTGAGGACTTTGGGATAGCTACACGGCGGCCATTCCGAGAGTGGGTCTACATGCCAAACAAAGGTCTAGTTACTCTTCAGAGTTGATACGAGAATTTGAAGAGAGGTATAGTCAGCTTGATGCCATTGAACAAAGAGCATTGAATGTTGAGAAAGTTGAGCTTTTCTTGCAAGCTGCAAATCCTGCTCTTCAGAAGAATGAGGAGAGCTTCTTGAGGATTGCACGAATCCTATGGGTCTTAAAACGGATTGGCAAGATGCCCAGGATGTAGTCTCAACTTTGACCAAGAGGAGGATATGGAAGACCCGCCTACAAAATGGATCTATGACACCAACACTGTCTTCTGCTCCTATGCCTACTTCTACCCCTATCATTTCCTCTCTTCCTCAGCCTGTTTCTTGGCCTATGCCAGTGCCTACTGTTTCTACTCCTCCCGTTCCTCCTGTTCCAAGACTGATGCTGGCTCCTTCTGCTCCAAAACCATCCGCTCCGTCGGTGCCTTCCTCTCTTGATGACATAATCAAAGGCATAACAGATTTGACACTGGAGTCAGTTAAAGAAGAATTGGTGGGAAAACTGAAAGAGCAATTTGCTTCGACTGCGCCTACTATTTCTTCTAGTGCTCCTACTGCACCTAGGAGTGCTTCTAGTGCACCTAGGAAAGATCGAAGATGTATTTGGTGTGATAGTACGGACCATCAGCATTGCAGGGATTGTGAATCTTTTCAGGATGCAAGGAGGAAGAATTTAGTATTTTGGGGACAAGATGGTAAGATCTGGTTGACTGAAACATGAGCTTCGCTTACTACCAATTTTGGGAAAGGTGGAATGAAGAAATTAGTGGATGACATGGCTGCGCGTACTTCTTATGTGGCAGCTAGAGGCGATGCTTTTGCATATGGAGTCCAGATTGAGAAAGGATCAGAGAATCAGTCAGCATTATGGATTTATGCTATGGAGACGGCAAACAAGGAAAAAATTCAGCGGGCTGTTTTGACTAGTGCAGGTTCTAGCATCAGATCTGAGACAGGTTGGGATTCGCCTGTTGCAGGTATACTATTTATGCCTACTTGGCTAAGTCTCAGGGAGTAGATGTACTTGTTGAGGAGAATCGTAAGAGGGATGAAGAAAATTCAAATGCAGCTAAAAAGACTAGAGGGGGTGAGTTTGTTACTCCACCTACTGCAGGACTGTCTTTGAGGCCAGGGCCAGAACAACAGATGGAAGATGCTCAAAAGAAAGAAAAGAAGCAAGAGCCTAGAGAGAGAAAGCAGCCAGGGTTTAGATTGATGTCTGATATTGAGACATCTATGGACATGAAGAAAATCTTTAATGACAAGATACTTGGTAGTGAGGTGACTTTTACTATTTTTGAGGTTTTGGGCATCTCGAAAAGAGAGTTTCAAGATCAGTTCCAAGAAGTCCTGAAGAGGAAAAGACATGCATTGCCTACTACTGGTACACAGGGAGTTTTGATTGGGGAGTTGGATGAGGATGAGGATGAGGTTATGGTTGAGAATGCTTTTGTTTTTCCACAGATAGAGAAGAGGGTTCAGCCTATGCATTATGTTGAAACTGATGAGCCTGTCTTGATACCGCGTAGTCACTTTTCGCGGAGTCATTGGGCTAGGGCAACTATAGAAACAATGGTAAAAATTGGAGAGAAACAGGTGCCTTATGTTGCTTTGGTGGATCATGGTTCAGAGATTAATCTCATAGTTCGTGGAGTTTATGAAAGTAATAGATGGCCTATGGATGTAGAGCATGGGTGGCGTATGAGAGCCACCGACAACACTGCAAGTGATTTGTATGCTACCTGCCCCAGTGTTAGGGTTTCTATTGGAGATGTAGAGGAGGATTTCCATTTCTTTGTGCAGGATTCATGCTCTTATCCCATAATTCTTGGACAGCCATTCATCACAGAGATGCGCATGGAAACAAAAGTAATGGATGATGGGTCTGCTTATGCACGGATTCACAGTAAAGATGGTATGAGAGCAGTTCAGTTTATGACTGTGTGTGTGAACCATGTTAGAAACATGGATACTCTTAGAGGTGCACCTTTGCCCACTGTGAGGGATTTGGGTTTTCATTAGGTACCGCTGTTTCGCGAGACGACAGTGGTAGAGAGCAGAGGAGAATTGGAGTTCTCGCCTCCTGGCAACAGTGTTTTCTCCTCTAGTTTTGTTGGAATTTCAGTAAACAGTTCGATGAGTTATCAGAGGACTTCTAAGTTGCCTAGAGCTGCCAGGTAGTACATATGCAAGAATGAGAAAAATTTGAAAAATGTAGGTATTTTAGAGGATGATGAGCATATAGATGGGATGTATGATAGTATGATTTGTGCAAATTCGATGACAGAGATGGAAAATATGCTGAAAACTGATATGCATAGTTGTCACAGTGTATTAGTGCAATCCCTGGACATGTTTCATGAAATTGCAAATTTTGTGTCACAGATAGAGTCAGAGGCTGAGGTGATTCAGCAAAAAGTGTTGAGTACTGAAGAAATTCAGCAAACAGAGTTTCCGGCTGATTATGATTAGCTTACAGAGACACAGAGGGCTGAAAACTTTCAGCCAACAGAGTTTACTGCTGAAATATTTCAGCATCCAGAGTTTAGGGCTGTTCTTATGTAGTCCATAGAGTAGAGGGTTGAGGATATTCAGCCGCCGCTAGAGTGCAGAATTGCTGATTTACAGCAAGATTTGAGTAATGTAGAGGATCATAATGAAGCCAGGGTTGACATGAAATAAATTGGAAATGGTGATTTCTTGCTATCCACAGAGAAGCAATGCTTTCAGGAGATGCTTGAGAGACATGGAAGGGGGTTTGCTTTTTTCCCGCATGAGATTGGATGTGTGAATCCGGATATTGTTGCTCCTATGGTGATCTTTACTATTCCTCATATTCCATGGAACCTCTGACCTATTCGAGTGCCTAAGGCACACCTGCCAAAGCTAATTGACTTGTTGAATGAGAAAATCAGGATGGGAATCCTAGAGCCGTCATCTGCACCATACTCAAATAGGTGGTTTACGGTTCCAAAGAAGAATGGTACTCTCCGATTTATACAGGACATGCAGCCAGTAAACAGAGTTACTATCAGGAATGTTGGTATAGGTCCAGTTGTGGATGAGTTTGCAGAAGCATTTGCTGGATGTGCCATCTATTCTTTAGGTGATTTGTATTCGGGATATGATCAGTTTCAGCTGGCTTTGGAAAGCAGGGACATAACCACTATGAGAACTCCTATTGGGCTTGTCATGATGTGTACCTTGCCTCAAGGTGTCACTAATTCTGTTGCGCATATGATGAATGCCATGCATAAGGTCCTTCATGATTACATACCTCAGCTTACCATGCCTTTTTTGGATGATGTGCCCATTAAGGGGTGTGTAGAAGAAGAGAAGAATGAGAGTCTAAATGATTAGGGATGTAGATATTTTGTGGTTGATCATATTTCAGCTTGTGAAAAGATTTTGGCCATGCTAGAAGAAGTGAACTTGACACTATCAGGGCAAAAATATGTTTTTGGAGTAAATGAGGTTGTCATTGTTGGACATATGTGTGGGTATTATGGCAAGAAACCCTCACCTAAGAAGGTGGATGCTATAGGTAAGATTATGGAGTATTGTTCTAACACTTTAGAGGTACAGAGATTCATTGGAGCTTGTGTGTTTTATATGATTTGGATACCCCATTTTGCACACATAGCAGATTGTTTGTCAGCTCCTTTGAAAGGGGCAAAAATTTTATTGGGATGAGAGCCACACTAGAGCCATGTGGAAATTGAAGAAGTTATTGTAGATTGCTCCTACTCTTAGGAAAGCGGATTATAATTGCGGAAGGCCTATTGTATTGACAGTTGACACTAGTCCAATTGGCATAGGTTGGGCTGTGGGTCAAGATGATGCAAATGAAACAGGTATGCTATTCGGCTTGGGGCGAAAGTCCTAAATGAGAGACAGAGGAGGTATCCGCAAATCAAGAGGGAATTACTGGGAATTGTTACGACTCTCAAATGTGACAAGGAGTACTTTATTGGAGCCTCAGTTGTGGTAGAGATAGATTGCTTGCCATTGATAGGTATGATTACGAGTTGCTCTACTCCGGATAAAGCTATCTTGAGATGGATTGCATACATCAAGTCATTAAATCCAGAATTTAAACACATAGCAGGAAAGGATAATCCAGTGGGCAGATATGCTATCTAGAGCCAAATATGATGATGAGGAGACACTACTTGCAGAAGAGGATGATGCAAAAATTTCAGTCGGTTGATCATGTTTGCCATGTCTATGATATTGTGGCTTTCATAGAAGAACTCTATGTTGGAGATTGGTTGCAGATTGGTAAGTACCTTAGTACACTAAGCAAAAGAGATGAATGGACAGATGAAGAGTTCAAGAAGATCAGAAGAAAAGCCTATGGTTATTTTCTCAAGGACGGATTTCTTTGGAAGCATCCGAAGAAAAGAGGTGGATTACCCTTGCGGGTTATCTGCGATAAAGAGACACAGTTACAGGTAATGAGGGAGTTTCATGAGAGTCCTTGGGCTGGTCATAGAGGAGTGTGGGCTACTTATGAGAAAATCAAGGAGAAATATTGGTGGAAAGGCATGTATAGAGATGTTTCTTACTTTGTAGAGACTTGCAGAGACTGCCAGATGTATTCGGTAGTGCGTCATCGAGATGAGCTTCATCCGACCTATCCACTATGCATTCATTATAAGTGGGTAGTTGACTTGGTTACTATGCCTATGGGTCTATGGCAGATGAGATATATTGTTTTGGCTAGAGAGGATCTTACCAATCATGTTGAGGGCAGACCTTTGAGAACGAAGACTACTAGTGCAGTGTGTAAGTTCTTATTGGAAGAAATTTTCTGTAGGTATGGCTGTGTGGGTAAGATCACTACAGATCACGGTGAATTGGATGCAGATGAAGCTAGGGAGTTTTTCTCTCAACTAGGAATCAAGTTGGCTCTAACCATAGTATACAATCCAGTAGGAAATGGAAAGAGTGAAAGAGGGCATCCGCCGATAGTGAAAGCATTAGCCAAAGCATGCAGAGGACAGATTGGAGAATGGCCGAGACTTCTACCATTTGCTTTGTGGGCTGATCGTATGACTCACAGTGTTACCACATGATATATGCCCGCAAAGTTGATGTATGGTCAGAAACCGGTTATGCTGACTGAGACTTGTGCTTTGACTTGGTCAGTTTTACCTTGGCAGGAGGATTTGACGAGAGAGGAGCTCTTAGCTCTTCGGATCCGATAGTTGGAGAGAAGACCAGAGGATATTCAACTAGCTATTGACAAGTTGAAGGTTGCTAGACTTAGAAATAAGGATAGGTTTGACAGCAGGCATTGCTTGCAGCCTAGAGTAATAGAAGAGGGAGACTGGGTATTACTCTTTGATAGCAGCCTTGAAAATCAGCATACTGCACTTCGGAAGATGGTGAAAAGATGGTTTGGGCCGTACATAGTTAGACATGTCTTTGATAATGCAACATATGAGCTGACACAATTGGATGGAACAGTGCTTAGAGTGCCTATTGCAGGAAAAAGAATTAAGATTTTCAAGAAAAGAGATTATGAGGATTATACATTGGAAGAATTTGCAAGACAAGAGCAACGAGAAGAAACTCCAGTAGAAGAGACAGATGATATGACAGATAATCTTGTTGAAATACCGGAAATACTCAATGAAGAGATTAACCTATTTGTGGATCTTGATGATAATGATCATGGGTAGTTGGCCCATCCGGAGGATGCGCAGGATCAGAGGGGGTGGATGCATAGTGCTGCGCATTCGAGGTGTAAAATCCACCAAAAAGTTGTGTGTGTGACATTTGTTACTTTGTACATATTTAGTTGTTGTGTTTACATTTTTGTTCTGCGTGGGTAATATACTAGAGAGGGGTTTGGTGCAAGAGAAACTTATCCGTAATGCTCTGGTTGACATGTACACTAAATGTGACATGCTTGTAGAAGAACATGGAGTTTTTGATAGATTGGTAACTCGAGATGCAATCTCATGGGTTGCACTCATTTCAGGATATGCCGATTATGGGCTTTGTGAGAAAGTACTAAACTGTTTCAAAGAGATGCAGATCGAAGGTATGCTTGCAGATGCTGTTACACTTGTTCTTTGTATAAAGGCTTGTGGCGATAGAGCAGCTTTGGAATTAGGCTGAGAAATAAACACTAAAATAGTGAAAATTGGGTTGGAAAGATGTCTTCATCCAGGCAGCACACTGGTGGATATGTATGCCAAATGTAGGAGCTTGCTTGATGTTCAGCACACGTTTGATTGCCTGCCACAACGCAATGAGTATTCTTGGAGTTCCCTTATCCTTGGCTATGTTGACATGGGGGATTTATCACATGCTTTCCACGTCTATCAGAAAATGTAAGATGATTGTGTTCAACCAAACAGTTACACATTCGTTGCCCTGTTCAAGGCTTGTGCACAGCAGAAAGATGTGGACATGGGATGGGTATTATATGGTGAAATAGTTTGAAAGGGTTTGGAAATGGACCTCTTCATTAGTAGCACAGTGGTTGATCTATATGCGAAATGTGGATTGCTCATGGATGCATAACAAGTGTTTGATAATCTCCCAGTCCATGAAGTAGTTTTGTGGAATGCATTGTTTCCAGGGTATGCATAGCATGGGCTTGCAGAAGAAGCACTCATGGGTATGCTGAGTGCATTGGTAGACATGTACAGCAAATCTGGCTTACTTACAGAGGCTCATAAGGTGTTTGAAGCCCTTCCAGATTGAAACATAGTTTCTTTGAATGCACTAGTAGCAGGCAATGCTGAACATGGGTTTGGAGAGGAAGTGGTGAACTGTGTGAAGAAGATGCAACTAGAAGGAGTTTCTCCAGATGCTGTGGATGAAACAGCTGATTGCTGAAGGTCATCAACCAAATGTTGTAACATATAGTCAGCTGGTAATGGCACTATGTTGAGCCGGTAGGGCAGAGCTTGCGAGGAATATGTGCATTGAGGCTCACCAACTGCAATTGTCTCTATCACGGGCATCATATAACGCTGTGATGGAAGCCTGTAATGTTCATGAAATTCAATATGATTTGGAAGAGATGGGAGCTAGCTTTCTGTCTCAGTCACCCATCAACTCTGCATGTGATGTTGTGAAGCCAGATTCTGAGACTGTAGAAGAAGACTTGTCTTCAATTCAGTCAGAGTTTGACATATCTGAACAGTGATTGTATGTATGCGTACATTACCATACTGATGACTATATTGGATTCGACAATGTCAATGCAGAATTCAAAGTTTCAAGATTTTTATAATCCATTATACTAACTGAGCTGAAGGAGCGTGCTTTTGTGTTACGGAATGCACAGGAAAGGAGCAAATTAGCCAGCTATTTCGGGAAAAAGCAAAAAGAAAGGGGACTTTGGAGAGCTTCGAATAAGAAAAAAAAGAGGAGGTAGCAGAAATAGGGAAAAGGAGGAAGCCGATGACATCTGTGAAAACGCATATGAGAAAGGAGATCGAATGCTAGAATCGGAGGAGAGAAAAAGCTGAGGAGGTTGTGGACAGAAAGGAGACAGAAACTCTGATAGAGGAATCGAAAGAGGTAGGTGGTTTGGGTGGCACTATTGGAGAGGAATCGAAGGATGTTCGTGATAAGGAAGCTGGTGATCTGGAAGGCAATGGTGAGGAGGTGATGGATACCAAAAATAAAGCCCAAGGGAAACCAATAACACATGACACATCATTGTTAGTGTCCAACGCACTAGTGGAGCATTTGTATCTCAGTCTTCATAAGCAAATGTGGAGGATCGCATGAATAGAGATGCTTCTGAGGATGGTGAAGATGCCGATAGAAACTGCAATTAATTCGTGTGAATTTTTTGCGTTTGGTCCACAACACCACTCCAAAAACAAGCATTGTTTTGTTTGCAACAAGCCTACAAATGGTGTTTTCAATACTGCTTTTGAAATTCTCAAAAGGGCATCAACAGGAGCAGCAAAAAGGTTATAGTCGAAGGTCTGCATACCAGGCATTGGACAACAAAGTGAAACAGAATTTTGATGATTTGTGGGTTTTCATCCCATTCTTGCATATAGCCCAGCATCTTCAAGAATCAATGAAGGGGAGGTCCAGATATAAACAAAATAGCTGATATTCCGTCAATGATATGATTAGCATTAGCTGGATGTGGATATCCAAAGGCTACCATTTTTTAGGTGTTTTGGCAATGGCCATAAATGCTTCTTCAAGAAGACCAAAGGCTTTCATCCAACTCTGCGAAAGCAATCCTTCCTTTGTTGATGGCGTTGCTTCAGAAGGCATACACACAGCTTCCCTCTCCCTCAGAATTTTCTTACCCGAGTATGCTCTTCCACAGGAATATGGGCACATAGGTTTATTTGGACACCTGCCCAAGGTTTTCAAGACTGTGAACCAAATATAATGCAAGGATTCAGCACAAGAGCTCACATGAATGTACGTCATAGCAGCTATGATGGTGCAGGTCAGGATATGGATGCAGTGAGTGGCATCCTAGAACATAGAAAATGTCCTTTTTTCCCTTTAGGACAGGAGCCATTCTTTGCTAAGAACAAAACCAGTGCAGCAGGAGAAACCATTTTCTAAGTTGCTGAAACCAATTTTAAAGAGTTGTTTTTAGAGTGACAAGGCCACTTATGTGAAGGCTAACACATTCAATGAGTTAGGGCGTCCGATGTTTGCTACTGCCAGTTTTAATAAAGGGCAACAAATCATTTCAACAATTGATCTGAGTATTGCAAAGGTGATCAGACCTTAAGGCCTTACTGCAAGAATCCTTTCCTGTAAGCATCCAACCACTTGCCTTGTTATCACCTTCAACGCTTCTTTACATAATCAAGCCCTGGGAACAGCTGAAAGTATTTTAACTCGGAGCTTCTATTGATAGCAAATATGGCTTCCTTCAAGGAGAAGAAGTATGCTTGAAATGTATTTACATAGATGGACAGGTATCCTGAAATTGGAAAGCCTCTTGTCACAGCTCCTATATCAAAATCCTATGTATTAGTCTTTTGTTACGGCCTTGTATCAAGCTTGTGCTTATCAAGAAAGCTTTAAATCTGTTTTATTATTATCCTTTCAAAGGTGTTTCTACGCAGCCCAGAGGCCGCTTGGGCTTCTTCATCTTGTACCTTGTATTTGTTATTGGCAGAAATAAAACAGAGTCTTGGCATCAATTTCTCATCTCGCTTATTCATTTGATTGATCTTCTACCTTGAAATTTGTCAAGGTCCTCTGTGGACGCGACTTTGTTTTGAAAACCCTTCGACACCGCATAGCGGCACAACAGTGCTAACTAGGGTCTTTGAAGAGGCCATTCGAGTGGATGACCAACTCAAGGAGAGGAGCTCTAGTAGCTCAAACCGAGACTATAGGCTAGCTTTAGAACCTTAGAAAGGGGAACCACATCCAACGAAGGATTGGTCCTAAGTAGCCAGCATAAGAGAAAGAGTACTGACCAGAACCATGAGCTTGTAGAGATGAATATGGAGATAGGAAGGCTACAAGAAATGGTGAGGAGGCCAACACGCCCACATATCCAATGCATGTATGGTGGCAGAAACTACATGCCAGGTGAGCGTGAGGACCCTAGGTTCTGACCTTGCACCAATTCCGGTAGGTTCGGTCACGATGACGTGCATTGTAGACTACCGAGACGACTCCCATACTCGCAACCTTATAACCATCCTTACCTAGGAAATAGGCTGCCAAATTTCTTTGGGAGGGGAGCCCCATTGGCTCTCCTGGTACCTGATGACACTAAACCAACCATTCTTAGGATGGAGATAAATCCCATAGGCATATCCTGGCCACCTAGACCTTTCGTAACCCATGCACCGAGCGATGCTCAAATCTACTATGTGGAGGAGCCGAATGACGATGAGCCCTATGTGAACCCTTACGTATCTCGTATGACAAAGAGGGCAATCCAATCCTCATGGATTATCTACCAAAATTGGTGTTGGTGATAGGTAGAGGTAGAGGCAAAGGCTTAGGAGGGCAGACTCAAGAACCGACTTCTTGTTGGATTTGCGATCACCCAGGATATATCTCCTCATGCTACCTCGAACAGGAGCAGGCTAATCAAGAAAAAACTAATCTTAGATTCCCAAAGTGTGGAATCACTCACTTGTTTTCTGCATGCCCTAGATGAAAGCCACCCTTTAGTACAGTGAATGCGCCATCAATACCATTGGGACTGTTTGGAGTTGAGACATTTGACAAAGAGGACACACCTATCTTGTTACACATCATGACTCGAAGCAAGCTGGCATATCACTGCCTAGACCCATCAATCTAGATACCCATAGGAAAGAAAGTCATACTTAAAATGGAGAGTGCTACAATAGTGCCCATAGGAAAGAAAGTCACTGATGCAGAGGCAGAGACATCTACTCCAAGGATTGATGAGAAGGAGAGTACTAGGATAGGTGAGTACCCCAATCCAAAATTCCAGCTCAAAGCCATAAAGAAGGTCAAGGATTGGGTGAACGAGGCTTACGAGCACCTTAAGGATGTTGAGTCCATCTTGGAGGACGAGATTGATGATCTCTAAAGCGGAAGCACAATAGCTTCGCCTCCACGACCAAAGTCGAAAGACGCATCTGCACCACACGCAGTGCCGCTTAGGTAAAGTTTAAACACTACGGGCCAACAAAACTCTTAAGGCCATTGGCCAAGGAACACAGGACTAGAAGAAGAGAAAATATCTAGCAATATTCTAACAATGCTAGTGACCACCTCAATGACTCTAAGCTTAAGAAATCTGCTTAAATAGCATTCCATGCTATGGCAAGAACTGAAGCAGAGTGGATTGAAGGACCAATGGAGCAAGGGGCAACTGACGTACACAATCATGATGCAGTAACTCAGATACCCAATCTGACGCTGCACTCGCTACATTAATGCTTTTTCAGAGTGCACAAAGATGCATGCAGTCTTGCCAGTCCTAGAATTAAGAGATACCACACGAAAAGGGATTGTGGACATGGGGATAGGAGTTAGTGTGCTTAGCCATGTAGCACTCCAGGCTTGGGATACCCCACCTGTTGACAAGCCGTTGAAGATCATAGGTGTCTAGTTTTATGTGGACTTCATTGTTATGAAGGGAGTGGATTACGACATCTTGTTAGGCCAACCCTGGATGCATAATGTGAAATCTCTAGAGGATGCAGATGCACTTGTATCTTGCACCTCAATACCTTCCCATAACATTTCCAACTCTTCAATCAAAGGATCTAAGTAAATGTCCATGTTTTTTACCTTGTGCTTTCCAAGAATCAGAAGGGACAACATTACATGTTCCTTTTTAATTGCCATAGATGGAGGAATATTATAGTTCACCAATACTACTCGCCATACACTGTATGGTATGCTTTTGATGCCAAATGGATTGATTCCATCCATACCTAAACCAAATCTCAAATTTATTGGCTCTTCTTTGAAAATGGGCCACAAATTATCTATATGTTGCCATGCCGGTGTGTCTGCAGGGATCCTCCATTTTCCATCACTTGAACGATGACTAGCATGCCATGACATGAGCTTTCCAATAGACTTACACTTGAACATAAGTTTTATATGTGGAACAATCGAAAAATGTTGCAAAAACTTACGAGGAACATCGATTGACTTCACTCCACTTCGTATCTTGATTTGCCACAAACAGGACACTCTCGTGCGAACTCATGAATCCCACGAAATAAGACACAACCATTGACACATGCATGGATCTTGACATAATCGAGGCCTCCCAGAGATGTCAAGTAATGTCTTGCTTACTCTCTCTTAGTTGGCAATTTGTTTCCTTTTGGAAGCATTTGTGATAATAACCTACATATATTTTTAAAAGCGAGTTAAAAAACCACCAACATATATTTTTGTCTGATTTCAAAATAGAACAATTGATATTATGATTCATAACCCAAACTGAATTGATACCTACTTCAATAACGCATCCAAACTGACATTATTCCATCCATAAATTGTTTGCAAGTTAAGTATCTCGAGGGACGCACCAAGAATGGAGTATGTACAACCTTCATACAACAGAGTAGATGACGCTACGTATAGTGGATCATATGGCTTTGTAGAGTGACCTTCTCCCTGAACCGGTTGCGAAAATAGATGGTATACAATGTTGTCCAAAATCTCATCCTCTAAGACTTGATGGGGCATTTCATGAGGGCTACTATCATGGTCATCAGTCTCCACTCTTCTTGAAGACTCTACCTCCTCGCATCGACGTTTTGCAGCCCCTCGACACCCAAGAGGGAGCATTTGAGGATGTGGCACTGCATCCTACTCAACCACAAAAGGGAGTTTCATATACATTGATATATATTGAGTAATATAGACTAGCAATCTTAGTGTTTAAAAAAAAAATGAATATCGGTGATTTTTCTCGGTCCCATTCTCCATACAAGCTGAGGTGTGACATTGTAACTCGATGTGCTCAAAAAATACACCCTCGATAACGATCACACATGCATTTCATTTTTCGTCATAGCCATGCATCTCGATTATGAAGACGTAATGTTTCATCCTCACTTGAGGATGTGCTCGTTGACTCATCAGCATGCACCGCACTAGGTGATGACGACGACACGATTAAACCTAATTCATGAAAACATCAAAATATTTGTCATTCATATGTTTACATAAAAACTTTAAGCTCACGTATTAATTATTCTAAGATCTCAATTTTAAATACGCAAAACTCATCATAAATACATTAAAACTTATGATAAGAATTCACTATCAAAACGTATCTTAAAAACAAAAAATTATGATAAAACCAAAATACCTGTCTATATCTGTGTTTACATACACATCTAAATTAGCGTCTATTTGCGCGTCTAAGTTCGCGTCTATACGCGTGTTTACGTAAACTTAGACACGCATATACACGCCAAAATAGACACACACGTCAAAATTCAAAACATACTTAAATATATTTTTTTCAAACTGCACCTTTCTTTTCCTGTGTTTTTTGCGGTTTTGAAGCTCGAGTTTAGCCGACATATAGTCTCTTCATGCCTCGCCTAGTCTCTTCATGCCTCACCTCCTCATGACTCACCTATTCTTTCATTTCAAACACACAAGAAGGGAAAAATGAAAGCCAAGGAGAGGAAGAAAGAGAGAACAAGAGAGAGGAGAACAAGAGGAAGAAGAAGCAAAGGGAAGAGACAACAAGCAGCAAGCAAGCATCAAGGGAGAGTAACTTACCAAGGAGAGGAAGAAGGAGAAGGAAGAAGCGCCACCACCCGCCACACCAAACACCCATGGTGAGTCCTCTTTCTCTCTGTCTCTCTCTCTCTCCCTCTCCCTCTCTCTTTCTCTCTTTGTCTGTGTATTAGGATTTCTGATTGCATTATGTATTGCATTTTGTAAATCATGAATGACGGTTGTTGGACTGAAATTAGCCGACTGAGCGCGTCTGCCAGCGCGTCTACATTTCAGTGCAGATGCAAGGATAGACGCGAAGAAATGTTTTCTCTCATTGCATCTGAGGCCCCATCTCAAAGCGTGTGTATTCTGCGTCGGAGACGCGAGAATACACGCACTCTGCACAGAGGCTTTGACTTCAGAGTTGCGTCTCCAGGTGCGTGTATTCTGCAGTCTACACGTGAGGATACACGCGCACACCAGAAGCATTGACCTAGAAACCACGTCTGACAGTGCGTCTATACTGCATCTTAGATGCGGATATAGACGCGCTCTGGAAAGGGTTGACTTTAAGGACGCGTTTGAGAGCGCGTCTATCCTGCATTTTAGACACGGTTATACATGTGCCAGCGCCAGCTCTGATAAAAAACAATTTTCATTTTCTAAACAATATATTTTTGCAATGATGAATGTGACAAATCCCATGTTTGTGTTTATTAGTTTTTTTATTTATGAGAAGCATTAGCACTTAAGTTTTATACTCAATGTCTAAAGAAAGCTAGATTATTAGCACTTTCAAGTGCCATGAGCATCCATGTATTTTTTCTATGGGATTTCCACACCTTCGTTTCACTTCAATGGACCTTAGTAAGTACTTGCAAAATACACTTGAAGAAAATGAAAATGTGTGAGCATCAAAAGCCTTCTCTTACATAATGATTCTAGGCTCACTGAATGATTTTTCATAATTAATGTTGGATTGGATCAAGAATTATGGCTCTTTGAAAATGTTTAGGTGTGGATAAATGTAATATATGATTTTTTGTATGCAAACAAATTTGTCTTTTTCATGTGTTTTTTTTGCAGATGTCGCATCCTGGTTCATCTAGCAATGACCTGGATTTGGATCACATGAATGATACATTGGCCTTGTTTGGCAGGGGGGTCAATGCATCTTTTGGAGGTTTTCCTAGTAGGAAAGACTTCATGGGAGAGATGACCAGACACCTTGGCCAGTCTCCCATAGCAGATGAGGTGTTTAGGGTCATGTCTGCAACGCCTCTAACGTCTTTGCCTGGCAATACTTTCCAAACTCCAATTGCAGGTACTCCACGTGCAACACCTGTACATGCATCGGCTAAAGCACAAGCGTCAGCCGATGCACGTTGTCAAAGAGTATACTGTTCATAATATAAATCATGGGATTGCTATGAACACAGAAGAACTTCACTGGGAGTTATATGAGGAATTTGCATACAAAATTCAGACATTGTTATCCAATAACCAACTTAGTTACATAAGTTCTTTTGTATTTAGCATATAATTTTTAGTTGTACCATGTATATTGATGAAAAATAAAACTATGGGAACCTACAACTTGGTCAGCTAGAAGTAATTAATAGTCTGCAGGATAAATCACATTGATTCAAGTACAAAAATATGGTCAGAACTCAAGAAAAATGCCAAAAGTTGCCAAAAGTCCACTAGGTTCACAATGGACCTGAAGTAATAGACTAAAGTGACCAGTAAGTGACCTGAGTAGGTCAAAAAGTGACCTATGCCTGAGCAGGGAGCAGCCTGCATTTTTTGGTGCAAAATATGAGCTACACAGCCTGCCCGCAACTGGGAAAGAGCTGGAGCTATGGTGTATGCTTTGGAGCATGCAAACTGGAGATCAACAGGACTAGAAGATGAAGATGTAAACACGGTGAGAGCTCCACTTATCTGTCCATTTGGCCTGACAAAAATGCATGTTATGACAGTCCATAAAAGGAGGAAATCTAAGAGAGAAGGATTCAGCCTGCTCTTATGCACGACTTCTCTCATTTTTTCTACCTCATTCTTGGTCCAATGAAGCCCGACTTGTACCCAAGTACTTGAGTGACTTTGGGGCAAGCAAAGGGTGAGGATTTTGAAGGTGTATGGGCTGTTATGGGCTGAAATAACCAGTCATAAACAGGGCAGCCCACTGTTCTTGTCCATTTTTATGAGCAAACAAGAGATTTATGTCATTGTAATGGAAGAAAATGACCTCATTTCATCATAACTTTGTTCATTAATGATTAGAGGAGCTTCTTCATGAGTTTATGCACTCATTTTGAGCTTGATTATGGGCTTGAATTTTCTGTTTTAAAACAGGGCTGAAGCTGAAATTATGCTCCTTCAATGCATTTCATGTACCATTGGCCCAAATCTTGAATGTATTTGAAGTCTATCAACATAATACTTGCCCCAAAGAGTTGAAATCCATCTATGTACTTGAAATAAAAGCCATTATAACTTGCATTTGATATTCATATTTGGATTGAGAATCTGAAAATATCCTTTATGTTATGGTGAATGTTTCCAGAAGTATTTGATGTAATCAAGATAGAGTTATTTATTCCATTCATGTACGCTAAATACATAGAGAAAAAGCTTGAATTCTTCTTCCACATCTAAATCATTTCTAAATCCTGGATCTTGTTAAACCCCAATCTATTTCCCTTTCCTGGGCTTTGAATCCCATACTCCTCTTCTGCACTAAGCCCCGGTGGTAGACCTTTAGCCCTAAACACGATGACAGTGGTGAACCCGACGTGAAGGGTCCGTTGCGGAAGAAGAAGTCCAATGGGAGAGTCATCAAGTTCGGGAGGAGATACCTTGCAACAGTTGGTTCGTCTGATGCAAGAAAGCCAACAATAAGAATTGCAATTTCAGCAGCAGTTGCAATTGCAACAACAACGGAGACAAGAAGAAGAGCGGATTGATGCTGCTGCCATTAAAGCCTTGGAAGTAGTTGGGCAAGAGCTCAAGCAATTTAATGGGCAAAATGTGTCTTGTTTTATCTGCCTCTATACTGACAAGATGGTCTTCTTTGGAGTTCCTCAACATGCCTGGAGCCGTTATTTTGCTCGTCTGGCTGTGCATGGTCTCCAGGACCGAATTCATGGTCTTTTCCGAAAAGACGCGAGATGGTCCATGTTCAAGAAGGCTCTTCGAGAAGAATTTTTTCTTGAAGATTCTGGCCTTATGACAAAGAAAGTCTTCATTGAATGGGTCGAAAGGCCCAACAAGGGTCTAACCGCCACTGCTCTTCATCGGGAATTTGAAAGTAGATTTGCTCAACTAGATCCTGACGATCAACAAGATATGGAAAGCCAAAAGATTGAATTATTTCTAAAAGCTGCAGATTCTTCTCTTCAAGAGAAGCTAACTGATCGACTTGAGGACCCTGGCTCTGAGATGGGATTGAAGACTGCTTGGAGTGATGTCACTAAAGTAGTTAATATGATTGCTCGAAGAGAGCGATTGCGCCTAAGATGGGGATCAACCCTTGCATCAACTGAACCCATGAAGGAGCCTATTCCAGATTCTCGACCTCTTGTCTCTATGGCCGAGCAACCAAGAAATTCTGCTATTCCATCTCCAAATAAGGATGTCATGGACGAGCTAATTAAAAGCATGCAAGATCCCCACCTTAATCTAACGAAAATTAATTATAAAGTGGAAAGGCTTGATGTTAAAGTGGAAGAAAGGGGACGGTCAACTGCCCAAAGACCTGTATGAGAAGGCTTCAAAAGATGCTGTATCTAGTGTGATAGCCTACAGCATGACAAGAGGGAGTGGGGTGCATTCCGTGAAGCTGAAGCACAAAAATTAGTCTTTTGGAAGGACGATAAAATTCATGCAACCAAAACCGGGCTTCCTCTTGAGCCAAATTTCAGCAACGGTGGCATGAAGAAAAGATTAGAGGATTTGGCAACAAGAATTGCCTGTGGGGCTGTTGATGCAGCAACTTATGGGCTGCAAATTAAGCCAACTAATGAAATTGTTAAAGCATGTAAAACTAATGCAAAATCTAAAGTGTGGATGCAGGCCCTGGACCGCATGGAGCAAGGCAAGGCAACTAAAGATGATTTAACCACTGCCAGTCAATGTATCCGAGGAAGAACCGGTTGGACCGAGCCTGTTGATTCATTATCAGCTTTTGCTCGGTTAGCTGAAATTAATAATCATGAAGACATGATAGAAGAAAACAGAAGAAGAGATGAAGATGATGCCAGTCCTTCTTCTTCAACTAAATGCATAACAAGAAGTAAACCAGACCAACAGAAGGTTGCTGAAAATCCTCCACTGCCAGGGTTTTACATAGGAGATGCCCCTCAAGCAAAGAAGACAGAAGGAAAAAGAAAAAGCAAACATCCCAGTTATAAGTTGCAGTCAAACATAGAGACCACAATGGATCTTAAACGGATCCTAGAAGAAAGGATTCTTGGAAGTAGAATTGAATTTACATTAGGTGAAATTCTTGGAATTGCAAAACGAGGATTTCATGATGTAATAATTGATGTAATTAAACGAAAAAGACAATATGTTGGTGAGGAAACTGAAGAATCTGTACATGCTTTTTTGCAAGCACTTCATGTGTATTTGCAGGATGAAGAGAAGCTGAAAACTCAAGGGATTTGATTGGAGGCAATCAAAGAATTGATTGCAGCCATAGAAGCCAAAGATGAAGACATTTACGAAGCAGAAACTAAAGAAGCCATTATGGTGGGAACTTCTCAATCTAAAGTGCAGCCCATGCTTAAGAAAGAAGCTCATCTTCATAATATGCAAGAAGAAAGTGATGCTCACTTTATTCTTAGTAGTCACTACTCCCATACCCATTGGGCAAGGGTGGCTACTGAAACCATTGTTAAGATCGGAGAAAAAGAGACTTCATGTATTGCCCTTATAGACCATGGCTCGGAGATTAATGTCATGTTAAGAAGTCTCTACAAGAATGGCGGATGGCCCATTGATGTGGACCTATGATGGCGCATGAAGGTAGCCAATAACTCTTTTGGTGATCTTTACGCAGCATGTCCTTGTGTACAAGTAACTATTGGTAATGTAAAAGATGAATTTCATTTCTTTGTTCAAGGTTCCTGCAGCTATCCTATCATTCTTGGACAACCATTTATTTCCGAGTCTCGTTTAGAGACAAAGGCCCTTGATGATGGTTCATCATATGCTCGGATAAGAAGTAAGGATAATCACAAAGCTGTCCAATTCTTGACCGTCTGTGTAAATCACCACGGAAATAGGGATCAATTGAGAGATCATCCTGTTCCTCCTAATGCCCGAGAATTTAAGGGTTTTCGAGTAGCACTGCTATAAGTGGAGGCTATGGCAGTGCATCATGTCATAAAAAATTGCCTCCACATATCAAGGAGGAAAGGCCAAAAGCTGACTTGGAGACTTTTATAGCCAGTAGTGTAGGCTGTTATAAACAGTTTTCAGCCATGAACAGGGCTGAAAGAATGTATTTGTGTCATATGGAACAAGAGCTGAAGCAAATTGATGTTTTACTTAAAGATGAAGAAATTTCAGGGCTATTTTATGGGCTGAATTATAATGATATAACGGCTGAAATTTATACAGCCGTTCATGCAGAAAATCAAGCTAAAAATCAGTCCATACAGGTATGTACATTGGATATGTATGACATAATTCAAGGATTTGCAGATTATGAAGCTTTTGGACAACCAAACAAGGATGAAATAAGAGTAGAAAAAAAGTATAAAACAATTGATAAAAAGGTCAAGACGGTGGCTACTCCTCTACCACCTGAAAGTGAAGAATTGGCAGAAAGGGTATCCAAACAGCCAAGCCTTCGTGATCCTAAAGATATTGGTCACCAATTTACAGCAGAAAGTCTACAAAAGCTGAAAATTGGTGAAGACTCTTTCCTCTTGCCAACTGAAAAGCAAATCTTCATGCAGATGTTAAAGCATCATGGCAAAGCTTTTTCATTTTAGCCACATGAAATTGGCTGTGTGGATCAAAGCATTATGGCACCAATGATGATATTTACGGTCCCACATATTCCTTGGAATCTTAAACCAATTCCGATACCAAGGGCTCATTTGCCTAAGTTATTGGAACTTCTAAATGAAAAGATAAAAATGCGAATATTGGATCCATCCTCAGCTCCACATTCGAACCGATGATTTACCGTGCCTAAGAAGAATGGATCTTTGCAATTCATTCAAGATTTACAGCCCGTCAATAAAGTCACTATTAGAAATGTTGGATCAAGGCCAATTGTTGATGAGTTTGCTGAAGCTTTTGCAGGTAGAGCAATCTATTCCATGGGAGATTTATATTCAGGCTATGACCAATTTCAGCTTGCTTTGGAAAGCCGAGACATTACCACAATGAAGATGCCTCTTGGCTTAGTCCGCATGTGTACTCTACCTCAAGGGGCTACGAATTCAGTAGCTCACATGATGAATGCCATGCATAAAGTATTGAGGGATTATATTCCTCAATTAACTCTTCCTTTCCTTGATGATGTTCCAATAAAAGGATGTGAAGTACATGAGAATAATGAAGAACTCAATGAATTTGGGTGTCGCAAGTTTGTTTCTGATCATATTAATGATTGTGCTCAAATCTTGTCTAAATTAGAAGAAGTCCATCTTACTCTCTCAGGTTCTAAATCTATTTTTGGAGTCGAAGAAGTCCTTGTGGTTGGACATATGTGTGGTCCATATGGCCAAAAGCCTTCTCCATCCAAAATAGATGCTATCAGCAAAATGCAGGAAATATGTACAAATGTTTCAGAGGTGAGAAGATTTCTTAGTGCATGTGTCTTCTACCTTATTTGGATACCACATTTTGCTCATGTTGCTTAAAGTCTTTATCAACTGCTAAGAAAAGGCCAAAGGTTTATATGGGAAAAAGAACATAATCAAGCTATTCGAAAACTAAAGAAAATGTTGATTTCAGTCCCCCACTTTAAAGAGGGCTAATTACTCTAATGGACAGCCCATTATACTCATAGTTGACACAAGTCCTATTGGAATAGGATGGGTAGTTGGTCAAGACAACCTTGAAGGCAATAGATATGCAATCCGCTTTGGAGCGAAAGTTCTTAATGAATGACAAAGAAGGTATGCTCAAATTAAAAGAGAACTTTGGGGAGTAGCAAGTGCATTGAAATGTGACAAGGAGTACTTCATGGGCACACACGTAATAGTTGAAATAGATTGCCTTCCACTCTTGGGCATGATTGCCAACTGTTCCACTCCCGACATAGCCATTCTAAGATGGATAGCCTATATTAAATCCTTAAATCCTGATTTGAAACATATTACAGGAAGAGATAATCCAGTTGGCTGACATGCTTTTGCGTGCCAGATATAAGGATGAAGAAGAAATGAAGGATGAAGAAGAATCAGAGTCTATAAATGACGCTGAAAATGCAGGTATAAATCTAAAAACAGCAGGTACATCTGAATCTAATGTTGATTCAGCAGTCAAAAATACAGGTACAATAATAATTATAGCAAGTACAATAGGTTCAACTACTAAAAAAAATTTTACATCAGCAAGGAAGGATGAAACAACCAAAGAAGGACAGTGGGCAGCTAGTAGACAGCATGCTCAATGTTTTGTTATGGTTTGTTCACACTTTAAAGAGTATTATGCAAATGATTGGCTAAAAATTAGCCAATTTTCGAGCACTATGACAAAGAAGGAAGATTGGTCTAATGAAGAGTTCAAGAGAATTAAGAGAAAATCTTATGGCTTTTTTCTTAAAGATGGTTACCTTTGGAGACATGTAAAAAAGAAAGGAAGGGTGCTTGTTCGTGTCTTAGGAGACAAAAAGACTCAAAGACAGGTCATGCAAGAATTTCATGAAAGCCTACTGGCTGGTCATAGAGGCATATGGGGCACTTTTGCCAAAATAAAAGAGAAATTTTGGTGGCAAAACATGTATAAATACATTGAGCATTTTGTTGAGTCTTGTCATGTTTGTCAAATGTACTCTATGATAAAGCATAGAGATGGGCTTCAGCCTACCTATCCTTTATCCATTTACTATAGATGGGTTATTGATTTAGTAACCATGCCTACAGGAATTTGGAACATGAGATATCTAGTACTTGCTAGAGAAGATCTCACAAATCAAGTGGAAGGAAAAGCCTTAACAACAAAGTCTACTCAAGCTGTTTGTAGATTTTTACTTGAAGAAGTATTTTGCAGGTATGGATGTGTTGCCAAAGTAACTGCTGATAGAGGAGAATTGGATGCAGATGAGGCTCACCATTTCTTTGCTCAATTGGGAATTAAGCTATCTCTCACTTCAGCCTACAACCCTGAAGGCAATGGTAAGAGTGAAAGAGGTCACCAACCAATTCTTAAAGCTTTAGCAAAATCTTGCAAAGGAAAGATGAGGGAATGGCCTAGCATGCTACCATTTGCATTATGGGCTGATAGAACTACCCATAGTGTAGCAACAGGTTATATGCCGACTGAAATAATATATGGACAGCCACCTATCATGCCTATTGAGGCATCCATTGTCACATGGAGTATCTTACCTTGGGATGAAGGCATGAATAGAGAAGAATTGCTGACTCTACGCATAAGGCAACTTGAACGAAGGCCAGAAGATTTCAAGACAGCCATTGAAAGGCTTAAAACAACAAGATTAAAGAATAAGAAGAGGTTTGACAAGCATCATCGACTCCGTCCAAGAGCTATTCAAGAGAATGATTGGGTACTTGTCTATGATAGCAGCGTGGACAATCAATATAGAGCTCATAGAAAGTTAGCCAAGCGATGGTTTGGACCATATGTTGTAAAAGTAGTACATAATAATGCTACTTACTCTTTGGCTGAAATGGATGGGACTATGATAAAAATACCAATAGCTGGGAAACTAATCAAGCTCTTCAAACGAAGAGAATCTTCAACTTATGAGCTTGATGACTTAGATATGAGCCCTCTACTTGCAGACAAGCAGGAAGAAAAAGACTTAGAGGATGAAGATGAAGATATATCAGAAGAAGACCCTCCTTAACCTGTAATCTTTTGAAATGGCACATGCCGGAGGATGTGCAGGTTAGGAGGGGGGTGAATGTCAAAGAGTTTACTGTTCATAATATAAATCATGGGATTCTTATGAACACAGAAGAACTTCACTGGGAGTTATATGAGGAATTTGCATACAAAATTCAGACATTGTTATCCAATAACCAACTTAGTTACATAAGTTCTTTTGTATTTAGCATATAATTTTTAGTTGTACCATGTATATTGATGAAAAATAAATCTATGGGAGCCTACAACTTGGTCAGCTGGAAGTAATTGAAAGTCTGCAGGATAAATCACATTGATGCAAGTACAAAAATATGGTCAGAACTCAAGAAAAATGCCAAAAGTTGCCAAAAGTCCACTAGGTTTACAGGGGACATGAAGTAATAGACTAAAGTGACTAGCAAGTAACCTAAGTAGGTCAAAAAGTGACCTGGGCATGAGCAGGGAGTAGCCCGCATTTTTCGATGCAAAATGCGGGCTGCATAGCCTGACTGCAACTGGGAAAGAGCTGGAGCTATGGTGCATGCTTTGGAGAATGCAAACTGGAGATCAAAAGGACCAACAGATGAAGATGTAAACACGGTGAGAGCTCCACTTATCTGTCCATTTGGCCTGACGAAAATGCATGTTATGACAGTCTATAAAAGGAGGAAATCTGAGAGAGAAGGATTCAGCCTGCTCTTATGCACGACTTCTCTCATTTTGTCTACCTCATTCTTGGTCCAATGAAGCTCAACTTGTACCCAAGTACTTGAGTGACTTTGGGGCAAGCAAAGGGTGAGGATTTTGAAGGTGTATGGGCTGTTATGGGCTGAAATAACCAGTCACATAAACAGGGCAGCCCACTGTTCTTGTCCATTTTTATGAGCAAACAAGAGATTTATGTGGTTGTAATGGAAGAAAATGACCTCATTTCATCATAACTTTGTTCATTAATGATTAGAGGAGCTTCTTCATGAGTTTATGCACTCATTTTGATTATGGGCTGGAATTTTCTGTTTTAAAATAGGGCTGAAGCTAAAATTATGCTCCTTCAATGCATTTCATGTACCATTGGCCCAAATCTTGAATGTATTTGAAGTCTATCAACATAATACTTGTCCCAAAGAGTTGAAATCCATCTATGTACTTGAAATAAAAGCCATTAGAACTTGCATTTGATATTCATATTTGGATTGAGAATCTGAAAATATCCTTTATGTTATGGTGAATTTATCCAGAAGTATTTGATGTAATCAAGATAGAGTTATTTATTCCATTCATGTACGCTAAATACATAGAGAAAAAGCTTGAATTCTTTTTCCACATCTAAATCATTTCTAAATCCCGGATCTTGTTAAACCCCAATCTATTTCCCTTTCCTAGGCTTTGAATCCCATACTCCTCTTCTGCACTAAGCCCCGTTGGTAGACCTTCAGCCCTAAACACGACGACAACATGCATCTGTAGAAGCACGTGTATCCAGCGAGGGAGAGGGTAGTTAACAGAGAGGGAGGAGGGAGAGTCGAGAGGGAGGACGAGGCTTGTGTGGGGGTTTCCTAGGAGGTGGCAAGCGATCACCCTCACCAGTAGATCACGTAGAGGAGCCTATACACCAGTACTATAGAGTTACAGATACTGGTGGCATCTTCCATGATGATGAAGGAAGGGATGTAATGGCGTACATGAGGAGCATTGTGCATGTGACGTATAAAGATTATTTTGCCTACTTCAAAAATCAGAAAAGTGGCTTGTGGCAGGAGGTGTTGAGGGTATTCCATAGGAGGTACCCAAATCGTGAGGGTCCGGGATTCTCGGATGATTGGAGACGCACAAAAGTGAGGGATTTGCTTCACAATAAAAGATCCCACCTCACACGTGCGAGGGACTCATTGTGGAGGCAGGAGGAGGGGTGTGGAGCCTATAGCCAACCACCTATGTGCCACCGCATAGAGTGGAAGAAAGCCAAGAAGAAAGCAGCAGAGAAAGTGAAGAGTCACCAGCACGCAGAGGCGCGCATCTAAATGGAAACCATGGGATCGTCGCATTACGAATTGGGCGATAGAGAGTCGTGGGAGGCAGAGTTTGTAAGTATATTTTGATTTTTAGTTTTTTAAAATTTATATTTCTTTTAATTCTTTATATAATTTATTCTAATACATTGTGTCTCATAATTGTTTGTATATATCATGATTGTTTTGCAGACTACTATCGTTGGTAGGATACCTACTCCTAGAGAGGTAGGTTACCATCGAGGCCATAACCGCGTAGCCACATGGCTTCACTTCTATGAGGAGGGACTCATCACTGAGGACCAATACAACCGGGATATGAGGACTCGACAGCTAGAGGAGATATGTTTTTCTTACTTTCCTATTAAAAGTATAGCTAATTATAACTTTTTCTCCACCATGTCTACGTAAGCAACCTTGATCTTTTGTGTGTGCAGGCAAACCCAGATGTGGAGCATAGCAAGGAGGGGAATAGAGATGCTAGTAGCCATGGTGGTGCTAGCGAAGATGTTTCTTCTTCAGATTCGTAAAGGAGCACCATACCTCCTCTATGGCCTTGTTTTCTTGTATATGTATTATCCATCTTTGAGCCTACTGCTTGCGGCCACGCTTTAGGTCGCAAGCACTTAAACTCCCCATGTAAATGCTTTTGATCTATAATGAATACATGGACTTTTATTTTCAATTCTCGTGCTTTTAGATCCATTGTCTTTTTCCGAAATGCACAATCTAATGTATGGGAGGGGGGAAAAAAAAATCAGAGAGCATGTGGTTGCAAAGCAACCACCTCTGGTTTTCTTTTTCTAGTTTTGTTTTGCGCATCTATCCGCGCGTCTAAATTGCAGAAAACACCCGTTTATAAGCACGTCTAAAATGCAGAGTACATGCACTCATACACACGCTAGATACTTCAAATTTAAAAAAGAAATTAAATATATTTTTTTAAAAAAGGAGATTTTTTCTTTTTCGTTCGCGTCTATGGGTGCTTGTAAAAGCACGTCTATGGGCGTGTCTATATGCCCGTCTAATTTGCCAGATACGCGTGCTGGTAGACGCACAGAATAAATTAAATAAATAACAATTTTGTTTTTTTATATGCTTGTATTCACGTGTGTATATTTGTGTCTGTTGCGCGTTTATTTTTGTGTGTAAATTCCTTTATACATGTGATTATAGACGCGAATCTGTAGACGCGCAAATAGACGGATGGATAGACGCGCCTGTAAGATTTTCTCTATATTCAAAAATCGCTTCCAAAAGTGCATCTAAGAGGCCTTTTTGTTGTAGTTTCCAGGCTTGGGATACCCCACCTATGCACGAATCAGAGAAGATTGGGGCAATGGTTTGATCTTCGTATAGGTAACCAAACAAAAGTGGTAAGGATAGGGATGGATAGTTGGAAGGCTACGCTAGTCGACTTACATGCCATCTCAGCCATGCTGAAGGGTGATACGCAAGTTAGAAAATTGTACGGGCCACTCGTGAGTATATCCCTTGTCCTGAGGATAAGAGATATTGGATGCATGTGCTAGCCACAATTGATTTTCCATTCTTGAATAATGAGGAGTACAAGCAAGCTGCTATGGGTTGGTAAGCCTAGTGACACGCCCCTAGTAGTATCAATTTGCATGATAGCAAAGAGCTCGCATAGAGAACCAAACCTTGTCAAGGTACGAGTGGCCACCATCACAAAAATTGAAGATGAAGATGAGGAAGTAGTGGCACCTACCTACCTATGCATATCAGTGATTTTTCAAAAGACACATGTCTTTAATGCACTCATTGACGTATGTCTTTGATGCACTCATTGACGAGGGAGCTTACTGTAACATCCTTATGCATGATCACTGGATCCTCATTGGTTAGCCCCAACTGTAGCCCACCAACACTAAACTCAATCCATTTGGAGGACAGTTTGACTCGTTGCTAGGAAAGTGCAAAATAGCGGTCTCTATCGAGACTGAAAGCCTACCTATGATCTTCTATGTGATACCTAACACTAAGACCATTGGTTAGGAATCATTGCTAGGATGTGCATTCAAGAAACACACACACTGCAATGTTGATTATGACTCGTAGCACATTCACCTTGCCATTGGTAATGTTTAGATAGTGACAGCTTTCAACAACCGTAGTGCAACTCCATCAAAGCTTGCAATGCCACCAATGGAGGAATCTAATGCAAGGTCTAAATGGGGGGTTGTAACTTGAACCATCTTTCGAAAACAACTTGGATATAGCCTACAGGAAACACATTCAAGAACATTGAGCATGAGCTCAAATGGGTGCCCAAATGACAACTGTAGCCGCCTAAAAGCCAACCCTCAAGAACCAGTGACCACAAAATATCACATCCTAGGCCTAGAAGGCAAAGCTAACACTAGCGAAGTAGACGAACAGTCAAGCTACGATGGGCACCCAAAGACCTATTACACGGTTAAGGCTACTACGAAGGCAACAACTAGATTTTGTTTCCCAAGTCTAAGAACGGTACACGTGCTCCTCACTCCAAGCCCTCTAGTCCATCTCCACAAAGTGGTAAGCCAACTAGGAATGAGAAATTCATTGCCTCAAAAAGCACCAAATTTGTAGAACCTCACAAAGTCTATTCATCAAAGCCACAACTAGTCGGCCTAGGCTGATGTAGGTCAACTCAATCTAACGCTTCTAGTGTCCCAATTGCTCCATAAGGCGAGAGCAATACATCAATCGAGCCACAAGACCAATCTATCACACAAGTGGCCGATAGACTCCCCATTGAACAGCCTAGAAGACAGGCATCAATAGTTGAGCTATTCAACTCAACCAAACCCCGACCTAGGCCAACTCAACCTAAGACTTCTAGTGTCCCAATTGCTCCACAAGCCGAGAGCAGTACATCGATCCAACCACAAGACCAAACTATTACACAAGTGGCCAATAGACTCCCCATTGAACATCCCAGAAGACAGGCATCAATAGTTGAGCTATCCAACTCAACCAAACCCCAATCTCCCCCCATAGACCTCAAACCCTCCTATAAGTGTAAATCTATCCTTACAATGGCCATGGACCTAGCCATGAATAGTGAAGATGATTTAGTCACTTGCATCCAGATGCTTGGCTGCCACATTCACCACAGTAGCCAAGAACTATGCATTAGGAGAAATATGAACTCTCTTTTTTTCCCCTTAAGGAGCGAATAAAAAAATATATGCCTAACCAATGAGAGAGCTGGGATTCCAAATTCATGTAATATGAATCTTCTACCCATATCTTGGCCCAAATCTTCCCTCAATAATAAAACAAGGGGAAATGTGGGGAATACAATGCTGACACTCATGGAAGTTTGTGACGAGTTTTTATTTTCTTATTTTTTAATGTTCTACTTTTTATTTCTCCCATTTTCAATTTTACCATCTTTCTTTGGTGGAACTCGAATTTATCATATCTCGTTCCCTACTTCTTCTTTCCTGACAAAAGTTTTACAGCCTCATTGTTGCATGCCCTATCTATAACCCTTTGAAATTTCATTTCCTCTACACAAATACAGAGTGAGTTTACATGTTTTATGAGAGCAAAGCTTGTTCTACCAAAGCCCTAAGATTTTCTTCACAAAAATTTACAAGTATATTGTTCTCTTCCATGGATGTTCTATGGTAAAGTTTTATCTCGTTTGGACAAAACCTATGCAAGTTATGTGCATTCTTTGACATATAATTTCTTTTATTTTGGTACTCTCACTACAACAAAAAGGCTCCATAGACGTGCTTGTGGACGCAATATTTGAACTGTGATAAAAAATATCGGCGTGTTTATTACCGCGTCTACTGCTGCGTCTACAATTTCGCGTCTAAAAGCACGATTATAGTCAGCGTTACACACCCATATAGACACGCGTATTGATGCCCTACGTAAATATATAATCATATTTATAAAAAAGTGGATATATTCATATTGTGCGTCTATACACGTGTGTATCTATGCGTCTAAAAAAGCATTTACTTTACAAGTTTTTTATGAGAATAGACGGCATTTATCCTGCAATTTAGATGCACTGATAGACGCGCAAAACAGAGAAATATTATTTCAAATTGTATGCTTAGGAAAAACAGAGAAAGATTATTTCGAAGATTTTTGTACTGAAAACAAAACAATGTATGCAGAACACGAAATTTCATATGTATAAATGAAACGTTTTTACATGATAAGTTCTAGTGCTTGTGACCTCAAGCATGGTCATGGTCGCAAGCACTAGTAGCTGAAAGTAATACATATAAAAAATGAAAATTACAAGCTAAGGGGAGGCATGCATGCATGGGGCTCCTCTACATCTCCTCAGAAGAGGCATCATCATCGCTACCACCACCGCTGCCTATGCCGTTGCCATTGCCGCCACCGCTACTGCTAGTCCCCCTTCGCTATCCTCAACTGCATCAGCGTTCGCCTACACAAAGGATTAATGTATATAAATACCATTACAAATGATAAATTAGAGTTATCTATACTTTTCATGTAAAAAAAAAAGCATACCTCTTCTGGTTGTGGAATCCTCATGGCACGATTATATTGCTCCTCCGTAATGAGTCCCTCCTCGTAGAAATGCTCCTAAGTGGATGCCCGGTTACGACCTCGATGATAGCCTACCTCTCTTGGAGTAGGCATCCTACCAACGATATGATACTACAAAACAATTTGAACATACAACGTATTAGAACACACTACATAATGAAGTGAAACAAATTACAAAATTTAATTTAAAAAAAATCAAATAATACTTATAAACTCAGCCTCCCATGACTCCCTGCCACTCGATGCATAATGCAATGATCCCATGGTTTCCATCTGGATACGTCGCGCCTCTACATGCTGGCGACTTGTCATTTTCTCTAGTGCTCTCTTCTTGGCCTCTTTTCACTCCCTACGGTGGCAATTGGGTAGTTGGCCATATCTAGAGCGCCCTTGCTGTTGTCTCCGCAATGACTCCTTGGCGCGTGTCATAAGGTGAGACCTCTTATTATGAAGCGCGTCTCTCACCTTTGACCATCCCCAATCATTTGAGAATCGTGAATTCTCGGGATTAGGGTACATTCTATGTACTGCCCGCAGCACCTCTTGCCACAAACCATTTTTTTGGTGCTTGAAGGAAATCATGCAATATTTGTATGTGGCATGTACGACACTCCTCAAGTAGACTATCACTTCCCTCCCCTCAGAGTCATGCAAGATACCAGCAATATCAATGACAGAGTAGTACATTTGTGGAGGCTCACTTCTCTCATTTCCTGGTGAGGGTGATCGAGAGTCACCTCCTAGGCAAGCCCCACAAAGCCCTCGACCTCCTCGTCCTCCCACACGACTCCCCCTCGTCCCTCGACGGGCACTACCCTCTACCTCACTCGATGCACGTGCTTCTACAGATGCAGTGATTCGACCGATCCATGTACTTCAGCTGATCCCTATGCATCAGCTGATCTGTGTATATGCATAGTGCATGGAGTACCTATTAGTAGAGGTGTGCCAAGGTTTGGTGTTTGTGCGGCAGTGCTAGGCAAAGATGTGATAGGTGTCCCAGACATCACACTGAAAACCTCCTCTACAGTGGGAGGGCGACCAAGATAATTGGTCATCTCTCCCATGAATTGCTCCTTATTTGGAGAACCTCCAAAAAGCTACTAACACCTCTAGAAAACTCCACTAAGGTGTTGTTCATGCATTCCAACTCAGGATCAGTGCTGGAAGACCCAGGATTCCACATCTACACAAGAAAAATCATATTACCCTGTGCAAAAAAAACATATTACATGTTGCGTCTATATGTGCGTCTCTGTGTGCATCTGTCAGCGCGTCTATTTTTGCGTCTATACCTACGTCTACACTGTCATCTAGATGCGCTGACAGACGCGCACAGTCGGACCATTTTTTTCAAACTTGGTTAAAAAACACACAGAAAAACCTCCATAGATGACAGTCTATAGCATGTAAAGAGAGAGAAAGAGAGAGAGACAAATAGACAGAGAAAGCAAACAAGATTGAGAGAGAGAAGAAGAACTCACCTTCTTTGCTTGTTCCGACGGGTGGCGGCTAGGTTGCAAGCTCCTTGTCCTCCTTCTCCCTTCCCTTGGTAAGTTGCTTGAATCTTCTTCTCTTCCTTGTTGTTTGGCTCTTGTTCTTTACTCTTTGGTTCTTCTTTTCTCTTGTCCTCTTTTTACTCTTATTTCCTTTCCTCATTGTCTTCATGAAGTGATAGATAGACATGAGTAGTGATGTCGAGCTCGAACTGCAGAAAACACACAAAAAACGAAGGAAAGCACTGCTTTGAAAAGAAAGCCACAACCTTTTTTAATATTTTTTAATATTTTCGTAGCGCATCCGTAAGCGCATGTAATTGTGTGTGTATATGCGCAGATAATACCTATTATAAGCACTGACAGACGCGCAGTAACAATTAAACTGATTAGATGCTAGCTTTTGGTTGTTTTTGGATCAACATGACATGACTTTCCTAGTATATAGGAAATCTTGAGATAAGAGATGGTACACTAGCAAATCAATTGACCTATGTGGTGACATATATAACAAAGCTTAAGGATAAGAGATAACACATTGGCAAGTCAATTGGCACATATGTGGTGACTTACTAGACCATCCCACTTGCAATTGCATGCAAGTATCAATAGGTGGATAAAGCACGAATGGTTTTTAGCTAGAGAGAGATAATGCAATGAAGGTGTATACGAAAGAGATAGAGAAAGGCATATTATCCATCAATCAATCAAAGATATGTACATGAAGTGACTTGATATAGTAATTAGAGTATCGTCATTTTTAGGATGCTCCATTGACTTCTGCAAGTTCCCATAACCTTGAAGTAGATAGCCAACCACACTGTCCATGGAAGGAAAATTTGACCTCATCAAATTAACCAAGTTAATTTACTTATACATTTCATAGATAAGAGATTTGTAGTTGGCTTGTTGGTATTGCAAAGTATCCTTACAGTGATCTATTTTAGTCACCAACAAGTGGACACACTGGCTAAAGATTATGAAAAGAGGACATGTGCACATTGGCTACATGTGGTCCACCTTATCTAAAATTATATGTGAGCTATAAGTGCACCTTGACATGATTGGAATAGCTTGCACATGCACAAGCCAACTGATTTACATCAATCTACTCATGCTATGAATTGGCATGCATGTCTTGCTTTTGCTTTGATTGTATTGATTGTGATGTATATTCCTCAAGAATAATGAGAATCAAGAGACTACCCTAAAAAGTGAGGGTACTCCCTTGAATCACCGATTAAGCTTTGATCTATAAGTTTATGCATAGCTAGGTTAAGTGGACAACAAATGAGACATGTGAGTGTATTGATCAGTTCTCTCTCTCTCTCTCTCTCTCTCTCTCTATATATATATATATATATATATATATATATATATATATATATTGCACATGCACAAGTCAACCTTTGATCTATAAGTTTTAGCCATAGCTAGGTTAAGTACACAATAGATGCAATATGTGCACGTATCAATCACTTCTCTGATAATTATGTCGTATATACATCCAATCATTATGCCCTATCCAATCACATTTGTATAGGGCATGACTGGATGTATATAGGGCATGAAATCACATATATATAATTAGCTTTGAATGATTGGATGTATATTTGTAATACTCAGAAAGAAATAAAGTTGGTAATGTATATCATGTCCTATACATGTATGCCCTATACATGTATTTCACATCGTATATACATGTATATCATGTCCTTATGATCCTATACATGTATATCATGTCCTTATGATCCAGGTGTAATTATGTCATATATAAATCCAATCATTCCCTATCCAATCACATTTGTATAGGGCATGATTGGATGTATATAGAGCATGAAATCACACGTATATAATTAGCTTTGAATGATTGGATGTATATTTATAATACTCAGAAAGAAGTAAAGTTGGTAATGTATTCAAACAAATACTAGCTGTTAAGAGATTTGGTCATATTTAGGGACTTTATGAGAAATGAAAAATATGTGTGTTTATTTTCGCATCTATAGGCGCGTTTATAAACACGGATATATAGACGCGCTCTGTATACTAGCATAAATAGACACGCTGATACACGCGCTTATAAACGCACTAGCTTTTTTGCGTGTACAGTGCACATCTATAGGGCCTTTCTCTTGTAGTGTCTAGGAGTCTCTTACAGTCAAGAATAATGATCTTTTGAATACTCAACTTCTTCTTCAACATCTTACGGTTTCTTTGTAAACAAAGTTACATGTATGTTGTTTTTTGTTGCTCCATAGTTAAATTTTATCTCGTTTGGATAAAATTTATGCAAATTATATGCATATTGAGTTTTTCTTTTTTTTTTAACTCCAAGAGTCTTTGAGGGTGGAGAGCAATGATTTTTTTAAAACTCAACTTCTTCAACATCTTTGGGCTTGTTTGCAAAGAGAGCCACATGTATATTTCCACTTTTTTCTTTTGCTCCATGGTTAAGTTTCAACTCATTTGAACAAAGCCTATGTAAGTTATATATATGCTTTGACTCGATATTTCTTTTGTTTTTGTACTCCAGCAATTTTTCAGTAAAGGAACAATGGTCATGTTATAAGGTTAACTTCTTGTTCAACATATCTGGGCTTCTTTGTGAAAAGAATTACAGGTACAATGTTTTTTTTAAAATTGCTCCATTTAAATTTCATTTCATTTGGAGAGAACATTTGCAAATTATACACATGCTGATAGGTAACTTTTCTATTTGGTTATCATGGATGTATTCACGGAGAAAAAACATCAGTAACATACTTGCAGTGGAGGTCTTCAATAGGAAAGATAGTAGCAATAATTGGATTTGCGATAAGTACTATAAGTTGGATTGGATTTTGATGCACCCAAGTACTTAAGGTAGTTTCAAGGTCAGGCGTATGGATGTTGCAAACCCTAGCAAACATTAGAAAGGTACCTTCGAGTTGTCAAGAGCATGTAAGTCTAAGATAAAATCTGACATCAATAGTGCTATGAAACCTACCAATTGCTCCAAAGATATGCATCTTAGTTGGCTTATTCCATTCTCATTGTTTGCACATTTGTTTGGTTCATGTGATTTTTTGAAGAAAACAAAGATTACATATCTATGCAAGTGTCCATTCGAGGAATGGATGAGTCAGCTATTGGGTGAGTCTTGGCAAGTAAAAAGAACACATTTTGATGAGACGATTGAGTGCAAGGTCAACCAATTTGATCTCACATTGAGGTAAATATTTTTTACTACTTTGAATGCCTTGATTTAATTGACATAGGTCTTGCTTAGATGAATTGTTGTGTTATTCACATTTACTTACCATTATTTTTGTTTTTATTACAAGTATTTCATCGCTAGACAAACTCTGTGCATTCGCTTTCGATATAGAAGATCGTGACTTTTGCGAGGGGAGTGGATCAACTTGGATCAAGATACATGAGATGAGACACATACATCTCTCATAGATGTGGTTATCTTGTGGAATGGTCATAATCCTTTTATGGTCAGCGTAGAGAGCCATTGGCCCATTTCTTTTCTGAGACAAGAAATCCAATTAATGTCCAATGAGCCCCTCTATAACTTCTATTTCAAGTTAGATAATAGAAAAGTCAAGATTTGTAGTGAGCAATCCATGACATGGAAACAATGTGCTTCTCCATATATCCTTGAAATAGTGGAATCCTTGTAAATTTTTTAAATAAAGAACGAATACAAACTTTTTTTAAACTTATGAGTACTTTCAATTTAGATAATCTTAGTTTACTATGATCCAAGTGTGCGATAATACATACTCTAATTAGTCAATCATGCTAGTTAAAATCATAATTAAATTGCAAGCTGCTGGAGTTCTATAATCTATGCAATATTATCTTTGCATAATGATATATTGTAGCTGATCTCTTCTAGTGATTTCTTAAAATTGTATATTAAATTGGATCAAGGGATTTTGAAGGTCTTTTAGATTTTTTTCTTAAAAATTTTCTATATTTTCTATAGTTGGACTTGAATATACTCAGCGATCCAAGTATTTTCGAGGATATTATAATGGAGAACGAAGCATTTTTCTATATGAGTAATTTTAATGGTTACTTTCAAGTATCGAAATAAAAAAACTAAGGTAAGAGTTTTAATTTGAAACTTTAGGGTTAAAATAGAACCTCTATTTAAAACCCTAGATACATAAAAGCTATAACTCCAAACTCACTTTCACTTTGATTCTCTACTTCCCTACACTTATGCTCTCCTTTCTTTTTTCTTTGTGTGCCACGGCTACCACTCTTGCCTTCGTCACATGGATTAGCTCCACATGCTATGCACACATAGGAGACTAGATATACCCTAGGTTTTGTGCGACCTTGAGTCTAGAGAGCCTGTTTTCCACCGTAGACCGTAGCTCTAGTATACTGGCATCATTTTTTGACCACGCCATAATGGATCTCATCGAGCACAATGCAGCATTTTCTATATATGTTTTGTGCACTAAGGTACAAGAGGACAGTGAGGAAGACATCCATACACCCTCTTGTCCATAGCTAGAGTATATCAAGAGGGAGGCTGAGGAGTTCACACTCGATCCAAGAGTAAAGGCAGCACAAATCTTAGCCATTGTGCATCCACATCCTTGCTCTATTGAGACACCGACAAGTGATGAGCCACCCCTTGCTTCTCTCCATGTTATCATCATCAAGGGGGTGGAATATTTACTTATGTAGGATGTACTAGAAATTTTGGAGCTAAGGAAAGAAGAGCTATATTCTATCATGGTGCGTGATGCACCTCATGATTTTATAGGTTTTGATATACAAGATGCACCAGCACATGTTGATGAGGTGGATTGATATGATGGCACAAGTGTCGATGACATCTTTGCCATTGTGAGTATCCAAGAGCAGATTGAGAATGCGGCGCCACAGTATGAGATCTCAGATGAGGATTCGAGCGGTTGCAAGAAAGCATTTTTTGGACCACGATGGCCCACTGACTACATAGTACCTTCCCAAGAGAGAGACGAGAGTGGCCCAGTTGCAAGAGCAAACCTGGATGCTCCATTATAGCAGCAGATAGATGATGCAGAGATTCAAGCCCCCAGACATAAGTCTCTAGCCAAGGTAGCTTTGGGGGCTCGATCCTGGTAAAATTTTATGTGCAGACTCCTGATGTTATAAAAGCCCTACTGGTTAAATTTTATGTGAATCCAATGTATATATCTTTAGCACACTCCATGCATAGTGAGTCTGACACAATGACTTTGACACTGAACTTGTGTGATGTAGGACATTGTCTATATAGATGAATTTTCATCTAGACAAGGTGGCTGATCTGGTAGCCAAGGAAGGGTGCAGGACTGGCATTGAAGGAGTATATCAGCTAGCTTGTGAGCAACATTTTTGTATTCCATAAGACATGCTCTTTGGATTTTTCTGAGAACTTCTTGAAGTTGAGGGAACTAATGAAGGCAGGGCCCTTTAAGACCATCCCAATGAACTCTAGCTTGGAGAAAGTAGTGTTGCTTCGATGTTCAAAGCTCCTCTACTTATTCTCTAGTACTAGGTTTGGGCTCCTTTTTTCCATGATGGACCATGCCATGGTTATCGGTGTTGAAAACCCCAATGTCATTAGGCAACAAGTACTACTAGGGAAAAATGTGTGCTGCCTATGATCAAGAATAGCTCTGGACCATGGGGAGTCTAGCTTAAAGAAGCCTAGGAGAGAGTAGATGTACTTAGTGCCAAATGATATCTCATCACCAATGTAATGTAATTTGTAATCTTCATTTGAAGTAATGAAAATCGATATTTTTTAGATTTGCATGAAATGTAGTTTGTCAGATGTGTCACTTATTATTATTTTTCACTTGCATGTTACGTTTATTTATCAGATTTATACACAACACGATTCATACCCTAAATTTAATATGTAGTGCTTTATTGAGTTTGTGCGCAACATTTGTTTGTTCGAATGCATGTAACGATAACTTAAAGACATAAATAAAACAAATAATGCTAAAAAATTTGTATTCTTATTCATAACATTTTACATGGGAGCCATTACAACCATGGTTTTACAAAATCTATTTGGAACCTACATTCTATATATGTTTTGGTAATACACCCCTATTGTTGTTGATCTCCACAAGGACTATCCTTCCATCACCAGAAGAACCTCACTATCTACAAATCCCTATTAGCGACAGTGACTCTCCTTGCATGTATTGCTGCATAGATGGAGTCTTTGAACAAGTCGATGACGTTGTCAAAGGGTTTTTCAAAAGCAAAGTTGCGTCTTCAGAAGACCTTGACAAATTTCAAGATAGAAGATAAGTTCTATAACAAGAGATATCGGTGATAATAGATGGATCAATGGATCATCCTGTGTTAATCTTTTCTATTCAAAGCCGTGCACAGTTGAGAAGTACAAGGTCTCAAAAATAAATTCTCCTCGACAATATGAAATCCAAGTTCAAGGAGAAACTGAATCAGTTCCACATTGTTGATCCCTTTGTCCTGAAAATCACAGTAGCAGAGATGTATTCACAAACAATTTGTCACAGTTGGTAATTTGTATTCATTAACAGGATTTGAAAGCTTATTTCTGTTAAATTTTCAGCTTTAGTATTTCTCGATAAAAGCAACACGCTGAAAAGTCTAGATCACAAAAGGATTTTGCAATTCATGGTCACTCTCGGGAAAGCCTGAGCTTACAAGTTGTAAAAGGACACCTTCCCATTCTTAGCAAGAATTAGACCATTGCATATAAGGTTTCTGAAGGCTAGTTTATTGAAAAGTGCAGTTGATAATACCATAAGTATATAGAACTAGCCACAAGTATGGTTTAAACCCCCAGTTATCAAAGACATCATCAATTCTTTGTAGAACTCCATATTCATTGAATGAAGAAGAAGCATTATTCTCTGTTTTCTCCTTTCCATCTTCGTCGTCTTCAGCTGAATCCCCTCACCGTTGGTAGTTGAGAGTCCGACCAAGCTTTTGTTTGATATCGCCCCGAGTGTATGGACATCGGGGCAGTTAATCTGCCACCTCTTGATTGCTTTAATTCTCCTGAAGAAGCAAAACTGCAGAAGCTTCCCAAGAGGATGGCTGCAGCATTCTCCACTATATGCATTGATTGCATCATAGAAATATTGCAATTACGCAGGTCTTGTAATGCAGCTCGACATCCAAAACACATTCGTTAGCTGTGAAGCAATTATGCCGCTCTACCTTTGAATCTCGGTATTGCAGTTGGCCGAAGGAGGGACACAGAAGCTGAGGCGGGATGCTAGAATAACGAAAATAGATGGGATCTTCTGCCATGTCTGTCAAATGAATGAGAGGGAAAATATAGTACTCCTGCAACCTTCTGATCTTCTTCTGTTGTTGCAGCTCAGACCACTGTTTATGCAACACTCCTCCTCCTTTGTCTTCTATGTCGCGGCTACGTTCGCATCCTCCGAGCTCTTTTGTTATAGCAGCAGTTTTCCAAACATCCTCTTCCAATTTGTATGCTTTTTCCCCTGTTCTTCTTCTCTGATTTCCTTCTGAAGGTGCAGAGATTTTCCTCCCCTTTCTCTTTTGATTGATGAAAAAAATCCCCTACTTTTTCTCTACACTCTTCTCCATTAAGCCCTTTTTCCCCCCAAAAAGGCCCTTTCAAACATAGTCCTTCCTCAATAGGCCCTCTAAAAGCGACCTCGTTATGTAATTCATGGCCTTTACCTATGGCCCCTAGAGAACCACAAGCTTTCAAGCAAGAAATGTACGTCGCAGTATTTGGAGAAATTCCCTCAAGTCACACTTGGTTGAAGTAATTAACTGCTTCCTGAGTGTATCCATATTTCATATACCTTAAGATAAGTGCAGTCCATGACATTACTTTTCTTGATTGAAGGTCATCAGAGACTTCTTGTGCTTTCTCGAGCAGGTCACACTTTGCATACATGTCAACCAGCTCAGGGCCTATACAAACATCTCTTTTTAACAACCCATTTTGTAAAACTTCAGTATGTATCTCTTGCCCCTTAGTTGTATTTCCAATGTTTCCACATGCTCTCAAAATCTAGGCCAAAGTTATAGCATTTGGTGAGATGCCCTCATCTTGCATTTGTTTGTATAATTATAATGCCTTCTCACCTTGACCCTGCTCAACATAGGCTGAAAGCATCCTTTCATGCCCACCATTATTGAAGGAGAACCTATCAGGTGCAACCCCAGCTGAAAGAAAAGGTAGTAAAAGACCCCACCACGCAGAATAAAGATGCAAACATAACAACTAAGTATGTATAAAATATCAACTCCCACACACACAACTTTTGGGTGGATTTCACATCTCGGATGCGCAGCAATATGACATCCACCCCCTCTAATCTTGTGCATCCTCCGGATGGGCCAATTACCCATGATCATTATCATCAAGATCCACAAATAGATCAATCTCTTCATTATGCATTTCCGGTATATCAACAAGATTATCTGTCATATCATCTGTCTCTTCCATTGGAGTTTCTTCTCGTTGCTCTTGTCTTGCAAATTCTTCCAATGCATAATCTTCATCATCTCTTTTCTTGAAAATCTTGATTCTTTTTCCTGCAATAGGCACTCTAAGCACTGTCCCATCCAATTTTTTCAACTCATATGTTGCATTATCAAAGACATGTCTGACTATGTACGGCCCAAACCATCTTTTCACCATCTTCCGAAGTGCAGTATGCTGATTTTCGAGGCTGCTATCAAAAACTAATACCCAGTCTCCCTCTTCTATTGCTCTAGGCCGCAAACGATGCCTGCTGTCAAACCTGTCCTTATTTCTTAGTCTAGCAACCTTCAACCTGTCAATAGCTAGCTGAATATCCTCTGGTCTTCTCTCCAACTGTTGAATCCGAAGAACTAAAAGCTCCTCTCTTGTCAAATCCTCCTGCCAAGGTAAAACTGACCAAGTTAAAGCACAAGTCTCAGTCGGCATAACCGGTTTCTAACCATACATCAACTCTACAGGAATATATCCTATGGTAACACTGTGAGTCGTACGATCAGCCCACAAAGCAAATGGTAGAAGTCTCGGCCATTCTCCAATCCGTCCTCTGTATGCTTTGGCTAATGCTTTCACCATCGGCGGATGCCCTCTTTCACTCTTCCCATTTCCCTCTGGATTGTATGTTGTGGTTAGAGCCAACTTGATTCCTAGTTGAGAGAAAAACTCCCTAGCTTCATCTGCATCCAATTCACCGCGATCCGCAGTGATCTTACCCACACAGCCATACCTGCAGAAAATTTCTTCCAATAAGAACTTACACACTGCACTAGCGGTCTTCATTCTCAAAGATCTGCCCTCAACATGATTGGTAAGATCCTCTCTAGCCAAAACAATATATCTCATCTGCCATAGACCCATAGGCATAGTAACCAAGTCAACTACCCACTTATAATGAATGCATAGCAAATAGGTCGGATGAAGCTCATCTCGATGACGCACTACCGAATACATCTGGCAGTCTCTACAAGTCTCTACAAAGTGAGAAACATCTCTATACATGCCTTTCCACCAATATTTCTCCTTGATTTTCTCATAAATAGCCCACAGTCCTCTATGACCAGCCCAAGGACTCTCATGAAACTCCCTCATCACCTGTAACTTTGTCTCTCTATCGCAGACAACCTGCAAAGGTAATCCGCCTCCTTTCTTCGGATGCTTCCAAAGAAATCCGTCTTTGAGAAAATAACCATAGGCTTTTCTTCTGATCTTCTTGAACTCTTCATCTGTCCATTCATCTCTTTTGCTTAGTGTACTAAGGTACTTGCCAATCTGCAACCAATCTCCAACTTAGAGTTCTTCTATGAAAGCCACAATATCATAGACATGGCAAACATGATCAACCATAGTGGCTGAAATTTCTGCATCATCCTCTTCTGCAAGTAGTATTTCCTCATCATCATATCTGGCTCTAGACAGCATATCTGCCACTGGATTATCCTTCCTAGCTATGTGTTTAAATTCTGGATTTAATGACTTGATGTATGCAATCCATCTCAGCATAGCTATATCCGGAGTAGAGCAACTCGTAATCATACCTATCAATGGCAAGCAATCTGTCTCTACCACAACTGAGGCTCCAATAAAGTACTCCTTATCACATTTGAGAGCCGTAACAATCCCCAGTAACTCCCTCTTGATTTGCGGATATCTCCTCTGTCTCTCGTTTAGGACTTTCGCCCCAAACCGAATAGCATATCTGTTTCCATCTGCATCATCTTGACCCGCAGCCCAACCTATGCCAATTGGACAAGTGTCAACTGTCAATACAATAGGCCTTCCACAATTATAATCCACTTTCCTGAGAGTAGGAGCAATCTGCAATAGCTTCTTCAATTTTCACATGGCTCTAGTGTGGCTCTCATCCCAATAGAATTTCTGCCCCTTTCGAAGCAGCTAATATAAACAATCTGCTATGTGTGCAAAATGAGGTATCCAAATCATATAAAACACACGAGCTCCAATGAATCTCCGTACCTCTGAAGTGGTAGAACAATACTCCGTAATCTTGCCTATAGCATCCACCTTATCAGGTGAGGGTTTCCTGCCATAATACCCACACATATGTCCAACAATGACAACCTCATTTACTCCAAAAATAGATTTTTTCCCTGATAGTGTCAAGTTCACTTCTTCTAACCTGGCCAAAATCTTTTCACAAGCTGAAATATGATCAGCCACAAAGTATCTGCATCCCTGCTCATTTAGATTCTCATTCTTCTCTTCTTTTGCACACCCCTTAATGGGCACATCATCCAAGAAAGGCATGGTAAGCTGAGGTATGTAATCACGAAGAACCTTATGCATGACATTCATCATATGCGCAACAGAATTAGTGGCACCTTGAGGTAAGGTACACATCCTGACAAGCCCAATAGGAGTTCTCATGGTGGTTATGTCCCTACTTTCCAAAGCCAACTGAAACTGATCATATCCCGAATACAAATCACCTAAAGAATAGATGGCACATCCAGCAAATGCTTCTGCAAACTCATCCACAACTGGACCTACACTAACATTCCTGATAGTAACTCTGTTTACTGGCTGTATGTCCTGTATAAATCGGAGAGTACCATTCTTCTTTGGAACCGTAAACCACCTATTTGAGTATGGTGCAGATGAAGGCTCAAGAATTCCCATCCTGATTTTCTCATTCAATAAATCAATCAGCTTTGGCAGGTGTGCCTTAGGCACTGGAATAGGTCAGAGGTTCCATGGAATATGAGGAATAGTAAAATGACCATAAGAGCAACAATATCTGGATTCACACATCCAATCTCATGCAGGAAAAAAGCAAACCCCCTTCCATGTCGCTCAAGCATCTCCTGAAAACATTTCTTCTCTGTGGATAGCAAGAATTCACCATTTCCAATTTTCAATTCAGCAAGAGCCTCTGCTGAAAATTTATGGCCTATATGCTCCGGATTCCTCAAAATTGGCTGTTTGGCAGCCCTCTCTATTTGCTGATCAATATCAGGTGGAAGCGGTACAGCTACCAACTTCACTTTCTTATCCATAGTTTTGTATTTCGTGTCAACCCTGGCTTCATTATGATCCTCTGCATTACTCAAATCTTGTTGTAAATCAGCAATTCTGCACTCCTATGGCTGAATATCCTCAGCCCTCTGCTCTATGGACTGCATAGGAACATCCCTAAACTCTGGATGCTGAAATATTTCAGCAGTAAACTCTGTTGGCTGAAAGTTTTTAGCCCTCTGTGTCTCTGTAAGCTGATCATAATCAGCTGGAAACTCTGTTTGCTGAATTTCTTCAGCAATCAACACTTTTTGCTGAGCCATCTCAGCCTCTGACTCAATCTGTGACACAAAATCTGCAATTTCATAAAACATGTCCAGGGATTGCACTAATACATTACTGTGACAACTCTGCATATCAGTTTTCAGCATATTTTCCATCTCTATCATCGTATCTGCACAAATCATAATGTCATACATCCCATCTATATGCTCATCATCCTCTAAAATTCCTGCATTTTTCAAAATTTTCTCCTTCCTGCATATGTACTGCCTGGCAGCTCTAGGCAACTTAGAAGTCTTCTGATAGCTCATCGAACTGTTTGCTAAAATCCCAACAAAATCGGAGGAGAAAACACTGCTACCAAGAGGCGAGAACTCCAATCTCCTCTGCTCTATACCACCGTTGTCTCGCGAAACGGCGGTACCTAATGAAAACCCGAATCCCTCACAATGGGCAAAGGAGCATCTCTAAGAGTATCCCTGTTTCTAACATGGTTCACACACACAGTCATAAACTGAATTGCTCTCATGCCATCTTTACTGGGAATCCGTGCATAAGCAGATCCATCATCCATTACCTTTGTTTCCATGCGCATCTCTGTGATGAATGGCTGTCCAAGAATTATGGGATAAGAGCATGAATCCTGCATAAAGAAATGGAAATCCTCCTCTACATCTCCAATAGAAACCCTGACACTGGGACAGGCAGCATACAAATCACTTGCAGTGTTGTTGGCAACTCTCATACGCCACCCATGCTGTACATCCATAGGCCATTTGTTACTCTCATAAACTCCACGAACTATGAGATTAATCTCTGAACCATGATCCACCAAAGCAACATAAGGCACCTGTTTCTCTCCAATTTTTACCATCGTTTCTGTAGTTGCCCTAGCCCAATGACTCCGCGAAAAGTGACTACGCAGTATCAAGACAAGCTCATCAGTTTCAGCATAATGCATAGGCTGAACCCTCTTCTCTATCTGTGGAAAAACAGAAGCATTCTCAACCATAACCTCATCCTCATCCTCATCCAACTCCCCAATCAAAACTCCCTGTGTATCAGTAGTAGGCAATGCATGTCTTTTCCTCTTTAGGACCTCTCGGAACTGATCTTGAAACTCTCTTTTCGAAATGCCCAAAACCTCAGAAATAGTAAAAGTCACCTCACTGCCAAGTATCTTGTCATTAAAGATTTTCTTCATGTCTGTAGATGTCTCAATATCGGACATCAATCTAAATCCTGGCTGCTTTCTCTCTCTAGGCTCTTGCCTCTTTTCTCTCTTTTGAGCATCTTCCATCTGTCGTTCTGGCCCTGGTCTCAAAGACGGTCCTGCAGTAGGTGGAGTAACAAACTCACCCCCTCTAGTCTTTTTAGCTGCACTCGGATTTTCTTCATCCCTCTTACGCTTCTCCTCAACAAGTACATCTGCTCCCTGAGACTTAGCCAAGTAGGCATAAATAGAGTACCTGTCAACAGGCGAATCCCAACCTGTCTCAGATCTGATGCTAGAGCCTGCACTAGTCAAAACGGTTTGCCGAATTTTTCCGTTGTTTGCCGTCTCCATAGCATAAGTCCATAATGCTGACTGATTCTCTGATCCTTTCTCAATCTGGACTCCATATGCAGAAGCATCTCCTCTAGCTGTCACATAAGAAGTAAGAATGACATAAAAAAATTCATGAAATTTTTAATTCAAAAAGGTTTGAGCATTGGATTGACATGCAAGAAAAGGTCTGGGCATTGGATTGACATGCAAAAAAAGGTCCAAGCATTGGATTGACATGCAAAAAAATAGAAAAGAGGGCAAGATAATAGGGGAAGGGAACTACACATCCGAAAATGTGATAACAAATTCATAATAGAAATTCCATTTGCCAAAATGGAGTGAAGTAAAAAGAAAAAATGCCTGATTTCAGCAAATTGGTCTAAAAAATCAAAACATGGTTCTAAGGACAAAAAGGGGTGCTTACATGGAAAACGAGTAAAAACACCAATGTACAATATAGGAAAACACGTAAAAATTAATAATGGTCAATCCCTACATCAAATTCACAAGTTAGAAAAAGGAGAAATGTCTAAGGGAAGGCAAGGATCAGGAGAATGAGGTCAACCAATAGATCCAATATGAAAATGATATGTTCGCATGGAAACACGTGCAAGGCATATAAAATTGGTCAACAATTAATAACTTATGAATCATAGCTCAGAACAATAGAAAGTAGTAAAATAAAAAATGTCCAGCTCAAAGAGATGAACAAGGGTCTAAGGTCAAATTTTAGGTTTGATGAACATAGAGTGAGTTCGCATGGAAACACATGTGCAGAGCGTCAAAGTGTTCAAAAATGAGTAATGAATGAATCATGAGTAGAAACAAGGGATTGTAAAAGGAAAAAATGTTCAACTCAAAGGGATAAACATGGATATGACATAAAATTACATTTTTAATAAAGCAAGGGTATGTTCACATGGAAAGATGAGAAAAGGAGACAAATGGCCATGTGGGCAAGGGAAGACCCCTGGTACAAGGTCAAAGTGGGTGGGAAAGAGACCCCAACAAGATATAGAAGAGACATTACATGAGTGAATGATTAGACAGTAGCGTTTTCATGAGTGCATGTAGAGGAGATATACTTGTTAATCGGTGTAGGATTCTAACTCTTGACAATAGACTGACCTTGTGTCCCCACACTTAAGACATGACATACACATATAAACGCAAGATGTAGGATTAGAAATACTTGTCCCATTTAGTAGATGGTCAAGGTTGACAATAATTAATGCACTCGATGTGGAAGTCGTCTACAAGAGGTACCACACCTCACCACATCATGCTTCAATCATGTTAGGGACCATGCAATAATACCTATAGGAGGTAACATTGTTGATAAAGTCCATTGATTAGAAGGACAAAGAATACAACACTTAGCTCAATAGTCACTCATGTGGGAATAATTGATTAGCTGCTTGTCCCACATCTTACATCACTCAGAGAAGAATTGAAGAAAACCCACATCTCACACCTAGTGAAGAAATTGATAGAATTAAGAGACTAAGAGAAAGTGTGACAGCATGCACAATTGATGGTGCATTAGTATGTCCCAACCCATCTTGTATAGGTGCAAGAAGGAAGGCCAAAGAGCCTTATAGTGTAGTACTGAACAAAACATAGTGATGTGCCTTGATGTGGTAAGAGAGGATCGACCCATGTGTACAGAGGAAAACGAGAAAGGGCCTATGTGGCTTCCATGCACTATAAGGCCATCTTACAAATCTTGTCTAGACAGTCTAAGTACATGAGATGACACTACATGTATTGTAAATCTCCCAATCATTTGGTGATAGCCACTCTCAAAGTGGGCAATTCCATCTCAACTGGAAAGATGAATTCGATACCATAGAATAATTGGAAAGATGTCTACATTATTGTAGCCTTATGGAAGGTTATGTCCACCTACAAGGCTTCTATGAGTCAATCATCCCAATCATAGCAATGTGTGGCAATCATCCTTGTTATAATTGAATAGAGGATTGCATTAGTAACTTTGAATTGGCTATTGGCTCTAGGGTAGTAGGGTGTGGAATTATGATCGGGGATCGTCTAGATCTTTGCTAACTCTTCCATGATCTTTTTTAGAAAGTGATTTCCTTTGTCACATTGACAAGCTCTAAGGTGTCAAGAATCGCTTGGTGGGGGGACTTGCTTGAGGTGCTGCGCCAAACACACACTCTATACAAAAGAGGAAGCTCACTCAAGAACACAAGAAGAGAGATGGAGGCCAAAGTGTTTTTTTACTGGTTTCTTCTTCTTCCACGCACTATACAATGTACGCAAAGTATAGATAAGATACAACATAAAGGAAAGTGGCCTACTAAGTCAAACAGTGTATAACAGACTACACTAATCGATTGGTGCTATGTCTTTGCCAACTGTAGGTAGGTGCAACAAACTAAATATAATAAGTGATAAGTCAGTGGTCATGTGAGTATCATAATGACCACCAACGTTCTAAGTGTAGAGGTGCGGACTCATCTAGTCACGGTTCATCATCAATGTTCGCATGTGTTGAGCTTGCTATCTCAACACTCTCCCTTAAGTTCAGCTCTATCTCTGCAAATCCAAGTAAGCTTTGGAACTTTTGAAGCTTCTCTACACCCAATGCCTTTGTGAAAATGTCAGCTATCTGATCTTATGTGTTGACATAGACGAAGTCAATCTCTCCTGCAAGTACCTTCTCTCTCACAAAGTGGTAGTGCACCTCAATGTGTTTTGTCCTAGCATGGAACACTGGATTCCTAGCTAACTACATGTTGCTCATGTTGTCACAATGAATGACAACTGGACCATCTCCCTGCACATCCAAATCTACTAATAACTTTTGCAACCATACCACCTCACATGCTGCCATAGCAGCACCTCTGTACTTAGCCTCTGTACTGAATAAAGCAACTGTAGGTTGCTTTTTGCTGCTCCATGTAACTTCTGTACTACCAAGGGAAAAGATGAATCCACTTGTAGATCTTCTGTCTGACATGCTACTATCCCAATCTACGTCTGTGTATCCAAAGACCTGTATGTCCTTACTTGCCTCATAAAAAGTCCATAATGTAAAGTGGACTTCACATAACTCAATATATATCTAGCTACATCCAAATGAGGCTTTCTAGGCATCTGCATAAACTGACTGACAAGGCCAACATCATAGCTCAAGTTTGGCCTTGTGATAGTCATGTAAATCAAACTCCCTACTATCCTCCTGAACATAGTAGGGTCTTCTATCTCATCTCCAACATCAGCACTCAACTTCACATTTTGCTCCAATGGTACTGAAAGAGGCTTACATGCTATCATACCATACTTGGATAACATATCCAAGCCATACTGCCTTTGGGATAGCCATATACCATCATCACATCTTATCACCTCAATACCAAGAAAGTATCTCAGCTCACCCAAATCTTTCATCTCAAACTTCTTCTTCAAGAAGTCCTTAACTTCAGCAATCCCATTGTCACTATCACCTGTAATAATCAAGTCATCCACATAGATCACTATGATGACGAAACATGCATCTCCCTTTCTCAGATAAAGTGAGTGATCAGCATCAGAAATAAAAAATCCAATATTGACAAGATACTCTCCAATCTTGTCAGACCATGCTCTAGGTGCTTGCTTCAGCCCATAGAGCACCTTCTTTAACCTGCACACATATGTGGGATGCTCTAAATCCTCATAACCTAATGGCTACTCCATATACAATTCTTCTTGCAATTCACCATGTAAGAAGGCATTCTTAACATCCATTTGCTTCAAACTCCAACCTTTGACTACTGCCAAGGCAATCACACACCTAACAGTTGCCATCCTAGCGACTGGACTGAATGTCTCTTCATAATCTATGCCATTTGTTTGAGCATTGCCTTTTGCAACCAGCCTAGCCTTATACCTGCTAACTGAACCATCTGCATTATGCTTGACTTTTTGAACCCACTTACAACCAATAGCTTTCTTACCCTTAGGTAAGGATACCAAATCCCAAGTCTTATTGGTTTCTAATGCAGCCATCTCCTCATCCATTGTTGCATCCCAATGAGCATGACCAATAACATCCTCAAAACAAGTAGGCTCAACATCCTCAACTAGTTTCACCATATAAGCATAATGGTGAGTTGCATAACCTTAAAAACCAAATCTTTTAACAGGGTATCTGACCCTACTAGATCTGCATACCAGCGGATCACTCAATGGAGCCTTTACATTAGTATGAGCTCTCTGTACACCTGGCGTCTTGACTGAAGGAATGCCAAGCTCATCATCCAAACTCTCCGAACCACTAGAAATCCCAAATGACTGGTAGATACACCATTACCTTCCAGCACTTTCTTCTTTCCTTTGTTCTTCCTTGCAACACTTATAGATCCACCTAAAGATGTGGGGCTACTCCTTAGTCTCCCAAACCAAGGGCTCATTGTAGGTGTAGTACCAAATGATGTTTCTGGTCCACTAAGACTCCGTGATTCTTGTTTATATTTTTGCACATAGCTATCTTGAACATTATCATCATCCAAAACATCACTAGTAGGTGTATACCAACTTCCCATCTCATCAAAGATAACATCCCTGCTCACTCTGAACTCACCTGTGATAGGGTTATAACAGTGATACCCTTTCTTCTCTAAAGAGTATCCAATAAAAACACATTTTTTTTCCTTTGGATCAAGCTTCTTCCGTAGCTCATCTGGCATATGAACGTATGTAACACATCCAAATACCTTCAAGTGCGATACATCAGGCTTCTTGTCAATAAAGCATTCTTCAGGAGTCATCCCATGAACTACAGCTGTGGGAATTCTGTTCATAATGTAAACAGTAGTGTGGATAGCATCAGACTAAAAAAATTTGGGCATATTCTTCTCAACCATTAATGCCCGTGCAACTTCTGCAATATGCTTGTTTTTTCTTTCTGCAACACCATTTTGCTGTGGGGTATACCTGCAAGTAAATTGCCTCTTTATCCCGTGAGTCCTCAAGAAGCCATTGAACTCATTAGAGAGGTACTCTCTCCCTCAATCTGATCTCAAGCACTTTACGTTTAAGCCTATTTCTGTTTCAACAGCTGCCTTAAAATATTTGAAGTGCTCAAACACATCACTTTTTTCCTTCATGAGTATACCCATAGCTTCCTTGAACAATCATCAATAAATGTGACAAAGTATTTGCTGCCACCAAGAGATACATTTTTTGTAGGCCCTCAAACATCTGTATATACTACATCAAGTATTTTTCTACTCACTTCTCTGTCATGCGTGAAGGGTTGTCTTGCCTGCTTACCAAACTAGCATGCTTCACAGACTTTATGCAATTTTGCAACTCTAAAAGAAGGCAACCCTGTAACCAATCCTCTGGACTGCATTAATTTCAGCCTTTGCACATTTTCATGTCCAATACGTTTATGCCATATTTCAGTATTTGCAACTACTCCTTTTTCTTTAGCATACATAGCAGCATCCATTGCAGGAATTCCAACATCTAAATTGAACATTCGACTAACTCTACTTCCTTTTGCGACCAACCTGCACTTATCATTAAAGTATTCTACAAAATAACCTTTTGCATTGAATCGGACCTACAACCCCTGCTCTACCATTTGGTCGACTGACATTAGATTCTTTGTAATTGAAGGCACATGTAATACATCTGTCAGACTCTTTGTCTAACCATCATACAAGGACAAGGAAACCTTTCCAATGTGTGAAATTGGGTGGCATGAATCATCACCCGTCTGCACATAACCTGGATTTTGTAAGTCGTGCATCTCTCCAAACCATTCAGCATGACTGGTCATATGATTAGATGCACCTGAATCAACATACCATACATCATCATGTGTCCCCTTTCCTATAACTGCATTCATCATATGTTGCATAACAAACAGACGCTCATTTTTGTCTTCATTCTGTCGCGAAGACGATATATAGTTTCCTTACTGCAATTTTCACTGCGAATATCATCCTTCTTTGCATAGCAATGGGCTGCAATATGGCCTGTTTTGCCACAATAATGGCAAACAATAACAGAATTTCCAGAATCTCTATTCTGCCATCCACCTCTTCCTCTAGAGCTCCCCCTGCCTCTAAACGTTCCTCTTCCTCCAGAAACTTGTATTTCACCAAGCTGTTGATTAAACCTATTTTGCTCGTTATCGCCAGCACATCCCATACCACGGCCTCTCGAAGAGGATCTATCTCGTCCCCTTCCTGAACTCTAGTAAAATGCTTGCACTTGTTCACCATTTCTTTCAGAAGAATCGCCCTGCATATTGATCTCTTCAGTAATCATGAGAGAGATCAGCTCATCAAAATCTAGAAATGGCTTTTGTACATATATTGAAGTAACAAATGATTTCCATGCCTTCTCATTGTTAAGGCCACTCAGAGTGGATGAAACCAAATCATCATCATTCGGCATTGCATCAATCACGGCTAAAGCATCTTCAATGCTCCTCACCTTCAACACATACTCATTGACAGACATTTTCCCTTTCTTCAAAGGCATTCAACTCTTACTTGAGTTGAATCTTTCGTGCCTTTGTATTTATTGAAAACATACTCTCAAAAATTGTCCAAGCTGCATGTGAAGTTTCTGCATTCCTTATATGTCCCAGCATAGTATTATCAATGACTGTAGATAACCAATACATCACATTAGTGCCTAGGACCCAATGCTTATAGACTGCAACTCCTGGAGAACCTAAAGGTTCATAATGTATTCCACATCAGTCTACTGAAGAAGTATGTACCTAATCCTAGCCATATACTTGATGATCAACAAGTTGTAATGCCTAGCCAAGGATTCCTTAAACTATGGCCTGACAGGATCTTAGATGTCAGGGAGAGGAAATTGAGATCTAGAACCTTGAGAGAATGTCTCTTCCAGTGGAAAGATTATCCCGAGGAGGATGCCACTTGGATGGATGAAAGCACTCCCAACCAACAATACCCCCAGTTCTTCTCGAGATGAGAACATCTTGATTCCTCCAAGGGGCAATCCAAGTCTCCTTTTTCTTCATTGTGCTCAAATATTGGCTGATCTTTAGCCAATCTTCTTCATAATCTTCTTCAAGGAAATGAACTAGAACTTGAGCAATGCAATTTTGAGCATGCTGGCTTCTAGTTGACCATCCTGTTATTTTCAGCTTTGGACCAATATATGCAGTAACTAAAAATGTATTTTTAGCAGCCATGGAATGAAATTCAACAAGTATAGATTCTTCAGCTTCATCTTCTTTCATCAGCTCTTCTTCATTGTCATATGTTGCACATGATAGCATGTCAGCAATTGGATTCACCTTCCCTGCAATATGCTTTAATTTGGGGTTTAGAGACTTAATATATGCAATCCATCTTAGCATAGCAATGTTGGGTGTAGAGCACTTGGCAATCATGCCCAAGAGTGGAAGACAATTAGTTTCTACTACTACGGAAGCACCTAAGTATTCACGATCACACTTTGATGCTGTTACAACTGCCCACAATTCCCTTTTTACTTGTGCATATCTTCTTTGACATTCATTGAGAACTTTTGCTCCAAAACGAATTGCATACTTGTTACCTTCAAGATCCTCTTGGCCAACAGCCCATCCTATCCCAATGGGACTTGTATCCACAGTAAGGATGATGGGTTGACCATTTGAATAGTCAGCCCTTTTGAGAGTGGGGGCTGAAATTAATAGCTTCTTTAATTTATGCATAGTGAGAGTATGCTCTTTATTCCAAGAGAATCTTTGGCATTTTCTTAATAATTGATAAAGATTTTTGGCTACATGAGCAAAATGTGGTATCCTTATGAGATAGAATACACATGCGTCAAGAAATCTTCTCACCTTTGAAACATTTGTGCATTTTTCTTGCATTTTGTTGATGGCATCTATCTTGATTGGAGAAGGTTTGTGTCCATAGGGGCCACATAGATGACCAACCACTAGGACTTCTTCTACTCCAAATATCGACTTAGCTCGAGAAAGGGTAAGATGTACCTCTTCTAGCCTTGTCAAAATCCTATCACAATCATGAATATGGTTAACTACAAATGTCCTACAACCATCTTTGTCAAGCTCCTCATTCTTTTCATTGGCTTCACATCCCTTGATAGGTACATCATCAAGAAATGGAAGAGTAAGTTGTGGAATAAAGTCCCTTAAGACTTTATGCATGGCATTCATCATATGGGCTACGGAGTTTGTTGCACCTTGTGGTAGACTGCACATGCGGACCAATGCAAAAGGTGTCCTCATTGTGGTAATGTCTCAGCTTTCTAATGAAAGCTGTAAATTGGTCATATCTTGAATATAGGTTGCCCATAGAATAAATTGCTCTACTCGCAAAAGATTCAACAAACTCATCAACAATTAGACCCGAACCAACATTTCAGATTGTGACACAATTGACAAGCTGTAGATCTTGAATGAATCGTAAAGATCCATTTTTCTTAGGCATAGTAAACTATTGGTTAGAGTAAGGTGCTGAAGAAGGTTCTAAAATCTTCATTCTGATCGTCTCATTTAGAAGTTCCAATAATTTGGGCAGATAAATACCAGTTTCAGTCGCATGAATTTTTCCGTCTTTCCAAAAGACGAGCTTTGTGCTTCAACCTCATGGAAGGCAGAACATTTCCTCTTGTCATGTTGCTGGCTATCACACCAAATACAGTGCCTCTTAAAGCCTTCTCTCATGGGTCTTTGAGTTGATGCTCGTCCTCGCTCTTCGACTTTGACATCCAGCTTCTCTACTTTGGAACTAATTTCTATAAGATTCAGATGAAGGTCACGGATGCTTTTAATGAGTTGATCCATTACATCATTTTTAGAAGGAACATAAGAAGAAAGAGTTGGTTGATTAGTCAAAGGAATAGGGGATTTTGAAGGTGGAACAAGCTCCATCAATGGAGTTGTTGAAGTTGAAGTAGAGCCCAATCTTAGTCGCATCCGCTCTCTTCGAGCAATCATGTTAAGTGTATCAGTAACATTTGTCCATGCAGTCTTGACTCTTGATTCGGAGGTAGCATCTTCTAGGCGATTAGCAAGCTTCTCTTGCAGAATGGGATCTGCAGCCTTAAGGAATAATTCAATCTTCTGACCTTCCATACTTTGTTGGTCTTCAGCATCAAATTGTCCAAATTTACTTTCAAACTCATGGTATAGAGCTATTGCAACTAAACCTTTGTTGGGTTTTTCAACCCATTCAGTGAAACTTTTCTTCGTCATTAGGCCAGAGTCTTCTAAGAAGAATTCTTCGCGTAGGGCTTTTTTGAATGCAGCCCAATCTGCATCTTGTTAACAAAGACCATAGATTCTTTCTTGAAGACCATGCTTGGCTAGTTTGGCAAAATAAGGGCTCCATGCATGTTATGGTACACCAAAGAAGAGTATTTTTTCAGCATATAAGCGAATAAAAATAGAGACATTTTGACCATTAAACTGTTTTAATTCACACCCAACTTCCTCTAGGGCCTTGATAGCTGTGGAATCAATCTTCCCTTCATCTTTCCTTTGTTGTTATTGTTGTAATATTTGAATTGGTTGTTGCTAAGTCTACTGCAGTATGCGCACCAATTGTTGTAAAGTATCTCTTGAAGAATCCCCCATCTTGGAGTTCTCTTACACCAACCTTCACGTTAGGTTCACCAATGCCGCAGCACGTAGGGTTGAAGGTCACCATGGGGTTTGGCAAGAGAAGAATGTATGGGGGTTCAAGAGCTTTGACTTTGAAGATGGTAGAGATAAGAAAAGGATTGAAGGTTTCAAGCCTCTGAGTTCTTGAATAAGAGATAGCAGGGTGTATGTAGATTCAAGGAGAGGAGTAGACGGAAGAGAAGGGGTTCAAAGAGATTGAAGATGTAGAAGAATACTCCTAAAAAGAATTAGAAAATACAAAAAAATACTAACAGAGATTAAGCCTCTCAGTTTCTTTCAGCATTATGAGAAAATATAACTCTAATAGACAAAAACGTGTACAAAACCTTCCTCTATGCTGCTCAGATTGCCAATCTGATGCTTCTAATGGCTCCGAAAGGGGGTTAAATACAAGGATACTTGACCAAAATCGTGCTAGATCTCTCCTTCTTCATCTCCCACTTTCAGAGTGTTGTTCATTGCCTGAAAACAACGATCGCGCATCGCGCGATTTTGCTAATCTCTTTTTTTACATAAAATCCTCTCAAATTGGCTGAAAGCTACATGCTTTCTTTTAGATGTCCTCCTAATCTAGAAGGTATCTATAGTTCTATGGATTTTTACAAGAGATAATATCTAGAATATCAAAAATTGACTAAAAACTTGTCCAAAGAAATCTAATATTTTGAACCACGGACACTAATACTAATGTCTAAAGTGGCATTGGCTCTCTAAATCCAAAAGGAAGCCACACTCTAGATTTTTTTACATGGTGTGTGCGTAGCAGCACGACAACGGGCTGCCACTCAATCTTGTGGAATACACCACTATGTCTGTCTTAATCCATTGTGTATGCCATTTTTGACCCGCCTAATATAAACTACTATGCCTATGTTTCAGTGTGTGATTCCCTTCCAAAATCAACGATAGTTGCCAAATCTTCAAACATTGGCATCTTCATCATTGTGAAGCCACTTAACAGGCCATCATCCAAATCAAACATTGCCACAATATCTTCCTTATTGTCAACTTCATATGTCAGAGATACAGTAGTAGGCTCATTTTTATATCCTAAATACCTCAAGACTTGCAACTCTTCCTATGTCCTTGGTGGCTTGATGCTACGATGTGCTAGCTTCCCAAGTGACAAATCTGAAATGACTAAGCACAACGACCTTGAAAAAGAAGTTACTGTGTAATCATCATATCTTCACAATTGATTGTCTTCATGATATGATAATGATAGTTAATGTGATGGCTCCCAAAGTCATGGGCGACTGCTATAATCCTTCACATGCACTGAACAATGTCTACCTCCTATCACTATTTTTGTGGCATGTCTACCTTCCTCAATCAAACTATGTCGAATACACATGGTACCATAATGTATTTCACATCCTTCCCAAGGCAATATGCCATAAGCATCCCACTGATGCTAGTTCTGCAATAATCATTGGTTGCTTAATGATGTTGACTCTAGAGTCAACGACAATTGTATCATCAACCAACTCTTGAAGAAACAAAGCAATCGATGAATTAGCATACCATGACAGGTTCTCTTTATGTGGTCAAATTCTCAGACTAATGTTACTATGATGGATGAAAATTGCTACTCTACTGAAACTACATATGATCCATGCTTAGCGAAAACTCCACTTCTTGTCTCACTGTATTCTTTCTTAATGAGATCTTCGTTAATAGCCAAGACACCTATGCTTCACAATCATAGAGTTATAGCCAATTTGCACAAACATATACTTCCATGTTAGCATCTACATCTCTTCACAATGAAGATGTAGCCAACTTGGAAAGACTTGGCTCTACAACACATAGGCAATATCTTCCTCAAAATGTGTCCTGCCATAGACTTTTGAAGCCCGAATGTCAGTAGAAAAATCCATCACTATCAGAGTTCAAACTTAATGGAAAACAAATTCCTAGTGATGCTGACTAATGTATTCAAATTCTTAGTGAAAAACTCTTCTCTCATATTTGCAGTGGTGGACGTGGAGCGTCATGACAGTGTCGGCTATGTGAGAGGTAGCCATTAGTGCTCGGTTTGGAATGCTTTGGTCCATGGGTCTTGGCATTTGCACTCGCCTCTAAAACTGGGACCATCCTACCATGATCCGTCAGGGGTCACATCAACTCGCTTTCCTTTGATGATGGTATCATCTTTAGTTTTTAAATTACCTACAATACATTTATTGAAACATATACAATCAGCTTCCTTATTTAGTCCGCTCAAAAGTTTCTTCATGTAATTTATTTCATGGATATGCATACAATTCAAACAACCCTTGAAAAAAATATTAAATTCCTTTATTATATTGGAAGTTTATTATAATTTTCATCTTTTTGATCCTGCAAAAGATATACAAAATTCCATGAGGGTATTCTATCCACCAATATTCCTCCCTTCTAACTAGTACTAGGGCTCTAGGATCCCATCCTGGGTCACGAAGAAGCTCGTCAAATTCTAGGAGTAATGTGGATTTTATGGCCAGAGCTCTCCCTAGCATCCACATTTCTTATTGCTCGAGACTATCCCTATTACGGACAGACCTTTCCACTATAAAGTTAGTCTAAGCCTCTTGAAGCAATAATCATGACCCCCTTGGAGTAGACTCTCGTAGCAGCTAACTTGGGGGTAACCTAGCACAATCATTTCTTTTATCTTATTTGTCAATGTTTTTAATCAGAGATCTAGATTCTAGCAAACACGAACAATCCTTTCAAACAATGACAATCACACCATCGTGCACTTCACAGCTTCACATAGCCAAGGTAGATCCTTAATCCAAGATAACCTTACATTCTAACAAGGATTCTTCTTCCCATAAAGAAGTGTTGAGTAAAAATCTTTCAACCTTGTTAAACAAGACACGAATTTCTCGTTTAGGCTAACTTACTCAACATAAGTGAATTTTCTTTAGTTGGTACTTAGAAAAATATTACGACAATAATTTAACAAGATGATCTATAAGATTCTTTGAATAGACGTTCACTTTTTAAGCATTAATCAACTCCTAACAATTATCGCATTTGGCAATAAATATATCAAGTTATTTTACTAATCTCGAGTGCGCATAATGTCCTTTACTCATTTCGTGCAATAACCTCCTACCACTATCTCCAACATGATTCTACGAATTAATCTATCTACAAATCATAGGTAGCAGTTAATCGTTTGTGCGTGTATTAATATGCTCTCTAGATGAAACTCGGGGGGTTCACTATATATATATTCTCTATATAAGTTCGTTCATGACCTATTTATAAATATCTTAATCTGTAAATTTTTCTTGAATTAAAAAAACCCTTTTCTATTCAATCTGTAAGTAACCCCTTTATATGACACCCTTTTGTATGTAGAAAATGTATGAAAATGGTGTTTTAAAATCCCCCTATTTTGAACTTGCGTTATATATACATATATCCATGGGTGACCCCCCCCCCCCCCCCCCCCCCCGAGAGATGAAATTGATAACTTGTGTAAGTATAAATACAAAAGCTAACATTTTATGTACTTAATTTAAAAAAAACTTATTATTTTATGTGGCCATATGAAAATAATAGCCTATTTCTGAGTTGTGAACAACCTGGTTTGACATGATGTCATTGGAAATTTTGCATTTTCTTGCGCTTGCGTTTGCCACACTCGATGTTCCATTGGTAGTGGCAATTTTGGCAACCTCGAGCATTCCCGTTGGCGGAGGGGTTTTTGTTGAAAGATCGAATCCAGCAGGGATCAGAGGTAGAAGGAAGTAGAGAAATGTGATGGAATAGAAGAAAAATAATAGACAAGAAGTAAACACGACAAAGACAAAGCACAATGGAATTGAATCAATGTGTATTGGTAGAATCTGGATTCTTTTGTCTGGCACTACTCAGAAGCAATCTCCAGGTATTAGATCTCATGGAACTCCTTCGTAGACCAAAAATGTGCTTCAAAATAATAGCTCCTTCTCTGCTGCTTAGAACTCAAATATGATGGCTCCATTGGCTTTTGAAGGGGGTAAAACCTTCGGACACTTGATCAGGGATCTCCCAAATCACTTCTTCTTCTTCTTCCAGTTCAAAGTGTAGTTTTTAGCCTATCAATAGCGATTGCAACATTGTCGTAGATTTCGTGTAAGGGCTACTAAACACGGAGTTCAAGTTGCAACAAGTGAAGAGACTAACAAGAAGAAATCAAATTTTTGATGTCAAAGTTCACTATATTCCTTGTCAAGTGAGTTACATGAAGATCATTTTCAGAAAAAAAATCTGAAGTATCTCATAAACTGTTTTGCGTTCAGGTGTATGATAACAGTTACATTGAACAGAATAATGGGCATTAACTAAGAATCCAGTCAAGCATGTCCCTTAGTGCAGAAAACCAGCTATTGTTCAACACTTTTGATTTCTGATGCTCTCAGAGGTTTCTATCAAATACAAAAAAAAAGACAGTAATTTATGGGATCACAAAGCAGTACAGTCCCGTTCTTAAACAGGTATCAGGAGGTTGGAAGAATCAATCAAGTGCTGTCAGCAGCATCAAGTGAGTACAGTTGCTTTCCCTCAGCAAGATCCCACAGCATTGCTACACCATCCTTGCCACCACTAGCATAGAGTGAACCATCAGGAGAGACAGTAACACTGTTGACATAACCAGTATAACCAGTCTGTCCCATGAGATTTGGGCACAGCTTGCATTGGTGTGTAGAAGAATTCTTATACTGATCTTATCGTTGCAATTGTCATGCTTTTAGACAGAAATCATCTGAAAACCACTGAAGCTTAACCATTCTCCTTGATCATGCCTGTGAAGGTATAAAGCTATTCCTCTTATCGATAGGACTAGCAGCTATTGCAGACGAGTTGTGTTCGTGCGTCCTCCAACTCTTAGCTTAATGAAAAAAAAGAGTTTCTCTGTCCTGCTAGAGACGTCTCTCTTTCGATCCCGTTTTCCCCATCCTGGATGTTTTACTTGCAATCACCAAGCGTGTTCCAGAGCTTAATGGTGCGATCACAAGAGGCAAACACAATCTAGCGGTTGTCAACAGAGAAGGCAACTGAGATGACATCCATGCTGTGGCCAACAAAGCGGCGGGTGGTGGAGCCAGCATTGAGGTCCCAGAGGCGGAGTTCGTCGTCCTAGGATCCTTAGAGCGCAAACTGGCCGTCAGAGATTATCATACCAAGGGCTGTGCTTCTGTTTCTCACAAAGTTCATGTAATGTAGTCCTTTTCAGAGTTTTTGTCTCTTTCTCAAGAATATTAAGCTCCTGTTTCAGTTCAGTGACTGGCCATAAGAGGAGATGACACCATCTTGGACCAATCTTCCTTCCCCAAAGAATGCACTATAACAACTGGTAGACGGCCGTGAGCTACAGAGTAGCTTGAAAGGGAGACACTCCGATGGACGCTCACCTGGTGGTTGACGATTGATTGAAGCATAAGTTCTTGAGAGGTGGAAACAACACGAGCCACCTCTGATCTCTTTTAGCAACCGTAACAACCGTTCAACATGTAGCCAAGAAGCTAGAAAAATCTGCGATCTGTCCTCCTCTTGGTGAATAGTTGTCATGGAACCTTTGGAGCCTTCGAGCTTCTTCCATATTTTCTGTCATGTGTAGTTGCTATTGCCGTAGAGCTATCGTCTTCATATAGCTAACATCCAAAAATGGTTGAAGGTCGCCCTGGGCTCTGTCCTGTTCTTTTTTTAACAAAGCAGCGCAGAGCCTGAACTGCATCTGGTTTCCGCTGAAAAGAATTGACTAGCTCCATAATTAGCTTCCTTCCCATGATTTAGCATGCTTTTCATCGGTTGAACTCCTCAGAATCATGAGCCTCCGCCAAGCCCTTTCCTCCACTTCCCCTTTTTCCATTGTCTTTCGATTTTTGCTTTCCTACTCATTCGTGAATCTCCTTCGTTTCTTTTCCTTTCGATCTCTCTTCCTCTGTTTTTCCGTGTCCCATGCCGTTAACTGCGTGCAAAATACCAAAAATATCCAAGGAGAAAAAAATAGAGCCTGCCAGCATCATTCTAGCCATCGAAATCAAAAACCATTCTTCCCCTCCAAAACAGCCTGCTTTTTTCCCACCAAAAGCAGTTTAAACCCAAATATAGGTTTTCTCTCTTCCTTCTTGAATAATCCTTTTACACCTTTAGCTTTGACTCTAATCTCCAATTCTGCCCATGTAAAGCATAACCCAGCAATAAGTGCATTCCAAGAGTCTACATCTCGACAAGGGAACCCGTTCAACACTCCTTGAGCTTTTCCCATTACACATGATATTCCTGAATTTACACCTTTGTCTTCATAGCTTAAATGTCAGCTTCTATAAAGCTTCCTTTGATTCCACGGTATCCTACACTTTTCTTCGAGTTCATCATTAAAATTATCAGCTGGATAATGTCCTTTGGCATCAGTTTTTCATATTTTTCTAATACACGCACATCATGCATCCAAACAAAATCATACGCATGCACTAAGGGAATATATACATTGGATGCGGATTATCAAAATGCATCACACAAACAATGAATCACACGTAGAAATTAACACAAATGCACAACAAAAGAAATGGAGGTGTATACAACTCGGATGCGCAGCAACACGACATCCACCCCCTCTAAACCTGCGCATCCTCCGAATGTGCCAACTATCCAGGATCATTCAAATCCACAAACAGGTCAAGTCCATCTTCTGTTACTAGTAGATCTGTTTCTCCATCAGCTTCATCATCTATGTTCTCTGTCTCTTTTGCTTGTCTTCCTTCTACCTGCTCTTCTTCTGTCAATGCTTCAAGTGCATATTCTTCATCTTCTCTTCTCTTGAAAATCTTGACTCGTTTTCCAGCAATAGGCACCCTCAGTACTGTTCCATCTAATTCAGCTAGCTCATAGGTACCATTGTCAAAAACCTGCCTTACTTCATACGGTCCAAACCATCTTTGAACCATTTTTCTCATGCTACTATGCTGATTTTCTAGACTATTGTCGTAGACTAGAACCCAATCTCCTTCTTTTATGGCTCTAGGTCTCAAGTGATGCCTTAAATCAAACCTGTCCTTGTTTCTGAGACGGGCTTCCTTAAAACGATCAACTGCTAGCTGCACATCTTCTGTCCTTCTCTCTAGTTGACAAATCCGAAGGGCTAGAAGCTCTTCCCTTGATAAATTCTCATGCTACTGAAGAACACTCCAAGTGAGAGCACAAATTTCAGTAGGCATGACAGGTTTTTGCCCATACATCAACTCCATAGGCATGTATCCAGTAGTCACACTATGTGTAGAGCGATCAGCCCACAATGCAAAAGGTAGTAATCTCGGCCAATCTCCAATCCAACCTCTACAAGCTTTTGCCAATGCTTTAACTATTGGCGGATGTCCTCTTTCACTTTTGCCATTTCCCTCTGGATTATAGGCAGTAGTAAGAGCCAATTTAATCCCAAGTCGTGAGAAGAATTCTCTAGCTTCATTTGCATCTAGCTCTCCACGATCAGCTGTAATCTTGCCTATACATCCATACCTGCAAAATATTTCTTCCAACAAGAATTTACATACTGTAGTGGTGGTCTTCGTCCGCAACGGTCTCAGCAAATTCATCCACAACTGGACTTGTTCCCACATTCTTGATTGTCACTTTGTTCACGGGCTGCATATCCTAAATAAATCTCAAAGTACCATTCTTCTTTGGTACAGTAAACCACCTGTTAGAGTAGGGTGCAGAAGAGGGTTCCAAAATCCCCATTTTAATCTTTTCATTCAACAACTCTATCAGCTTTGGCAAGTGTGCTTTAGGCACAGGTATAGGACGTATATTCCATGGTACATGAGGAACAGTGAAGATGACCATAGGTGCAACCAATTCGGGACTAATGCAGCCAATTTCATGTGGAAAGAAAGCAAATGCCTTACCATGACGTCCAAGCATCTCTCTAAAACATTCTTTTTCCACTGGAAGCAAAAAATCATCATTTCCAATCTTCAATTCTGCAAGAGTTTCAGCTGTAAACTTATGTCCAATATTTGCAGGGTCCCTCAACATAGGCTGCTTCATAGCTTTTTCAATCTGTTCATCACTATCAGAAGGAAGCGGGCTTGCAACCGGCTTAACCTTCTTATCAACTGTTTTATATTTTGTGTCAACCTTGGCATCATTCAAGCACTCTTTTATTTGCTGCAATTTCTGCAAATTTTCAGCATCTTTCAACTCTGTTGGCTGAAAAATTTCAGCCTTCCGCTCTATGGACTGCATGGGTGTAGCCTGAAACTCTGTATGCAGAAATTTTTCTGCATTCAACTCTGTTGGCTGAATGGATTCAGCCCTCGGCTCTATGGACTGCATAGATGCATCCTGAAACTCTGTATGCAGAAATTTTTATGCATTCAACTCTGTTGGCTGAATGGTTTCAGCCCTCTGCAATCCTGTTAGTTGATCAAGAGCAGCCATAAATTCAGTTTGCTGAGTTTTCTCAGCCTCTAACTCTATTTGCAGCATAAAACCAGAAATTTCCTGAAACATATCCAAGGTTTGCACAGGTATGATCTTTGAACTCTTACATACATCAGTTTTCAGCATTGCTCTCATCTCAAACAATGGATCTGCATAAGACATCCCTTCATACAATCCATCTACATGCTCTTCTACTTGCAAAATACCCGCATTCTTCAACTCTTTCTCCTTACGGCCAATGTACTGCCTGGCAGCTCTAGGCAAATTTGAAATTTTCTGATAACTCACTGAACTATCTGAAGAAAAACCAACAAAATTATTGGAGAAAGGCTGGTTGCCAGGAGGCGAGATCTCCTCTTTTCTCCGCTCCGTACCACTGGCGTCTCGCAAGACAACGGTACCTAATGAAAATCCAACTCCTTCGCAGGTAGTTGTGCCTCACGCAAGGAGTCCCTGTTTCTCGGATGATTTACCCCAACAGTCATAAACTGAACAGCTCGCATACCATCTTTACTGCGTATCCGCGCATAAGCTGACCCGTCATCCATCACTTTTGTTTCCATTCTTGCTTCTGTAATGAAAGGCTGTCCAAGAATAATCGGATAAGAGCATGAATCCTGAACAAAGCAATGATAATCCTCTTCAACATTACCAATAGAAATTCTGATACTTGGACAAGCAGCATACATATCACCAGAAGTATTATTGGCGGCTCTCATGCGCCAGCCATGCTCTGCATCCATAGGCCACTTGCCACTCTCATAAACACCTCGAGCAATAAGATTAATCTCAGAACCATGATCAACTAAAGCGACCAAGGGAATTTGTTTCTCTCCAATCCTTACCACTGTCTCAGTGGTTGCTCTAGCCCAATGACTTCGTGAAAAATGGCTGCGAGGAATGAGAATAGGGGTTTCATCATCTTCATACTGCATAGGCTGCACTATTTTCTCCAATTGCGGATTAACATAAGCATTCTCAACCATCACTGCATCATCATGCTCTTCCCCAAGAGCTCCATGCCACAATCCCTGTAAACCAGGTCCTTCCATCGCATGTCGTTTCCTCCGCAAAAGATCCTGCATCTGATCCTGTATTTCTCTTCTAGCAATCCCAAGAGCCTCTCCAACAGTAAAAGTGACTTCACTATTCAAAATTCTTTCATGAAAAATCTTACTCATATCCGTTTGCATATCAAGGTCTGACAAGAGCTTGAATCCTGGCTCTTTTCTTGGTTGCCTCTTTTCTTTCTGCTTGTCTCCCATTGGTTGATTTTCTCTTTTCAACCATGGCATCTAAACCCTGCGTTTTAGCCATATAAGCAAAAATAGAATACCTGTCAACAGGAGAATCCCATCCTGTGTCTCCTCGGATGCTAGAGCCCACACAAGTCATAGTAGATGCCTGAACTTTCCCTCTTCTCGCTATCTCCAAGGCAGAGGACCATAAAGCAGAGTCTCCATCAGATTTCTGCTCAAGCTGGACTCCAAAAGCTGAAGCATCTCCTCTAACACTCACATAAGCTGATCGCGCAGCCATATCATCAACAAGCTTCTTCATACCTCCCTTACCAAAGTTCGTGTCAAGAGGAGCGCCAATCTCTGTCAGCCATATCTTTCCATCTTGTCCCCAGAACACTACATTCTTCTTACGTGCTTCCTGAAAAGCATCACAATCTCTGCAGTGTTGGTGCTCTGTACTATCACACCAAATACATCGTCGCCCTTTTCTTTGACCAGCTGGAAAAGCAGTCACTGGAGCAGGTGCTACAGCAGGTACTGACATAAGTTGCTCCTTTAACTTACCAACTTCAGCTTTGACTGCTTCAATCGTCAAATCCGCCAAGCCTTTAATAACATCATCTACAGATAAGGGCACTGGATCAGCAGGAACTGGTGGATTCACAACAGGAGGAGTAGGCTTAGGCAAAGAAGTTGCAGCAGGGGTAGAAGAAGAAGTCTCCAAATATTTCTCAGGAACTGATCTTGTACTTCGATGCAATCTGACTCTCCTGCGCTGCTTCTTGACAAGAGCATTCACAGCATCAATGACATGTCTCCACTCAGTCTTTAAACCTGAATCAGTAGCTTGATCTTCCAAAAGATCATCCAACTTTTCCTGTAAATCAACATCTGCAGCTTGCAAAAATAACTCCACTTTCTGCATCTCCAAAGCTTGCTGTTCAGTCCCATCCAACTGATCATAATGGCTTTCAAACTCTCGCAGAAGAGCGGTAACAGAAAGTCCCTTATTAGGCATAGTAACCCATGCTAAAAAATTCATGCGATTCATAAGACCTATATCCTCCAAGAAATATTCATCTTTTAACGCCTTTTTAAATTCAACCCAACCTGCATGTGCTTCTTGAATTTTTGCAATTCGACCTTCAAGAGCGCGCACCACGATCCGCAAGAAGTAGCGGCTCCAAACATCTTGAGAAACCCCAAAAAACTTCATCTTTTCTTCATATAAATGCAGGTAAGTTGACACTTGCTGGCCATTAAACTGCTTCAACTCCTGTTGGACAGCTTTTAAAGCATCCATAGCATCACTGTCTCCTTCTGCATGAGCTTGCTGCTGCATATACATGGTAAATGACTGAAACAGGTTCTTCATAACATTATCATCTGTCATCTCTTCTTGCGAGTCTCCCATCTTGCTGATGACGCAACACTTTCACGTCGGGTTCACCAGAAATGTCGTAGATTTCGTGTAAGGGCTGCTGAACACGGAGTTCAAGTTGCAACAAGTGAAGAGACTAACAAGAAGAAATCAAATTTTTGATACCAAAGTTCACTATATTCCTTGTCAAGTGAGTTACATGAAGATCATTTTCAGAAAAAAAATCTGAAGTATCTCATAAACTGTTTTGCGTTTAGGTGTATGATAACAGTTACATTGAATAGAATAATGGGTATTAACTAAGAATCCAGTCAAGCATGTCCCTTAGTGCAGAGAACCAGCTGTTGTTCAACACTTTTGATTTCTGATGCTCTCAGAGGTTTCTATCAAATACAAAAAAAAAAACAGTAATTTATGGGATCACAAAGCAGTACAGTCCCGTTCTTAAACAGGTATCAGGAGGTTGGAAGAATCAATCAAGTGCTGTCAGCAGCATCAAGTGAGTACAGTTGCTTTCCCTCAGCAAGATCCCACAGCATTGCTACACCATCCTTGCCACCACTAGCACAGAGTGAACCATCAGGAGAGACAGTAACACTGTTGACATAACCAGTATAACCAGTTTGTCCCATGAGATTTGGGCACAGCTTGCATTGGTGTGTAGAAGAATTCTTATACTGATCTTATCGTTGCAATTGTCATGCTTTTAGACAGAAATCATCTGAAAACCACTGAAGCTTAACCATTCTCCTTGATCATGCCTGTGAAGGTATAAAGCTGTTCCTCTTATCGATAGGACTAGCAGCTATTGCAGATGAAGATTTCATTCTTCTTATCGATAAGGAACTGGATTTAATAGAAGCAAAGCGGAAGCATTTCAATCTTTGTGTCTCTACAATCCTTGTGTTCGTGCGTCCTCCAACTCTTAGCTTAATGAAAAAAAAGAGTTTATCTGTCCTGCTAGAGACGTCTCTCTTTCGATCCCGTTTTCCCCGTCCTGGATGTTTTACTTGCAATCACCAAGCGTGTTCCAGAGCTTAATGGTGCGATCACAAGAGGCAAACACAATCTGGCGGTTGTCAACAGAGAAGGCAACTGAGATGACATCCATGCTGTGGCCAACAAAGCGGCGGGTGGTGGAGCCAGCATTGAGGTCCTAGAGGCGAAGTTCGTCATCCTAGGATCCTTAGAGCGCAAACTGGCCGTCAGAGATTATCATACCAAGGGCTGTGCTTCTGTTTCTCATAAAGTTCATGTAATGTAGTCCTTTTCAGAGTTTTTGTCTCTTTCTCAAGAATATTAAGCTCCTGTTTCAGTTCAGTGACTGGCCGTCAGAGGAGATGACACCATCTTGGACGAATCTTCCTTCCCTAAAGAATGCACTATAACAACTGGTAGGCGGCCGCGAGCTACAGAGTAGCTTGAAAGGGAGACACTCCGATGGACGCTCACCTGGTGGTTGACGATTGATTGAAGCATAAGTTCTTGAGAGGTGGAAACAACATGAGCCACCTCTGATCTCTTTTAGCAACCGTAACAACCGTTCAACATGTAGCCAAGAAGCCAGAAAAATCTGCGATCTATCCTCCTCTTGGTGAATAGTTGTCATGGAATCTTTGGAGCCTTCGAGCTTCTTCCATATTTTCCGTCATGTGTAGTTGCTGCTGCTGTAGAGCTATCGTCTTCATATAGCTAACATCCAAAAATGGTTGAAGGTCGCCCTGGGCTCTGTCCTGTTCTTTTTTTAACAAAGCAGCGCAGAGCCTGAACTGCATCTGGTTTCCGCTGAAAAGAATTGACTAGCTCCATAATTAGCTTCCTTCCCATGATTTAGCATGCTTTTCATCGGTTGAACTCCTCAGAATCATGAGCCTCCGCCAAGCCCTTTCCTCCATTCCCCTTTTTCCATTGTCTTTCGATTTTTGCTTTCCTACTCATTCGTGAATCTCCTTTGTTTCTTTTCCTTTCGACCTCTCTTCCTCTATTTTTCCGTGTCCCATGCCGTTAACTGCGTGCAAAATACCAAAAATATCCAAGGAGAAAAAAATAGAGCCTGCCAGCATCATTCTAGCCATCGAAATCAAAAACCATTCTTCCCCTCCAAAACAGCCTGCTTTTTTCCCACCAAAAGCAGTTTAAACCCAAATATAGGTTTTCCCTCTTCCTTCTTGAATAATCCTTTTACACCTTTAGCTTTGACTCTAATCTCCAATTCTGCCCATGTAAAGAATAACCCAGCAATAAGTGCATTCCAAGAGTCTACATCTCGACAAGGGAACCCGTTTAGCACTCCTTGAGCTTTTTCCATTACACATGATATTCCTGAATTTACACCTTTGTCTTCATAGCTTAAATGTCAGCTTCTATAAAGCTTCCTTTGATTCCACGGTATCCTGCACTTTTCTTCGAGTTCATCATTAAAATTATCAGCTGGATAATGTCCTTTGGCATCAGTTTTTCATATTTTTCTAATACACGCACATCATGCATCCAAACAAAATCATACGCATGCACTAAGGGAATATATACATTGGATGCGGATTATCAAAATGCATCACACAAACAATGAATCACACGCAGAAATTAACACAAATGCACAACAAAAGAAATGGAGGTGTATAGGACTCGGATGCGCAGCAGCACGACAACGTGCACGATTTTGCCAATCTCTCTTTTTTATGAAAAATCTCATAACTTACTGAAAAAGTAACTTGCTTTTTGTATGCCATCCTAATCTAGAAGCTTTTTTAACTTTTTTTGGATTTTTACAATAAATAATATAAAAAATGGACTAAAATTGTCCAAAAATCTAGTATTTTTGGACCATTCATGCTACTCACACTAGTACTAATGACTCAGATCACATTGACTCTCTTGATCAATAAGAAAGTTGAATGATTATGCATTCCATGCTTTTTCACACTGTGTTCACATAGCATCACGACATCCACCCCCTCTAAACTTGCATATCCTCTAGTATGTGCCAAAATCCCTTGTTGTCATCAGATTCTGAGTCCTCTCATCCTCTATAATCATATCCTTTGCTTCTTCATCTTCCATATCTTCCTGGCTAGCCCTTGCTTCATGGCCACTATTTTCTTCCAATTCAGGTAACTCATAGACACTAGATTCCTGCCTCTTGAATAATTTGATTCTTTTCTATGTTACTGGAAGTTTTATGGCTGTCCCATCTAGCTCATTTAATGCAAAGGTAGCATTATCAAACACATGTCTTACCACATAGGGTCTAAACCATTTTTTGGAAACTTTAATGCAAATGTAGCATTATCAGACACATGTCTTACCACATAGGGTCCAAACCATTTTTTGGAAACTTTACGTATGGCACTATGCTGGTTGTCTAAACTTTACTGGAAGTTTTATGGCTGTCCCATCTAGCTCATTTAATGCAAACATAGCATTATCAAACACATGTCTTACCACATAGGGTCCAAACCATTTTTTTGAAACTTTACATATGGCACTATGCTCGTTGTCTAAACTGCTATCATAAACCAATATCCAATCCCCATCTTGTATCATTCTTGGTCTCAGTCTATGTCTTTTGTCAAACCGTTTCTTGTTTTGTATCCTTGTTGCCTTTAATTTTGCAATTGCTACCTCTATGTCTTCTGACTTTCTTTCCAACTGTCTGATGCACAAGGCCAACAACTCCTCTCTATTCAACTCCTTCTCCCAAGGTAGCACACTCCATATGACTATCATCTCTTCTATGGAATGATAGGTTTTTGACCATACATCAATTTTGCTTGCATATATCCTATAGCAGCACCATGAGTTGTTCTATCAGCCCACAAAGCATAAGGGAGCAATCATGGCCACTCTTTTACCTTCTCTCCACATGCTTTTGCCAATGCCTTCACAATAGGTGGATGACCTCTTTCACTTTTTCCATTTCCTTCAGGGTTATAGGCTGAAGTTAAAGCAAGATTTATTCCCAACCGTGCAAAGAAATCATGAGCTTCATCTGCATCGAGCTCACCCCTATCTGCTATAATTTTTCCCACACAGCCATATCAACAAAAGATCTCTTCTAAGAGAAAAGTACACACAACATTTGTTGTCTCAGTACATAGAGCTCTCCCTTCCACTTGATTAGTAAAGTCCTCATGGGCAAGAACAAGATATTTCATTTTCCAAAGACCTATAGGCATCATGACTAAATCCATCACCCACGTAAAATGAAGAGACGATGGATATGTGGGTTGTAATCCATCCCAGTGTCTCACAAATGAATACATTTGACATATCGTACATGTTTCCACAAAGTGGGTAACATCCTTATACATACCCTACCACCAATATCTTTCTTTGATCTTTGCAAAAGTGCCCCAAATACCTCTATGACCAGTGCACAAGCTTTCATGAAATTCTTACATAACATTTACTTGTGAAGCTCTATCACCCCTAGAACTCACAATGGCATACCCTGTTTCTTTTTAGCATGTTTCCATAAGTATCCATCTTTTAAGAAAAGCCCATAGGCTTTTCTCTTGATCTTCTTAAACAACTCATCTGACCATTCATCTCTCTTTGCTAATATACTGAGGTATTGGCCAATTCTCAGCCATTCTCTTGCATATTTGTCTTCCAAAAACACTTCTACACAAGATGCAAAACATCTAAAGTGTCTTCTCTTTGTTGTCCAAGCTTCTATTAATATTGAAGCAACACCTCAGGGAAGTTACTATATATATATCCTCTACATCACGTGCGTTCAAGGTCTATTTATAAATATCCTTATCTCTAAATTTTCATTGAATAAAACATAACCCTTTTCTATTCATTCAGTAATGGTGCGCAGATCGGACGCTGTATGCTCGCGTAGTGAATGCCGGAAGGTCCCCAAGAACAATGAACTCTACTTTTTGCACAAGTTACAAGGTAAAAAGCATGAACGACAAGAGCAAGAGACCAATTGGGTGCAATCTCCCCCCATGCCTTGTGTGAGCGCTTCACAAAGCATGTATTTTATGTATATTTCATCTTCATGCTCAATAATAGCCCAATTTACAAAAATATAACAAGCTTTTAGCTTTTGAGTTTGCTTTTACAAAAATAGGAATAAAGCTAATGGACGGTGCCCAAAGAGTCTGGCACGCCCAATACAATGTCCAAATAGAAATAACATCACCGTGCGCCAATGCACATACAAAATAATAATAAATAATCGATGCCTCAATAAATAGGCATGACAAAATATAGGTGTGGCACCTATCAGAATATAATCCATAGATCGAATACTCGCTATCCTCCAATGCTTTCCTCCGCCACTACTGCTATCTCTACACATCAACTGAAGCATTCACAATTGTTAGTAAAATAATACAATTAAACCGACAAAAGTGAATACCTAGCAGTCTTCAGCTACATAAATCAACTGGTTAGAAATAAATCCTAACCTTAATTTATTACGAGTGCGCACTCTAAACTCATAAATGTTTATTAATTTAATATGCATTTTGCGGAATCACCCGCTATGGAATCACCCATGTACACACTAAATTAATGAAACGCCCGAAAAGGACAGGCATCCCCATCAACTTCTCACACAAATAATCCACTTTGTGTATGAGCCCCGGTCATCAAAGTTTACGGAATCCACCATAAAACCTCACGGAATCCACCGTGAAATATGCCTCCTGGCATCATACCCTACCACTGGTGCGTAGATCGGACGCTGTATGCTCGTGTAGTGAATGCCGGAAGGTCCCCAAGAACAATGAACTCTACTTTTTGCACAAGTTACAAGGTAAAAAGCATGAACGACAAGAGTAAGAGACCAATTGGGTGCAATCTCCCCCCATGCCTTGTGTGAGAGCTTCACAAAGCATATATTTTATGTATATTTCATCTTCATGCTCAATAATAGCCCAATTTACAAAAATATAACAAGCTTTTAGCTTTTGAGTTTGCTTTTACAAAAATAGGAATAAAGCTAATGGATGGTGCCCAAAGAGTCTGGCACGCCCAATACAATGTCCAAATAGAAATAACATAACCGTGCGCCCATGCGCATACAAAATAATAATAAATAATCGATGCCTCAATAAATAGGCATGACAAAATATAGGCGTGGCGCCTATCATAATATATTCCATAGATCGAATACTCGCTATCCTCCAATGCTTTCCTCCGCCACTGCTGCTATCTCTACACATCAACTGAAGCATTCACAATCGTTAGTAAAATAATACAATTAAACCGACAAAAGTGAATACCTAACAGTCTTCAGCTACATAAATCAACTGGTTAGAAATAAATCCTAACCTTAATTTATTACGAGTGCGCACTCTAAACTCATAAACATTTATTAATTTAATATGCATTTTGCGGAATCACCCGCTATGGAATCACCCATGTACACACTAAATTAATGAAACACCCGAAAAGGACAGGTGTCCCCATCAACTTCTCGCACAAAGAATCCACTTTGTGTATGAGCCCCGGTCATCAAAGTTTACGGAATCCACCATAAAACCTCACGGAATCCACCGTGGCATGGAATCCACCGTGAAATATGCCTCCTGGCATCAAGTAAAGAACCCCTTTATATTACACCATTATGTATGTAAAAAAATGTATAAAAATAGTATTTTAAAAATACCTTATTTTGAACCCACGTAATGCACACATATATTCATGAGAAACTTACCCGAGAGCAACACCTTGCATTGCTAAATTCACTCTTACAACATCATTTTCAGCCGCAAGACAGTCATCTTCTTCCTCCTCATCCTTCATCCCATCTTCATTCTCATAGCATGCCCGAGATAACATGTCTACCCCACTGGATTATCTCTTACTGCAACATGTTGAAATTCAAGGTTCAAAGATTTGATGTATGTAATCCACCGAAGCATAGAAACGTCCAAGGTAGCACAACTAGTAATCATACCCAATACCGGCAAACAATCGATCTCAATGACTACATGAATACCCATAAAATACTCCTTATCACATTTAAGTGCTGTCGCAATTCCCCATAATTCTCGTTTTACCTGTGGATACCTTCTCTGTTGTTCAGTCAATACTTTAGCACCAAAGCGTATTGCATATCTTTGACCTTCCTCATTATCTTGCCCAATTTCCCATCCAATTCGGATTGGGCTTGTACCAATAGTAATAATGATAGGCTTTCCATGTGAATAGTCAGCCTTTCTCAATGTAGGAGAAATTTTTAAGAGCTACTTCAATTTCTTCATTGCTTTCTGATGCTTCCTTTCCCAATGAAATCTCTGACATTTCCTCAGAAGCTGATATAGAGTATCGACTACATGTGCAAAGTGAGGAATCCATATCAAATAGAACACACATGCACCCAAGAATCTACGTGCCTCTAATACATTCGTGCATCTTACATTCTATAAATTCCATCTATTTTTGCTGGTGATGGTCTTCACCCGTAGGGCCCACACATATGCCCAACAATCAAAACCTCTTCAACTCCAAAGACAATTTTTTGTATAGAAATAGTTAAATGCACCTCTTCTAGATGCATCAAAATCCTCTCAAAATCCACAATATGGTCTGCAACAAAGTGTCTGCATCCATGAGCATCCATCTCTTCATTCTTTTCATCCATTGCAAACCCTTTGATTGGAACATCATCTAAGAAAGGCATTGTTAATTGTGGTATAAAATCCCTGAGTACCCTATTCATAGTATTTGTCATGTGTCCCACCGAGTTTGTTGCACCTTGTGGGAGAGTACACATCCGTACTAAAACCAAGGGAGACTTCATGGGTGATATCCTTGCTTTCAACTGCAAGCAGAAATTGATCATACTCGGAGTAAAGATCACCCAAAGAATAGATCACTCTGCATGCAAAAGCCTTTGTAAATTCATCAACCACATGACCTACACCCACATTTCTTATGGTCACTTTATTGACCGATTGCATGTCTTGAATAAATCTCAAAGCCCCATTCTTTTTGGGTATAGTAAACCAATGATTTGAGTACGGGGTTGAAGAGGGCTCCAAGATCTTCATTCAAATCTTTTCATTTAGCAAATCCATTAGCTTTGGCAAGTAAGCTTTAGGCACTGGAATAGGCCTCAGGTTCCATGGTACATGTGGCATAGTAAATATTACCATAGGAGAGACAACATTTGGATCCACACAACCTATTTCAGTTGGCTGAAATGCAAATGTCTTTCCATGCCTAGCCAACATCTGCATAAAATAGTCTCTTTCAGCAGGTAAAAGAAACCCTTCTGCACCAACTTTCAATTCCTGTAATGTTTCAGATATAAATTGATGACCTATATCTTTAGGATCCCGTAAGCTTGGCTGCCTTGTCACTTTTTCATACAAAGCCTCACTTTCTAGTGGAAGTGGCAAAGCAATTGGTTTCACCTTTTTGTCAATTGTCTTATACTTTGTCTCACAAGTGCTTCAACCCAGTATAATTCTTCTTGCTGAGTAAACAATGCTATGACATCATACATGTCCAAAGAACATAATGACAATACTCTGTTTTCAACCTGTCTCTATAGTCTAATCCTCCAACAAATCATCAAGCTTATCTTGAAGCTCAGGATTAGCTGCCTTTAGAAATAATTCAATTTTCTGACTTACAAGAGCTTGCTGTTCTGCAAGATCGAATTGCTCAAATCAACTTTGAATTCTCTTAACAATTCTGTATAGCCACAAGACGCTTATTAGGTTGTAAAACCCACTCCTGAAAAGTCTTGCACCTAATCAAGCTAGTATCTTCAATGTAAAATTCTTCCTTCAGTGTCTTCTTGAAAGCTACCCAAACAGCATCTTGCATGTATAATTCAGTAATCCGCACTTTCAGTTCATGTACAATAACACATACAAAATACCGACTCCATGCAAGTTGAGCCACCCCAAAGAATTCCATCTTTTGAACATAGGTATGTACATATGCAGATACATTCCTTCCATTGAATAACTTCATCTCATGCTCAACTACTTGCAGAGCATTCATCACAACACTTTCTATTTCAGCAGAAGCCTGAATCACCTGTTGTTGTTGTTGTACTTGCATAAGCATATTCATATTTTGCACCAATTGTTGCAAAACATCACTCATGATTGTGTTTGAAGGTTCTCCCATCTTGTCTTTCGTTCTTCTAATGACATATCACGTCGAGTTCACCAATGTCAGAGGGGTTTTTGTCAAAAGGTCGAATCCATTGGGGATCAAATGTATAAGGAAGTAGAGACACGAGATAGAAGAGAAGAAAAAGAATAGATAAGAGGTAAACATGACAAAGACAAAGCACAATGTAAGTGAATCAATATGTATTGACAGAAACTAGATTCTTTTTTCTAGCACTACTCAGAAGGAATCTCTAGGCATTAGATCTCTTGAAGCTCCTTTGTATACCAAAAACGTGCTTCAAAATAACAGCTCCTTCTACTACTCGAAACCCAAATATGATGGCTTCGTTGGCTTTGGAAGGGGGATAAAACCATTGGACACCTGGTCAGGAATCTCCCAGATCACTTATTCTTCTTCTTCTAGTTCAATGTGCAGTTTTCAGCCTGTCAACAGCGATCGCGATGCATGTGATTTTGTCAATCTCTCTTTTTTATGAAAAATCTCATAACTGGCTGAAAAAGTAACTTGCTTTTTACATGCCATCCTAATCTAGAAGCTTTTCTAACTTTTTCAGATTTTTACAATAAAAAATATAAAACATAGGCCAAATTTTTTCAAAAATCTAGTGTTTTTGGACCATTCATGCCACTCACACTAGCACTAATGACTCAGATCACATTGACTCTCTTGATCAATAAGAAAGTCAGATGATGATGCATTCCATGATTTTTCACACTATGTCCGCATAGCACCACGATAGCGTGTCTCTAGCAATATCCATTCTTTGATTGGTTACGATCAATTTTATGGTCTTTGCGCCTTATTGCTTTGGAGCCATTGTTCATGAGTGGGTTCAAGAGGTAGAGAAGGTGGAATGAATTCGGGATAGGAGAGTGTGAGAGTAGCTTGTGGAGTTGATGACCAAGATAGAAGAAGGTTGAGTTAATTCATTTCCTCTCTAACCCCCTCTCTAATTACCTCTCTCGCAGCCTCTCAGGATCTTCCCTCTCTCTCTCTCTCTCTCTCTCTCTCTCTCTTTCTAGTTCTCCCCTTCTCTACCTTCCTCTCGCAACCTCAGGGGGGTATTCTTCTACCACCCTCTCTTTTTCTCCCTCTTGCTTTATATTCCTAAGAAGGGCCTCTCCCCTCTTGCTCATACCTCGCTCAACTGCTCCCTTTTCCTCTTATTTATAAAGCTAAATTAGAGAAGAAGGGTTGTGGCTAAGAAGAAGAGCTCTTCATGAAGGGAATCTTGGCAAAATCAACAATCTAAAGCTTCCATGATGCAATGTGATGCTCAAAATTTTGCAAATTTGATTATTGTATTGGCTTTGAAAGTGAGGTGAAACCTCAGGACATCTAGTTAGAAATATTCCAGATTACTCCTTCTCCCCATTCGGAGGAGTGTTATTTACTGCATATAAACTGCGATTGCGACGCACACAATTTTGCCAATCCTTCTTTTTGCATTAAATCCCCAAAATTGACTTAAAAAACCACTTTTTTTTTACATGATACCATGTTCTAGAAGTTTCCATAGTTTTTTAGGATATTTACAATAAATAATATCCAAAATATACTAGTTTTGTCCAAAAATCTAGTATTTTTGGACCATCCATACTATAGAAACTGACATTAATGGCTCCTAACTCTCGTTCACGTGGTAACTTGTGTGACAAGTGGCTACAATCCCTGTCAATCTTGAAAAAATATCGGGTTACGATCCTCGAGTTTTTTTTTGCTGGAAATCTTCTCTATATAATGATTTTAGAGTTCTCTAAGTCCATTTTATGAGAAGTTGGGAAGATTTTAAATCAAAGTTGAATATCGTAGTAAGAAGATGGTTGAGGCCTTATGTGGTGAAGCATGTCTATGACAATGCTACTTATGTGTGCTTACAAAGCTTGATGGGATAGTTTTGAGGGTACCCGTTGCGAATAAGAGGATTAAAGTATTCAAGACAAGGGAAAACACATATACACTAGAAAACTTGGGAGAGAAAGAAGATAATGGTAGAGAGAATGAAGAAGAGAAGGTTGATGACATGGAAGATGAAGCAAAAAACTTGAATGTGGAGGAAGAGGAGTTTGAGCTGAATGTGGAGCTTGGAGGAGATGAGGATGGGTAGTTGTGGCCCATCTAAAGGATGTGCTAAATGATGTGCAAGTTTAGAGGGGTGGATGTTGTGACGTTGCATGCTCATTTGTGAAAAACTTTGAAGGATTGTTGTAGCATAGGGCTTCATGTATATTAAAGTCAATGTCATTAGCAATGTGTTTTGGTTTCTTGTGTGTGATAGCATGTAAATATTGCTTTAGTATCTTGCATTCCATATGTTGGGAAAATAATTAGAAGGTGTTGAGTGGTTTCTTGTAGTTGAAACAATAACAAGCTAGAGACCCAAATTAATAAATGCAAGCAAGAATTATTCTAAGAACTTGTGCCAATGGCAGTGTGGACTAGACTCATGGTTAAATGGGTTGATCTAGTTCCAATGCAAATTCTATGGCAAAGAGGTTAAATGCGTTGATCTAGTTCCAATGCAAATTCTGTGGCAAAGAGGTTAACTTAGCTTTTGGAGGAAAATAAAGCTAAAGAAAGGAAAGAAGAAAGTGTATTTCCTAATGGGGAAAAATGTGACCATATCTTTTAGGAGAGGACATCGATTCCTTGGTTCTAGCACTATTTTTAGAGGGGAAAATAGGTTGAGGATTTGAGAGCTTTGAGAACTGAGGGCATATGGAAAATTGTTGGGCTTAGGGATCCAAAAAAGAAAGCTATTATGCAAAGAATAAATGTGCAGACTGATTGTCTGGGAATAGAGGAGAACTAAAGATCTTGTGTTTTTGGGGATAGAGCTCAAAGCTCTTATGCAAGGTTATGCATGTCATTTTCCAAATAGGTTGAGCTTTAGAAACTTTTGCACAAATTTAAAGGGAACTTTTTTGATGGTGAAGAGAGAGAAAAAGCTAAATTGATTGAAGGGAAGAGCTTGCATAATGTTGAATTAATTGAAACTCAACTGTGGCAATTAATTTTTCATATTTAAAAAGGAGAAAAATAGGTCAAATTGACTATAATGTGGACTTTTAAGCTGTTGTAGATTTGATGTATTAGCCATGTGATTATGTATGTTCCTAAGAAATTATGTTTGAGCCCATGAGTTGATGCATGTGCTTGAAATATATGTGCTATTGCAATGAATAATATATATCCATCCCGACAAATCCCAACATTACGTGCATCAAAAGGTAGCATTGTAGAAATTTGAACTTGTTGAGTGACAGATATGCACCTGTTGTTGTTCGTACGGCCTACTCTCCCTGCATGCAACGCAATTCTTGTCGTTTCCATAGGTAAACTGGAGCTCTACATCTAAGGCACTTTCCATCGGAGATCTCGTCAAGATACTGTTGCGTCACACTGTTGTAGACAAAAAACCAGTGGCTGTTGTAAACCCTAAGTTGGAAAGCCATAGCTTTTTGAGCTCAAGCTCATCTCTCACTTCATTTTCTCTCTCCAACCACTCAAAATAACCTATTGCTACTCTGATTCTTTGATGTACTGAGTGCCACACATCAAGGAAGGAAAGATCTTTGGAGATTTTTGGGAGATCTTGAAGACTTGGAAGTTTTGGAAGACCATCAAGCTCTCTTTCCACTACATTTTTTTCACTCTCCCTAAGCTGAATCCCATTTCAGTTTCTAGCAAGCATTCAATTGATTTACAAAAAGGAGGGACTCACGTTACAGGAAAAGCATCAAAGAATCATCTTCAAGCTCAACATCAAGTTCAAGCATAGTATCTACATAGTGTGTTTTCACACTGCCATTGTTTGTGTCTTTTGACGCATTAGATTTCAACTTTATTGCTGTAAAGTTTCAAAGTTTCAAGCTGATTCTCAAAGGAAATTATGAAGACCCTAATGTGGAACTCATTCATGATAAGTAACATGATTATTGTTACTCATTGATACTACACTAGAGAAATGTCTATTCTACTTGTAGGAACACATGAAGTTGCCATCAAAGAGAAATTGATGAATCTATTTGAAGATTTTGAAGATATTTCTACTGCCTCAAAGATGATAATACCTCAACCTGAGGCGGACATGGAGAAAAAGGCCATAAAGAAGAAGACAAAGTCAATGAAGACCAGAAAGACCATGATGAAGAAGAAGACCAAGCGTACCAGAAAGAGAAAGACCACCAAGAAAAAGAAGACCATGAAGAAAAAAAGAGCATCAAAGAAAGAAAAATAGACTACATCAAAGAAGAAGACAAAGAGAAGAAGATCGGTTATGCCTACCATGACATATTTGATGAAGAAAACCACAAGGGCATGTTGGTCCTTGTCTCCATTTGTCACTAGAACTTTTTATTATATGTCCTTGCCATTAATTCTCCTAACATACGCCTTGTAAAACTCCTCATGTAGCCTATGCAAAAACAACCTCTACACACTTAGTGAGGCCTTGTAACAGCCCCTAGATGTTAGCCATGTTTTTGGTAGCCACACTTAGCCTTTTCTACAATAGCCTCTAGATGATTACCACGTTTATGGAATATCCACACTTAGCAAGGTTCTACTCATGACAGCCTCTGTACACTTAGTGCTTTGTTTACGGTTGTGATTGAGGAGGGGTGTTGAGAGTTATGCAATCACACCCAATGTGACAACCTCTTTATATGGAGCAATAGGGCAATACGACTCAAAAAATTTACTAGTGAGGATGCCTAAATCCCATAAGCACAGTGGAGAAAAAGGGAAACATCATGAGCCTATAAAGTGATGCACCTGCTTATCATTCAATGATGGAATACAACTATACTTTGTCCTTTCAGTCATAGTCAGTGTCATACTCAGGATTGTGTTTATGAGTCCAAGCTTCCATCTCGGAAACTAATTCACATGAGTAACAGTTGGTCTCTTCAGTCTATGAAATCATGAACATTGTCCTTGTGTTCCATCCGCCATAGCCATGCCCTAGATCCATGCATTTCAACAACAATAAACTACAAAAACACTCAATCTGAAGTTTCTAATAGTATAGTTACTAAATGTATAGATTCCTGAAAATTTCAGACTATGAACTTCTTGATCATAGAAACAATAGGAAACAACATCAAATCTTAAGGACATAGAGATATCGATTCAAGTTGAGACATAAATAACCCCTCTATTTTTCTCCTATCTTGTAGTTTTTCTTTCTAATCTCCTCTAGACTGTGGCTTTTCATTGATTTCTTTGATAATGTAGATGGCCCTTTACAAAAGCTCAGATGTCATCCTTGTGCATTATGGGATTAGGGTAGGGGTGAATATGAGAGAGAGAAAATTAAAACTTTATCATTACCCAAGTGAGCATTTTTAGCTTTTCCTTGTTACACGTGTTTGCAATAGAGCTTCAAGAAGATCAGAGCTACACTAGATTTCACTATAGGACTTCTCTCTCTCTCTCTCTCTCTCTCTCTCTCTCTCTCTCTCTCTCTCTCTCTCTCTCTCTCTCTCTCTCTCTCTCTCTCTCTCTCTCTCTCATGAAGTGATATTTTAGGTACCTAGACAATGGATTAGGCATGGAGCAAGTACAACACCCCTTGTGTCATTGTAAGCTAAAACAATAGGTTTTCCTAGAGAGTGAGGTATTGTATGTTCATTGTCAATGTACGTGACTCCATTAGGTAGTCTATTATTGTGTCCCCTACTCTTCTAATAAGTACATCTAAAGATGGTTAACAAAATAGAGTATTGAAAATTCATAGACCATGTATGCTATTTAAGGCAAGAAAGTATATGTAATAGTCATATTGTTGAATGCTAAAATGATTGTGTTTTTAGCTAGTTTTTGTTGGATTTTTTTGTGGTTTTTATTTGATTTTGTGGTTTATTGATTGAGGTTGGAAGTGTTTTGGGATTATTTGTTTGTGATTGAGAAGTTTATGATGGGATTTTTTTGAGTTATGGTGTTTTAAGATATTTTGATGGTTATGTGATATGTTTTGTTTGACTTTGTTAGGCCTCTTTGGCCTTTGCTTTGGTCTGTTAAATATATGTTTGAGAGGTTGAGATTGTGGATGAATGACTTAGAGGTTGATTGAGAGTGGGTTGAGTGATTTCTGGATGGAATAAAATGGTTTTAGTTTGCATTGAATGATTTATATGTTTTCTATTGACCTTTTATGAAGTGTTCTCTAAAGCTTTTGTAAATCTTCTGTTTTGTTCTACATGCTTCTATAAGTGTTATGTTTGATGAATGTTTAGCTTGGGGATGTTTTCTAATATTGGAAAGACATGAATGGAAGCTCTTGATATCTCAAAGAAGCAAAAGAAGTACCTAATGAAGACAAACTGCAGTGACATTGACAGTAGTATTAAGCTCTCAAGGGTCATTATAGTGGCTCTTGTGCCCCTTTATATCAAGCATACCTCTTGAGAGGGGTATCTAAGACCAAGAAAAGATAATTGAGTGTCATTTTTTTGTTATTCTCATGTACTATTGAGAGAGAGCATATGTGAGAGAGATAATATATGGGAGATAGCAAATTTATATGAAGAAACATTGTATCTACATGAGAGAGAACATTAAAAGACATCTTGACAAAGTGGGCAGCAGCCTCTAGAAGAGGATTTGTTCACCCTTCATAGCCTATTAAAGAAGAACCTTGGTGTTTTTTCTTGATTTTTTAAATAATTAAAGGGATTGATTTCACTATTTGGTGTCAACATCACATTGACCTAGATCATGATGGTAGGACTATATGACAATGCCAAAGGTGCATGAATCCAAATTATTCTACATTGCTAGAAGCACAATTGTTGAAGCTTCTAGAAGTTGAGTTCCTCTACTTAGTGGCCAATGGTGAATGGGTCTCACCCATCATGGTAATACCAAAAAAATAGAAAACTCCCAATATGTGTGGGCTTTCGCAAGGTGAATTCCAAGACAGAAATATCACTTCCCTATCATGTTCACAGACCAACTATTAGAGATAGTGGCAAGTTATGAACTTTATTCCTTTCATGGATGGTTTTAGTGGATATAATCAGGTGTATATTGCACAAGAAGACCAATCCAAGACAACCTTCACAACGGAATGGGATACCTATGCCTATAGCATGATGCCATTTAGGCTTTGTAACACCCCTCCTACCTTTCAAAATGAGTCATGATGGTCACATTCCAAAATCATCCCATGATCTCATTGAGGTATACCTAGATGATTTCAGTGACTTCAATTTGCTTTGTAAGCATTGGGGACACTCGAAACAGTGTTTTAATCAATGTCGAGAGTATGGAATCTCCCTCAACCCTGTTAAATGAATCTTTGGATTCTCTTCATGCATTTTGTTGAGCCACATTGTCTCTGCACAAGAAATAGCAATGGACCCAATGAATATTGAGAAGATTGTGGCCCTAACTAAATCAACTAACCTAAAAAAGTTCAGAGGATTTCTTGGCTATATGGGTTACTACATAAGTTTCATTGCACACTTTGCAACAATTCAAGGCAGTCCCTCTACAAAAGCTTCCAAGGAAAGATGTAGATTTCATTTGGACAAATGATTGCAAAGAAGCCTTTAATGCCTTTAAGTAGTGTTTAATTAAAGCACCTATTACAACATCTTGATTGGACAAATGAAATCTATGTGTAGATTGATGCATCAATCGAAGGGCTAAGCATAGTGCTTTTTCAAAAAGACTCCTCAAAGCTGTTAGAATATCAAGCTCTTTCATGTGTGTTTGACCGACATGAGCTGGACACAGCTAGTCTGGCTAGATCAGTTAGGTACATTAAATAAGTCGCTTCTACTTGTGGTGTGAATGGTCTTTATGACCTTAGGCTGTATATGCACTAAAGTGTGTGTTGAATGAATAATGAGAAGAATAGAGAGAGGAAGCATGTTGCTTCACTCTGGGTTGCTCTCTTTTCTGCATCCATGAAAGCTAATATGGTATCAAAGCCATGAATGGGCTCATTGGTGGAATGCACTAGAAAAGAAGCCTTGAAGCTTGAAGACAGAGTGTATCTATGAAGTAGCAAGGCTACCATTGTTACTCTATCAAGGTATGTGTCAGGGTCTATGCATTCTATCTATGCAAGAGCTTGTTATAGCTTGTTGGGCAGTTTCTCAGGGCATCATTAAGCACTAGAGTGTGCTCTATGGTCATCATTGTCATCGAATGCTACTGTTGCACACTCCAGACTAGTCTACGTATTTCCGCCTGTTGTGGTTGAAGGCATATCTCACTGCAACACAAGGCATTGGGAGCTCATCAAGCAATCTACAGCTTGCTTATACACCTTGGAAGGTGGTTGAAGGTCTTGGCATGCTAATACTTGGATGTGTGCTCAGTTATGAGCTACAGATTTGATCTACAGATCTGAAATAGCAGTAGTTCAGCTGTAAGCAGTGATAGGGCAACTTGTATCTGATCTTGTTGGACCTTGAAGCTATCTGACATGCTTTATGGACCTCATTGGAGCCTAGGAGCACTCTGGAAGACATATGTATCAGTTCTCATGCCTTTGAGCTGAAATTGCTTGAAGGAAGTACTCAAATCAGGAAGTGTAAATAGGATGGAAACCTGTCTCAAAACAGTCGGCAGCAAGCATTAGCTTCCATTGAAGCATTACATAACACTTGGCTGCCATTTATCATATGTATGATATGGGATATGTCTACTGGAGGTTTATGGATTGAGTTGAGCATTAAGTGATCATGGAAGTTGAAGTCTAAGCCTGGTAATTAGTGCAATAACATTGTCTCAGTGGTTGCAAGCAGTAAATGCAATCTATGAATTGGATTCATGAAGACAGGATGCCTATAGTTAGCCGAATGCTCATGTATTGAACCTAACACTTCAAAGTGAATGTCTGACATGAGTTGAGGCTGTTTTGGAGCTGGATAGACTTTGGTTTACTAAGAAGTTGCTGATTGCAATCTGTAAGCAGAAGGTTTGATACTTATACCTGCTATCTGTGCACTGACTTGTGCCCCGTTGGTTATGCTTGGATTGCTACATGTACTAGCAGATGTCTATGAAGGTTTGGGACATGTATGACATGTATATCACTCAGTTTTGGGCTTGAAATCACTGTTGGTCATTCACAGAATTGCAGTTTTCAGACTGCATGTATGTATCCTGGCAATGAGGTTGGAAGAGCTTCAATTGAAGTAAATACATTGCATCTGTATTGATTGTTTTGCCTATAGGTTAGGCCACTTGGTTGTGGGATGTTTTGGATTGTCAGTGGGCTGAAATACCCTGTTTTTACTACAATTACTTGCATAAAACTGTCATAAACAATTTCGGGCTGAAGTTGAACTGTTAAGAAGATCTTGCTTTGCAGGTAGTCAGGCAAGGTCTACAACATGGCAAATGCTGATAGAACTGATAATGTAACCCAGATTGTGGGAGAAAATCTTGATAGCAACAATTATGCAATATGGAAGTTCCGCATGGAGAACTTTCTGATAGGAAAAGGATACTGGGACTTAGTGACAGGTGTTGAGGCTGAACCTGAAGTTCCAGAAAGGAATCCTACAGCTGATCAAAGACGATCGCATTGAGCTTGGATGGAAAGAGCTCGCAGGGTCTTACATTGGTTGTCATTATGTATCTCGGATGCTATGGTGATGCAGATCATGAACTATAAATCCCTAGCAGATGCATGGAGTATATTGGTCAAATACTATGGCACAACCACAAGTGCCAGGAAGATACAATTGAAGCAGAAATTCAATAACATGGAGAGGAAGAACACATACATACAAGATTATGTCACAGAGGTTAAGACCATAACAAATCAGCTGGCATCTGTTGGTTCACAGGTTGAAGATGAAGATATGGTTGTAGTGACTTTGAATGGCTTGGGTCCTGAATACAAGTCTTTTGACACTTCAGTGTCTGTGCGGGTTGAAATGCGTGACTTTAATGAGCTGGTTTCATTATTGATTCATGAAGAGGTGAAGCTTGGCTTAGCTACAGGGTCAAGCAATTCAAAAAATAAGGATGCAATCTTTTACTCGAATCAGCGTGGCCGTGGCAGCCGTGGTAGGGGTTATGGATCTGGCAAAGGAGGCCAGCAGAATGCATCCTATGGTAATAGCAATCAGCAGTCATCAAATGCAAGAGGTGGTGGAAATTTTCGAGGCAGGGGGAGATCTAACTCCCGTGGTGGCAGAGGTTCATGGCAGCAACAGCGTCAGTTAGACAATCCAAATAAAGATAAGGATTGTCACTACTGCGGAAAGTATGGGCATATTGCAAAGGGCTGCTAGAAGAAGCAGGGAAACCAGAAGGACAAGCAGCATGGACATTATGCTACGTCCAGTCAGGCAGATGACTCTGGTGATAGACTGTTTGCCATGCAATATGTCAACGATAAGGCTGCTGAAAAATCATCTGATGATGCAGTGTGGTACATTGACTCAAGGGCGTCGAATCACATGACCCCTCACAGTGATTGGTTCACGGATATGGTGGCTGAAAAGCATGGCTATGTATGCACAGGTGATGGCATGCAGCATAGCATTGAGGATAAAGGCAAAGTGCCTCTTGTGGTTCATGATGGCAGAAATAAAAATTTGCATGATGTGTTGCATGTTCCTTCAATTACAAAGAACTTATTGTCTATCGGTCAGATGACGGAGCAGAACTTACAGGTTAGATTCAATAAACATGGCTACTTTATTGAAGAGTTTGGCAATGGATGCAAGCTGATAGCTCGTGGTCACAGGAATGGCCGAATGTTTATTCTTTATGCTTCTTTGCCAGATCTGAATTCAGCTATGTTTGCCTATGTTTCTGGCACTGTTAGGGATTTGGAAATATGGCACAAGAGAGTGGGGCATGTAAATTTGCAAAGGCTGCAAATTATGCAAAAGAAAGAGCTGGTTACAGGTTTACCGAAGTTCCAATATTCAGATATTGGTCATGTATGTGAGGCTTGCTAGTTCGGTAAGCAGTCACCACGATTGCCGTTTGTCAGGCATGTAAGACAAAGTACACGTCCATTGCAGTTAGTGCACTCTGATGTTTGGGGGCCAGCTCATAATGTATCTATGGGAGGTTCCAAATATTATGTATCTTTCATTGACGACTACAGTCGCTATACCTGGCTTTACATATTGAAAACAAAAGATGAGGTATTTGCTGTTTTTGAGTAATTTAAAGCACAGGTTGAGAAGGAGTTTGAATGCTACATCTCTTGCTTGAGATCTGATAGTGGTGGGGAGTATGTATCAAATGAATTTAATGATTTCTTGGCTGAAAATGGCATTTGTAGGTAGCTCACCTATAGCTACACTCCGCAGCAGAACGGAGTGGCTGAAAGGAAGAATAGGGTTCTGATGGAAGCTGCTAGGGCCATGATGAATGAAAAGCATATGCCGCTTTACTATTGGGCAGAGGCTGTTATGACAGCCATATACATTCTCAACAGGACTCCCACTGCAAGTATTCATGAGATGACACCGTTTGAGAAGTTGTATGGCTATAAGCCAGATGTAAGTCACATGAAAGTCTTTGGCTGTCTTGCTTATGTGCATATTCCAAATGAGAAAAGGAAGAAGCTGGATCCCAAAGCACATAAGTGTGTTTTCATTGGATATTTGCAGGAGAAGAAGGTATACAAATTCTATGCTCCCTCTACTAGGGAGACTTTGGTAAGCAGGGATGTTATCTTTGATGAGATGGGCTCTTGGTATGTATCACCAGTTGCAGTGCCAGCGGATATGCCTTCCACTCATGCCTCTATAGTTGATTTACAGCAGAGCACTGCTATGACAGGACCTCGTAGTCAGACAGTATCCCTGTGGACAGGGAGATTGAGGAGTTCATCGTCCACTGACACCAATATGTCAGTGAGGGGGAAACATGATGTCTTGGACAATAAAGGAAAAGAGAAAGTTATTGAGGATGCATCTGGTATGATGACACCTGACAAAATGACTTCTGGCTATGAGTCTTCTGATACTTTGAACATCGAACTTGATATTCCGACTGTCTATATGCCTGGCACAAGGCAGAGCAGGTATATTCTGCCTCATGAGAGAGGGGAACTGAGCAGTGCACCACAGCTTCGATGCTCACAGAGGGTCAGATACCCTGTTGACAAGTTGACATACAGTGGCTACTTTGCAAAGCATTATGCTTACATGACAAAAGTGATGGAGATTAAAGAACCAGGTACATATGTTGAAGCAGTGAAAGATGAGAACTGGTGTGTAGCCATGGAGGAAGAAATGAATGCCTTGGCTGAAAATAAAACATGGGATTTAGTGCCACTACCTGAAGGGAAAAATACCATTGGCTGAAAATGGGTGTACAAAATCAAATGCAAGTCAGATGGCAGTGTGGAGAGATACAAAGCCATGCTGGTCGCAAAGGGGTATGCCCAACAGTATGGACTTGATTATGAGGAAACATTCAGCCCTGTTGCCAAGATGGCAACCATACGCACTGTGATTGCCTTGGTTGCTGCTAAAGGCTGAAAATTGCAGCAGAGGGATGTTAAGAATGCATTTCTTAACGGTGACCTAGTAGAGGATGTCTATATGGTTCAACTGAAAGGGTATGTTCACCCTGATTTTCAGCATTATGTACGCAGGCAGAAAAAGGCATTGTACGGGCTGAAATAGGCTCCGAGAGCTTGGCATGCTAGGATCAGTAGCTACTTGCAGAGATTGGGTTTTGCTATTGGCAGGGCTGATCACAGCCTATTTACAAAGAATACTGATAGTGGCTTGGTAGTGCTGGTCATATACGTTGATGATTTGATAATCACTGGTGGCTTGGTAGTGCTGGTCATATACGTTGATGATTTGATAATCATTGGTGATGATGACTTGGGCATACAACATGTAATGAAGATTCTGAAATCTGAATTTGACATGAAAGACCTAGGAGAACTGAAGTATTTCTTGGGCATTGAGGTAGTTCTAGCTGACAATGGGTTATGGCTTATGCAAAAGCACTATGCCATGGAGATGCTGAAGAAGTATGGCATGGTTGAATGTAAACCGTTGGATACACCTCTTGATCAGAATGTCAAGCTGGACATGAACACTGGGGCTGAAGAAGAGGATGTGACTATGTACATGCAGATGGTTGGCAGCTTGATTTTCTTGACCATCACTAGGCCTGACTTGAGCTATGCTGTAGGGCTCATAAGTCAGTTTATGCAGAATCCTAGAAAGCCACACTTGGATCCAGTTAGATGCATTATGAGATATGTTAAGTCCACTGTAGAGTATGGGCTGTTCTATGTCAAAGATAAGCCCTTGATATTGACTGGATACACGGATGCAGATTGGGCAGGTTGCTCATATGACCGTAGATCTACGAGTGGATATGCATTTGGATTTGGTAGCAGCATGATTAGCTGGAGCAGCAAGAAGCAGCCTACGGTTGCTTTGTCGAGTACTGAGGCAGAGTACAGGGGTGCTGCATTGGCAGCATGCGAGATTTCATGGCTGCTCAAGCTTATGGCTGATTTGGACATACATGTAGATGCTCCAGTGAAGTTACTATGTGATAATCTGAGTATTGTACTCCTAGCTATGAATCCAGTCTATCATGCCATGAAGAAACACATAGAGGTACACTACCATTTCATCAGAGAGATGGTTCTTGCAGGATGAGTTGATCTTATGCATGTAAAGTCAGATGAACAGGTTGCAGATATCTTTACCAAGTCCTTGGGTAAAGATAAGTTCTGTGGTTTTAGACAATTGATCGGAGTACAGATGTTGTCTTGAGCTTGAGGGGGAGTGTTAGAATATCAAGATCTTTCATGTATGTTTAACCGACATGAGCTGGACACAGCTAGTCTGGCTAGATCAGTTAGGTACATTCAATAAGTCGGTTCTACTTCTAGTGTGAATGGTCTTGATGACCTTAGGCTGTATATGCACTAAAGTGTGTGTTGAATGAATAATGAGAAGAATAGAGAGAGGAAGCATGTTGCTTCACTCTGGGTTGCTCTCTTTTCTACATCCATGAAAGCTAATAAAAGCTAGATTAGCCCATCTATTTTGCAAGCCAAAAAGTCATTGATAGGGAGAGGAACTATAAGTTAGAGTGCCTTGCAATGGTGTTTTCCCTAGAGAAGTTTCAACACTACCTATTTCCATCAAGGCACATTAAGTTTTATGTGGATCATGAAGCTCTATCCTTCCTAATGAACAAGATAGATATTAAAGGCAAAATGATGAGATGGCTCCTTCTATTTCAAGAGTTTAATTTTGAATTGGTGACTAAACCTAGTAAATCACCTCTACCGAATCCCTCAAAGTGACGAAGGGGAAAAATATGATCCCAATCTTCCTATAGTAGAGACTATGGCTCCATGCTATGCAAAAATTGCCAACCTCTCAACTGTACAATAGTATCCCACTAGTATCTCCAGTAGAGAGAAGAAAAATCTTCTCTTGGAATCAGTCCCCTACACCTTGATAGGTAGTGCCTTGTATAAGAGAGGAAAAGATGAAGCATTGCAAGGATGAGTTGTAGGAGATGAGGTTGGGATCATGCTAAAGACATGCCATGAAGAGCCATATGGTGGACACTTTGCTAGAGATGCAACAACCAAGAAAGCTTTACTCACAGGATACTGGTGGGACCAATCCTCCACAAAGATGCCTATGATTATTGCAAGTGTTATGATACCTGCTAATGGATGGAAAAGCCTACCAAATCTAGTGCATGCCACTGCAACCCATCCTTCCCTTAAAGCTAGTTGAAAAGTGGGACATTGAATTCATGGGCTCCATTAACCCTCCAACTAAAAGAAAGCAAAACAAATGCATTCTCATATGTAATAATTATGTGATGAGGTGGTGTGAAGCCAAAGATCTCAAGTGCAATGATGGTATTCGCATGGATTTATTCTTATATAAGAATATTCGAACTAGATTTGGTAGTCCCTTATATTGAGATGGCAAGCTCAACACATGCAGACATTGATGATGGACCGCCTGACTAGATGAGTCCGCGCGTCTACACTTAGCACATTGGTGGTCATTGTGTTACTCGCATGGCCACTGACTTATCACTTATTGTATTTAGTTTGTTACACCTACCTACAACTAACAAAGACATAGCACCAGTCGATTGGTGTAGCCGGTTATGCACTGTTTGACTTAGTAGGCCACTTTCCTTTATGTTGTATCTTATCTATACTTTGTGTACATTGTATAGTGTGTGGAAGAAGAAGAAACCAGTAAGAAAACGTTTTGGCCTCCTTCTCTCTTCTTGTGTTCTCGAGTGAGCTTCTTCTTGTGTATAGATTGTGTGTTTGGCGCATCACCTCAAGCAAGTCCCCCCACCAGGCGATTCTTGACACGGTATCAGAGCCGCGCCACTAAGAGAGGCTAATTTTGAAGGCTGAAGTGAAGAAGAAGAAGCAAGCTTCGAGCAAGCAAGTAATGGGTAAGAAGCTCTCCCATTCTTCCACTCTCTCTCTTGGATAGTGCTTATGGAGGCACCGAAAGCAGGGTCGAGCAAAAATCTCAAATTGTTGTGAGATTTGGTGTGCGAGTAGAACATTGTATATTCTGCAGATCAAGCCCTTTAGGAAAAATCCGCAGTTATTTTGGGCGTTTGAGGCTATTTCAGGCCCCATTTTAGAGTCGCAAGGTTGCAGACAACAGTTTCAAGATACACTATGATTTCAGTTATTTTGACCAAAAGTGGGTGCACAGGTTACAGATTTCGAATCTGTAAATTTTAAGGTGTTTGCAAGAAGCAAACATAAGGTTTATCTACAAACAGGTTGCAGATTACATGTACTATTGAGCAGTGAAAAAGATTACTTGGTGTATTGTTGTGCACGTGTTGTGAAAGGTTGTAGAAGACTAGCTTGCTATGTTGTATCCTTGTTTGTGATAATGGCACAGAATAGTGGAAATCCCATTATTGAGAAGCTCAACAAGAACAACTACCCATCATGGAAGTTTCGTGTGACAAACTTCCTCATTGGAAAGGGCCTTTATGAGTTTGTTTCAGGTGAAGAAAAGGAGCCAGAGCTGGGTATCCCTCCCCGACTATAGATGAGTTAAAATCATAGAAAGAGGTCCACAATACCTTGGACTTAGCTTCTTGCATTCTCCTAAGGATAGGGAACTCTTCTTTGGGGGTACGTGAATGACGACCATGTCTCCTTCAGCGAAGGTTCTATCTTGACGTTTCAAATCCGCGTATCCCTTCTCTCTATCCTTGGCGGCTTGGATGTCATGTCTTATTGACTTCATTTGGTCATCCATATCTTCTAGCATCTGCCTTAAAGCTTCAACCCTTAAGATTGAATCTGAGAAGTTTAAAGGACTTCGACAGTCATGCCCATACAATGCTTGGAAAGGGGTTATCTGAATCCTTTGTTGATAAGAAGCATTGTAGGTAAACTCAACCAGTGGCAAGTATTGAATCCACCTTTTTGGTCACGGCAACAGTGTGCCCTTAGCATATCCTCAATGACTTGGTTGACTTGCTCCGTTTGACCATCGGTTTGGGGATGGGAAGATGTACTAAAACAGAGTTGAGTCCCTACGGCTTTGAAGATAGCTCTCCAGAAGTGTGATGTGAAGAGAGAATCACAATCACTAATGATTCTTCTAGGTAACCCATGCAGTTTGAATATCTTCTTGATGAACAACCTTGCAATGATAGAGGCTTTATAGTTTGTCTTAACAGGAATAAGATGTGCAACCTTAGTGAGTATATCCACCACAACCATAATGGAGTTGTATCCTCCCTGAACTTGGGGTAAGCCAACAATAAAGTCCATACTGATGAATCCCCAATTCGTTTGGGAAATGTCAAGTGGTTGCAACTTTCCTAGCATTTTGACATGTTCGGCCTTAATACGTGACAAGACAAACACTCAGTGACATATTTGAGAACGTCACCTTTAAGTCTCTCCCAATAGTAGCTCTTTCTGACTGCATTGAGGGTCTTGGCATAGCCAGGATGTCCTGAGAAAGGGGAATCATGAGCTTCCCAAAGTATCTTGTGCTTAAGTGACTGGCTTGCTGGTATACATAATCTCGTTCTATAGTAGACAAGTCCACTATTGATAGAGAATTCTTGATACTTAGCATGTAGCTTGGGTTCTTGATCCTTGATAGGGATATCCCTTAGCTTCTTCTGATAGGTTAAATCATGGCATGTTTCTTCTCTAGCTAGCTCAAGTATCGGGTTGTTTGGCATAGATACCTTTGTGGCTAGAGATCTCGCTGTTGATGGATCTTGCAAGATTAGAGAATTTTGAAATGCCTTGCGACTAAGTGCATCGGCAACTACATTCTCCTTTCCAAGCCGGTATTTGATTTCAAAATCATGCTCCTCCAACACTTCAATCCCTCGACGTTGCTTCATGTTGAGCTCATTCTGGGTAAAGATCCACTTGAGACTTTTATGATCCATCACTAGGGTAAACTTGTTACCCAGCAAGTAGAGTCTCCAAAGATTTAGAGCATGGATGACAGCTAATAGCTCTAGATCATGGGTAGCATAATTCTTCTCATGGCTCTTCAGTTTCCTTGAAGAGTATGCTACAGGGTGACCCTCTTGCATAAGCACACATCCTAAGGCAAGTGTGCTAGCATCAGTTACTACTTCAAACTCCTTACTAAGGTTTGGAAGTTTCAGGATAGGTGCAGACACCAAACTTTGCTTTAATCTATCAAAGCTGGATTGTTTAGCAGTTGACCATAAAATCGATGTTTGCTTCTTCACTAGATCGATCAGAGGCGCTACAATCAAAGCATAGTTTTTGATAAAGACCCTGTACCATCCTATCGAATTAAGAAAACTGTGTATTTCCTTGATAATTGTTGGTATTGGCCATTCAGAACATTTTTTACTTTGGCCAGATCCACTGAGATTCCTTCCATTGACAAGATGAATCCCAGATATTCAATCTGGCATTTGAAGAATGCACACTTCTTCATCTCGGCATAAAGCTTGTGTGCCCTCATTGTCTCAAGGACAATGCGAAGCTGGGTTTCATGATCTTCTTCCTGTTTGGAGTAGACTAAGGTATCATCGAAGAAGACGAGTACGAAGTCATCAAGATATGGCCTAAAGATATCTTGCATTAACCTATTAAAGTTGGCAGGTGCATTCGTCAACCCGAATGACATGACCCTTAATTTGACCGAAGTCAAATTCCACATTACATTACATGTCCACTTCAGCTTTTAGCCAAGTGACCAAATCACTTAACTTCTTTATCAATACTCAGAGTCAAGACAATCATTGATAAAAAAAAGTCTTATTCCATTCATATGGGCATAGCCCTTTCGGGTACAATCATTCTTGGGGAGATGGAACAAGCTGATACATTAATTCAAGGAGAATAAGATGTTGTTGCATTCAGCTACGTGAATTGTGTAGTAGTATGGATTGGGATCATGGATTTTCAGGAATCGACAAGTTATTGGAAGATTAGGGTATCTTTTCCTTTGATATCCATTCTTCTCATGATGTCCCAACACCTTAATTCTGTTGGCAGGGATTACTCGAGTCACTTCCCTGTACACATACGCGTTCTGCTTAACCCTTCGACCTTCGACATGTAGGGTTATGTTTGTGTGATCCTCAACAAAGATGAATAGCTTCACGATCTTTAAGTCCTCCATCCACTTGATTCTCTTCAAGTTGGTTCGAAGGTACGCAAGTCGGTGGGCAGCTATGTAATAGATCCCTGAAACACCCATCCATCTCCATTCCATGTACAAGGTGATGGATTGTAGATGCGGTCTAGGATATTCATCATATCGATCCTCCTCAATAATCCGAGGTATGCATCATGGCCATAAGCATGACTTGGAACACTAAGAATATGTTCCATGCTTCATGACTCTGCAAGACAGCATCGATAAGTAAGGAAATGTTCTTAACAATAACATTTGCTTTACTTCTTCTTATTAAGTTTTCTTATAAGGACAAATCCTTTGTTGGTTAGCTCTGATACCAACTGTAACGTGTCTACTTGTTTTCTTGTAGGGCACATCTTAGCAGTCCATCGAAAAGAGGGTCTAGAAAGCTCGGCCCGGCACTCTTATGGAATATTATGGGGTTTGCGATCTAGGTCTTTCCGAGTCTGCCACATAGCGAAAGTATTCTAGCCGTTCCCACTTAGGACCGACCTGAATTAGGGTTTTCCTAGTGGTCAAACTCCTAGAACGGTAGCTAGCATTGAACATCAAGCAAACTACTTTACGCAGAAACGTCAAGGTCGAAGTGGATTCATGCTGTACTTGGTTCAAGGAGAATGGGAAACCAAAGGGATGCAAAACTCGACCTCTCTGCCCATAAGGAATAGTCACATTCTGTTCCCCTTAAACAACATAAATTGGGATTCTAGTAACCTGAACTCTAGGTCAGCATTGCTTGCTGTTCATTTCCTTTGCAAAAAATTCCCTACTGTTGATTTCGTTTGAGAAAAGTTCCCGGCCAACCGGGACCACCCATCCGTAGGACGGATCCATGGCCGCATCCACCACACTTTCCTCAGGGTTGCTTTAGTTGTCTAATTATTTACCACATTTAGTTAGACACGCATAAAACAACTTCCTTAATTAGCCAGTTAGACACTAGTTCCTTCATGTAATCTTAGCACTTGACATGGAAAAACAATGTCAAACAAGTTTGTTTTCAACAGGTTATCTTATTATCTTTGGAATACATCCATAAAATCCAATCCGTAGACTAATCCATAATCCGCCCAAAGGCAATCCATAATCCACCCGAAGCAATCCATAATCCTCCCGAAGGCAATCCACCCGAAGGCAATCCAGCAATCCATAGGGATTACTAATCCAAGATTCCGCCCATAGACTAATATGCAGGTCTCGAGATCCAATCCTGTCGAGTCACGTCAGCCTCTTGTGCAGGGCCCGAAAGGCAAGGGATTTACCGCCAAATCCCCCCTGGCACCCAAGCGTCCTCCTACTCTAAGTAGCACCCAACGGAGAGACCTCTCATGGCGGGTTCACTCCACGTTCCCGGTGCGGCTAACAACCCCCTTGGTTACGGTCAGGCAGATAGTTGAGGGTAACTGATGCTGCCTCTCCCTTCAGGCCTTCAACCTGAAACATTAATTATCTTTCCATCCTTAGTTCATTGAGCAAAGCAATACAAAATAGTGCTCCTAACTTATACAAACACAAACAGTCCAGTGATCGTTTTATTTAGCCAACTACTAAGGAGTGAATCCTTTTCTCCGAATGCATCCAGCATTCAATCCGGGATCAATTGTGACTTGGCAAGATCCCCAAGGGTTTGTTTGTTTACCCTTTTATCCTTGGGTTAGGGCCATCCCCTGTCAACCCAAATTAACCAACATCTTAGGTTTCCTAAGTTAAGATAGTAAATCCTAGTGACCATGTCGCTCTAACTTAATTGATCCTTTGCTTACTAAGCAATACATAACTTCCCTTAACTTGGCAAACTAGCCCAAGAAAGGTGATGTAACAGGATGTCTACTCATCCTCTTGCAAGTTAGACTTGCGCTAGAATCTGCCAGCCTTATTCCAAGGAGTGGAAAATTTATCTTGTGGTTAGACCACAAAGCCATGTGATGTTTCAACTTATTGCACAAGTGTCGCATCTAACTCATGGAATCATTTCACCCATTGAATAGGGTCTCTTGATCAAGGATTTTTTTTTAGACAAGATGCAGGGTTTAGGGTGTCTTCTTACCCAACCCAACACTAATTGTACTAGGCCGACAATGTTCGGTCCTAGGGTTTCCAAACTCAATCTGAGGAATTTTGTTTCTTCTTACCCAACCCAACCCTAATTATACTAGGTCGACAACGGTCCTAGGGTTTCCAAACTCAATCTGAGTTTTAACATTGTGTTGGTCGATCCTTAGGGTAGAAACCCTAGATCATTGTTTGCATGGGCGTCCAATTGACCCAAACATTCCATGAATGTGGGTAGGACCTTTGGGTTTGAAGGTCTTGACTTGGCATCCAAGTATGATACTAGGCTGCATTTCTAACGTGCCAAGCCCTAGCTAGTACTTGAGGTGTTTATCGTATCGACTAGTTATGCCTATATGAATCCCTAACGGTTATAATATTACAAGTGATTTGGGTACATTGATCTACTTGTCTTGCGACAAGGACGATCCTTTCCTAGAGATGCTAAACTTGTTCTAAGGATGTAAATAGTTGCAAGACGTCACAAAACATGTGATTCATTACTTCTACGCACCAAAGGTTTGCAATAACCTTATCTTTTCTTGCTAAAGTCATTACACATGATAATTTGGAGAATAACTTACATAGAACCTACTAGGATTTACATCAAGGAATTATGCATATCACCTTTTGTCTAAGCATTTGAATTTCATGCTTTGATAAGCCATGCAACCTTTCCTAAATGCAACTCTTGATGAATGAATTTTTTGCATGATGAATATGTAACATGCAACCCTTTCCTAGATATGACACTGTTAGTGAAATTCATGTGACATGCAACCTTTAGTCTGTTTGACAAACATCTTTGCATGCAACGTGCAAGTCTATGGTCCCATTCCCATGCTATGCAACGGACGTTAACAATTCTTTCCATGCAAGTCATAGCAAGATACGTTTGTTCTTTCACAGCCAAACAAAGATGCACTTAATAATTTTCATCTTTTTAACACTAGGCAATATGCGTTTTAGGCTTGTCACTTTGCAATGCATGGCAAGGCAACAAGATACTAACCTCGTAAAATGGATAGGTAATTTACATTCATAACATTGGAAATGCAAACAACCCAATTGCATGTCATGCATTAATTTTAGTAAATCGTTCGAGTAGGCAATTTTCCCCAAATGCATTTTAACTAGGCTAGGTGAATTAGAAACATGCATAAGTGCTTCCTTTCCATGAAAGTTATCGTGCTTAACGCATTTCTTTTATGTGGAATTAAAATCATAAAACCTGGTCTTGAGGGCTCGTGGGGATGTCCACATGTATTTTTCAGGAAGATACCTCCGCACATGCGCCTGGCGACTTGTGCTTTGGAGCCATTTATGTAGCGTGCTTTTTGTTGCAGCGGCTTCCCTCGCAATATTCGCGCGTCCCGAAGACTTATGGTCTGCGAACTTTCTCTCCTGCACAGAATCAAACCCTTGCAGGTTTGAATTTTGAACCCCGGGGATAAACCGTATGCACAAGGCCTAAGGAGGCTGGGATTTTTAACCTCAGAGGCAGTCCTATGCACAAGGCTTAAGGAGGCTGGGATTTTTAACCTTGGGGGCAGTCCGTATGCACAAGGCTTAAGGGCTTGCCTTTAGAAGCTTCTAAGAAGCTTCTAGGAAATTTTGCTTCTCAATATTACGTGGATGGAGGGCAATGATTGGAAGGAGGGAAAAGATTGATGATGAGAGGGGATGATGGCAATCGTGGAGCTAAGGGCACCAGCAGCGCTGCAACGACTACAGCAGGCGCGTGGTGGCGACAGAATGGCAATGGCAGTGGCAGCACGCACAACATCAGGCACTCCAAATCTTCATTTCCCCTCCTTCGTCAACAGCCGGGAGCCTCCTCTCTCCTCCCCTTTGTCCACAGGGGGGGTTCATATAGCCTTGGGGGGGGGGGGGGAGAGGTAGCCACCACGTGGCCTATGCATGCCTCCCCCCTCATGCAACCCACACACCACTCCACCTTAGGTCATTCCTCCCCACACTCCCTCTCCTCCAGCCATGCATCGGATGGGGGAAGGGACAATTAAAATTTTTTGCCTAAATTTTCACCATTTTCAATTTCCCCTTTTTCCCTAGAAGGGAGTTATCACGCGGCTTTGTGGTTTTAATCCCCGACCTCATTTGCACATTGCGGATGGACTTGTTATTGCGCGTGCAGGGTAACCACTTGGCCACCGTCATTAGTCGACACGGGAGATGACTTTGCACAGTTTTTACGCGGGCGTGTGGTGACCAAAGCTCTTTAATATTTCGAGCGCAAATATTACATAGATTTTCTTCTTTTGGTATTATTTATACATAGTCACAAAAATCATTGTTTATTTATGTACACATTTATGAATCCATGTCACTTCGTGACGATAAAAACCACTTGTATAACTCAAGATTATACTAGAGTGTGGCACATGCATCCAATACTCGTGGCAGCCTACTTTATAACAACAGATATTTTGCATCAAGTAGCATGGTACCTTGTTCGAGTCTACTTGCAACACGTGGCTCCTCCTCAGTTAGAATCTTATCAACCAAAGAGTTCTATTGGCTAGTTCTAGCTAGGTGCATACCCCAAATGGTAGTTTGTACTTGAAAGGAAGTTGGTCCCACATAGGTTGGGTCTCTTTGAGACCACCATTTGGCCAATCGCTCCTCTAAAACTGTCATAATCTGGGCTCCAAGTTTGTCCATTGTAGAGGGATTTTCAAACCAATGTCTTTCAAATTGACTTGGACCCTTTGATTGTCGCTTTAGTTGCTCTATCCCTAAGAGACCTGGTTGGCAAAGCACTTCGTTGAATGTCACATTTAGACGTAGTTTGTGAGCCTCCTCATTAAAGATGAGTTACAAGTGTTCATGTAGGAGCTTGTCATAGTGGTTGTTAAGATATTTCTGAACTTCCCAGGATAGAGGATATGGTAAGTATTCCTCAAGCTACTCCTTAGGGAATGTGCTTATGTCTGCAAGGACATAGACACGTGTAAATAATTTGAGTTTAGCATCCAACTCAGATAAGCATTCTGTGACACTTCTATGTTCAATGAGTGCTTGCTCGGTTGCTATCTCATGCAAGGTTTTGGGATCTTACCTAGGTTTTGTTCTCCTTCGATGTGATTGGTATACTTTTGTCAAGCTGTTGTGACAGTGTTGTATCCACCCTTGATTGGTCAATGCAAGTTCTGTTGTTGGTGGATTGAGTGTTGCAAGTAATTATTGATGGTAATGGTTGCTTTGACTTATCGCAACATATGGATGTGTCTAAGGTTTCACCGTTGTTAGGAGAGATGGCAATGGGCTCATTCGTCGGTGGACTCGATGCTTTATTCCTCAATTTTTCAACACTCTTGGTCTTAATATTCTTGGCATCTACAACTACTTGTAATTGCCATTATTTTCGTTGTTTTCTTCTCTTTTTCTTGGGCAATTGAGGTGTATCATTTAAAGACTTAAGACCTTGAAATAGGTCAGCCGTCGATGTGCTTGGTCGGTGGGCCTCAGCCTTCTCTTTCTCTAGTGTGTCCTCACGGGATATAACAGTGGCCTGCTGAACAGTCTCTCTAGTGTTTGAGGGTACAAATGCCTCTCTTTTTGGAGATTCTAGCTCTTTAGCTAATTCCCCTCCATTTAGCTCCTCATTTGATTGCATTGGTAGTTGCACCTAGTCAACATTTGATCTAGACTCTTGTCCTTACCCATTGGGACATGCCTCCATTGCTTTTTATCAGAGCGGGTGTTGTGTTTAGAGCTTTTTTTCTCTTGCTATGGAGATTGGGGTGACTCTAGTGTAGAATCAAGAGACGGTTTAGGGTTCTTGTCATGTAGGCTTGGATAGAACCAATTGAAGAAGTCAGGGTTGTATTGATGGTAAGTGTAGAGATCTAGGATTTCAGGGTCTTGAGTGAGGCAAAAGACATATGCGCTAACATCAAGTACCATGCTCCCTACTCCTAGCATGCTAGCCACGTGTAGATCTTCTTCTAGAAGAAGTTTATCATACAAGGGATGTTTTTGGATAGTGGCAAAAGGTTGGACCTCATGGATCACTGAAGCACTCGTAATGAGGTTGGGGCAACGTACGTGGGATCATGTATTGATGTCCAAAGAACTTTCCTTTGCTCAGTGAGTGTCATTAGTTGTAGGCCAATTTTGGCTACCAAACTTTGATTGGAGTACCATTTCTGCAAAAAGTCACCTTTTCCTTTCCCTTTTCATTGTCACAAAACATGGACCTAGAACTAGATCGGCTATGGTGGATGCAAGTCAAACACACGATACATTATTAGAATGAGGAATTGTAACTCAAGTGAATTAGATTCCAAGATAGATTAGCTTGGACTCATATACAAAAATTTGAGTGACTCAAACTAAAAGTACCATTCCTTTTAAATGAGTTTCAAGTATATGTCTTTATAGCTTTTTGGATAGTACCATTGTACCTCACTGTGCATATGGGATTTTGAGTATCTCTTCTTAGAGCATACATTATTTGTCTATCTTCTAGCCACTTTAGGGCATACATCTAGCCTCTATGGGCAAGCATCATTTGCTATTCTCAACATTCATTTGATTGCTTCGAGCTTTTTCTTTTTTGTCACACATTGAGCAGTATAGAGTGAGGGTATCAAGTGCAATTCTCTAGTTGTGGCTTTTGGGATGTCCTTCATGACCTCTTCAACTGCTACATAGCAAGATCAAGCACGTTGTTTCTCGTCCCAAGTTAGGGTTTTTGCTACGAGCTTTGTGCGCTCCGATGTTGGCCTTCCAATGTCCATATGGAGATTTGCACGTGTGATGGCTATCAGCTTGTGATCAAGCTTCATCACGCACTTCATCTCTGGTTCATTGGTCAGATGCACCATATCCTTGTCCAAATATTCGAGTGATTTTTCCTCAAGCCTAGGCTTTAGGTGCTTTGGAAGTGCTAGAGGTGTCAAGGATGTTGGTTGTGACACCTCTTCTGCATGTGAATTGCTAAGGACACGTTCTGCAAGAGGCATTGTCACGGCCAAAGGCTGTCATTGTTGTGATTCGTGATTGGAAGTAGTAGAGGCTAGTTCAGTGGACTAGCCACTATTGGTAGACTACGGTGTCAAGTCCTTAAGCAGATCAGAAGTGGCCGTGTCTTTTGTTTCCCTTTGCACATTCACTAGTGCAGATCGAGAGGTAGTCACAATGGATTGCATAGGCATATCCTTAGGCTGAGAGCTAAGGGTGGTGTCATGCCCCACCTCTTGGACATTTGAAAGCTGAGATGAGGATAGAGATTGGGATTGATTAGCTGCACTTGATGACTGTTATTGTGCTTCCTATGTCCGTTTAGGGAAAGAGGGTGTAGGATATTCGGGACTCTTAGGTGAACTTGGCACTGACTAGAAGATTTGCTCATGGTTGTTAGATGATTCTACCATTTGCTTTATTGAGCAATTAACCTTACCATGAGCAATGTTTCACTTGTGATGATCATCATCCTCTTTGGGAAGTCAAAGGCTCCTTGGGCACTAGTGGTCTTTGTGCACACCCGATGGTTACATCTAATATCTTTTTGTTAAGCACGCTAGGCTGAGGATCTACCCTTTGAATAGTCCCATTTAGTTTTTTTATTTCAATCATGAGGGGCTCGATCACTCCAATGTTTTTGACTCGAGAATTGGATTTTTTTTTGGATTTCCTCCTTCACTTCTTTGCTTTTGATATGATCTAGCCATTAACTAATAGAGATAGTTTAGTAGGGGGATTTGGTACCCAAATCCATTGGTTACCTACGTAATACCCTTGAGCACGTAGCAATGCATTGGATATCCATCGCGGTATTGTGCTGGCTCTTTATCGATACCTTCATCTGTAAGTCTTGGGCTTCTTTTGTGATCTTCTATGATATTTTTATGTCCAAAGCCTATTTTCCTTAGCATTGTCTCCTGACCTTCTTGTTTCAAGCATGGCCTCACTCCTTGCTAAAGGTTGTGATTATCCTCACACCCAGTAGTTTCAAGTGTATCCTTTGTGCTACATAATCAGCCTCACACTTCATCACTCTTTTGAAGGGTCTTCTTAGGAGGGTTTCCTTTCCACAATTTGCACTATTTGGAGGAACATGGAATAGGACAGGCAAGCTTTCTGTTTCAATAGTTACAAGGATTCTTCACTTCCCTATAAGTTCTTGTGGGGGTTTCTCGTTATGATTAAGAGTTGCATTAGTCGGTGTGATCTCTGGTTAGCCTAGTAGGGTCTATGCTTCGTAGGTCAAGACATTAAAATCTACTCCTCCATCAATGAGGGCATTGACACTATGCTCTCTTTTGTGGTGAGTTTGACCCTAAGATAAGTAAGTGGTACAATGTCTTCATCTTTCGGGTCTTGGCTTATAAATTCAAGCCTTCTAATACATACCTTTGAGTCCCCAATTGTAGAGCTACATTTGGATTCTTTAAATCATTTTTGGGTTGTCTATGCAGTGCCGTTCAAGGTGCATCTATCATTAGGCTTGTCATGTCTAGTCAATTGTAGCTTGATGTTGTTGCATTTTCTGCTTTGACTAGATGCAATACAAATGCAACCTATACATGTTTTTGAGGTATGACATTTTTTCCCTTGTTGTCTAGATTGGTCCATTGAGGTTCTAGGGTCTCTGTTTGTCTTTGTGTATGGGATTTTGGTTGATGTTTTGCAAGTGAGAGTCTATGCTTATGTAGAGCCATTACTACACTAGGATCTAATTTGGAGGACCTGTCCCCGCGGCCCAAATTTTCTCTCTAGTCTACTTGGGGGAGGTGCAGAGGGGGCAAATCCCTCTTGAGGGGTTTGGGGGGGAGTCCCCCTTGGCTTGCAAGGCCATTACACTAAATAGTATGCACGATTGGAAGGACTGTTTGTAGCCAAGTTTTGAACTACTTACTCTAGATCTCAGCCTAGTGATAGATCTATGATGTGCTTTTGGCTCCATGTGATCTCTACGTTGGTTTCCAAATTTATAGGTTAAAATTTTTGAAAAAATCCAAATTTTGCCCAATAGGTCCGAATTGCAAGGGTCAAATATCCAATTTGGCCTGTCGTCTGAATGTAACTAGTCTGAATGTCAAATTCAGATAGTCCAGATGTGGATGTCCAAGGACTGAATGGAGAAACAGTCGAGGGCCGAGTCATTTGGGCTGAGTTCCGAATGGTTAATTCGGGCGGCCTTGTTCGAGTGGGATTGGGCCGAGTCGGCAAGGCCGAGTCGGCAAGGCCGAGGGATGAGTCAAGTGGGCCGAATGCAAAGTTGGTCTGAATGGTTGATTCGGATGGGCCGAGTGGTGGGCGTCTGAGTGGTAGTGGGTCGAATGGCCAAATACAATAGGGCTGAGGGTCGATTCTGGGACTCGGTCCAAAATCACTGTTGCTCTAGGCCAAACACAACGCGATTTTGGTCGAGGCAACAATAAATCACTCGAATCACACGATTCAGGTCACGGTGTATCACACGCACCTCTAGATCAAAGCTAGGGATAGAGGGGAAGAATTGTATATACTTGGAATAGCAAATAAACTCTAAAATGCAAAGCAACAAACAAATCAAACCCTCTTCATAACAGAAACCCTAATACTTGTTTTTCCCTTTTTCTTTGTTTTCTCCTATCCTAATGCATCCAAATCACAAAGAAAGTGCCTACACTAATCCAACATGCTTTTCCAAATCCAAAAAACCAAAACCTTACTTGCTAAGGAGATCAAATACCTCTTCAAACTCCCTTACTTCCTATCTATCTATCTCAAGCTCCGGTTCGGGGATGAAACCCTTACTTTGATGCTCGATTTTGTTGATATGGTAAGCTCAATATGTGTGGACATTGATGATGGATTGCTTGGCTAGATAAGTATGCAAGTCTACACTTAGCATGTCGGTGGTCATTATGATACTCACATGGTCACTGACTTATCATTTATTATATTTAGTTTGTTACACCTACCTACAACTGGCAAAGATATAGCACTAGTCGATTAGTGTAGTCTGTTATACACTATTTGACTTAGTAGGCCACTTTCCTTTATGTTGTATCTTATCTATACTTTGTGTACATTGTATAGTGTTTGGAAGAAGAAGAAGAAGAAATCAGCAAGAAAACGTTTTGGCCTCCATCTCTCTTCTTGTGTTCTTGAGTGAGCTTCCTCTTGTGTATACAGTGTGTGTTTGGCTCATCATCTCAAGCAAGTTCTCCCACCACACGATTCTTGAAAAATTTGAAGCGGGAAAGCACTCAAGCTTGAATTCCTTGGTCTTGGCAATGGAACCGAAATGTAGAGATGATCACCAAGACCCATGGACTGCTTATTGTTAAAGTGTTCCAAGCCAAGCACTAATGGCTACCTCTCACATAGCCAATGCGCTATCCATCTCTACGAGTGTAGTGAGCTTACCTCAATGCCCAATCGAGTTGCCTCCTCTCCCGAGCACTTTAGTAGCTCCACAATCCAAGTGCAAGCTTCAAGCCAGCTCTATCCTCAAGCTCCAAGCTCCATTGCCACAAGCAAGAGAAGAGAAGAGAAGAGAAGAGAAGAAAAGAAAAGAAAAGAAAAGAAGAGAGGAGAAGATGGAGAGCTTCTCCACCATGGTCCCTCACCTTCACACGCTCACTCCCTCACACTCTCACTCCCTCTCTCAAGCACAAGCTCAAGCATGCAAGCAAGAAGAAGAAGAAGAAGAAGAAGAAGAAAGCTACTTTTGGCCACACACAAGAATGAGATTCTCATTCAACTTTCAACTTTATACACAAAGCCCTAAATCTATTTTGGGCGGTCATCCCCTTATTCCCTTTTTTACATGGCCGTTCGTAGCCTAGGCCCTTTTTCCCATTGTCCTCCTATCTTCTTAGCTTCCTTCCTACCGCCCATCTACCTTTATAATTTGCACGACACTCTTAAAATAAATCATGGTGTGCCTTGAGCTCTTTTACAAAAGTATTGACTTACGCTTTTTCTTGTGCACCTCTCTCCTTGATTTAGGACTTTTGTGCACTTCTTGTGTTTTCATATTTTTCTTGGTGCACATTTGTCTTCTACTTCACTTTTACCTTGGCATTATCTTTTGCTTTAGATTTTCTAGATTTCACACCTTGTTTGTTTGAGGGTTAACACCAGTTAGCTAGGAGCTTTTCTAAATCAGTGATAGAAATAGGAAGATGCCAATTAGTTGTTAGGTAGAATCGAGTTGCATTGTTTGAGGGGGTTGAAATGGGATTTTTCCTTCTGGGCAGGAGGGTTAACGTACCACACTCCTCTCCATCTCCCATTCTCTTTGAACCAAGTATAATGGCAAGTCCACTTTGGTTCGAGTAATATTGTAAGAATTGGGAACGTGAAATTACAAACGCTAGCTGGCTGTTGGGACATCACTCATCTAATTTTAGGCACCCAAAAATTCAGGTTGATCCTAGCGGGTTCAGTCAGAACTCTTCCATTGTGATAGAGACTCAGTAGGGCGGCCTAATTGACAAACCCTGTGATACTCTAAGGGACTGCCAGGCAGCGTCTTTTTGAGAAACCTACTGATGGACTACTAAAAGGTGCACCTTGGATTGAGACTGGCATAACCCTCATAGTTGGTATCAAAGCACTCGTTAGAATAGAATATGACATAAGGTTAATAAAATTTTTTATTGGATGGTATATATAGCCTGGGACATGTTTTCTTTTCTTTATTAATGTATGTTTTTAAATTATGGCATAATAACAAATATTGAAAATGATCCTTGATCTTGCAAGTAATGTTTATGTCAGCTTTGCATTCATCCTTGCATTCATCCAATCTTGCTTGGAGGAATCAGATGATGCGCATGCTAGATCAGTTGTAAAACCCCTCACATCTATATCATGAAAGATGGTGGATGATTAGCAGAGGATACTGCTATATCGATGCAAGCCATTATTGTAATGCTGCACGTCCACCATTGCAAACATGAGGGTAGAGTTGTTCACCAAGAATTTGAACACATTAGTTAGTGTCATTAGGAATTTATTTTATGTTGTGTGATTTTGTTTGCTTTTGCATGATGAATGAGCACATGTAGATAGGATAGGCACAATTTCTTGAATGCATTCATTTTTTTTTTTGTGGAAGCATCGTTTGAATGATTGCATTACATGTTTCTCCCATTTCAAACCACATGAATGATTGAGCAAAAAAATATCTTTCAAAAGCATATTTTTCATAGGGCACAATGTTGAGAAACACGGATCTAGAGCTATGCTAGCTATGGAGGATGCACATTATAGATATGGAACATGGTAGAGGTGAAACATTGTAACTCAAGTGAATTAGGTTCCAAGATGGATTAGCTTGGACTCATAAACACAATCTTGAGTGACACAAAAAAGAAAGTACCATTACATTGAAATGAGTGTCAAGTACATGCCTTTATAGCTTTTTGGATAGTACCACTGTACCTCACTGTGCATATGGGATTTTGGACATCTCTTCTTAGAGCTTCTAGAGCATACATCTTTTTCCTATCTCTCATACAAAGCCACTTATGGGCAAGCCTCTTTTGGGCACACATTCAGCCTCTATGGGCATACATCGTTTGCTATTCTCAACACCCCCCCTCAAATGATGAGTCTCTACCCTTGCTGGCTTTTGCCCCCCTACATGTAGACATGGACCAGGAGACTAGCTCTTTGGCAGCCTAGTCAAGTTAAGGCTTGAAACTTTATATATTTGGTAGGGTTTTTACAATATCCACTATGGGAACAAATTCCTTAAAACAGTTTGTCATAGTTGTTGATGGTAGCAGAAGTATCTTTTTCTTCTTCTTCATTCATGAATTGATTTTGGTGCTGGCTATTCTGCATCTACTGTGCTCTTTTCTTGTGGAAGCATTCACGGACAATATGGCCAGTTTTACCACAATAATAACATGTCATCCGATTCCTATTGTCGGTGTTGAATCCTCGACCTCTTCCCTTGGGTCCAGTAGCTCCTCTAGTGTATAAGAGGTTTTCCCTTGAGCTGGTTTCTTTCACATCTTTGCTTTTAAATTTTCTTTCTCCATCAAGCAGTGAGTGCTCAATATCTTTGAGTGAGAGACATGGAACATTACTTAGAATAGACACAAGGTTTTCGTATGGATCCTTGTTTACACTTGCAAGCAATACGGCTATTGCTTCATCTTCATCAATATTCTTTTTAAGAGTTGCAAGCTGAGTTTTTTAACTCTTAAACTTATTAATGTGTATGGTCATAGAAGCACTGTCTTTTATATCTAGTCTATAAAACTACATGAGAAGTTTTACCTTTGAATTCTTTGCTTGGGTACCAAACATTCTATCAAGTTCCTCCCAGGCGGTTCTAGCATTTCTAATGCAAGATATATGATGTAGCACATCATCACTTAGTCCCCAGGCAATGATGCCTAGTGCCTTATTATTCATCTTCCTCCATTCTTTGGATTTGAACTGGTCTTCTTCAACGAACCTGTCTTCATCATCTTCCTTCTTGTTATATGCATCATCTTCAAACAAGTCCCATAAGTCTTTCCGCATAAGATGGTACATGGTCTTCTCCTTCCAAGCATGGAAGCCTTCACCATTAAATTTTGCTATATGTTCCACTTCAGTTATCTTTAGTAGGAGGTCTTACCACAAGAACTCTCGGCCAGTGTCTATCCTTTTACAAGAAGATTGAGATTTACAAGGGATTCGATAATTGTGCAAGCAAATAATCTCATGCAGGAAGGTCTTACCAATTAGCAATCTTGCTCAATGGCAGTGTCTAATCCCGATTACAATTTCAAAAATTGATATTGAATTTCTTTGAAGGTTTGAATGCAACCAGAGGTGTGTGTGAACGAGGTTCTCAAGAAAGGACGAGAATGAATTTTTTCTTAAAATGGATAAAACAAGGTGTGAACAGGGCTTTAATAAGGCAGACGTCAAAACCTTTAATGATAAGGTTTAATATAGTAAAAAATATATCATTTTCTACATTCAGTGGTCAGTGTCAATTAAGCCTGCCTTAATCAATGGCTTTTACAGGTTCCAGCTTGTCATCCTGTGCAATGCTGTGGCTAGAGAGACCGCTGTTGATCGGCTCTATAGTAAATTCCTCCTTGCCATCCCCACCAATTCCTTCAGGCGGAGGGCGCCCCAAGTCTGCATCCCTGTCGGCACAGCAGTACAGCACTGAGAGTTGTCTATTATGCTCAGAACCAGGAAGCTGATAATAGAACTCTCTCTCTCACACACAATTTTTCAAAATAGGAGAAGAGCGGTTGCTGGCACGTAAGGGCAGTAAGCAGGGCCTTCCACGCACCGGATTCCCTCCTCAAATATGGAAGGAAGCTCAGGAAGAAGTAGCCGCTCAGAAGCCACAGCACCAAGCTCAGGAGGAAGAAAAGGCACCTCCCTCACCCTCTCCTATGAAAGAATTGTGGAAGGAAGCCTTTCCCGTTGGCACTGAGTGGTACAATTTTGACCGTGTATATGAAATCAAGTGGGACTTTTCTAATCTGGAGCAAGCAGCGCAAGAGGGTGGAAAGCTTTACGGAGAGAAGGTCTTTCTATTCAGATGTACTGAACCCCAAATGGTGCAAGTTGGAGATGTTAGGAAGGTGGTTCAAATCCCAGCAATTGTTGCAGTTGCTTCTCCTCAAGAACCCTCAAATAAACTAGGAGTCAAATCTGTTCAAATGGTTGGTGAGACCATTGTCCCAATGAAAGAGATGAAGATGGGCCTACACTATCAAACTAATTTTACTCCTCCTAAACTAAACTGCTATCATTACCATGAAAGCTAGAATAAGAGGTAGTAGAAGTAGAAGAGGGAGAATGGGTGTGGCTAGACATAGCTCACCACAACTTTGATACCATGTTGAGAAACATGAATCTAGAGCTATGCTAGCTATGGAGGACACAGATTATAGATATGGAACATGGTAGAGGTGAAAGATCGTAACTCAAGTGAATTAGGTTCCAAGATGGATTAGCTTGGACTCATAAACACAATCTTGAGTGACACAAAAAAGAAAGTACCATTACATTGAAATGAGTGTCAAGTACATGCGTTTATAGCTTTTTGGATAGTACCACTGTACCTCACTGTGCATATGGGATTTTGGACATCTCTTCTTAGAGCTTCTAGAGCATACATCTTCGTCATATCTCTCATACAAAGCCACTTATGGGCAAGCCTCTTTTGGGCACACATTCAGCCTTTATGGGCATACCTTGTTTGCTATTCTCAACACACAATGCATGTAAAGATAGGTTCATAAGAAGATTTCCATTCTGAAATCTGAAAGGCATGGGTTTTTCCGTTGAGAAGTCTACATTTAAAGTGATTTTCTACTCTAGGAAATCACCATCCATGGAAATGGAAACAAAGCCACTTCTAACCATTGAGAACATGGATTATGAATTACCTTCATCCTTGAAGATTGTTTTGTGTTACTCTCTGGCACCCATTTTTACCCACCAAATTGAAAAATTCTTCCATAATTCTCATGATAAGGACATAAATATATTCCAGCAAAGATGCGGAAGTTTGTTTCTAAAGTAACAAATGCTCAAGAAAGTCACTAAGCAATCAGACCTAGTAATTCCAAACAATTACCTTCAGAGCTAAGAGGTATGATGGATGAAGAAGCATTGCAACTTTATTCTCTTATTTAGAGGCTTTGAGAAGAGCTAGTGCATGAGTGCATGAAGGTCATAAAGTAACTCATCCTTGGGAGCAAGATGGAGTATAAATACTAGATTATGTCATCATTTCAAGTGTTATTCCAAGCACAATGAGGAACTTGACATGGCAGAGATAATGGGTGTTAGAGTATACAAAAGAGGTCCTTGGCTTGTGAAAAGAATAAAAGGCTATGATGTGAGAAGTGACATGATGGAGTCATCTTTGATATCAATCATAAATTTTTTTTATAAAGCTTTTCATTTTTAGTGATGGCACCTTAAACAGAAGTGCAAAATGATATTATTGACGACACCTTCAATGTCATCATTGATGTTATGAACGATGCTTTTTTGAAGCCTTTCTAAAGCTATTCGAGGTGGAAAATGGTTATAAAGACGACGGGAAGGTGACAACATTAGGTGTGAGGATGGAGTGTAGCATCAAACGAGTCTGGAACCTCATGAAATATCTGACCTGACATTCTGCATTTGATCGGATCGATGAGCGACGAGGAGGATGAAACCATCTTCCTAACTACCTCCCTACGGACGAGGCATTATGACCGTATTCTTCAACGTCTAAAACGTCTGATTCTTGATTCAACCACCTACTCCTCTTCAACGATGAGAAGATACATGCTGAAGAATAAGCGCGTCAATCAAGCCGTGTCAAGGCCTCTTCTGTAGCAACACAAAGACAATTAATTGTGGAAGATGCTGGTGAATTAAAAGAAAAAGAAACCCTTCAACTTCTCTATTGACTAATGATCAATGTGGCCAAAAGCCAATCTGGATTGATGTTGAATTAGGAGCCACGAATCTTTTGTAGAACTTTGGAATTGCTTGCAAACAATATAGAAAAAATCGATGTCAATTGTTATAGAATTGTAATGCTATCTAACCCGAGTTTTGACATGTTACAAGTTGGCAAGTCGACGAATCTCATGACAAAAATAGAAATAATATTGAAGGAGCATAGGAGGCTACCATCTTCTGGAGGTGGTAAAACTTCATATCATCATTTTCTGTGTGAAGAGATTGCTATTTAGGAAGTGATAATGGTTATGTGTCTCTGTATTACAGACATAGTAGAAGATAGGAACCGAGCGATTTCTTTTTCTCAAGGAAAGATGAAAATTTCTCAAGCTTGAATTCTAATTGTATAAATTTAATCTTTTCTACATAAAGCACCCCAATCCACATGCAAATCTCTAGTTCTCCACTCTTCAAACCATTTTGTAGCTCTATAAAAAACAATGGTTTTTCTAACCACATGAGCTGTTGACATTTTAATTGGACAGGAATCTTCAAGGAGTTGTATGCATTAATAGTTGGATTACCTTCCATGACCTACTCAAGCCATGCTTATGTTTCCCTACTCCTTGTAAAGTTTCTTGTATGTAGATAAGTGTCACTTGCCTTATTAATGATATTGCCTTCTTTGAAGTTTTCTGTCAAATCCAAGAGTGAAGGCTTGAGGTCGAGCTTTAAGCCCCTCACCTAGAGTTGAGATTGAGCTTTATGTGTCAGAACCTGTAACATGCCTATATTGTTAATCAAGAAATTTTTTTCTCATTCAAAAATTTTGTTGAATTATCCCATCTCAAGGCATCCTTATGGCGAGTGACTTTCATGTACTTTCGTGTGACATTGGTGTGACATCTGGTGAACCCGACATGAAATTGTTGCTTTTGATCATTGAGATGGGAGACTCTTAAACTAATTCACCCTCTTCATTGACTGCTTCTTCTCTTTGTACTGATGAGATGAAGACTTTATTGCAAGCTCTTTCTTTAGCCATTATGATGAAGAATCAATAGATGCAGTTATCTATGTAATAGCAGCAACAGTTATATCAATAGCAATTGGATCAACAACGAATGCTGCATCAAGAACAAGAGCATATGGATGGTGCAACAAAGGGGATCGAGGCTGTGGTTAGTGAGTGAAAATTATTTGATGACTAGAATGTTTTAGCCTATCTTAAAGCCTTTGAAAGTTTGAAAGCCAGATGGATTTCTTCGGAGTTCCATCCAATAGGAGCAACTATTTCCTACAGCGCCTTGTCACGCCTGCTTTGCAAGTTACAGTGACAAATTTATTTGTGCAAGACTCTAATGGAAACTTTTCAAGAAAGGGCTCAAAGAAGAATATTTTTTAGAGGATTATGGTATTACTACGTGAAAGAAATTCAGAGAGTGGGTTTATTAGCCTAACAAAGGACTTATTGATTCTGAGTTGTAGGGGAGTTTGAAGACTGATATAACTAGTTGGATGCACTAGAGAAAAGAGCTCTAAACTTGGAGAAAGTGGAGTTATCCTTGAAGGTGGTTGCACTTTAGGATGAGTTGGGAGAGCTTTTGTACACAACCTATGGGATTGAAGATGGATTGGCAGGATGCGGTTGATGCGGTCTCTACATTGACAAAGAGGTGGAGATGGAAGGCTTGCTTGCAAAACGGAATTCGGACAACATCAGCAATGTCTTCTCCTACCATGACCTCTCCTACTTCTTGTGTTTTGCACCATCCACTACTCCTCCTATATTTCATCCTGTGTCTTTGCCTACTTCCATGCCTATTCTTGCTGTGGTTGTTAGACCATTTGCAAAATCAACTATCGAAGATATGGTGGAAGAAATGTCAAAGAACTTAAAATATCTTCAAATCAAGATGACCAGAACGGAGCAACAACCACTTAGTCCAGCTCCAAGTTCAGCCCCAACTTCTTCTACTCCTACAAATTCTTCCAGGAATGATTGTGTTTGTTATTGCATGTGGTGTGATAGTCTAGATCATGAGTGGAAGGAATGTCAAGATTTTGAAGAGGCAAAAAGGCTAAAGTTGGTAGTCTAGAAGGACAAGATGATATGTTTCAGAGATACAGAGCAATCGATTGAACCAAATTTTGATAAAGGTGGTATGAAGAAATTATTGGAGGATTTTTTTTGCGCTCTTCTTATGTGATGTGAGAGGTGGCAAGAGAAGCTACTGCCTATGATCTTCAGTTGGAGCAGTTGCCGAAGGACAATCTCCTTTATGGTCCTATGCATTGCACGTAGAGAAGACAGGAAAAGATTCATCATCTGAACTTTCAACCATAGGAGATGCAATCAGAAAAGGCACTAGATGCAATGATCGAGTTGATGTCTTTTCTATCTATGCTTATATGGCAGAATCTCAAGGATTTGAAGCACTTGTTGAGGAGAAGACAAAAAAGAGATAATGATCAACCTAAAGGTTCGAAGAGGGTGACTAGGAGGACTGATCAAACTTCCCAGCCTTCTTCTTTAGGACCAGAGAAAAGTATGGCTGATGTTCAGAAGCCAAAAGTACAAGAAGATGAGAAAGCCCCAAAGGCAAAGGATCTGAAGCCAAAAAAGAAACCTGGATTCAAGTTGCTTTCCGACATTGAAATGACCAAAAACTTGAAAAAGATACTTGAGGATCCGATTCTTAGCTGTAAAATTGAATTTACTCTTGGAGAAGTCTTGGGGATTTCCAAAAGATAATTTCATGATGTTATTATCGATATCATTAAAAGAAAATGATAGGTTATTGAAGAGCCAACAGAGGATATGATCCATCAAGAGGCTTTAGCTATTGCCAAGGCTCTTCTCTATGGGTTGTAGATTGAGGAGATTAATTTTGATGAGGAGACTATTGAGTCTATAGATGGAGCTTTATGTATGCAATCTAAGAAGACTCTTCAGTCTTTTCTTCAGCCCGTACAGTATGTTGAGACTGAAGATGTGCCTAGATTGGTGCCTCCTAGCCATTTTTCTCGAAGTCACTAAGCTTGTGCGACTTTGGAGAATGTACTCAAGATTGGTGAGACAGAGACTCCTTGTGTTGCTCTTTTGGATCATGGCTCCAAGATTAATATCATAGTGCAAGGTTTGTATGATACCGGTAGATGGCCAATTGATGTGGATCATGGGCGCATGCATGCGGCCAATAACACTGCAGGAGATTTGTATGTTTCTTGTCTGAACTTGAAGATTTCTATTGGAGATGTGGGTGAGTCTTATCATTTCTTTGTATAGAATTCTTTTTCATATCCTATTATTTTGGGACAGCCATTAGTCTCAAATGGAGACTAAGGTGTTGGACAATAGGTCTCCTTATGCACGGATCGGAAGTAAAGATGGAGAGAGGGATGTCCAGTTCATGACCGTTTATATCAACCATCAGCGCAATAAGGATTCTTTGAGGGATTCCCCTCTTCCAATAGGAGAATTGGATTTTTTATAGGTATCACTATCTTGCAAGACGAGAGTGGTATGAGTCAAGGAAAGTTCTCGCCTCTTGGCAGTGGCAAATTTTCCTCATGTGTTTATGGTGTATCCATTGAAAGTACTTTGTGTTTTCAGCATATTTCTTATCTGCCTAGAGCTGCCAGGAAATATGTGAAAAGAAAAGGAAAAGATTTGAAGTTTGCAGGTATTTTGCAAGAAGAAGACAGGGTAGATGGTCTCCATGATGGGCTTTCATGCTCCGAAACTATAGATCTTTGAGCATTTCTGAAAATTGATAATCAAGAGTTGTCATATGTCTTACAGGTCCATAATGTATTGTGAAATTGTTGATTTCATGCTTCAAGAGAAAAAGGGTGTTGAGAATTCTCATAAAAAAGAGTTCTTTGCTAGCATATTTCAACAAGAAGAGTTGGATGCTCCTGTTTATACACATCAAAATTTGTGTTTACCATTGTATTTACAACATGGACTGAAATTTGCAGGTTGTAGCAAAGAAGGCAAAGTTCAAACAAAATATAAGGTAGTTGACAAGAAGGTTAGTTGCAGGACTGCTAACTTTGGACAGTGATGAGATGATTAGGAGAGCTGATATGCAACCTCCTTTACAAGATCTTGCTGGTATTAGTCATCACAGGTTTTCAACTAAGACACTAAAAGAGATGAAGATTGGGACTAAAGATTTTTTGCTTCTAGAAGAGGTGAGATGTTTCAAAGAGATGTTGTGCAGACATGGAAAAGATTTTGCTTTTTTCCCACATGATATTGGATGTGTTGATCCTAGGGTTGTGACTCCCATGGTTAGTTTTACTATACCGCATGTCCCTTGAAATCTACGGCCTATTCCTATGCCTAAGGCTCACCTGCCAAAATTGGTGGAGCTTTTGAATGAGCGGATCAAGATGGGGACTCTAGAGCCCTCTTCAGCTCCATATTCCAATAGATGGTTCATAGTTCCTAAGAAGAATGGTACACTCAGATTCATACATGACTTATAGCTAGTGAACAAGGTCATTATTTGAAATGTTGTTGCAGGACCTATTGTGGATGAGTTTGCAAAAGATTTTCATGGACATGCTATCTATTCACTTGGTGATCTTTATTCTGGATATGACCAATTCCAGCTTGCCCTTGAGAGCATAGATTTGACTATGATGAAGACACCTTTAGGCCTTGTACGAATGTGTATGCTTTCGCAAGGAGCTGCTAATTGGGTTGCTCATATGATGAATGGGATGAACAAGGCCTTACGAGATTTTATTCTAGAGCTTGCCATGCCCTTCATTGATGATCTACCTGTCAAGGGTTGCTTGGAGAAAGAAAAGGATGATTCTTTAGACGATCATGGATGTAGGTTCTTTGTGGCTTCACATATTAGAGATGTTGAGAGGATTCTTTGCAAGCTAGAGGAAGTAAATTTGACCTTTTCACGATTGAAGTCTATTTTTGGAGCTAGAGAAGTTTTGATTGTTGGACAAATGTGTGGATGTTATGGCAGGAAGCCTTCCCCTACAAAGGTTGATGTCATAGAGAAGATTGCGGAGACTTGCTCTTCTACTTCGGAGGTTTGCAAGTTTCTTGGAGCTTGTGTGTTTTATCTCATTTGGATTCCTCATTTTGCTCATATTGCAGATGATCTCTACCAGCTCTTGAGAAAATGACAATGTTTTTCTTGGAAAAAGAGATATACTGAAGCTATGCAGAAAAATTAAGAAATTATTGAGATTTGCTCCGTCGACTCTCCAAAAAGCAGATTATGAGTGTGGGAGACCTATTGTTCTTACTGTTGACACTAGTCCTATCGATGGCCTATTGGCTAGGATGATGTAGATGGGAATAGCTATGCTATTTGGTTTAGGGAAAAAGTCTTAAATGAGCGGCAGTGTAGGTATCCACATATTAAGAGGGAGCTCTTGGGAGTTGTCTGTTGAGATATCGAGCTCCACTCGTGATATGCTAGGGTGACCATTGTGTTAGAAATGCGGGATCTAGAGCATGGCAAAGACGGAAGCTATGAAGGATGGAAGATGAAGATACTACTCATGTTGACATTGACAAAGAAGACAACTGTTACACAAGTGAATTAGGTTTCAAGATTGAGACTTGAACTCATAAACACAATCTTGTGTAGAACTGACAATGACACAGAGACTTGACAGAAGGAGACAAGTACTATTGCATTATCATCATATGAAAGTGATAGTCAAGTACATCATTATATAGGATTGCTTGGTAGCACATTTTATCACTGTGCCTATGGGATCTGTCTCTCTTCCTAGAATGAACTGAATCTTCCTAGCCTAGTTGTTCCATACAAAGGGGAATACATAGGGTGTGATTGGCAGATTCTCAACACCCCTCCTCAATCACAACCTGAAAGTACAAAGTGTGTAGAGGCTTTAGTGAGAGGAGCACCTGCAAAGTGTGGGCATACCACAAACATGGCAAAACACCAGAGGCTGTCGCAGAAAAGGCTAAGTGTGGGTACCATAAACATGGTGGACACCCAGAGGCTGTAACAAGGGCCTCACAAAGTGTACAGAGGCTATAGTACAAGGCTACATGAGGAGTTTTTTTTTCAAGCTTATGAAAGGAACATTAAGGTAGGTACAATGCTTTTAAAACAGAAAATGAGAGACAAGGACCGATAGGCCCTTGTGGTCTTTTTCAGCATATGATTTCTCTTTCTCAGCATGGAAAATCTTCTTGTCTTTTATCTTTGGTTCTTCAGCTTTGAATGATGTGGTCTTTGGTCTTCATGGCTGATCTTCTTATTGTCCTTCTTCCTTTGCTCTTTGATCTTATGGTCTTCTTGGTCTGGTTCTTCTTTGACTTTGCTTGCAACTTTAGTCTTCATGTCGATGTCCCCCTCAAGCAAAGGTATCATATTTGAGATAGTGGAAATGTCTTCAAAATCTTCTGATGGATTCATTGATTGAACTTTGATGTAGACAGCTCCATGTCTTTCTGCATTTAAGATAGCCAAGTCTTGCATGCAATGTAAATGGGCAACAAGAGTAATGTTACTCTTTATAACAGGTAACCACCCAAGAGACTTCATGCTTGGAATTTCCATGATGGAATCAACTTAAAATTTCTAAAACTTTCTAGCACAAAGTTGAAATCTAATGTGTCAGAAGACACAACCAATGGCAGTGTGAAAACACACTATGTAGTAGCAAAAGATACTATGGTTGAACTTGATGATGATTCTTGATGCTTTGATTTTGTTGATGCTTATCTTCTTGAATCTTTTTCTTGCTGGGAACTTTAGTAACACAGTGGATCAGAGTGACAGAGGCTTGGGTTGAGTGTTAGGAGAGAGAAAATGAAGAATTTTTGAGTTTGAGAGATTCTGGCTATGGTGGATTTTAGGGTTTCATGATAGGGGCTTGGTTTTTCTAACATTGCAGGAGCTATGGTGGATCATTTTCAAAACTTTTTTTATGCAAATGTAGCTTATGTGATGCTCTACCAAAGCCCTAATCTCCTCGTCCAGATCGCGGCCCGTACTGCATGCGCAGAGAAGAATACCGTGAACAGGCGCAGTTCATACAGATTTCCATGATTTTGTCAATGTTGGAGCAGAGGGTGACCAATGTCATGGTTGTTGGTGATGGGATGAAGCCTCCTGATGTGAGGAATGATTCCTTAGAAGGAAGCAAGAGGAGATATGCTTTGTGTTGGGAGATCCAGGGACTCCAATCAAGGTATGTCCTATAGGTCACAGATTTGGGCTATGGCAGTGATTGACAATTTAAGCAATGCTGAGCTATGGAGTGGCCAATGTCAAGCTCTTAAGTGATAGAAAGAAGCCTTGGGAGTCAAGGAACAAATGTCTAGAAGAGAGCAGGTTCAGATATGACCTATGGAGAGAGATCCAGGAGCTTCAAGTTGACAGGGTGCTGCTGGCTATGGCTACCAAGGAAGGTCAAGTAGAGATGGAGGTAAGAAATGGAGCCATGAGTTGGACTTGAGCTGACCTGAGGTTAAGAGGGACTGAGAGAGTAGATAATGGAGTCATGCCATGCCCGACTGGGCTCTAATACCATGTTAGAAATGCGGGATCTAGAGCATGGCAAAGGCGGAAGCTATGGAGGATGGAAGATGAAGATACTACTCATGTTGACATTGATAAAGAAGACAACTGTTACACAAGTAAATTAGGTTTCAAGATTGAGACTTGAACTCATAAACACAATCTTGTGTAAGACTGACAATGACACAGAGACTTGACAGAAGGAGACAAGTACTATTGCATTATCATCATATGAAAGTGATAGTCAAGTACATCATTATATAGGATTGCTTGGTAGCACATTTCATCACTCTGCCTATGGGATCTGTCTCTCTTCCTAGAATGAACTGAATCTTCCTAGCCTAGTTGTTCCATACAAAGGGGCATACATAGGGTGTGATTGGCAGATTCTCAACACGTTGTGCATTTACGTCACCGACTTGTTAGTTGTAGATGCGGTTGGTACACCGCCCATGAATAATAGCTAGATGACAGCTATCCTTATCTACTCTATTTTGTGGCTCAATTAGTATGCCACCTTAGTTAGTTGAGTTTGGTTTGAGACCCATATATAGGGTTCTTCTATTTCTTTGTACTAGAGTTTTTTTGGCTTACGCAACTAAGAAGAGGAAAACTGTTTTCAGCCTCCACCTTTGTGTGTGTATTCCCCCATTGTGCAAGCAAGAAAGCTACAAGTGAGACTCCTTCCTTCTCTCCCACAATCTTGACATGGTATCAGAGCCTTGTTCGTGGTAAGGAGCTCAAGAAAGCAAACCAAGTTCGCGGTGTTCTGGTAAGAGGACCAGTGTTGCTTTCATTCTTCTGTTTTGGGAGCAAGTCTCTGTAGGTAGCACAGCCGAAAAGTGCAAGAGTGCATTGTCTCAGATTGAGACGCCCTTCGCGGTGTAGCAAGAGGGCAGTATATGCTGTGGACAAGGGCTTTAGCCCTTGGCTGCTCTGTTTTTTTGATTTGAGGCCATTTCGGGGCCTGTTTTGGAGGCGGAAGTTTTTCGCACGCACTCAAGAAAAGGCCCTGTTTTTTGCTGTGCGACCACTATTCTATAGGTTGGTGAAAATTTATTGTAGAAATTGCATCGTATGCCTGTGCGTAGAGACCTTGGGAGTTACAGAATCATCCTTATTGCCTGTTGATGCAAAATCGTCACTAGGAAGTGACTGTGTGGTCAAATACCACTTTCGTCAGTTTTGCGGATTTTCCCTTGTGAAGCTGAAGCTGTGTTCTTTGCAGTGATAGAATTTTTTGCAGTGTTCTGTAATGGTGTCTGATTCTCTTTCACAGATTGTCACTGAAAAGCTTGACAAGAACAACTTCCAAGCATGGAAGTTCAGAATGACGAATTTCCTTATGAGAAAAGGATATTGGGAATTGGTTGCAGGAAATGAAGAAGAACCAGTTCTTTCTGATGTTCCCAATCAACAACAAATGCAGGCATTTAAAGCATGGCATGAGAGAGCCAGGAAAGTTATGTACTGGCTGTCTATCAGCATTTCAGACTCTATGATTGTGCATATTCAAGATGCAAGTACGCCAAAGGAGGCATGGGATACTTTGTCAAAAATGTATAGCATAAATACAAAAGCTAGGAAAATGCAGCTCAAGCAAGAGTTGCACAATGTGCAAAGAGAAAGTATGAGCATCAATGACTACCACATGAAAGTGAAGAGGATTGCAGATGCACTTGCTTCCATTGGGTTGCCAGTGGAAGATGATGATTTAGTTTCTGTGACCTTGAATGGTCTAGGAAAGGATTATGCACAGTTCCGAACTTCCATTTCCGTCCGTGAAAGATTTCCTGATTTTGAGGAGTTGATCGCTCCTCTAATTTCTGAGGAGCAAAGAAATGGTGGTGCATCTTCTTCAGGAGGAACTTCAAAAGAAGCTGTCTTCTACTCAAATGCTGAAAGAGGTAGAGGCAGAGGTAGAGGAGGCCGATCTGGAGGCCGTGGTAGAAATCAGAATATGCAGCAAACTCAAGAAAACCAGTCCTATGGAGGAGGACGTGGTAACTCTAGAGGCACGGGGAGCCAAAGAAGTTGTGGTGGATGGCAAAGAGGCCAAAATGCAAACAACAATGTTGAATGCTACTACTGTGGTAAAATGGGTCATATGGATAAAGACTGCTATAAAAAGCAGAATGACATCATGAATGGAAAATTGCAACAAGGGAATTATGCATCTTCTAGTAGATGACAGAAATGAGCATTTATTTATGGTGCAACACATGACCAATTCTGTGACAAGTGCAGAAGAAAGCAACGATGTGTGGTATGTTGACTCAGGTGCATCAAACCACATGACAGGTCATGCAGAATGGATGTAGGATGCAAGGAAAATGGAAAAACCAGGATTTGTGGAGACTGGTGATGATACTGCACATCCTATTGTGCAGATTGGAAAATTTCATTTGTCTATGCAGGATGGGAAAAAGAAATACCTGTCGGATGTATTTCATGTCCCGAATATCACCAAGAACCTAGTTTCTGTTGGTCAAATGTTTGAGCAGGGCTTGCAGGTCAGATTTAATTCTCATGGATGCTTTGTTGAGGATATGAAAAATAAAGGTCGCTTGATAGCAAAAGGAAAGAAGAAGGGCAGAATGTTTACATTGGATGCAGACATGCCTGAATTGAGTGCAACAATGTTTGCACATGGGATCGGTGTAGTTGTAGATATTGATATCTGGCATAAACACATTGATCATGTTAATGTACAACGACTTAAATCAATGCAGGCCCAAAATATTGTTGCAGGTTTGCCAAAATTCAAGGTTGCAGAAATGCATAAGGTATGTGAAGCCTGTCAGTTTGGAAAATAGGCAAGGAAACCAGTTCCTAGACATGTTCAAGAGAGTAAAAAGCCATTGGAATTAATCCACTCTGATGTGTGGACTACTAAAGTTGTATCTCTTGGAGGCTGTCATTATTTTGTCACTTTTATTGATGACTATAGCAGAAAAGTTTGGGTGTATTTTATGAAAAAGAAAAGTGAATTTTTTGGGCATTTCAAAACTCTTAAAGCTATGGTTGAAAAAGAAACAAACCTACAAATAAAATGCCTAAGGTCAGATGGAAGGGGAGAGTACCTCTCAAATGAGTTTGCAAGGTTCTTGTAGGAGCATGACATAAAGCAGCAATATTCATGTAGTCATACCCCACAACAAAATGAAATTGCAGAAAGAAAAAACAGGCATATTGGAGAGGTATCTCGTGCCATGCTCAATGAAAAAGACTTGCCAGATTTTTACTGGGCTGAGGTAGTTGCTACAGCAGTCTACATAATGAACAGGACTTCCACTGTAGCAATACATGGCATGACTCCAAAGGAGAGGTATACTGGTAGGAAACCAGATATTTCTCATTTGAAATTTTTTTGTTGCATTGCCTATGTTCATGTGCCAGATGAGTTCAGATCCAAGTTAGATCCAAAAGCTGAGAAGTGCATCTTTATTGGTTACTCTCAACAGCAAAAAGGGTATAGATGCTATAACCCTTCTACTCGTAAGTTTACAGTGAGCAGAGATGTTGTTTTTGATGAGATGAGTAGCTGGTATAAACCAGTAAATGTGATTGATGATATAGATGCACAAAATGGTAATGCTGCACAGAATTCACAGCAGCAGTCACAAAATATTAGTGGACCTGGAGTGTCCTCTAGCAGTGGTTCACATTCTTCACCATGGACAGGTAGATGAGATCAGGAGAATCTTCTCAAAGCAATGCAGATAGTGGTATGCAGGTATCATGAAAAGGAAAAGAGAAGGTAGATCAGCCCATGTTTAATGTGACTGCAGGTCACTCTTATGTGGATGGTGAATCCAGTGGCTCAGAACAGAGCATTGATGATGAGTTGGGTATTCCTTCTATGTTACACCTGGAGTAAGGAAGACCAGGGATTCTTTGAGAGCACCTGGGAGTGAACCTACTTTGCGTAGGTCTACTAGAGCTAGGTATCTTGTGGATAGGCTGAAATATGATGGATTTATAGCCATTCACTATGCATATATGGTCAAAGTGATACAGGAACCAGAACCCACTTCTTTTGAGCAAGCCAAGGGAAAAGAAAAATGGGAGAAAGCCATGGATGAAGAAATGGATGCCTTGGAAGCAAATGCTACATGGGAATTGGTACCTTTGCCTAAAGGTAAGAATGCAATTGGCTATAAGTGGGTTTATAAGGTGAAGCACAATGCAGATGGTTCTATGAACAGATACAAGGCAAGATTAGTAGTCAAAGGGTATGCACAAACATATGGCATTGATCATGAAGAAACATTCAATCCGGTTGCAAGGATGGCAACCGTAAGAGCAATCATTGCTATGGCTGCATCAAAGGGATGGTCTTTACATCAGATGGATGTAAAGAATGCCTTCTTGCATGGTGATTTGCAAGAAGAGGTCTATATGGAGCAGCCACCAGGTTATGTGCATGCTGTTCATCCTGAGTTTGTTTACAGGTTGAAGAAAGCCTTGTATGGCTTGAAGCAAGCACCTAGAGCATGGTCTGACAAGATAGGACAGTATCTTGTCACTATTGGCTTTCAGATTTCCAAGGCAGATTTCTCACTTTATGTGAGAAAAACAGAGAAAGGTATTATGCTGCTTGTCATTTATGTTGATGATTTGATTATCATAGGTGATAGTGGTGAAGATATCCTTCATGTGAAAATGCTATTGAAGCAGAAGTTTGAGATGAAGGATTTGGGAGAGCTGCGTTATTTCTTGGGCATTGAGGTGATTAGATCACCAAGTGGGATATGGCTCTTACAGAGGCAGTATGGATTGGACATGCTATCCAAATATGGGATTACAGGTTGTAAGCCTATTTCAGTTCCTTTGGAGCAGAATGTGAAGCTGAGCGCAGATGCAGGTGAGCTTCTGGAAGACCCTACTATGTACAGACGTATAGTAGGAAGTTTGATTTATATGACTATTACCAGGCCAGATTTGAGCTATGCTGTTGGATTGGTAAGTCTGTTTATGCAGACTCCAAGGAAACCGCATTTGGATGTGTCTAGACGCATACTCAGGTATGTGAAGTCCACATTGCAGTATGAACTACTTTATGAGACTGGGGTTCAGATACAGTTGCATGGATACACTGATGCTGATTAGGATGGTAGTATTTCTGATAGACGATCTACCAGTGGATATGTGTTCTCTTTTGGGAGTGCTGCAATCACTTGGAGCAGCAAGAAACAGCCTACAGTTGCCTTGTCGAGCATAGAGGCTGAGTACAGGGGTGCAGCAATGGCTACATGTGAGGTGGCTTGGTTGCATAAGCTACTTTATGATATGCATCAGCCTACAGATGGACCAATTGTCATTTATTGTGACAACATGAGCAGTATACACTTGGCAAATAACCCAATCTATCATGCTAGAACAAAGCACATTGAGGTTCATTATCACTATGTGCGGGAGAGGGTTTTACTAGGTCTTATTGATCTAGTTTATGTCAGCACAGAGGATTAGATAGCTGACATATTTACGAAGGCATTGGGCGCAGAGAAGCTGCGCAAGCTCATAGACCTGCTTGGTGTGCAGGAATTGGGATTGAGCTCGAGGGGGAGTGTTGAGATATCGAGCTCCACTCGTGATATGCCAGGGTGACGGTTGTGCATTTACGTCACCGACTTGTTAGCTGTAGATGTGGTTGTACACCGCCCATGAATAATAGCTAGATGACAGCTATCCTTATCTACTCTAGTTCGTGGCTCAGTTAGTATGCCACCTTAGTTAGTTGAGTTTGGTTTGAGACCCATATATAGGGTTCTTCTATTTCTTTGTACTAGAGTTTTTTTTGCTTACACAACTAAGAAGAGGAAAACTATTTTCAGCCTCCACCTTTGTGTGTGTATTCCCCCATTGTGCAAGCAAGAAAGCTACAAGTGAGACTCCGTCCTTCTTTCCCACAATCTTGACATTGTCATGGCTCTCAAGAATTACAAATAGTACTTCATTAGTGATACTGTGGTGGTCAAGTTTGATTGTTTTCCTCTTCTAGGTATGCGCACGAATTGTTATACTCCAGATATTGCCATGTTTAGGTGGATTGGGTACATAAAATCCATGAATCTTGAGTTCAAGCACATAGTAGGTAAAGACAACTGAGTAGCCGATATGCTTTCATGAGCGAGGTATGATGACATGGATTTTTCTTGCATTGATGATGTTGATGATGGAGATAATCTTTCAGCCATTCATGCTGATCATATTTGTCATGTGTCTGCTTTGGAAATCTTTGATGAGTCTTTGTATACAAGAGAGTATTTATAGACTGGTCATTATTTGAGTACCATGTATTATGGTTTCTTCTTCCAAAGCGGCTACTTTGGAAGCATCCATGAAAGCGAGAAGGACAACCATTGAGGGTTGTGTGTGATAGAGCTTCACAAGTATGGATCATGAAAGAATTTCATGAAAGTCTTTGGGCTAGACATCGAGCTGTTTGGGGGAACTATGAGAAGATCAAAGAGCGCTATTGGTGAAGAGGTATGTACAGAGATATCTCACAGTTTGTTGAGACATGTACTAATTCTCAGTTGTTTTCTTTAGTGAGGCATAGAGATAAGCTTCATCCTACTTACCCGCTATGTATTCACTACAAGTGGCTTCTTAACTTGATTACTATGCATGTTGGTTTATGGTAGATGCACTACATTATTTTGGCACAAGAAGATCTCACAAATCAAGTGGAATTATAGATGAATTCTACTTCAGTGGTTTGGAAGTTTCTGTTGGAGGATGTTATTTGCAAGTATGGATGCATTGGGAAGATTACTACATATAGAGGTGAGTTGGATGCTAACAAGGCTAGGGATTTTTCCTCTCACCTTGACATTAAACTTACCTTGACTTAGACATATAATCTAGAAGGCAATGGGAAGAGTGAAAGAGGCAATCCGTCAATTGTGAAAGCCTTGGCCAAAGCATGTGGTGGATGACAGGTTAGAGAGTGGCTTAGCTGGTTGTTGCCTTATGCCTTATGGGCTAATCGCACTACTCACAATGTGACTACAGGATATATGCCAGCTAAGTTGATGTATGGGCAGAAGCCATTCATGCTTACATAGACTTGCACACTTACTTGGAGTGCTTTACTATGGTAGCAAGAAGAGATGACTATAGAGGATCTTTTAGCTCTTCGTATTCGTCAGTTGGAGAGAAGACCGAAAGATATTGAGATAGAAGTAAGTTCAAAAGCTCAAAGAGGCCAAAATTCGCAACAAAGACCGCTTTGATAGTAGACACAGATTGAGACCTAAAGAAATTGAGAAGGGAGATTGGGTGTTGGTCTATGACAGTAGTCTAGACAATCAGTATAGTGCTATCTACAAGGTTTCAAGACGATGGCTTGGGCTAAATAAGGTGCAACATGTCCATGAAAATGCTACATATTCCTCGGTAGAGCTTGATGGAACAACTTTGCGGATTCCAATTGCAAGGAAGAGAATCAAATTATTCAAGCAAAGAGATGATGCAATCTATGCAATTGAGGAGTTGAATGATGAGACTTATGACGACAGACTTGAGCTAGAAGATGATGAAGATGAAGATGTGGATATTGCAGATGATTTTACAAAAGATGAGGAGATTGCATTAACCGTCGAGCCTGGCAGTGATGAGGATAGGTAGCTGTGGCCCAACATCCAAAGGATGTGTAGGTTTGTAGGGGCTGATGTCATGACACTACGGGTCCACCATTGTAGACTTGAGGGCAGAGTTTTTCGCCAAGAATTTGAACACATTAGTTAGCGTCATTAGGAATTTATTTCTTCTTGTGTCTTTTTGTTTTCTTTTGTATGATGCATGAGCACATGTAGATAGGTTAGGCACAATTTCTTCAATGCATTCATAATTTTTTGTGTGGAAGCATCATTTGAATGAATGCATTACATGTTTCTCCCATTACAAAATGCATGAATGATTGAGCAAAAAACTCTCTTTCAAAAGCATATTTTTCATAGGGCACAATGCATGGGAAGATAGGTTCATAAGAAGATTTTGATTTTGAAAGCTCAAAGACATGGGTTTTGCTGCTAAGAAGTCTACATTTGAAGTGATTTCCTACTCTAGGAAATCACCATCCATGGAAATGGAAACAAAGTCACTTCTAACCATTGAAAGCATGGATTATGAATTACCTTCATTCTTGAAGATTGTTTCGTGTACTCTCAGCCACCCATTTTTGCCCACCAAATTGACAACTTCTTCCATAATTCTGAAGGTAAGGACGTAAATTATTCTAGAAAAGTTGGGGAAGTTTTTTTGAAAGTAACAAATGCTCAAGAACCTCATGAAGCAATTAGCCCTAGTAATGCCAAATGATTACCTTCGGAGCTAAGATGTATGATGGATGAAGAAGCATTGCAACTTTATTCTCTTATTTAGAGGCTTTGAGAAGAGTTGGTGCGTGAATGCATGAAGGTCATAAAGTAACTCATCCTTGGGAGCAAGATGGAGTATAATTGCTAGATTATGTTGTCATTTCAATTGTTATTCCAAGCGTCAATGAGAAACTTGATATGGGAGAGACAATGGGTGTTAGAGTATACAAAAGAGGTCCTTGGCTTGTGAAAAGAATAAAAGGCTATGATGAGAAGTGACATGATGAAGTCATCTTTGATGTCAATCAAAAATTCTTTTTATAAAGCTTTTTGTTTTTACTAATGGCGCCTCAAACAAAAGTGCAGAATGATATTATTGATGATGCCTTCAACGTCATCATTGATGTTACAAAAGATGCTTTTCTGAAGCTTTTCTAAAGATGTTCGAGGTGGTAGATGGTTATAAAGACGACGAGAAGGTGACAACACTAGGGGTGGAGATGGAGCGTAGCATCAAATGAGTCTTGAACTTGATGACTCATCCGACCCGACATCTTGCATTCGATTGGATGGTGGAGCAACAATGAGGATGAAACCATCTTCCTACCTACCTGCCTGCTGCTGCAGATGAGGCGTTATGACCATGTTCTTCAATGTAAAAAACTTCTGATTATTGATTTAGCCACCTACTCCTCTTAAACAATGAGAAAATGCATGCTGAAGAATAATCCCGTCAATCAAGCCGTGTGTCAAGGTCTTTTCTGTAGCAACACAAATACAATTACCTGTGGATGATGCCGGTGAATTAAAAGAAAAAGAAACCCTTTGACTTCTCCATCGACTAATGATCAATGCCCAAATGCCAATTTGGATTGATGTTGAATTAGGAGCCGCGAATCTTTTGTAGAACTCTAGAACTGCTTGCAAACAAAATAGCAAAATCGATGTCACTTGTTATAGAATTGTAATGCTATCTTACCCAATTTTTGACGTGTTACAAGTTGGCAAGTCAACAAATCTCATGACAAAAATAGAAATAATATTGAAGGAGCATAGGAGGCTGCCATCCTTTGGAGGTGGTAAAACTTCATATCGACGTTTTTAGTGTGAAGAGATTGATAATTAGGAAGTGATAATGGTTATGTATCTCTGTATTATAGATAAAGTAGAAGATAGTGACCGAGTGATTTCTTTTTCTCAAGGAAATATGAAAATTTCTCCATCTTAAATTTTGATTGTATCAATTTAATCTTTTCTAAATTAAGCACCCCTACCCACATGCACATCTCTAGTTCTCCACTCTTCAAACCTTTTTGCAGCTCTACAAAAAGCCATTCTTAAGGTTTTTCTAACCACATGAGGTGTTGACATCTTAATTGGACTAGAATCTTCAAGGAGTTGTGTACACTAATAGTTGGATTACCTTCCATAACCTACTTAAGCCATGCTTATCTTGCCCAACTCCTTGTAAAGTTTCTTGTATGTGGATAAGTGTCACTCGTCTTTTTGATGATATTGCCTTCTTCAAAGTTTTTTGTCGAATCCAAGAGTGAAGGCTTGAGGTCGAGCTTTAAGCCCCTCGCCTAGGGTTGAGATTGAGCTTTATGTTTCAGAACATGTAACTTGCCTATATTGTTAATCAATAAATTATTCGCTCATTCAAAAATTCTATCGAATTCTCCCATCTCAGGGCATCTCTACCGTGAGCGACTTTCACGAACTTCTGCGCATATTATTTCGTGTGACACCGTCTAGCTTATCTTTAGAATAATCTGAAAAGGGTAAATGGATGGAAGATCTTAAAGTTGTCAAGATCTATCTATTTTGTGAAGCTAGTGTAAACTCAACCATGTATACTAGAGGCAAGAAGATCAAACTAAACTCATATATCTTTGAGGAAGTTACAAAGATCCTTCCAGCTGACAAAATAAAAGTCATAGGTTACTCTAGCTGCCGCAACTACAAAAGGGACAAAGTTCTTGAAGTCCCTTAAAAATATAGATTCCTAGATATCTACTCTCAGAATCCAAGTTACTGCATAAAGTATGTATTAGAGTGTCATGCTTAGATTGTAGTAGGGAATCATTTTCTATTAAAAAAAGAAGAAGATGAGCTTGTGAGCCTTTTTGAATAATTTATTTTTTTCCCCATTTGATTACCTTGTACATTTGTTGTAATAAATATTGATTGATACTTTATCAACAAGAGAAATAATGGAACCTTATTTTTCCTCTGAAATTGCAGTTTAACTTTACCAATGGGAAAAGAGTTTTATTTGAAATTGTTTCAATAAATTAAGTGAGAATTAGTTTGAGTATCAAACTCTAATATTAACACTATATAAATTTCTTAAAGTTTAACTTGGGAATTTTTGAAAATTTTCTAAAATCTCACACCCATAATAATTCTCCAAACAAAGCCCAAGAGAAAATAAATCTTTTGAAGCAAGTCAAACCTCCAAAATTTGACGGGAAAGGCGAGAATGTGGAAGCCAATGCAGAAATTTGGATCGAATCCATGGAATATTATTTTATTACTACTGAAACTGTCCCAGCCAACCAAGCCATGATAGGTAAGCTAAAATTAATTTACGAAGCTCAAGTCTGGTGGAAGTAGTGGTGCCAAGATCAAGGTGTCCCTAAAAATTCCATTACTTGGGATTTGCTTAAAGAAGTTGTAAGAGGAAGATATTTACCTCTAGCTTATCGCACCTAGAAGATGAAGAAGTTCTTTAATTTGAAGCAAAGGGGACTGACCTTGGAAGCATATTACTCCAAGTTTGTTTCACTTCTTAAATATGCACCCTCCATGGATACTACTCAGTAAGTGTCTAAGTTCTACAATCGGCTAAATTCTCCTCTGAACACTCATTTGGAATCAATGTGCCCAATAAACCTTGAAGATGCTTTGATTCGAGCTGCTCCTATTGTACGGGAAGTACAATCAAAGCCGAAACATAATAAGTTTTTGGAGCTACAATAACTAGAAAAAAGGATGATTCAAAGGTCAAGCAAAAAGAATCCAAGGCCAATTTCACCAAGGTCAGAAGAAAAAGACAAAATCCAATGCATTTGGAAATTTTGTTTCTACCTAGGGAAACATGGATGGTCTTAGGTGCTTTCACTGTAATGAACATTTTAGGAGAGATTGTTTGAAGCTTGGTGGGAACCATCACCAAGGCCAATTTTGAGATCAAGGTAGAGCTGCCCAAGGTTGTGGTCAAGTAGCTATGGCAAGAGGAAGAACGCCAAATATTACCATTAAAGAGATTAATAAGGAGAATTTAGACCCTACTATGGAAGAAGATATTGAAAAAGCAACTATCCACGCTACATTCCATAAGGAGGGTCCAAATCATCAATATTTGATAATATAGACACTAGCTAGTCATGCATGTAAATCATTTAAAGTTTTGATTGAGTGTGGAAGTACACACTCATTTATTTCTCCCAAGTGTGCTAAGAAGTTAGGAATAGATACAATAAATACATCAAAACTGCTTGTGGAATTAGCAAATGGAAAGGAAGTACTTTCTACACAACAAACTCCCAAGGGTAGAGTTTAACTTAGGAGGAAACCTTTCAAGTATGAGATTTAGAGTAATGAACTTAGGAGCTTATGAATGTTTACTAGGAATGGATTGGCTGATTTCCAATGATGATCATATCCATTATGAAAAAGGTCAAGTCACATTTCATGATTTGAATGGTGAAATAGCAACTACACAAGGTGAAACAAGGGAACCTAAGTTCAAATAGCAAAAGCTTCTTGAATTGTGAAAGGCATAAAGAAAGGATTACTAGTTTACTTGATCAATCTTTACAAGGTAAATCAAGATGGTTAGATAGAAGAAGAACCTTCCTGGTTAAAAGAATACTCTTACGTATTCTTTTAGAAGTCAATCATGAGATCAAACTTGTTTCAAGAGCCACTTCAGTGGCAAAAAGACCTTACAAAATGTCTATTCCTGAAGCCATCGAGCTAAAAGAACAACTCAAACAACTACTAGACCAAGGGTATATTCAGCCAAGTAGCTCATCATGGGGAGCCCCATTATTATTCCAAAGGAAGAAAGATGGAACTCTCTATCTTTGTATCAACTACTACTCGGAGGGATAAATCAGGTAACGGTGAAGAATAAGTATCCGATCTTGAGGATAGGCGAGCTTCTTGATCATCTAAAAGGAGCAAGGATCTTTTCTAAGATCGATCTTCGGTCAGGATATTATGTGATCAGAATCAAGGATGAAGATATTCCTGAAACCGTCTTCAACACAAGATATGGTCATTTCGAATTCATCACGATATCATTTGGTTGACAAATGCCCCAACTACCTTCAATAAGTTAATGTAGGACATTTTCAGGCCTTATCTCGATGATTTTGTTCTTGTATTCTTTGATGACATCCCAACTTATTCTAAGGCGGAAGAAGAACATGAACCACATCTTTGAGTTGTCCTAGAGATTATCAGAATACACAAATTGTATACCAAGAAGAAGAAGTGTGCCTTTTTTAAAAGGAAGATTGAGTACTTGGGATTCATAAAGTTTATTGAAGGTATATCAATAGATCTTGCCAAGATCAAAGATATTCAAGATTGGCCACCCCCAACCACTATCAAGGAAATGAGAAGTTTTCTAGGTCTAACAAGATGGTATAGGATATTCATAAGAAAGTATGTCCAAATTGCAGCACCTCTTATAGACCTACTAAAAAAGCAAGTTGCCATTATCTGGACACCAATTGCACAATCTAGCTTTGAGCAACTAAAGCATAGTTTGATAACTACTCCTATCTTAAGGCTACCTATCTTAAGTAAGGAATTTGAAGTTGTCACAAATGACAACTCTCTTGCATTGGGATGCATACTAATGCAAGAAGGTCATCATGTAGCTTACTCTTTGAGAAAATTGAAAGCCCATGAAAAGAGATATACTACTCACGACTTGGAGTTGTTAGATGTGATTCATGTTCTCAAATTATGGAGACATTACTTACTTAGAAATAAGTTATTCTTAGTCTCACAGATCATAAAATTCTTAGGTGGATTTTTACTCAATCTGATCTCTTAATATGAGGCAACAACATTGGATCGAAATTCTGCAGGAGTATGACTTTGAAATTAAGTTCAGACTTGTTAAAGAAAATGTAGTAGCAGACGCCCTTAGTCGTAAAGCCTTCCTTAACACTCTTATCGTTGAAGAACCATGTAGGGTAGAAACTCTGGCTACAATGGTATCAATGCCAACTAATCCTATCATCGAGTTAACTAAGGATGAAGCACATAAGGACCGAGACTATCAACAATTGTTTTCAGAAGTTCAAGGTTAAGTATCAAGAATTCTCTATAGATGAAAATGAATGACTTGTTTATTTCAAAATGAGACGATGCATTTCTACTCTCAAGAGAAAGATACTTTGGGAAGCACATGACTCTCCTTTTTTAGGATACCTGGGTATGCAAAAAATCTTAATGCTGTCAGGAAAAGCTATTATTGGCAAAGACTCAAGGGTGATGTACTTAAGTATGCCACTGAATGTTTAAATTGCCAAAGGGTAAAATCTGAACATGTCAAGTTACCAAGAAAACTACAGTTGCTTAACATAGATGAAACGGGGGTTTATTAGCATGGACTTTGTAGTTGGGTTACCTTTTATGCAAGGAGGATATAACTCAATAATGATAATAGTAGGCATGCTACCAAAGGCCACTCATCTTATTCCAACAAAAAACAATTACAAAGCTCCAGATATTACAAGAATTTTTTTAAAAGAGATTTTTAGGTTACATGGATTACCTAAAAGGATCATAAGTGATAGTGATTCTCTTTTCACGTCACATTTTTGGAAGATTTTATTTGAAGCCATTCGAACCCAACTTTGTTTTAGCACTGCTTATCATCCACAAATTGATGGATAGTTATAATGAGTTAATCAAGTGATTAAGGATATAATGTGTGTATATTGTAGCAAGGAACCTAAAAGGTGGATTCATTATCTACCCTTAGTGGAATTTGCTTATAATACCTCCTATTATCGAAGTATTTAGATGACTTCATTTTAGGCACTATATGGTTAAGATTGCCGTATGCCACTTAATTTTTTCGATCCTACTCTAAGGGTAGAAGATTCAAGAAAAATGTTAGAAAAAATTGAATGATCAAATCAAGATTATTAGACTAGTTATTCAAGTTGCCAAGGACCGATAAAAGGCCTATACTAATCTAAAAAGGCAAGAATGAATCTTCAAAGAAGGAGACATGGTCTTCGTCCGTGTCCATTTAAAGAAGAGTTTTTTGTATTTAGGATAATTTAAGAAGCTAAGTCCAAGATATTGTGGACCCTATAAGGTTCTGAAGTGCTTAGGACCAAGCATTACAAGATACAACCCCCTGAGAATATAAAAATCTTTAATGAATTTTATGTTAGCTTATCGAAAGCATACATAGCTATCCCTAACCATATCCTTGATGATCAACAAATTGTAATACCTAACCAAGGAGTCCTTGAGCTACAACAACCTAACAGAGTAATAGATATAAGGGAGAGAAAACTAAGGAGTAGAAGCCTTAGAGAGTATCTCATCTAGTGGAAAGACTACCTTGAAGAGGATGCCACTTAGATTGACCATGAGTCACTATATAACCAATATCCACAATTTCATTCGAGATGAGGACATTTCAATTTCTCTAAGGGGGAGAAGATGTGATATCCCAACTTTGATTTAAAATATTCCTCACTTCTCGTAAAATGGGCTTAAAAAACTCTAAAATCATTAAATAGAGAAGATCTCAAGCAAAAAGAAAACTCAAGGATCGTAAACCGATCATATATTTTTTGGATTGACAGGGATTGTAGCCACTCGTGTCACAGAAGTTACCACGTGTCCGAGAGTTATGAGCCATATTAATCATTAGTGTCAGTGTCTATAGTATGGATTGTCCAAAAGTACTAGATTTTTAGACAAAACTAGCATATTTTTTATAGTTTGGATATTAATTATTATAAATATTATAAAAATATTGAAAACTTCTAAAACAGGATTTCATGTAAAAAAAGCAAGTAGCCTTTTCAACTAGTTTTGGAGATTTAATGCAAAAAAGAAGGATTGGCATAATCGCGCATGTCGCGATTGTAGTTTACAGGCAACAAACATCACTTCGAAAATGAGGAGAAGAAGAAGGAGTGATATTGAATATTTTTTATAATATATATTGGGGTTTTACCCCTTTCTAGAGCCAACAGAACCATCAAATTTGTGATTTGAGCATCAAATTGCATCTTGGAAGCTTCAGATTGCTGATGATGCCAAGATTCCCTCCATAAAGAGCTCTTCTTCTTAGCCACAACCCTTCTTCTCTAATTTAGCTATAAATAAGAGGTATGGGAAAAAATTGAGGGAAGTATGAGCAAGAGGGGAGAGGCCCTTCTCAGGAGTATAGAGCAAGAAGGAGGAAAAGAGAGGGAGGTAGAAGGATACACCCCCCTCTCAAGAGGCTGTGAAAGAAAGCTAGAGAGGGGGAGATTTAGAAAGAGAGAGAGAGGGAAGAAGATCTAGAGAGGCTACGAGAGAGGGAATTAGAGAGAGGGTTAGAGGGGAAACAAATTAACTGAACCCCCTTTCTCAGTCTTCAACTCCGTAAGCTTCTCTCACACTCTTCCATTCCAAATTCATTCTACCTTCTCTATCTCTTGAACCCACTCATCGCAAACAATGGCTCCAAGGCAACGAGGTGGAAAGACCATGAAGTCCACCACAAGGAGTCAAAAAATATGTATTGTGAGAGATACGGGAATGCCTGAGGTTGCCGGAATTGCCACTACCAATAATGGAACATCGAGTGTAGTGAGTGCAAGTGCAAGCAAACACAAAATTCCCAATGACGGCGTGCCAAACCAAGTTGATCACAACTTAGAGATAGGCTATTATTTTTATATTCCCACATAGAATAATAAGGTTTTTCTCAAAATTAAGTACATAAAATGTTGGCTTATGTATTTACACTTACATGAGATGTTAGTTTTATCTAGAGAGCATATTAATACACGCACAAATGGTTAATTGCTACCTATGATTTGTAGATAGATTAATTCGTAGAATCATGATGGAAATAGTTGTAGGAGGTTATTGCACAAAATGAGTAAAGGACACTACACGCACTTGAGATTAGTAAAATAACTCGATATATTTATTGCCAAAGACAACAATGGTTAGGAGTTGATTAATGCTTAAAAAGTGAAAGTCTATTCAAAGAATCTAGTAAATCATCTCGTTAAATTATTATCCCATTATTTTTCTAAGTACCACCTAAAGGAAATTTACTTATGTTGGGTAAGTTAGTTTTCTATCACGACACTGCGTGTCCACCACTGCGAAGTAACTTTGGAGTGTTCTGTTGATGATTGCCATCAAGTCCCTTGCACATAAATGATTCAAGCACACATAATCTCTCTCTTAACATGTCAGAGTTGGATCTCTTGGGCATGATAAAGCCATTTAGGTGATTAGAGGAGGTTATCTTCAATAGGATATTTTCTACTAGGTCACATTTCATGAAGACATATGGATATTATTATCAAAAGAGCAATATAGGTCCTATGAAGAAAATAAAAGATTGGGGCAAAGGAAGACAAGGTCTTGGGAATTTCTAAAGAGTAATTATCAAGTTGATCTATGGTATTTTGGCTTGATATTTGTAGTTCTACCTAGAAGACAATTCTTGGAGACTACAGTGGTTTGTGTGAACTTAGCTCTGCTAGTTCTAAGTGGAAAGGACTTGTAAAAGTCATATTCTAGGATTTGATGCAAAGAGAGGGGATGTCTCATTGAAGGATTTCCAATTCAAGATGCTTGTGTATTCCAAGAGAATTACCTTTGATAGTAGAAGAGGAAGTGGTCACTTTGGCTAAGTGGGCAACAAAAGGCTACAAGCTAAAGATATGGTCGTTTGGAAAATCATAATTGCAACGTATTTTGGGAAGATGAGACCAATGTAGGAGGGTGGTCATCTTGTTAGGAGAGCATGTTATGAAGATTTTCAATTCCATGAATATTAATTTGCATAACTAAAGGAATTGTAGCACGGATGGGCTACTTGTGTGTGTTTTTTTAGTAGTTATTGTGTGTACTACTAGAGGCCATGTTTCACCAACAGAGAGAAGAAGTTGATCATTGATTGCCATGGTTGTGACTACAGTGTGATATTTTCTAAGTTTGTTTGCATACTATTGGGGGATCTCTTTGATTTGTGGAGGCTTAATTACCAAGACATGAAGGATAAAGAGGAGAATATATTTGGAAAAAGCTTTTAAAAGCCTTAGCTTTTATAAGAAAAGCTACGAGCTTTTCGGACCATGGGCTGCAGATTCATTGGAAGGTTGATATGGGCGCTATTGTTGAAGGCCATGGGATCGAGAGTAGGAGGCCTAATAGGCATGATTCCGTGCGAAGAAGATGATGAGACATAGCCATCTAGAAGACATTGAGTGACCCAGGCTTTTGTAGTGAAGAACAACTTTCTCTTCTTCATCACAATTCACGTAATCTTATCTTCTGAGGAGTTCTTCTTCTCTACCATTTCTCTATGATTGTATGAACAACACCCTACCACGGCACAAATCGAGCGGCTAGGTAGAGGCTGCAAATACATTGCTGGCCACAAAAACCTGAAAGAAAACTCTCCTTCTAACCAAGAATCCATGCTCTCCAAACACACAAGAGGAAGGCATACAAGAAATTGGACAATTCTTCCATCCTCACCCAGTTCCTCTTCCTTACTCTCCATTAGATTTGACAAAGGAGCATAAGAGAGAAAAGTAAGAACAAAAAGACAAGTGTTGTGCCAAAATGGGAGAGAGGGAAATGAACTGTGACAAGAGAAGATAAAGGAAGAGAGAGGGTGTAACCACCTCAACCTCCCACCTCCCCAAATCCCACAGCTGCAACCACCTCCTTTTCCTTTCTTGAATTATAAAATTCGAACTTGCATACATGGACTAAGGTCTAAGGACCTTTCATTTTTAGGATGAGACAAAAGGGTTTGTCCTTCCCTTTTCCTTTCAACATTTTTTTAATGTGAGCCTTTTGGACTACACATTTTACATTGCTTCATATTTGAAATTTTAACAAAGGGGTACATTTGCAAAGTGTCAATTTACAAAAAGTTATTTCCATGTGAGCACATTTTTGTGCCTATGTTTTCACTGATTTGCCGATCATCATTCCTCCCACGCTTAAGTATGAAGCGTCCTCACGAACAAAACTTGAAGAAGAACCACGATCAGCTTTGACAAATCTTCATCTTTATCTTTGGTCCTTTTTTCTTCTTGGATCTTTTAATTGCCTTGGGATAGGGAAAGGAAATAACACACAATAGAAAAAAGAAAAACACCCCACTAGGTCGTATTTGCCTAGGTAGCAAGCACACTAAGTAATTGACACACATCATAACAGATAGGGTTTTTCAACAAATTTTCATACAAGGATGAGCATCACACTCTCAACATAGGCCGAAAGATAACCACCAATGAAGCACACAAGAAAACCCAAAAAGACAAAAATAATAATAAAGCACACCCTTGCAAAAGATATTACATTATGTTTCTCCCACCCAAAAAATGTGTTTGAGAAAAGGAAAGGAAAGTTGGTTTTATAGAATATAAAACAAACAGAAATAGAAAAGAGTCTTGCATTTATTTTGGAGAAAGGTGCTATTGGTGTAAAGATTGTGTAAGAGAAGATGATGCATGTGAATGAGCCTTAGAAAAGGTTTTCTTCATATGGGTTTGAAATCTTTGCTTTACTACGGTTGAGATAATGTAAAATGTCATTAAAAATGAAAGAAATTGCAGGATAGGATAAGGTCGAGAATTCACCACCGTTATTGTCATAAGCGTGTCTTTGCAGAGGCTATCCCCACAGGAAATGAAGAGTGAGTGATAGATAAGCCCTTGTTGAACAACACATCCTTGCTACCCATGCACATCTTTAACAATGATAGGCTCACCCACAGGCACACGAACCACTCCATCATCAAAGGGATGGGCCGAGATGATTTTGAAGAAGCAATTGACGTCGTTGGCCATGAGTTGCCATAGAGAGGGCAAAGCCACAGTCGACAAAGCATGGGCAGAAAGTACAATGACCCCTTAAGTTTGACATTTGCAGGTTCATCAAATGATTTTGTTGGAACTAGAGGAAGGCGTCAAATTGAAATTGAAAAGAGGAAAATGATAGTGCTGTTGATCAAGGAGAAGGAGCATAAAATCGACAGTTACAACAGGATCGACATCAAGTGAGTCGTCATGGCGGTGGGACCGCTTGATCATCACAAGGGTGGATCGTGCCCAAATAGGAGGCCGAGGCTACTGGCAAGCTCGACGAGGTTGGACCAAGGCTAAACCAAGTTCTGAAGATAGGCAGTAGCAAGGGTAGGGATGATCCTTGTAATGGACACGAAATTTTAGATCTGAAAATTACTGCATCATGACCTCTTCGATTAGCATTAGCAATTTCTTCTCTATCCTCTTCGTTGATAGCACCACCTTCTTGTCATTCTTCTTTGACTTCAGATTTGAAATTGTCGAAGCCCATTTTTTCTTGCAAGCTCCATAGCCACCCCCATTCCTGGCCAATACACCAAATGAACAGCACCTTGCCACAGCACAAATCCGGCTAGGTAGAGGCCATTGCTGGCCACAAAAACCTGTAAGAAAACTCTCCTTCTCACCAAGAATCTATGCTCTCCAAACACACAAGAGGAAGGCACACAATAAATTAGACAATTCTTCCATCCTCACCCTCTTTCTCTTCCTCACTCTCCATTAGATTTGACAAAGGAGCACAAGAGAGAAAAGTAAGAACAAGAAGGCAAGTGTTGTGCCAAAATGGGAGAGAGGGAAATGAACCGTGACAAGAGAAGATAAAGGAAGAGAGAGGGTGTAACCACCTTAACCTCCCATCTCCCCAAATCCCATGGCTGTTACCACCTCCTTTTCCTTTCTTGAATTATAAAATTCAAATTTGCATACATGGACTAAGGTCTAAGGACCTTTCATTTTTAGCATGAGACAAAACGGTTTGTCCTTCCCTTTTCCTTTCAACTTTTTTTTAATGTGAGCCTTTTGGACTACACATTTTACATTGCTTCATATTTGAAATTTTAACAAAGGGGTACATTTGCAAAGTGTCAATTTACAAAAAGTTGTTTCCATGTGAGCACATTTTTGTGCCTATGTTTGCACTGATTTGCCGGTCATCATTGTAAAATATCGACTATGATGACGAGTCCACCTGCATGATGATGACGATGACCATGAGCAAAAGCAGACTCTTCTTATTTAGTGTGGCTTTTCTCTTGCTCACGTGTAATATGCACTTGGTCAACAGATCTAGAGATATAAAATAGCATGCCGATCATAGCATGATGGGTTGCATACAATAATGTTTTTCAGAGCACCTAGGGAAGAAGTAAGAATTTGAATCAAGAAAAAAAAGGTTCTAGCCATAGCTTGTAGGTCAAGTGGAGTTTAGTGTGAGTCAACCTAAGAATACCAAGGGCTTATTGTTAAGCCAATTCTTCTGGCCTACAACTTGTAACATCCTTGTAGCAAGGCAAGCATGTCTTATTAGTAGGGGAGGAGAGACAACGTTGAGGCCTAGACCAGTATTGAGGAGACACTTACATGAATGCTCTTCATTAAGAAAGAAGGAAAGGATAGTGGGAGAGCTTTAGGAGCTCAAAACATAGGGTTCTGTGGCATTTCTCACCGTGCATCATATCAATCACATAATTTTACAGGAGGAAGATTATACCAAGCAAGAGACTAAAGCTGCATAGTTGCCTACGGAACATATCACACTACAGCTCAATAATCTATTTTATTATCAGTATCTTAAAACAATTAGTGCTTGTAAAGACCTCAAGTCAAAGTATCCTAACCATAAAAAGCCCATGTTTTGAAGGAGTTCATCTATAAGCTATAGCTCACACTACAACAAAAAGACCTCATAGATACACTTTTAGATGCGATTTTTGAATATAGAGAAAATCTTACGGATGCATCTATCCACCCGTCTATTTGCGTGTCTACCGTGTCGCGTCTATAATCGCATGTATGAATGAATTTACACACAAAAATAGACGTGCAATAGATGCACATATACACGCGTGAATACATGCGCATAATAAACCAAAATTGCTATTTATTTAATTCATTTTGCACGTCTATTAGTGCGTCTATTAGCGTGTCTATTTGGTAGTTAGACGGGCATATAGACACGTTTATAGACGCACTTTTACAAGCACCCGTAGACGCGAACGAAAACAAAAAATCTCATTTTTTTAAAAAATATATTTAATTTATTTTTTAAATTTGAATTATCTAGCGCGTGTATAAGCATGTGTACTCTGCACTGTAGATGCGCGTATAAAAGCTCATGTTCTGCAATTTAGACGCGCGGATAGATGCGCAAAACAACATTAGATTGTGCATTTGGGAAAAAGACAATGGATTTAAAAAGCACGAGAATTGAAAATAAAAGTCCGTGTATTCATTATAGATCAAAAGCATTTACATGGGAAGTTTAAGTGCTTGCGACCTACAGCGTGGCCGCAAGCAGTAGGCTCAAAGATGGATCATACATATACAAGAAAACAAGGCCATAGAGGAGGTATGGTGCTCCTCTACGAATCTGAAGAAGAAACATCTTCGCTAGTACCACCATGGCTACTAGCATCGCTATCCCCCTCCTCGCTATGCTCCACATCCAAGTTCTCCTACACACACAAAAGATCAAGGTTGCTTACGTAGACATGGTGGAGAAAAAGTTATAATTAGCTATACTTTTAATAGGAAAGTAAGAAAAGCATACCTCCTCTGGTTGTCGAATCCTCATAGCCTGATTGTATTGGTCCTTAGTGATAAGACCCTCCTCATAGAAGTGAAGCCATGTGGCTGCGCGGTTATGGCCTCGATGGTAACCTACCTCTCTAGGAGTAGGTATCCTACCAATTATAGTAGTCTGCAAAACAATTATGATATATACAAACAATTATGAGACACAATATATTAGAACAAACTATATAAAGAATTTAAAGAAATATAAATTTTAAAAAACTAGAAATCAAAATATACTTACAAACTCTGCCTCCCACGACTCTCTGCCGCCCGATCCATAATGCGACGATCCCATGGTTTCCATTTGGATCCGTCGTGCCTCTGCGTGCTGGCGACTCTTCACTTTCTCTGCTGCTTTCTTCTTGGATTTCTTCCACTCTATACGGCGGCACATAGGTGGTTGGCTATAGGCTCCACGCCCCTCCTCCTTCCTTTGCAGTGAGTCCCTGGTGCGTGTCATGAGGTGGGATCTTTTGTTGTGAAGCATATCCCTCACTTTTGTGCGTCCCCAATCATCCTAGAATCGCTAACCCTCAGGATTTGGTTACCTCCTATGGACTGCTCTCAACACCTCCTGCCACAAGCCGCTTTCCTGATTTTTGAAGGCAATGAAACAATCTTTATACGTCGCATGCACGACGCTCCTCATGTATGCCATTACATCCCTTCCTTCATCATCACGGAAGATACCACCAGCATCTGTAACTCTATAGTACTGGCGTAGAAGCTCCTCTACGTGATCTACTGGTGAGGGTGATCGCTCGCCACCTCCTAGGCAACCCCCACACAAGCCTCGTCCTCCCCCTCGACTCTCCCTCCTCCCTCTCTGTCGACTACCCTCTGCCTCGCTGGATGCACATGCTTCTACAAATGCATGTGCTTCTGCATATGCTTGTGCTTCAGCCAATGCACATACACGTGCTGCATGTGGAGTACCTGCATATGGAGTACCTGCATATGGAGTATCTGCATGTGGATTTTGGGAAGTAGTGCCAGGCAAAGACGTCAGAGGCATTCCAGACATGACACTGAACACCTCGTCCGCTGTGGGAGAGCAGCCAAGGTGTCTGGTCATCTCTCCCATGAAGCCTTCCCTACTAGGAAAACCTCCAAAAAATGCATTGACCCCCCTGCCAAACGAGGCCAATGTATCATTCATGCGATCCAAATTCGGGTCATTGCTAAATGAACCAGGATACGACATCTGCAAAAAAAACACAAGAAAAAGACAAATTTATTTGCATACAAAAAATCATATATTACCTACATTTTCAATGAGCTTTCTTTAGACATTGAGCATAAAACTTAAGTGCTAATTCTTCTCATAAACAAGAAAACTGATAAACACAAACATGGGATTTGTCACATTCATCATTGAAAAAATATATTGTTTTTTATTAGAGCTGGGAGAGCTGGCGCGTGTATAACTGCGTCTAAATTGCAGGTTAGACGCGTTGTCAGACGCATATTCCAGGTCAATCTGCGCACACGTGTATCATCGCGTGTAGATTGACCTGCACACGCGCCAGCACACACGCTCTAAGACGCGTCCTCAAACACAATGAGAGGAAATATTTTTTCGCATCTATACTTGCGTCTACACTAAAATGTAGACGCGCTAGTAGACGCACTCAATCGGCTGATTTTAGTCCGATGACCACCATTGATGATTTACAAAATGCAATACATAATGGAATCAGAAATCCTAATACACAAACAGAGCAGAGAGAGAAAGAGAGAAATAAAGAGAGAGAGAGAGAGAGAGAGAGAGAGAGAGAGAGAGAGACTCACCTTGGGTGTTTGGTGTGGCAGGTGGTGGCGCTTCTTCCTTCTCCTTCTTCCTCTCCTTGGTAAGTTACCCTCCCTTGATGCTTGCTTGCTTGCTTGCTGCTTCTTCTTGTTCTCCTCTCTCTTGTTCTCTCTTTCTTCCTCTCCTTGGCTTTCCTTTTTCCCTTCTTGTGTGTTTGAAATGAAAGAAGAGGTGAGTCATGAGGAGGTGAGGCATGAAGAGACTAGGTGAGGCATGAAGAGACTGCATGTCGGCTAAACTCAAGCTTCAGAACCGCAAAAAACGCAGGAAAGGAAAGGCACAGTTTGAAAAGAAATGATTTAAGTATAGTTTGAATTTTGACGTGTGCGTCTATTTTGGCATGTCTATGCGCGTCTATTGTTCATGTAGACGCGACTATAGACGCGAACATAGACGCGCAAATAGACGCTAATATAGACGCGTATGTAAACGCGGTTATAGACGCACATTTAGGCTTTATCATAATTTTTTGTTTTTAAGATAAGTTTTGATAATGAATTCTTATCTTAAGTTTTAATGTATTTATGATGATTTTTGTGTATTTAAAATTGAGATCTTAGAATAATTAATACACTAGCTTTAAGTTTTTATGTAAACATACAAATGACAAATATTTTGATGTTGTCATGAATTAGGTTTAATCATGTCGTTGTCATCACCTAGTGTAGTGCATGCTGATGAGTCAATGAGTAAATCCTCAAGTGAGGATGAAACATTCCGTCTTCATAATCGAGATGCATGGCTACGATGAAAAACTAAATGCATGTGTGATCATTGTCGAGGGTGCATTTTTTGAGCATGTTGAATTGCAATGTCACACCTCAGCCTGTATGGAGAATGGGACCGAGAAAAATCACCAATATTCATTGTTTTCTTTTACCACTAAGATTGCTAGTCTATGTTACGGGAATTATATATCAACGTACATGAAACTCCCATTTGTGGTTGAGCAGGATGCGGTGCCACATCCTCAGATGCTCCCTCCCGAGTGTCGAGAGGCTGCAAAATGTCGACGCGAGGAGGCAGAGTCTTCAAGAAGAGTAGAGACTCACGACCATGATAGTAGCCCTCATGAAATGCCCCATCAAGTCGTAGAGGATGAGATTTTGGACAACATGGTACACCATCTATTTTCGCAACCGGTTCAGGGAGAAGGTCACTCTACGAAGCCATATGATCCACTATATGTAGCATCATCTACTCCGTTGTATGAAGGTTGTACGTACTCTGTTCTTCGTGCGTCCCTCGAGATACTTAAATTGCGAACAATTTATGGATGGAGTAATGTCAGTTTGGATGCGTTATTGAAGTAGGTATCAATTCAGTTTGGCTTATGAATCATAATATTAATTGTTCTATTTGGAAATTAGACAGAAATATATGTTGGTGGTTTTTTAACTCACTTTTAAAAATATATGTAGGTTATTATCACAAATGCTTCCAAAAGGAAACAAAGTGCCAACTAAGAGAGAGCAAGCAAGACATTACTTAACATCTCTGGGAGGCCTCGATTATGTCAAGATCCATGCATGTGTCAATGATTGTGTCTTATTTCGTGGGATTCATGAGTTCGCACGAGAGTGTCCTGTTTGTGGCAAATCAAGATACGAAGTGGAGATGAAGTCAATGGATGTGCCTCGTAAGGTTTTGCGACATTTTCTGATTGTTCCACGTATAAAACTTATGTTCAAGTGTAAGTCTATTGGAAAGCTCATGTCATGGCATGCTAGTCATCGTTCAAGTGATGGAAAATGGAGGATCCCTACATACACACCGGCATGGCAACATATAGATAATTTGTGGCCCGTTTTCAAAGAAGAGCCAAGAAATTTGAGATTTGGTTTAGGTATGGATGGAATCAATCCATTTGGCATCAAAAGCACATCATACAATGTATGGCCAGTGGTATTAGTGAACTATAATATTCCTCCATCCATGGCAATTAAAAAGGGACATGTAATGTTATCCCTTCTGATTCCTGGAAAGCACAAGGTAAAAAACATGGACATTTACTTAGAGCCTTTGATTGAAGAGTTAGAAATGTTATGGGAAGGTATTGAGGTGCAAGATACAAGTGCATCTGCATTCTCTAGAGATTTCACATTGAAGGCCATGTTGTTGTGGACCATGCATGACTTTCCAGGATACGGAGAGTGTTTAGGTACATGTATATAACTCTATATTTGAAATTCAAGACTTGAATCAATTGCATTTTATTAATTCACTTGTTTTTTCAGGTTTAACCATATTAGGATATCATGCATGTCCTATTTGCGGTCCCTTTCTAGTTTCCTCCAAGCCGGCACGTTTAAAGAAGGTTATCTACGACAATCATCATCGATTTCTTCCTATTGACCATCCCAAATATGTTCTCCCTACTAATGGAATGACTTCACAATCTCTAACCATTCGAGATTGGAAGGAGAGATGGATTAATGCCGACAGCCACCCTCCACTCGACATGAGTCGGTAAGAAGTGCATTTCTCTCGATTGACTTTAAAGTATTTAGCATGATGAAATTTTTACATAATCAATTGTTTGTTTGTTAGATTCTCTATATTTTTTTGTCTTCCGTACTAGACTGAACTCAAGATCAATCACCTGTTGGACCCCATGCACATATTCAAAAATGTTGTATCTACATTATGGGATCACTTGATAGGGGCTCGTGATTCAATTAATGTAAGGGAGGATTTACATAACATTGGTCGCATGAGACGAGCCTGGCCACGCATTGGACCTAGAGGAAAGATTGAGCTACCCCATGCACCTTGGATGTTGTCAAAGAACGAGGAAAAAATAGTGAAGGAAAAAATATATGGATTTCGAACACCCACAGGTTGTATGAGATGTATCAAGGGAGCCTTCATAAAGAAAAAAAAAAGAGGTATGGAGCAACTATCTGGTTTGAAGTCCCACGATTGGCACAAAATGATTCAAGTAAGGGTATCTCTAACCATGAATATAGTAATTAGTGGAGTAACTATGTGTAAACTTTGGGGTATGATGACTTTTTCCTCAACTAATCATTTGATCTATGAATATTGTTTACATTCAGTTCGTACTTCCTACTAGCATATCCCATTGTGTATCCAAAGATGTACGTGATATCATTTACAAGATGGGAGAGCTTGTGAGGTGTGTATACATTGTATTTTTTCATTATATATCTTTGAATTTCTACACAAAAATAAACAATTCTCAAATACATCCTGACAGATATGTGAGCTCGAAGGAAATTGATCCAAACACATTGCAAGATGCTCGAGTATTATTTGTTGAGGTGGCTTGTTTGGTGGAGAAAAATTTTCCTCGATCCATTTTGACTACTCAATTACATTTACTCGTACATTTGATTGATGAGATCGCACTTTGTGGGGCAGTTCATGTAAGGTGGATGTTTTTTCTTGAGTGCTTTATGAAAACCTTGAAAGATTTTGTGAGGCAAAAAGCACGGCCTGAGGGAAGCATGGCTGAGGGTTGGTTAGTGCAATCATCCCTTGTTTATATCTCTAAATATCTTGCTAAAGTGGATCCCTCTCAACCACGACTATGGAAAGATGATGAAGACTTGAGGATGACCTCTATAGTACCTCAAGGAAAAGGAATGAGTAAAGTGCTAACAAAAGAAGAACTTCGTAAGTTAAATAGTTTTTGTATGCTCAATAGTGATGTAATGAGCAAATGGGTGACATTATATGATGAAGCAAGGGCAAGAAGAAAAAGAAAAAGACAAGAATTTCGCACTAGATATGGACGTAATGTCTCATTTCCAGATCATCTAAATGCGCTCCCATGTCATATTGATATAGATTGGTTACATGAGGAAATGGAGAGAATGGAAAAAAAAGAGGAAATTAATATATGTCAAGAAGAGTGGGAATACGCATGAGGTTGCTTATCAAAGGTGAGACATACTATCAATTAATTTGTTTCTATAAGTTTTATTTTATATAAATAATTGGCATGTTTGATCTTTTATCTTTTACTACTAGTGCACATTATTCAATGCACTTTGGTGTGAGGATAAACATATTCGAACTCAACATATAGATGAAAAGGGAAATACCCAAGATTGTGGTGTCCTTGCTCACTTCGAGGATGCCAATGGTACCATGGAAGGTTATTGTGGCTTGATCCAAGATATTCTGAAGCTTGACTTCAGACGATTCTTTATATATGTACTGGATGTGAAGTGGTTTAAAGAAATGGTAACAAATGGTGAGCATTGCACAATCAGACATAATCCAAGTGGTTTTGTAATCATTGACTCTACAAAATTTCACCAAAACAAGAATGACACATTAGTACTACCTCAACAATGCGAGCAGATATATATGCAAAGGCTAATTTTTTAATATGTATACATGTGATACATATACACAATATGATAAGTATTTAAGTTTCTTGCTTTTTTTTTTCAAATACAGGTTGTGTATCATCCAATGGTAAACAATAACCGATGGTGGTATGTCATCTCTATATCTAATCATTCAAAACCAATATATTGTAATATTACCGACATGGAGATAGCAAATGACAATCCAATAATTAATGATGATGTGCATGATGACACCATAACGGATGATATGCGTGATATAGTACAAGATGAACCTCGCGAGGATGTTCAAGGAAACGCAGAAGAAGACAATAATGTGATTGTCGATGATATTGATGAAGTTATTGAGCAATATAGCAACACATCTGATAGTGGGATGGACTTATTTGTTTCGTTACCTCTTGGTAACATAGATCTAGAAGTAGATAGTTTAGCAAGGGCTGATCTCATTGAAGATGAGATGGATCATTCACTGTAACATACTTAATTTGCTTAATGATTCAATGTGTATTCTTAATTCTATGGTTTTATCATGTGCACACGTGTATACTCAAGAATCACTAGTCAAATTTAAAGCTAAATTGAATTTTTCATAATAAAAAGGAAGTATTTTTTATCATCTTCAAGTAGAAAAATTACGAGATACATATTGCAATGCTTGCTACTAATTGTAAGGTTTCTGTCGCTTGCCGCTAATTACTTATATCAGGCTTGTCAACTGGAGGAACTACCATTCATTAGAGAGCAATGAAAAAATAATTATTAACTCTATTTTTTAAATTCAATGATTCAATGTGTATTCTTAATTCTATGGTTTTTATCATGTGCACACGTGCATGCTCAAGAATCAATTTCAGGTGGTTAAATAATTATTAACTTTGGTTTTTTAACTATATTAATTCCAATTTTAGGTGGTTAAATAATTGCACATTTGCTAGCGCATCTATATTGGCGTCTATTTGCGTGGATATATAGACGCAAAATTTGCGTCTATTTACACGCACATATAGACCCAATGATAGACGCGCCCGACTTTGCACGTCTAACATGCGTGTCTATGCCTCGTTTCTGTTGTAGTGTCATGGAGTTTAGACCATCATGATAATGTGAATTGCCATCATCCTATCATTAGCACCATCTTGCACCTAGTTGTGTTGACACAACAAAGAAGTACAGAAGTCATTGTCACATCCATGGATATTCCTTGCTCACTTGCCAAGTTGTTATCTTGTCCTTGTCCTTTATGGTTTGCTACCTATGATGCACTTTGTAATTAACCTCTTGACACACCTTCATTAAAAGCATCATTAAGTCAAGTTATGCTCACAACTGAAGATTGTAAGTATGAATATACTCTCAAGTTGAAGATTCATGGAGAGAGTAGATATTACGACTTGATTTTGCATTTATGGCTATTAGTTTAGCTCTCGTGATTGAGATTTGGATTTGTAATTTTACTTGGATTTGTACTTGGAACTCGAGGAAGTTACTATATGTTTATCCTCTACATCATATGGGTTCAAGGCTTATTTATAAATATCCTTATCTATGAGTTTTTCTTAAATAAAATATAACCCTTTTCTATTCAATTTGTAAATAACCCCTTTATATTACACCCTTGTGTATGTAAAAAACGTATAAAAATGGTATTTTTAAAATACCTTATTTTGAACCCACGTGATGCACACATATATTCATGAGTAACTTACCCAAGACTTGGAACTCCCATCTCGCATAGCATCCCTGCAATGAGCGACTTTGGCGAACTCCCGCTCGTATTTCGTGTGACATTTGGTGAACGCGATTAGAAAGCATTGCTTCTAATCATCGAGATGGGAAATCCACCTTCTTCATCGATTGCTTCTTCCTTTTCAACCAATGAGATGAAGACTTTGTTACAAACTCTTTCTTCAGTCATTATGATGTAGTAGTAGTTTTTTCTTCTTTTCTTGTTTGTAGTAGTAGTAGTAGTAGTAGTTTTTTCTTCTTTTATTTTTTATTGTATTGGTAGTGGTAGTGGTAATGGTAGTGGTAGTGGTAGTGGTTTGTTGTTGTGGTAGTCATGGTCGTGATCGTGGTCGTGGTCGTGGTCGTGGTAGTGGTAGTGATAGTAGTAGTAGTAGTAGTAGTAGTAGTAGTAGTAGTAGTAGTAGTAGTAGTAGTAGTAGTAGTAGTAGTAGTAGTAATAGTAGTAGTAGTAGTGGTTTTCTTGTTTGTTGTTGTTGTTGTTGTTGTAGTTTCTTTTCTTTTCTTGTTTATTGTTGTTTAGTTTTTTTGTTTGTTGTTGTTGTAGTAGTGGTAGTAGTAGTAGTTTTTTCTTCTTTTCTTGTTTATTGTTGATGTTGTAGTAGTAGTAGTAGTAGTTGTAACGTGTCCACTTGTATTTTCATGACACGTCTTAGCAGTCCATCAGAAAGGATGTCTAGAAAGCTCTGATGGCACTCCCATGGAACATTACGGGGTTTGCGATCTAGGGCTTTCCACGTCTGCCACGTAGCGGAAGTATTCTGGTTGTTCCCACTTTTCTGATTGGTTATTTCCTAACAGCAACTAGCGTCAGACCCAAGCGAACTACTTTACGCAAAAAAGCTAGGTTCAAAGCTAATTTATGCTGCACTTGGTTCAAGGAGAATGGGAAACGAGATGGATGCAAAGCTCAACTCTCTGCGATAAGGTATAGTCCCATTCTGTTCCCCTAAAACAATGTAAATCGGGTTCAATCATAACTCTAGGTCAGCGCTTTTGTTCTTTGTGTTCTTTGACGATCTTCCTGTTGTCCATCATGATTTGAGAAAAGTTCCCGGCCAATCGGGACCACCCATCCGTAGGATAGACTTATAGCCCATTCTCCGCACTTTCCTCGGGTTGTTTTAGTTATTGAATTACCTAACACATTAGTTGGACATGTAACAACCAGCTTCTTTAATTAACCCGTTAAGCACTGGTTCCTTCACATAATCTTATCACTTGACATAGAAAAACAATATCAGACAAGTTCCTTATTAACAGGTTATCATATTTATCTTTGAAATACAAAGAGTCCAGCCCGTAGGCTTATCCACAATCCGCTCGAAGGCTATCCAGCAATCCATAGGGATTACCAATCCAAGTTTCTGCCTATAGACTAGTATGTAGGCCTCGAGATCCAATCCCGAGTCACGTTAGCCTCTTGTGCAGGGCCTAAAAGGCGAGGGATTTACGGCCAGAGCCCCCCCTCGCACCCAAGCCTCCTCCTGCTCCAAGTAGCGCTCAACGGAGAGACCTCTTGCGGCAGGTTTGATCCACATGCCCGGCGCGGTCAACAACCCCTTGGTTAGGGTCAGTCAGGCAGTTGGGAGTAACTGAAGCTGCCTCTCCCTTCAGGACTTCAACCTGAACTATAGATATCAATTTTATCTTTTAATTCATTGATCAAACAAAGCCAAACAGTGCTCTAGAATCTGTAGCAAGCACAAACATTTCCATTGATCATTTTTGTTGGCAAACTGCTAAGGAATGAATTGTAATAATCTAATTCTATCACGGGTGAATAGGGCTTTGGGATAATTCATTTTAATTAGATAGAGGTAAAATTTTTTATTATTCCCTCCTTCCCCTAGCCGACTGTCGAGCTGGGGGGGAGGGAGGGAAGTGTGGGACACTAAGCTCCTTGCTGGAGCTTGAAGTAAGGGGGATTCATGCACATTGACACGAAGAGAGGGAGGATCCCCCTCCCCTCCCCTATTTAAACCCTGCGCTGCTGCCACTAGGGGGGGACGAGATCCAAATTCAAGAGAGTGTGAGAGTAAGGCTCTATGAGGGAAGGAGAGATTGAAGCCACCGTGCTACCGTAAGGCAAGGGTACGAAGTCATCCAACTGACCGCCGAGGGGGAGGAGACAAGGGCTGGCCGCCGTATAGTCAGAGGAGGTCACCACCCATTTGTTGGAGTGGAGGGGAGGAGTCGAATGTGCCGCCGTGAGAGATAAAGGAGGAGTGGGACTGCTGCCGCCACCACTTGGAAGCACGATAGCTGCCGCCTAGGAGCCATTATCTTGTCCCTCTCCTCCATGTAGGGCCTCCACGTGCAGAAGCCTTCGGAAGTTTCTGGAAGCTTCCAAGGGGCTTCCTAAGCCCCCTTCCACACCACACCCATTCCTCTTGTGGTCTCCCACCAAGCCCCGGTTCATGTGGGTTTGTTAAATCACCCCCCCTGCCCCCCGGAAATCCAAAGCTCTTTCATGGGCTCCCATATAACGCCCTTACACAAGATTCCCTCATTAGGGTTCCATAAGCTTCCTTTTTCCCCCCCTAAAAAGGTTTGACCTTAAAGGTCCTTTTTATCCCCGTATTTTTAAATCTCCCCTAAAGGCACCCCTTAGCCCTTTTTTCTTTTCCCCTCAAAATTCCCCTTGAAACTCATAAGCCCCCTTTCCCTTGGAACCAACCCCCCCCCCCCCCCCCCCGCCCCCGTGTTTTATCTCTTGAAACCCCTTTCACCCCCTGTGTCATAAAACCCTCCAAGGGCCCTACTTGTGACTATTATTACCCTCCCCCCCCTCGTGTTTAAAGGTCTATAAGCCCCCTTGTCCCCCCAATAAGAGTGGGGCTTAGAGGTCTTATTATTACCCCCCTCGTGCTTTTAATCTCTCTCAAGCCCTTTCCTCAGGCTTTGAAGGCCGTGCAAAAATACCCCTTGGAACTCTTCCGCACCTTATTCTTCTTTTCCACACCTTTCTATTCCCTGTTAATGCGAGTTTACAAAGGCCATTAAGCCTTCTCCATAGCTTCAATGGGTCTTAGTCGTGAGAAATTGTGAAGCACCCCCTTCCAAAATCCCTACTTCAAGGAGGAAGCCTTCTAAAACTACTTTTGACGGACGGGGCAAGGGAGCCATGATGGAATTCCAAAGAGGAGTTGTAAAGATACTTCCACATCCCAAAGACTACAATTGTGATGCCTCCGAAGAAAGTCCAAGGCGCAACCATGGGAGGGTCGTCTCCTAGCATCCATGTGGATATCTCACCCCAAGCCCAGGTTTTTCTTCTTAATTTTTATTTGATATTGTTGTAATTCAAACATGCAAGGTTAATTATTAGAAATAGGATATATTTTCGTCCCAGTTGTTCACGATGAAGGAACTTAGTCATCAGTACTTTTAAATAAAACATGCAAATTAAGAAAGTATAAACACATTTCTAGCAAATAGCGTATGCATTGAAATGAATTATAAGAATAGATTATTATCCATTAAAATAGTATACTTCGGCGAAGCCTTGAAGTATAAATTCCATATCGCACTATTAACCCATATCATAATGAATCATCATGGAAAGTGCAAAGCATGAAACGATTCTTATGATGCATAAACTCGATGAAATTATCGTTCTCAACTGCATAAATTAGCAAGAAAAAGGTTACTTATTTAGCATGAATTTTTTTTGGAAAGAAAAGGGAAGATTAGTTGAAATTAACCTAACCTATGCCTGACCTCAAACCGATAAGTTAGGGTTTAAAAAAATCAATTTACGCATAGTCAACGAATCATGTGGAAATAATCTTGAAATTATCTTCTAGAGTTAACCAAATTGGCATAAACCTAAAACACCCAAGTCGCGGAGTACTCGTTCGGAATAAGTTAGAAATCCAAGAAACGCCTATACCTTAAATACTTGCCCACATTCACTGAATGTAGGGACAGTGAAAATGTAATTGGAAAGTGAGCTAGGGTTTGTCCCTAAGAATCTTACAAGATGAAACTTGGAAACCCTAGGTCTAACGACATCAGTCTAGTAACTTGAAACAGATTGTTCTGTGACTCCATTGTCTCATAGTTCAATGCAACGTTTGCGTAGCAAGTGCAGAGTCATATGATCTTGTGATTGGATCACAAGAGAATGGCCAAATTCTCGCAATAAGGTTGGCGGATCCTTACGCAAGTTATCTTGCAAGAGGATGAATACTTTAGTATCCTTCTTGAGTAAGGAAGATTAATTGGAAACTAAAGACTAGTCGATAAACTGAAATAACTGATGAACTTAAGGTTTGACCAAGTCGGGTTAATAGGGTACGCCCTAACCCAGGATATAGGGAATCTTGCCAAGTTGCAAGTCATCCCAGATCGAGTGCTAGATGCATTCGAAAGGAAGAATTCATTCCTTAGCAGTTTGCCAACAAGAACAATCAATGGAAATGTTTGTGCTTCCTACAGATTTTAGAGCATTTTTTGGCTTTGTTTGATCAATGAATTAAAAGATAAATGGATATCTATACTTTATGTTGAAGTCCTGAAGGGAGAGGCAACTTCAGTTACCCCCAACTGTCTGCCTGACCCTAACCAAGGGGGTTGTTGACCGTGCCAGGAAAGTGGATTGAACCCACCGCGAGAGGTCTCTCCATTGAGTGTTACTTGGAGCAGGAGGACGCTTGGGTGCCAGGGGGGGCTCTGGTCGTAAATCCCTCGCCTTTCGGGTCCTGCACAAGAGGCTAACATGACTCGGGATTGGATCTCGAGGCCCGCATACTAGTCTACGGGCGCAAACATGGATTAGAGATCCTAGTGGATTGCTGGATAGCCTTCGGGCGGATTGTGGATAAGCTTACGGGCTGGACTATTTGTATTTCAAAGATAAATATGATAACTTGTTAATAAGGAACTTGTATGATATTGTTTTTCTATGTCAAGTGATAAGATTACGTGAAAAACAAGTGCCTAATGGGTTAATTAAAGAAGCTGGTTGCTACATGTCCAACTTATGTGTTAGGTAATTAAATAACTAAAACAACCCAAGGAAAGTACGGAGGATGGGCCATAGGTCCGTTCTACGGATGGGTGGTCCCGATTGGCCAGGAATTTTTCTCAAATTCACGATGGACAACAGGAAGATCGTCAATGAACACGAACAACTAAAGCGTTGACCTAGAGTTATGAGTGAACCCGATTTACGTTGTTTTAGGGAAACGGAATGGGACTATGCCCTATAGTAGATAAGTTGAGCTTTGCATCCCTCTCCTTTCCCATTCTCCTTGAACCAAGTGTAGTGAAGATGGATGGGTGCTTCAGGAAGCTACTATATAGCCGCCCACCGGTTTGCTTACCTACAAACCAACCTAAAGAGGATCAAGTGGTTGGAAGACCTGAAAGTCGTGAAGGTGTTCATTTTTGTGGAAGCTCACATAAACTCAACTTTACATATTCTAGGTCGGAGGGTTGAGATGAACTCATATGTATATGAGGAAGTAACCCATGTAATCCCTGCCACCGACAGGATTAAAGTGTTGGGCCGCCATGAGAAGAATGGATTCCAATGGAAAGGATATCCTGAACTTCCAATGATTTACCGATTCCTGAAAATCCATGACCCAAAACCATATTACTATACAGTTCCTGTAGATAAATGTAATACAACATTGTTCTCCCCAAACTAAATGTAACGGTTGGCTTATCATCTCAAGAAATGTTATATTCCGAAAGGGCTATGTCCATATAAATACAAATAAGACTTCCTTTTATCAATGACTGATTGTGCATGAGAATTGATAAAAGGTTGAGTAGCTACATTGCTTGCATGATAGCAGAATTGAAGGTGTAATATAAATCAATAATGATTATCATATAATAACGTTAAGAAACCTTTATCCAGGCACAACCCCAAGTACAAATTCCTAGTTAACCTCCTACATCAAGTACAGTTGTAATCCAGGAGAAGAAGTTCCTTCTCAAGCAAATTAAGCCACCCAAGTTTGACGGGAGAGGCAGGTTCGTCCAAGAGAACGCTGAAATTTGGATTGAATCCATAGAGGATGGTGCGCAGATCGGACGCAGGTAGCTCACGTAGTGAATTCCCAAAGGTCCCCAAGAACAAAGCACTCTACTTTTTAGCACAAAAATCAATGTAAAAACAAGCACGACATGAGACAAGAGACAAATTGGGTTGAATCTCCCCCATGCTTTGTGTGAGCGCTTCACAAAGCATGTATTTAATATATATTTCCAATCTTTTTGCTCAAAAATAGCCCAATTACAAAAATATGACAAGCTTTTAGCTTTTGAGTTTGCTTTCTACCAAAAATAGGAAAATAAAGCTAATGGACGGTGCCCAAAGAGTCTGGCACGCCCAATCTCAATGTCCAAATAAAAATAACATATCCAGGCACATAAGCGCATACAAAATAATAATAAATAGTCGATGTCTCTATAGACATAATCAAAATATAGGCGTGGCGCCTATCAAAATATAGTCGAAAGATCGGAAACCCGCTAGACTCCAATGCTTTCCTCCGCCACTGCTGCTATCTCTACACATCAACTGAAGCATTCACAATCGTTAGTAAAATAACACAATTAAACCGACAAAAGTGAATACCTAGCAGTCTTCAGCTACATAAATAAATCAACTGGTTAGAAATAAATCCTAACCTTAATTTATTACGAGTGCGCACTCTAAACTCATAAACGTTTATTAATTTAATATGCATTTTGCGGAATCACCCGCTATGGAATCACCCATGTACACACTAAATTAATGAAACGCCCGAAAAGGACAGGCGTCCCCATCAACTTCTCGCACAAAGAATCCTCTTTGCGTATGAGCCCCGGTCATCTAAGTTTACGGAATCCACCGTAAAACCTCACGGAATCCACCGTGGAATATGCCGTAAAACCTCACGGAATCCACCGTGGAATATGCCTCCTGGCATCATACCCCCGGGGTGGGATAGCAATTGACCTCAATTGCTATTAGCTCAATGTGGAGCTAACAGAGTGGGGAAAGCATTTAGGTCTCTAGCGTGCATCCATTGTGCTTCCTCTACATGATGGTTCTTAAATTTCACGAGATATCTAGAGTACCTTCGGCCAGTTCTAGTGGTCATGTAGTCAGTGTCTATGATGGCTTCTGGTTCAAGGATTTCAGTCTCTTCTTCTAGTAAAGGTGGGTTTTCATAGACAGGGTGGATTGGTAATTGTCCTCTAAATGGTCTCAATAAACTAATATGAAATGTATTATGAATTTTCCAATGAGGTGGCAATTCTAACTTGAATGCATTGTCATTAATCTTATGAATGATTCTAAATGGTCCGTAGAATCTAGGGGCTAATTTGACAACTGGATGTCTATCTATACTTTGCAGTCTACGCTTTTCTATTCTAAGCCAAACATAATCATCTACTTTGAAATTCATGGCTTGTCTTTTCTTGTTGCCTTGTTTGGTATATGATTGTTGGGCTTTAGCAATCATATCCTTGACTTCATCAAAAATAGTGTTATGCATAACAGCAATATCATCGGCACTTTGTATTCTATTAGACAAAGATGCAACAGGTGTAGATAATCTATATCCATAAATAACTTCAAAAGGTGCTTTCTTTGTAGACGTGTGCGGTGTATTATTGTAAGCAAACTGTAATAAATGCAAATGAGTATCCCATGTTTGAGGTTTACAGATAGTGTATGCACGTAAAAGATCTAAAATAGTGCTATTTGTGGCTTCTGTTTGTCCATTTGTTTCTGGATGAAATGCAGATGAGAAATCAATCTTTGTGCCTAGATTTGCAAACAGTGTAATCCAGAAATTATTACAAAATCTAGAATCTCTATCTGAAATAATCACTTTCGGCAATCCATGGTTAGTAAAAACAGTTTTCAAAAATAACTGTGCTGCTTGTGATGCTGTTAAAGTTTTCTTACATGCAATGAAATATGCTTGCTTACTAAATCTATCTACAATTGTCCAAATCATGTCATGGTTAGATTTAGTATTTGGTAAGCCAGTAATGAAATCCATAGATATATGTTCCCAAGGTTTAGATGGAATAGATAAAGGCATTAATAACCCATACTGTTTACCATGATGTCTTTTTATTCTTTGACAAATCAGACATTCAGAAACAAAATTAGACACATCTGCATCCATATGCGGCCAATAAAAATCTTCAGTTAACATGCGTAATGTAGAAATGATACCTCTATGACCTTGATATGGGGGACAATGAATTTCATTCAAGATAAAAGATCGGAATGGAATAGTAACACACAGTCTCTTTTCAAAGAACATGAATCCATCATTATATGACAATGAATCAACAGGAATGAAATTATTTTGAACTAATTTTTGCCAATCAGAATGAAAAGTAATATCCTGGTGATATGTGTCTTTCATAGCAATTAAAGAATCAAAAGATATGATAGAAATGTTATGAATTGCAGGTCTTCTACTTAATGCATCGGCAACTACATTTTCTTTTCCAGGTTGGTATTGAATGATAGGATGGAAACTTTGAATGAATGAAGCCCATTTGATATGGCGGTCAGAAATTTGGGGTTGGCTAAGTAGATGTCTAATGCTTTGCTGGTCGGTCTTTATCATGAATTCTGAACCCATTAAATAATGCTTCCATTGTTTCAATGCTTGTACAACTGCTAAGAGTTCCTTGTCATAAGTGGAATATTTAAGCTCAGAAGGTTTCAGCTTAGAACTAGAATATGCTATTGGATGGTTATCTTGCATTAACACGGCTCCTATTCCTGATCCGCTAGCATTAGTCACAACTAAAAAGAATGGTCTGTTAAAGTCAGGCAATTGTAGGACAGGGGCATTGGTCAATGCACGTTTAAGTAAATCAAAGGATTTCTGCTGGTTTTCAGTCCATTGATAAACAATACCTTTCTTAAGAAGTTTGGTCAGTGGTAAAGCAAGTAATGAGAAATTACGTACAAACTTCCTATAGAAACTAGCAAGACCAAGGAATGAGCGTAATTCATGTACATTTTTAGGAATAGGCCAATGCAATATTGCGTCAATTTTCTTAGGATCAACTTTTATTCCTTCTTTTGATACAATATGACCTAGATATTCTATTTCTGTCTTGAAGAATTCACTCTTGTCAGGATTTGCAAACAATTGATTTTCTTTCAGTAATTGAAAAACTAATGATAAATGCTCATAATGCTCTTTTTCACTTTGACTGAACACTAAAATATCATCAAAGAAAACAATCACACAATATTGATATTTTAGAAAAATACGATTCATCATTCTACTGAAAGTGGCAGGTGCATTAGTTAATCCGAATGGCATAACTAAGAATTCGTAATGGCCAAACCGTGTCCTGAATGCAGTCTTAAATATGTCGGATCTATCTAACCTCACCTGATGATATCCAGATTTAAGATCAATTTTACTAAATATAGAAGATCCTTGCAGTTTGTCCATAAGGTCATCAACTCTAGGTATAGGATACCTATTCTTTACAGTGATCTTGTTTAATGCTCGGTAGTCAATACACATCCGATAAGTATTATTCTTTTTCTTGACTAAGAGCACAGGTGCACCGAATGGAGAACTGCTAGGTCGAATTAAACCTCTATTTAGTAATTCTTCTACTTGAGTCTGGATTTCTTTTTGCTCTATTTGATTGTGCCTATATGGGGCTTTGTAAGGTGGTTGTGTGCCAGGTATTAGGTCAATCTTATGGTCTTCTGGACGTGATGGAGGTAAACCTGGTGGTAGGTCTTCTGCAAAACAATCCTTAAAATATGCAAGAAATTCCTTATGCCTAGGGTGTATATGAGTTTCTTTTGCGTGCAATTCATTCACCCAGATGAGATATGATTTAGTATTCTTGCGTAGTGCACGTTTTGCTTGAGTATGCGAAAGCAGTGGAAACATATGAGATGCATGCATACCAAATAATGTAATAGATTTTCCTTGAAAATTAATATTCATTGTGTGTGTGGAATAATCTATATTGGGATTATGTTGGTGTCTCCATGGCATTCCTAGAATAATGTCGCTAGACTGTAATGGGACAACTAAGAAATTTCTTCTTTCAATATATGGACCAATTTGAATTTCTAAATTTTGAACTTCTTGTGTGCCATTGTACCTAGTGCCTAAAAATGCAGCTTTTATGCGATAGTGCGTAGGTACAGTATGCAATTTCAATTCCTTTACCAATTTTGCTGAAATAAAGTCATGCGTACTACCGTCATCATGCAATACAGTTCTTTCTTTTCCATGCACCATACATTTCATAGTCAACAATGAATGTAAAGTAGGCATACCTGGTAAAGTGTCGGAAGTAGTAGTAGGATCATCTTCTTCTTCAGTGAAGTCCGGCATATCCTCATGCTCGTCCTCGTCCATAGCTCCAAGGTAGTTGATATGTGCTGATGGCTTCTTTGAATGACAATTTGCTGCGAGATGGCCTGGCTGGTGACACTTGTAGCATACGATGGGCTTGGCTTTGGTCACATTATTTGCAATGGCTGGGAGTCTGGGTATATTTGGATTTGCTTGTTGGATAGGCTTAGGATTTGGATTGATAGTGGATGGTAATGTAGGTGGTTTAGGCCAATTCTTGCGGAAAGATGGTGATGAAAAACGACCTGGATTAAACCTTCTGAAATTTGAATTGAATTTTTTAGATCCATAATTACCGTTTGCTTGGAATGGCTGTGGTCGTCGATCTCTTCCACGTAACTTATCTTCAGTGTCGTGAGCTAAGGAGATGGCATCTTCAAGAGTAGCAGGCTTGAACATATTCACCTCAGCGTAGTAATGTCCAAGAAGTCCAGACATGTACTTCCGCTTATGTGTCGTCTCTGGTACGTCTTCAAGCATGCGTAGCTGTAGGAGTGCATTCCAAAAACGCTCTGTATACTGTGGTATAGGCTCACGGTCGCGTTATTGCAGTAAATCCCATTGCTTGATTGCCTTCTCATGAAATTGCGGTGGAAGGAAATTTTGCAAGAACTTCTTAAAATCTTCCCATGTAGCAAGACATTCTATGCTCTTGCGGACGACAGTCCACCAAAGTGATGCTCTATCTATCAGATGATTAGTAACACACTTGATTTTATCTTTCTCAGGATAAGTTTCCTCATGGAAATAGTCATCAAACTGGCTAATGAATGATAAAACAGTCTTTCCCTCTCTTATGCCATTGAAAGTGCGAAACTTGAAACTTCGTTTACTTATCTTGGATTCCTTGCGAATGGTTTGTGCTTCAAGAGTGGCGTCGATGGTACGGCGTATCAAATCTTCAGCTTGAGGTTCTTCTTTATCAGTGGACGCTCCTTGTAGCTTTGTCAATTGCGCTTGCAAGGCTTGCCTAGCTCTTCGCTCTTCGTCTAATTGCAACATGATAAGATCCAGCTTTTGCTCCATGGTAGGCTCGGGTAGGTCGTCTTCAATCATAGGATCATCCATATGTGGGGAAGTCATCCTGTAAAACTCAACAAACCTTTCTCACTCAAAATCAGTTAGCGGGATGAGCGTAGCTCAAATTTGGGGTTACAAGGCTATGTATTTTGGGTATTTTCTTCTTCAATTTTCAGAAATTCTGAAGTATTTCTGTCTCCGTTTGCTGAAAGTACTTCAACGAACTTGTAGATAGGTAAAACAGCTTGCTGCGAACAACTTTCCAGTTCTGAGTTTTTGCAAACGAACAAGTCTTCTAGGAGTTTCGAGCGTTAGTCAGTTCTGATTTAGTCTGACTTGCAGAGTTGCAGACTTAACAGACTTACAGGGTTGTTGACTTGCTGGACTTAGCCGACTTGCAGAACTTGCAGGACTTGATCAGAGTCGACTTACGGAACTTGTCTTCTGATGCGCAGGACCCGGAGTTTGGTGACTTCTCTGCCTTGTCTGACTTGAGAGTAGCTTAATGACTTAAGCTTAATAAATTAAGCTTAAGCTAATAAGCTTAAGAAGATCAGTAAGTCCGCCGTTTTTTGATCGTGAGGGGGGGGGCCGTTTTTTTCCTTCGCACGATTTTCGGGGCTCCACTTCTTGATCACGATGAGACATTTTGAAGCTTATCAAGCTTCTCTTAAGTTCTTAAGCTTTGTACTTAAGCTTTGTTAATGAAGAAGATAAGAAATTTCTCACTGTTCTATCACGACTTGTTCATGGAGTTGAGGGAGTGGTCCTCCGCCGACAGAGAGTGGTCCTTCGCGATCTGAGAGTGGAAACAGGGGTTCTTGATCGCCAGAAGTCTGCCTGTATCGACGGTTCGCGACGAGATTGACTGTAGAGGCTGTTTGTTCCTGGAGCTCCGCCTTCGCCCAAGATTGGTAGCGATTGGAAGCCCTTGATCTCTGCTCCGCTCTGATACCACTGGTGCGCAGATCGGACGCAGGTAGCTCACGTAGTGAATTCCCAAAGGTCCCCAAGAACAAAGCACTCTACTTTTTAGCACAAAAATCAATGTAAAAACAAGCACGACATGAGACAAGAGACAAATTGGGTTGAATCTCCCCCATGCTTTGTGTGAGCGCTTCACAAAGCATGTATTTAATATATATTTCCAATCTTTTTGCTCAAAAATAGCCCAATTACAAAAATATGACAAGCTTTTAGCTTTTGAGTTTGCTTTCTACCAAAAATAGGAAAATAAAGCTAATGGACGGTGCCCAAAGAGTCTGGCACGCCCAATCTCAATGTCCAAATAAAAATAACATATCCAGGCGCATAAGCGCATACAAAATAATAATAAATAGTCGATGTCTCTATAGACATAATCAAAATATAGGCGTGGCGTCTATCAAAATATAGTCGAAAGATCGGAAACCCGCTAGACTCCAATGCTTTCCTCCGCCACTGCTGCTATCTCTACACATCAACTGAAGCATTCACAATCGTTAGTAAAATAACACAATTAAACCGACAAAAGTGAATACCTAGCAATCTTCAGCTACATAAATAAATCAACTGGTTAGAAATAAATCCTAACCTTAATTTATTACGAGTGCGCACTCTAAACTCATAAACGTTTATTAATTTAATATGCATTTTGCGGAATCACCCGCTATGGAATCACCCATGTACACACTAAATTAATGAAACGCCCGAAAAGGACAGGCGTCCCCATCAACTTCTCGCACAAAGAATCCTCTTTGCGTATGAGCCCCGGTCATCTAAGTTTACGGAATCCACCGTAAAACCTCACGGAATCCACCGTGGAATATGCCGTAAAACCTCACGGAATCCACCATGGAATATGCCTCCTGGCATCAGAGGATTACTTTGAAGCAGCCGGTACTACACCTACCAATCAGGCTATGCTCGCCAAGTTGAAGCTCACTACCGAAGCCAGGCTTTGGTGGAAGCAATGGTGCAAGTATCAAGGGATCGCAGAGGGATTCGTTACCTGGGAGAAGCTGAGAAAAGCCGTGCAAGGAAGATATTTACCACCTGCTTATCACACGCAGAAAATGAATGAGTTCTACGAGCTAAAACAGCTGGGGCTCACGCTTGATGCATACTATTCTAAATTTGTCTCACTTCTTAAGTATGCATCACAGATGGACATGACACAGCAGGTGTCCAAATTTTATGCGGGTTTAAATCCACCAGTCAATACTCGTATCGAATCTATGCGTCCATCAGATCTTCAGGACGCACTCATTCGAGCGGCACCTATAATTCAGGAGGTGCAATCTAGACCAAGGGGTATCAAAGCTTGGTCTTATAATGGCCTGAACAGAGGAGCATTCAGACCTCAAATGAAGAAAGTTCAAGGTCATAATTAGGGGCAAAGAAAGAAAGCAAGGACTAACAATGTCAACAACTTTGTTCCTACTCAAAGCAATGGCCGAAACCTCCATTTTTTCCACTGCATTGAACCTGGTCACTTCAAGAGGCAATGTCCCAAGCTTGGTGGAGGACATCGCCAAGCACCTTTCCAAGGAACGGGCCGTGGTCAAGGAGCCGCTACCTGAGGCAGAGGAAGAACCACCTGCATTGCCAATAGGCAAATGTGTGAAGAAGAAGAAGAAGAAGATCCAACCATGGAAGCACAGTTTGAAAGAGTGACAGTCCATGCCGCTCTACACAAGAAAGGGCCGAATCGCCAGTTCTCGGTGATTGAGACACCGTCAGACTATCAAGGTAAAAGTTTCAAGACCTTGATTGATTGTGGCAGTACACATTCCTTTATCTCTCTGGCATGTGCAAAAAGATTAGGAATAGCCACAGTAGAAGCACCTACCCTACTTGTGGAATTGGCAAATGGTCGTGAGGTTACTTGTACCAAGAAAATTGCTAAGGTGGAATTCTTTCTGGGAGGAAATAAGAATTCAGTCAAATTCAAAGTCATGAATTTAGGTATCCATGAGTGTCTACTCGGAATGGATTGTCTTAAGCCTAACGACGCCCACATTCATTGTATAAAGGGTCAAGTTTCCTTTCGAAACTCTGAAAGCGAATTAGTCACAACTCAAGGTGAGGCTGGAGTCCCAAGAATTCAACTGGCCAAAGTATCTCGGATCATAAAAGGAGTCAGAAAAGGATTACCTGTCTACTTGATCAAACTCAACAAGTTAGATCAGAAACAAGAGTCTAATGAAGGACCTTCTTGGCTAAAGGAATACGTGGACGTATTCCTTGAAGAGTTGACAGAACTCCCACCTCAAAGAGAAGTGGATCATGAGATTAAGTTAGTACTAGGAGCTGCGCCAATTGCAAAGAGACCTTATAGAATGTCCATACCAGAAGAAATTGAGCTAAAAGAACAACTCAAGCAACTGCTAGATCAGGGCTACATCCAGCCTAGTAGCTCACTGTGGGGAGCTCCAGTACTATTCCAAAAAAAGAAAGATGGGACACTTCGACTATGTATAGATTACCGAGGGTTGAATCAATCAACAGTCAAGAACAAGTACCCTATTCCTAGAATAGATGAGCTTCTTGATCGTCTTCAGGGTGCAAAGATCTTCTCCAAGATTGATCTCAGGTCACGATATTATCAGATAAGGATCAAGGAGGAAGATATCCCCAAGACGGCTTTCAATAGAAGATATGGGCACTTTGAGTTCCTAATTATGTCATTCAGGCTTACGAATGCACCTGCCACCTTCAATAGGTTAATGCGGGATATCTTTAGGCCATATCTTGATGATTTCATGCTTGTCTTCTTCGACGACACTTTAATCTATTCTAAACAAGAAGAAGATCATGAACCCCAACTTTGGATTGTCCTTGAGACAATGAGGTCACATAAGTTGTATGCTAAGATGAAGAAGTGTGCATTCTTCAAACGACAAATTGAATATCTGGGATTCATAGTATCAACAGAAGGAATCCTAGTGGACCCAGCCAAGGTTAGAGATGTGCTTGAATGACAAATACCAACATCTGTCAAGGAAATACATAGCTTTCTTGGATTGACATGATGGTATAGGGTCTTCATAAAAAACTATGCTTTGATTGCACCACCCCTGACGGAATCATTGAAGAGGTAAGCTTCCATTGCATGGTCAACTCCCGAACAAAATATCTTCAACAAATTGAAGCAAAGTTTGAGACCTCAATAATGAGTTTGAGGTAGTAACTGATGCTAGAATTCTTTCCTTGGGGTGTGTACTCATGCAGGAAGGTCATTGTGTAGCAAACTCATCAAGGAAATTGAAGAGTCATGAGAAGAATTATGCTACGCATGACCTAGAATTGCTAGCTGTCATCCATGCTCTAAATCTTTGGAGACACTACCTGTTGGGTAACAAGTTTACTCTAGTAACTGACCATAAGAGTCTCAAATGGATCTTTACCCAGAATGAGCTCAACATGAGGCAACGTCGGTGGATTGAAGTGTTGGATGAGTATGTCTTTGAAATCAAGTACCGACCAGGAAAAGAGAATGTAGTGGCCGATGCACTTAGTCGCAAGGCATTCCTTAATTCCCTAATCTTGCAAAATCCATCAACAGCCAAATCTCTAACTATAAAAGTATCTATGCCAAGCAACCCTATACTTGAGTTAGCTAGAGAGGAAGCATGCCATGATCCGGCTTACCAAACAATGCTAAGGGAGATCTCTATCAAGGATCAGAATCAAAAGCTGTATGCTAAGTATCATGAATTTTCTATCAATAGTGGGCTTGTCTACTATAGAACAAGATTGTGTATACCAGCAAGCCAGTCACTTAAGCAGAAGATATTGTGGGAAGCTCATGATTCCCCCTTCGCAGGACATCCTAGCTATGCCAAGACTCTTAATGCAGTTAGGTAGAGCTACCATTGGAGAGGCTCAAAGGTGACATTCTCAAATATGTCACTAAATGTTTTTCCTGCCAACGTATCAAAGCCGAACATGTCAAGATGCTAGGGAAACTGCAACCGCTTGACATTCCCCAAATGAAATGGGAACTCATTAGTATGGATTTTGTTGTAGGCCTACCCCAAGTTCAGGGAGGATACAACTCCATCATGGTTGTGGTTAACATGCTTACTAAGGTTGCACACCTTATTCCAGTAAAGACAAACTATAAAGCCTCAAACATTGCAAGATTGTTTATTAAGGAGATATTCAAGATACATGGTTTACCCAAAAGAATCGTTAGTGATCGTGATTCTCTCTTCACATCACACTTCTGGAGAGCTATCTTTGAAGCTATTGGGAATCAACTCTGCTTTAGCCCCGCTTACTATCCCCAAACGGATGGCCAAACTAAGCGAGTAAATCAAGTCATAGAGGATATGCTAAGGGCATACTGCTGTCATGAGCCAAAGAGGTGGATTCAATACTTGCCTTTGGTTGAATTTTCCTACAATGCTTCTTACCACCAAAGCATTCAGATGACCCCTTTCCAAGCATTGTATGGTCATGACTCTTGAAGTCCCCTAAACTTCTCAAATCCAACCTTAAGGCTTGAATCTTCAAGGCAGATGTTGGAAGAGATGGATGACCAAATAAAGTCAATTAGACAGGACATCAAAGCTGCCAAGGATAGACAGAAGGCATATGCGGATTTGAAACGTCAAGATAGAGTCTTCGAAGAAGGAGACATGGTCTTCATTCACGTAGCCCCTAAGAAGAGTTCCCTATCCTTAGGAGATTGCAAGAAGATAAGTCCAAGGTATTGTGGACCATACAAGATCCTCAAATGCCTAGGACCTAATGCTTATAGATTGCAACTCCCTGAGAACCTAAAGGTTCACAATGTATTCCATATCAGCCTATTGAAGAAATATGTACCTAATCCTAACCATGTACTTGATGACCAACAAGTTGTAATGCCTAGTCAAGGAGTCCTTGAACTAAGGCCTGATAGGATCTTAGATGTTAGGGAGAGATAATTAAGATCCAGAACCTTGAGAGAATGCCTCGTCCAGTGGAAAGATTATCCCGAAGAGGATGCCGCTTGGATAAATGAAGGCACACTCAACCATCAATATCCCCAGTTTTTCTCGAGATGAGGAGATCTCGATTCCTCTAAGGGGGAGAGAATGTAATAATCTAATTCTATCACGCGTGAATAGGGCTTTGGGATAATTCATTTTAATTAGATAAAGGCAAATTTTTTAATTATTCCCTCCTTCCCCCAGCCGACTGTCAAGCTGGCGGAGGGAGGGAAGCATGGGACACTAAGCTCCATGCTGGAGCTTGAAGTAAGGGGGATTCATGCACATTGACACGAAGGAGAGGGAGGATCCCCCTCCCCTCCCCTATTTAAACCCTGCGTTGCTGCCACTAGGGCGGGACGCGATTGAAATTCAAGAGAGAGTGAGAGTAAGGCTCTGTGAGGGAAGGAGAGATTGAAGATGCCATGCTATCGTAAGGCAAGGGGGGGAAGTCGTCCAACTGACCGCCGAGGGGGAGGAGACAAGGGCTGGCTGCCGTATAGTCAGAGGAGGTCGTAGCTCGTTTGTTGGAGTGGAGGGGAGGAGTCGAACGTGCTGCCAACAAGAACGATCAATGGAAACGTTTGTGCTTCCTACAGATTTTAGAGCACTGTTTGGCTTTGTTTGATCAATGAATTAAAAGATAAATGGATATCTATACTTCAGGTTAAGTCCTGAAGGGAGAGGCAGCTTCAGTTACCCCCTACTACTTGCTTGACCCTAACCAATGGGGTTGTTGACCGTGTCGGGAAAGTGGACCAAACCCGCTGCGAAAGGTCTCTCCGTTGAGCACTACTTGGAGTAGGAGGATGCTTGGGTGTGAGGGGGGCTCTAGTTGTAAATCCCTCACCTTCTAGGTCCTGCACAGGAGGCTAACGTGACTCGGGATTGGATCTCGAGGCCCACATACTAGTCTATGAGCGGAAACTTGGATTAGTGATCCCTGTGGATTGCTGGATAGCCTTCAGGTGGATTGTGGATAAGCCTACGGGCTGGACTCTTTGTATTTCAAAGATAGATATGATAACTTGTTAATAAGGAACTTGTCTGATATTGTTTTTCTATGTCAAGTGATAAGATTACGTGAAAAAATAAGTGCCTAACGTGTTAATTAAAGAAGCTAGTTGTTACATGTCCAATTAATGTGTTAGGTAATTAAATAACTAAAACAACCCGAGGAAAGTGCGGAGGATGGGCCATAGGTCTGTCGTCCTATGGATGGGTGGTCCCGGTTGGCCGGGAACTTTTCTCAAATTCACAATGGACAGTAGGAAGATCGTGAATGAACACGAACAACTAAAGCGTTGATCTAGAGTTATGAGTGAGCCCGATTTACGCTATTTTAGGGAAACAGAATGGGACTATGCCCTATGGCAGAGAAGTTGAGCTTTGCATCCCTCTCTTTTTACATTCTCCTTGAACCAAGTGCAACGTGAATCCACTTTGGACCTGGCGTTTCTGCATAAAGTAGTTTGCTTGGGTTTGTAGTTGCTGTTAGCAAATGACCAATAAGAAAAACCCTAATTCCGGTCGATCCTGAGTGGGAATGGCCGGAATTCTTCCGCTACATGGTAGACGTGGAAATCCCTAGATCGCAAACCCCGTAACACTCCATGGGAGTGCCGGGTGGAGCTTTCTAGACATCCTTTCCGATGGACTGCTAAGACGTGTCCTGAAAATACAAGCGGACACGTTACATGAATCCTTCCTTTCAAATGCGTCGAGCACTCGATCCAGGATGACTTGCAACTTGGCAAGATCCCCTATATCTTGGGTTAGGGCGTACCCTATTAACCCGACTCGGTCAAACCTTAAGTTTATTGGTTATTTCAGTTTATCGACTGGTCTTTAGTTTCCAATCAATCTTTCTTACTCAAGAAGGATACTAAATTAGGATGATTGTTCATCCTCTTGCAAGATAACTTGCGCAAGGACCCGCCAACCTTATTGCGAGAATTAGGCCATTTTCTTGTGATCCAATCACAAGATCATATGACTCCGCACTTGCTGTGCAAGTGTCGCATCGAACTATGAGACTTATTCTACTCATTGAATGGAGTCATGAAACAATTTGTTCCTGATTATATTAGATTGACGTCATTAGACTTAGGGTTTCCAAGTTCCATCTTGTAAGAATCTTAGGGACAAACCCTAGTTCACCTTCCAATATGTTGCATTATTCCCTCATTTCGGCGAAAGTGGCCAAGTATTTAAGGTACAAGAGTTTCAAATTTAGCATACGTAGCGATTAGGTTACGTATTAATTCCTAGTGAATCTATTGGACTTTAACCCATTCTGAATGAGTACTCCGCAGTTTTTAGGTTTATGCCAATTTGTTTAACTCTAGAAGATAGATACGTTATCATTTCATAAACACATGACTCGTTGTCTACGCGTAAATTGCTCTTTCAACCCTAACTTGTCGATTTAAGGTGAGGCATAGATTAGGTTAATTCCAACTAATCTTCCTATAACTTGCAAATAAAATTCATGCTACACAAGAAACCTTTTTCTTGATAGTTTATGCAGTTGACAACGATAATTTGCCTAGAGATATGCATCATAAGAATCATTCCATGACTTGCACTTTCCATGATGATTCATTGCGAAGAGGATATGGGTTAATAGTGCGATATGCAGTTTATACTTCTAGGCTTAAATGAAGTATACTATTTTAATGGACAATAATCTAGTTTATAATTCATTTCAATGCATAAAGCTATTTGCTAGAAATGCATTTATGCTTCCTTTAATTTGCATGTTCTATTGAAAGTATTAATGACTAAGTTCCTTCGTCGTGAGCATTTAGGAAAAAAATATATCCTATTTCTAACAATTAACCTTGCATGATTGAATCAAATAAAAATTAGGAAAGAAAACTTGGGCTTGGGGTGAGATGTCCACGTGGATGCCCGGAGATGACCCTCCCGTGGCTGCGCCCTAGACTTTCATAGGAGGCATCGCAATTGTAGTCTTTCGGACGTGGAAGCAGCTTTACAACTCCTCTTTGGAATTCTACCATCTCTACCTTGCACCGTCCGTCGAAGCTAGTTTAGAAGGCTTCCTCCTTGAAGTACGGAATTCAAAAAGGGGGATGTTTCACAATATTTTGCGGATAAGACCCATTAAAGCCATAGGAGGGGCTTAATGGCCTTGTAAAAACTCGCACAAATGGGGAATAAATAAAGTGTGGAATCCCTTACGAGGCTTTTTGAGTGGAAAAGGAAGGTGTCAAATGACCCTTAACATTCCTCTTTCTTTTACATGTGGGAAAAGAAACAAGGTGCGGGAGAGTTCCAAGGGGTATTTTTGCATGGCCTAAGGGGGATTTTTAACAAAACATGGGGGGAAAAGGAAAGGTTATTTGGAGTAACCTTTTATGGGGGAAAACCCTAAGGGGGAAACTCGAAGGAAAAAGTAACCTTAAAGGTTATAAGTAAGGGTCTAAGGACCCTTAGGGAAAATTTGGAGGAAAGGGGTTTCAAGATGCCTCAAGAGAAGGGAGATTAAAAGAAAATTTTAAACACGGGGGGAGAAAGGGTTTCCAACATCCATGGGAAGGGGGCTAACGGGAAAAAAAAGGGGGCTTATGAGTTTAAACACAGGGGGGGAAGGGTTTCCAATATCCATGGGAAGGGGGCTAAGGGGAAAAAAGGGGGGCTTATGAGTTTAAACACAAGGGGGGGGGGAGTGGTTTTGAAGCCTAAGGAAAAGGGGGCTAAGAAGGCCCCCCCTTTGGAAGCTTCTAAGCTTCTAGAAGCTTACGTGGGGGGAGGGGGGATATTAAGGCCGTCCGTCTCAACGGCCAAGTCAGGCGGCAACGGCAGCTCGGCAGCCCTCGTCTGGTAGAGTGCTCCCTCAAGCCCTCTCTCTCTCTCTTACCCACTACTCAGAGTGGTATCGTGGCGGCCCTCCCACTTTCCTCTTCCTCTCATCCCCTCATGGTAGCAGCAGGCCATCTCTTCTCTTTTTCTCTCCTCCCCCCCGACGATTCCCTCCCCCCCCCAGTTTATATAGGTAAAGGGGAGGGACTCCTTCCTCCCCTACGTGTCTGCGCGACAACGGTTTGTGACCAGCAAGCTCCACTGAGGAGCTTTTTCCATGCATTCTATTCCTCTCCCTCTCCAGCACAATAGTCGGCTGGGGAGGGGAATAAGGAAAAAAAATTTGCATTATCCTTAGGAAATTCTCAAAAATGCTATATCGTTATCCCCATTACTTAAAAGGGGGTTCATGCGATTTGCAGTGTTTGGTATATTACAGTAGTAGTAGTAGTAGCAACAGCAACAGCAGCAGCAGCAGTAGTAGTAGTTAGTAGTTGTTTTTGTTATTGTTGTTGTTTTTTCTTCTTTTCTTGTTTATTGTAGTGGTAGTGGTAGTGGTAGTAGTAGAGAGAGAGAGATGTTTTGTTAAAGGAAATTGGTAGTAGAGAGAGAGAGATGTTTTGTTAAAGAAAATGAGAGAGGGAGAGGAAGAGAAAAAGGAAGAAGGAACGAGAGAGAGGAAATAAACATACAACATAATAAAGAAAGAGAAAAAGAGAGAGAGATGGAAAGAGAGAAGAGAATGAATGGATAAAAAACAAAGAGAGAGTGATGGCGAGGTCCAGTGCAATACCATGAGACGGGAAACACTCCAACATACGTTAATTTGTGGGTGGGTGGAGACTTTACATACGTTAATTCTGATGAGTTACAAGAGAAGAAATCCCTTCTCAAACAATTTAAGAAAGGAAAAAAGAATGATAAGAGAAACAAATTGTTTGTCGTAACGTAGACCAAATAGAAATGATGAAGGTCGTGATGTTCAGGATTGCGAGGCGTATCTTAATCAACGTGTCCCATGTCCTTGCTCTCAATGTAAGCTGGCAATTAGACGAAAACGTCAATTGTCTATAGAATACCAACGACGCTTCGGCGAGTTTCAATATGAGATCATTAATCATGCGATCTTAGATTTTGAGTAAATGGTAAGAAAATTGTATATCAATCATGCATTGTATTTGCAAGCTAAATGAATACCATATACAAAAACATTGAGTGTAGCTAGCAAATTTTCTATCCAGGGAGGTGACGTCTCATCCCAAGGAGGAGTGCATCCCTTGTGGTGAGTTAGAAGCGTTTGTGGGGGTGCGATGGATGGAGTGCCTATGCCAATCCACCACTTGGAAGGTACTACCCAATCTATACTGTCAATACCAGAGCCGACATGCAGCCTTCTAGACTTACCTACAATCTTGGAGCCTGAGATGGAGGCAATGATCGATGCATTGATGCCCATGGATCTCGAGACTTCTGATCCGCTTAGAGAGAAAGTATCCATACCATTATATGATGGGTGTCGAGTATCTCGCCTGAAGACACTACTTGCACTCCTAAGTATGCAAGTAAAATAGGAGTGGAGCAATGCGAGTGTGACCAAGTTGTTCAAGTACCTTGTACGTATGCTTCGTTGATTTCTTTTAGGCACTATCATTAAAAACATTTGTGCTTTTTCAAGGTGTTTTATGATTTTTTTTTAGGTTACCAAAGTATCATATATTACCACTTGCAAATACCATGCTTGAGTCTCTGATGATGTGCGACATGTTTTACAAAAGCTTGGCATGGACTACAACAACATCCATGCATGTATCAACGATTGCATATTGTTTCGAGGAGAATACGAGACTATGGAGACATGTCTAAAGTGTGGTGCTCATAGGTATTGACCGGACTTGCAAGGCCAAACCATCCCTCAAAGAGTTCTTAGATACTTTTCACTTACCCCTAGCATAAACCACATGTTTCTACGTCCGGCATGGCAAGCTTGACAACGTGGCATGCGCAGAATAGGTTCACAGATGGAGTTCAACAAATATCAGTGGATTTACGTGCATGGAGCCACATTGACTCTACCTTCTCACGCTTTGCCCCAGAGCCAAGGAATCTTTGGCTAGGTCTTGCTGTGGATGGTGTGAACCCATTCGGTCTATTCTCAACTTCTTACAGTGTGTGGCCTATAGTCCTTGTCAACTACAATATCCCTCCATGGCTTTCTACGAAGAAAGGACATCTCATCCTTAGCTTGCTCATTTTCGGTCACTACAAACTCAAAAATATGGATGTGTATCTTCCTCCATTAGTCGATGAGCTTAAGATTTTGAGGGAGGAGGGGGTCACCGTGCAAGATATGAGCAAGTGCAATGGTCGACGGTCCACCAATATTCAAGCCATTCTCATGTGGACCATGCATGACTTTCTGAGATTCGGAGAGTGCTCAGGTAAGTAGGCTTTCATTCTCGTTGGTAATATCTTTCATAGCTCATTCAAGTTTTTATTCACTGGATAGAGGTATTGGGACAAGTCTAGTTACCTTAAGTTATCATGCATGTCCATTGTGTGGGGCACAGTTAGACTCCCGAAGGTCACGAACCATTAAGAAGATGGTATATCAAGGACACGCTGCTTTCTTGCGAGAGGGTCATGAACTTAGGGAAGGTTTTCTTGGACGACCTCCAGCACGTATGAATATGCAAAGCTGGTACGAGCTGAAAATGGTCCACATGGAGTCATATCCAAATGGAATGCGATGGTTCTCAGTTTTCTATGAGTTGCAATATTGGACCCTCTTACAGATCAACCACTTGTTGGATCCCATGTATATTTTCAAGAACATGGGCAGCTTGCTATGGGACCACATCACAGGAAAGAGAGATACTGTAGGGGCACGAATGGGTTTAAAGGAGGTAGGCAAGATGGAGGCGCTTTGGCCGCAGTCAAGTGCTAATGGTTGCTTGCATCTACCTCGCACTCCTTGGGTTTTGTCCACTAAAGAAGAGCACATTGTGAAGCAAATAGTCAAGTCTATTTGCACTCCGACAAGTATGATGCGTTCTCTCAGGTCCGCATTTTCTAAAGACAACCAATTATCAGGGCTAAAATCCCATGATTGGCATAAGATATGTTAGGTTTGTACTACGAATGGATTGTAAGTGGCATGCGTATTTTGCTATTTGGAGTGTAGTCGTTGTTCATAATGCTTTCTTATTTGTGGCAGTTTGTACTACCGATTGTGATTGCATGATGCCTTACTCCAAAAATACACAAGGATATTTACAGGTTGTCAAATTTAGTGCAATGGATCTCACAGAAGGAGATTAAGATGTCCTCTATTGAATCTGCAAGGCGAGGAGAAGTGGAGTCTCTTTGAGAAATACCTGCCTACCAGCATGCTCACGATACAAATCCACCTTCTTGTGCATCTTGTAGATGAAGTGGAGATTGCAAGACCTGTCCATACACAATGGATATTCTTCTTGAAGGGCTTCATAAAAACCGTGATAGGCTTTGTGCCACAACGAGCTCAGCTAGAAGGTAGCATGGCTAAAGGTTGGTTGGTTTCTAAGGTGCTAGTACATATTTCACAATGGCTACCAACGGTGGATTCAGACAATATTATGCTATGACCACTAAAGGATGATGATAGACTGACAAGAGATGTAGTGGTTGGAAATGGGGTAGAAAAAATAATGGATGCTGCAATGGAGGGGAAAGTGAATCACTTTTGTATGTTGCATCATGCCTCTATGGAGATGTAGCTCGCTAGGTACCAGCAAGCTAGGAAAGATCGATATGAAGCACGATCTGAATTTTGACGTAGTACGTGGGATTGATCGATTTGATATCCCGAGGGCATGGAGAAGATGCCACGGTTTATGTCAGCGCGATGGTTGGATGGAGCTTTGACCGCAATGTCTCGCGAAGGAGCGGAGGTCTCAACCGAGGAGTTGGAATTTTTGAGGGGATGTAGTCCAAAGGTGATGATGTGTTTAGGGTTTGTCGTATCTATATTTTATATGAGACAACTAATTGAGTGTTTCAATGTATAGTACAAAATATATAGTGCGGCGTGGTTGTGTAGACAACATTTCTGCATGGAGTGTATTGACAAAATGTGCTCCACAATAGATTTTGGTATCATGGCAAGGTTCGAGCAAGAGAGCCGATGACGAGCAACGGATCCAAACAGATTATAGATGAGATGGAGTATTTTGGAAACTTGCAAAGTATTGTCACGGTGGATTACCGTAGCTTCTCCATGATCCTATTCGATGTGCAGTGGTTCAAAGTGGTACTTGAAGGAGTTGGAGCAACAGTTCGACGAGGTCCATCTAGATTTCTCAAAATAGATTTTGTAAAAAATGGACGGATTTGCATGACACGTTTGTGTTACCGGTCCATTGTGAATAGGTGCATGAACTCATGTGTTTTTTAATTGTATTACAACATGGTACATGTCACAATAGTTAAATCTCTATTGTACATGATTGTGAACATGTAATTTTCTATCCAAACCCCCAACAACCTCGATGGTGATATGCTATACCTTTAGCTCCCCGAAGTACAAGAGTATATGATCAAAGCAATGTTCTGAGCATAGATGAGGACGGTATGTAAATAGAGGGGTCGATATTGCAAAGGGTGGAGGCCACCGAAAGCTTGGAGCATGTAGAGGAGCGAGCATCGGGTAACAATGATGGAAATACAAGAGTCCAAGAATTCTTTGAGAACGAGGTGGACTCATCCTTTTGTGGTGACATGTCTATCGACCTTCCAGTGTATGCAGATTTGTGTCAGGAGATTGACATGGGACCATAGGGTACTTCATACTTGGAGCATCCACCTACTCAATTCATTGACGAATTGCTTATAAGGGTACATAAGATATGAATTTTAGGTAAGATCATTTTTTAAAGATTTATATTATCATAATTTGTATTATTTATATTAATTATGCTAGCATCAATTTTTGTTTGTGCAGGTGACCTTTGTGGATATTTAGATCATCACGATGAGTTGAGGGATGAGCGACGAGGATAGGAGATCTTCACGCATATGTCTCCAGATCAGATGGTGAGATTCAGAGATATGGCAGACCATGAGCTATCTCAGATATCATTAGGTCACTCTATTAGATCTACTTCAACACTCTCCAATGAGATATGACGAGTGTGGGGTGGCTTCTCTTTGCAATGAGGGCTCCTCCTCTCCTTCGCGAACAATGGCGGTGGCGGCGGCGGCGGCGGCAACAAGTCTTCTTCCTCTTCTTCTCTCACAAAGCCTTCGCTCTCTCCCTCGCTCTCGCTTTCAAAACTCGAAGCAAAAGAAATGAAAATGGCGCTCGGGTTTCGGCCGCGTTTTTTTTCCTATGGCGTTGCTATTTGCGTCGCGAAATCGCGACACCAATAGCGACGCATATAGCGACGCCAATAGCGACGCCAATATCCGCCGTCGCTAATCGGCATCGCTAATTGCCCAATTCCTTGTAGTATTTGATTTCAGCAACATAGTCTTTGATAGTGTTGTTTTCTCTCCATGGTCCATGCAATCTTTGCTTAAGTTATCTCTTCCTTGCCTTTGTACATGTCCCATACATTTTCTTAATGATATCCCATGCCTCTTTACAAGTATTTGCCTTCTTGATATGAGGAATCAAAGTCTCTAATATACATATAGAGATCCAATGCAAAAACTGCTTGTTCTTTCTAGTCCAATCCTTGTATGCCTTCTTTTCTCTTCTATGGCCTCCTCAAGAATCTCTAGGCATGCATCATCACCTGTAATGAGGTCCTAAAGACCTCTCCCCATCAAAAAGTTCTCCATCCTGTATGACCAAACACTATAGTTGTCCTTCGTCAATTTATCTCCAAAAATCTAAGTAATTTGAGCTATGTCTAACATTTTGATATCTGCAATTTCAGAAAAACCAGTAATGTCTGCTACCTCAATCAAGTATTCAACAACATGAATTAGTCCACTGCCTTAAATGGTTAACTTGAGAGCAACAATGCACCAAAACTAGCCCAAAAATTCATGTAAATTTCCTTCCAAGAGAATGCCTACTATACATAAGCTCAAATGCTATCATATACATTCATACATGATGCCCATACATCATACATTGGCTGTCCAGCAAGAACCATCCAAAATGGAGCTCAAATGGTGCTCATATGACCCAAAAGTATCAAATACAAGCTTAAAATCAATCAATTTCCTTATTTTCTTCTACATTTTTTGTGTCAGAATGAAGTCCCAATCAAGAAGAAGCTACAAAATTTTGTCTAAAATTTTTATGCAAATTTTTTGCCTCCAAAATGGCACCCAAAAATGGCATGAAACGGGCTTTCTAGGCCTCCAAAACAGCTAGATCTCTAAAAATTTCAAGCACAATTTTATGATAGTTAATGGCTTCACAATACTAACCATGCCATTTGCATGATACACCTAGACCATTGACTACTTTATTTTCCTCAAGAGAGTCATTGATCCTCTGACTGATTGTAAGAGACTTCTTGAACTCTTCAAATGCCAGTTTTGGACTTTTGTTCTAAAGAAAGTGTAAACCTGATAATACGTTGCTCATAATAAGTTCATTTTCTGCATCAATGGCCTTGCTATCCTCAAGTCTACCAATAGGTGCATAGAACAAGCCTAGAGCATATGTTTCCAACATTACTTTGTCATCCTCTCTAGTTCCGGATTCTGAGTTGCTGCTTGCCTAAGTTGCTGCCAGAAAACAAACTCAAGAGGTAGGTGGCTGTAATGTTTACACTAACTATGTGCTTCAATTTCCTTGCATGTCTTGCCTTTTTAGGTGCAAGCCAAGCTTTGGCTGTAAAAAGATGGCAATGTTGGAGGGGTTTTTGTCGAAAGGTCGTATCCACTAGGGACCAAAGATAGAAGGAAGTAGAGATATGAGATGGAAGAGAAGAAAAAGAATAGACAAGAGGTCAACACAATAAAGACAAAGTACAATGAAATCAAATCAATATGTATTGATAGAACATGAAATCCCTTGTCTGGCACTACTCAAAAGCAATCTCCAAGCATTAGATCTCCTAGAGCTTTATAGACCAAAAACATGGATCAAACAATAGCTTCCTCTCTATTGCTCGAAACCCAAATCTGATGGCTCCGTTGGCTTCAAAAGGGGGTAAAACCATAGGAAACTTGTTCTAGGATCTCCGAGTTCACTCCTTCTCCTTCCAGTTCAAAGTGTTGTTTTTAGCCTGTCAACTATGATTGTGATGTGTGCGATTTCACCCATCTTTATTTTTTATGAAAATATACTGCATTGTTGTCATGAACAGTACGATCTCCAGGGGCCAATCAAGACTTAGAACAAAGGTTTAATAAAAACCCGTGTTCTTCATAAGAACCTCCTCTTGGTAGGAGGCCAAAAGGATAATTTTGGATTTATGGGAAATTTATTTGTAATTATTCCCTCTTTCCCCCAGTCGACGGTCTTGCTGGAGGAGAGGGAGGGGAGGCACTATGACCAAGCACTGCGCTGGATGCCATGGGGGGGTTAATGCCATGCAATCCGGCCGTGTGGAGGGAGGGAGGTCCTTCTCCCTTCCGTATAAAAACCCCTTGTGGGGGGGAGTAAGGGAGATATAGGACGGGACGCTGCCGTTAAGAGGGAGTAAGCTGGGGAGAGCCGGGACACTGCCGGGAGAGGGAGAGTAACGCTGCGAGTTGTTGCTGCTTCAACGCCGCCGCCTGAAGCTGAGGCCGCCTCCAGTGCCATCCCACATTGCTACCGCCTACAAGCTGTCGTAATTAGTCGTCTCCTCGTCCTCCACGTGGGATCTCCATGACAAGCCCCAGAAGCTTTAGAAGCTTCTTGGGAAGCTTCCAAAGCCCTTAGGAAGCCCCCCTTCTTGTGGGCTTCCTTAAAGCCTTCCAAAGTGGGTTTCATAAACTCCCCCCCCCCCCCCCGCGGGATCCAAAGCCCCCTTCCCATGGGGTCCCATCCAAGCCCTTTAAAAGCTCATTAAGCCTTGTTTTTCCCCCCTTGGGTTCCCCACAAGATCCCATTAGCCCGAGTTCTAAACCCCTTCCCATGGCCCTTCCCTATTGCCCTCTCAAGCGGATTTTTATTACCCCAGGTTCTTTTAAAATCCCCTTTTATTTGCCTTCCCAAAAGAGATCTTTTACACCCCTTTTCCTTTGGAGTTTAAGGCCTTTTTCTTCCCTTATATCCCCCGAAAATTAAACCCTTTCGACCGTTGGTTTCCCTAAAAGACACCATAGCTGGGTTCTCTTTTTCCCTTCTTGTGGATCCGCAATAGCCAAGATTAAAACTTTTTTTCATTGGCTTTACAAAGTGGTCTTTGCATCCTCGCTTTAAGGCCTTCTAAAGCTCGATTCTGAAAGACGGTGGAATTGATCAAGGAAGTCGAATCACAAAGGGAGTTTTACGTGCAAAGGAGACGGCTTAAGAACATAAATCTGCATCCAAGGCGAAAAGGCCGAATTCGCGATGGCCCATATGAAGGCATAAGGCGCAACCCCAGGAGGATGATCTCCTAACATCCATGTGGACATTTCACTGAATCCACTTGTCCAGGTTTTTCCTCCTCATTTTGGTTTAGATTGTAATATTTCAAATTGTGCATGGATCATTTATGAAATTAGGATACACTTTTTCGATTGAAATACTTTGGCTAAATAGCTTATGATCAAAGAATCAGTCAATTGTATTTTCAAATAAACGAATGAAAAAAGGAGCATAAGATCTCTATGCATTCCTAGCAAGTGATTTTTATGCATTACAAAGTAACGAATTTAGATCAACTATCTTTATAAAGTTGAAATTATTATTGTACACTTCGATTAGGCATGGAAAGAATAAATTGCATGTCGCATTATTAGGCATCTTTCCTTCAAAATGATTCATTAAAAGAGGGTTGCTAATAATCCGTAGGAATTTGCAAGGCATGGAAATGGTTCTTGAGTTGCATGAAGTAGATAAACTCTAGTCAATTAGCTTAAATCTCAATCAACTACGTAAATAGTTACGAGAGGTTGTGTAATACTCATTCAGAGTACGAATATCTCATTTAGAAAAGAAGTTAGAAAAAGGTTGCATGGTTCACATAAAACCCTAACGCTTAGTAGCATGAATCTTGAATGCATGTTCTAGAAGAATCAATAGAAGTTATACCGTAACTTAGCATATGCTTTGATCTTAACAAGAAAAGTTAGGGTTTGTAAATCTACTCATACGTAGGCAATGAATCATGTGGTTACGAAAATGGTATCATAAATATCTTCAAGAATAGACAAGTAAATTGGTTTAATCTAAACCCCGAGGGACTCGTTTAGGAATGGTTAAATCGATGCAACATATCCCAAGTGCTAACTCGGATTTAGCACATTGAGGACGTAACCTAATCGCTCTTATTTCCAAATCTGAAACCCTTATACCCTAAAGACTTGCCCACATTCATGGAATGTAGGGACATTAGGACGTACTTGCGAGAGACGATCTAGGGTTTTTACCCTAAGGATCACTCGCTAAAAGAATGAAACTTGATTTGGATTTGGACCTTTAGGACTGACAATGTCGGCCTAGTGCAATCAGGAGCGGATTTTTATGAAGATACCTTAACCGTGTTCCTTATCTAATCATGACCCGTGATTAGAAAACGCCATTTGATGGGTAAAATAGTCCCATAGATTAGGTGCGACACTCGTGCAACAAGTTGCAGAGTCGCATGATCTTGTGATTTTATCACAAGAGAATGGCCAAATTCCTCGGAATGAGATTGGCAGATTCTTACGCAAGTTTATCTTGCAAGAGGATGAATAATCGTCCTGATATAGTACCTTTCTTCGGTAAAGTGACCAAGATATGGGGATTAGATATTTGCTTGGAAGAAAAGGAAAAATCAGTAAATTGGAATAACATATTTACTGCTAATAGAACTTAAGGTATTGGTTAAGTTGGGTTAATAGGGTACGGCCCTAACCCAAGGATATAGGGTTAACAAACAAACCCTTGGGGATCTTGCAAAGTGGAAATTGATCCCGGATCGAGTGTTGGATGCATTCGGAAAGAAGGATTCACTCGTTAGCAGTTGGCCAAAAATAACGACCAGTGGAAATGATTGTGCTTGTAACAGTTGTATAGAGCACTACTTGCTTTGTTTGCTCAAAGAATTAATGGATGAAAAGATATATAATGCTTCAGGTTGAAGGCCTGAAGGGAGAGGCAACCTCACTTACCCCCGACTACGTGCCTAACCCTAGCCAAGGGGGTTGTTTACTGCGCCACGAAGATGGACCGAACCCATCGTGAGAGGTCTCTCCGTTGAGTGCTACTTGGAGCACAAGGACGCTTGGGTGCCAGGGGGACTCTGGCCGTAAATCCCTCGCCTTTCAGGCCCTGCACAAGAGGCCAACGTGACTCGGGATTGGATCTCAAGGTCCACATACTAGTCTACGGGCGGAATCTTGGATTAGTAATCCCTGTGGATTGCTGGATAGCCTTCGGGCGGATTATGGATAAGCCTACGGGCTGGATTTTATAAATGTATTTCAAAGATAAAAATGATAACCAGTTGAAAAGGAACTTGTTTGACACTGTTTTTCTATGTCAAGTGCTATGATTACATGAAGGAACTGGTACCTTACGGGCTAATTAAGAAAATTGATTGATGCATGTCCAACTAAATGTGGTAAGTAATTAGATAACTAAAACAACCTGAGGAAAGTGCAGTGGATGTGGCCATGGGTCCATCCTACGAATGGGTGGTCCCAATTGGCGGGGAACTTTTCTCAATCATGATGGACAACAAGAATATCATTTCAAAGGACATGAACAGCAAGGGCATTGACCTAGAGTCTAAGTTACAATAATCCCGGTTTACGTTATTTTAGGGGAAGGGAATGGGACTATGCCTTATGGTAGAGAGGTCGAGCCTTGCATCCCTCTCGTTTTCCATTCTCCTTGAACCAAGTGCGGCAAGAATTCGCTTCGGCCTTGGCATTTCTGCGTAAAGTAGTTCGCTTGGGGTTTGATGCTAGTTGCCATTTAGGAAGTGACCATTAGGGAAAACCCTGATTCAGGTCATTCCTAAGTGGCAACACCCAAAATACTTCCGCTACGTGGCAGAAACTGAAAGCCCTAGATCGCAAACCCTGTAACATTCCATGGGAGTGCCGGTCGGAGCTTTCTAGACATCCTTTCCGATGGACTACTAAGACATGTCCTGAAGATAATAGGTGGACACATTACAATTGGTATCAGAGCAAACCAACGAAGGATTTGTTTTAAGAAATCTTAATAAGAAGAAGTAAAGAAAATGTTGTTGTTCTGAACATTTCCTTACTTTTTATGCTGTCTTGCAGAATTATGAAGCATGGAACAGGTTCTGAGTGTTCCGAGTCATGTTTATGACTGCGATGCATTCCCCAGATTATCGACAAAGGGTTGAGATGATGAACATCCTAGATTGTATCTATAATCCATCGCCTTTCTACGTGGAACAAAGATGGACGGGTGTCTCAAGAATCTACTATATAGCTACCCATCGGTTTGCATACCTTCAGACCAACCTAAAGAGGATCAAGTGGTTGGAAGACCTAAAGATCGTGAAGCTATTCATTTTTGTGGAGGCTCACATAAACTCAACTTTACATATTCAAGGTCGGAGGGTTGAACTGAACTCATATGTATATGAGGAAGTGACCCGTGTAATTTTCGCCGACAGGATCAAGGTATTGGGGCGCTATGAGAAGAATGGGTTCCAAAGAAAAGGATACCCTGATCTTCCAATGACTTGCCGATTCCTGAAGATCCATGACCCAAAACCATACTATTATCCAATTCCCGGAGATAAATGTAATACAATTTTATTCTCCCCAAACTAAATGTAAACAATTGCTCTATCATCTCTAGAAATGTTGTAGTCCAAAAGGGCTATGCCCATATGAATGCAATAAGGCTTCTTTTTATCAATGTCTGTTTTATCCATGAGAATTGATAAAAAGTTAAGTGGCTAGGATTCTTAGTTGATAGCTGAAATGGATATGAAATAAAAATCATAACGATTAACAAGTAATAACGTTAAGAAACATTTATCCAGTCACAACCCCAAGTACAGATTCCCAGTTCGCCTCCTACATCAAGTACTGCCATAATCCAGGAGAAAAAGTTTCTTCTCAAGCAAATTAAGCAACCTAAATTTGATGGGAAAGGCAGATCCATCCAAGCGGATGTTGAAATTTGGACTGAATCCATGGAGGATTACTTTGAAGCAGCCGGTACTACACCCACCAACCAGGCTATACTCGCCAAGCTAAAGCTCACCGACAAAGCTAGGCTTTGGTGGAAGCAATGGTGCAGAGATCAAGGGATCGCAGAAGGATCTGTTACTTGGGAAATTTTGAAGAAAGCCGTGCAAGGAAGATACTTACCACCTGCGTATCGCATGCAGAAAATGAACGAGTTCTACGAGCTAAAACAGCTGGGACTCACTCTACACGCATACTACTCTAAATTTGTCTCACTTCTTAAGTATGCGCCATAGATGGACATGACACAGTAGGTGTCAAAATTTTGTGCTGGTTTAAACCCACCAGTGAATACCCGTCTCGAATCTATGTGCCCATCAGATCTTCATGATGCACTCATTCGAGCTGCGCCCATAATTCAAGAGGCAATGTCCCAAGCTTGGAGGGGGACATCTCCAAGCACCTTTCCAAGGAACTGGCTGTGGTCAGGGAGCTACTACCCAAGGTAGAGAAAGAACTGCCTGCGTTGCCAACAGGGAAATGTGCGAAGAAGAAGATTTGACCATGGAAGCAGAGTTTGAAAGAGCGATAGTCCATGCCGCTCTACACAAGAAAGGTCCAAATCACCAGTTCTCGGTGATTCAAACACCATCGGACTATCAAGGTAAAGGTTTCAAGACCTTGATTGATGGTGGCAGTACACATTCCTCTATCTCACTAGCTTGTGCAAAAAGATTAGGAATAGCCACAGTAGAAGCACCTACCTTGCTTGTGGAATTAGCAAATGGTCGTGAAGTCACTTGTACTAGGTAAACTGCTGACGTGGAATTCTTTCTAGGAGGAAAGACCACTTCGGTCAAATTCAGAGTCATGAACCTAGGTATCCATGAGTGTCTACTCGGTATGGATTGGCTTAAAATGAATGACGCCCACATTCACTGTGGAAAGGGCCAAATTTCCTTTCGAAACTCTGAAGGGGAATTGGTCACAACTCAAGGAGAGGCTGGAAAGCCAAAAATTCAATTGGCCAAAGCATCTCGGATTATAAAGGGAGTTAGAAAGGGACTACCTGTCTACTTGATTAAGCTTAATAAGTTAGATCAGAAGCAGGAGTCTAGTGAAGGACCTTCATGGCTAAAGGAATTCGTTGTCGAAGGGTTTCGAAAGCAATGTCGCAACTTCAGAAGTCCTTGTTAAATTTCAGGATAGAAGATCAATCAAGCGTGGTATTTACAACCTTAATCAACATCATCAGCTTCAACTTCATAAAGGAAACAAATTCGATTTCTAAACTGGTTGTTCAAAAACTGAAGTCCTTCATGTCCCTTTGATATGCCCTCAAGGCCTCTTCTTATGATCAGAGCTCACAAAGAATAAAGATAATCCATCATTTCACAAGTCAATTTGCCTGCAACCTTCTAAAGGAATTGGGCAAAACCCGAATTTGATTGCAACTCAAGTTGAGTTCAATTAAGGAGGTCATATCACCTATTGTGTCAGGTACAGTTTTCAGATCCATAAAATTACAGCAGGCATCCAAAACTTCCAGGCTGTTAAGGTTTCCAATCGCTGATGGCAATTCTTTCAGATGGTTGAACCTTACATTAAGATACTTCAATGACTTCAGGTTGTAGACAGAAGCTGGTAGGGACCGCAATTTATTCCACTGAACAGACAGGTCTTGAAGATTCATCAGATTGAACCCAAGTTGGGAAGGTAGGTATGAAAGTTCATTTATGTCAGCCCTCAGTGACACCAAGGAGCTGCACAGCAAAATACTTTCTGGTAGAGCTGTAAGTTTGTTCTCAGATACATTTAAAATTTTGAGGCCCTTTAACAGACCGATAGAATCAGGAAGAGAAATCAATTGATTCTTCTCAACATTACAAGATTCAAGATTTACTAAATTGCCGATAGAGTCGGATAGCGCCTCCAAACAATTGCTTGACAAATCCAACGAGACAATTGACGTCGTTAAAAAAAAACGAATCAGGCAGGCGGGATATGCCACATCCTTTGAGAGAAACTTCGCTATCTGCTGGTGACAGCAACAGCGCGTTGGAGTCCATTCTCAGCATCATCTCTTCCTGTTATATGGTTGATGTAAAACTCTTCGCTTATCGGTTTTCCTCCCTGGAACAGGTCTCTTCTTGCAGAAGTTCAGCAAAAGGTCGAGATGTATACCCGAGCTTGATGCTCCTGCCTCAAATCTGATATGATGGTTATGTCTTGATCCAGAATTTTCAGCGTGCAATCCTTGAAAGTACCCAAAGCAAGATTTCATTCCGCCAGCTCTAAGAAGCCTTGAAAATTTCATGGGAAAGCTTAAGTTTACTCTTATGCTAAGGATATAATGCGATGATGCGAGGTCAGTTGTCAGCATCATAAACCAATGTTATGGAAATTAATGAAGATCATCCAACACTCCGAAGAAATTGCTCAGTTTTGGTGATAGAGATTCCTTAATTCAGAAACGCATCATCAGCAGCTTGTAACAGACAAGCATAAAACCGTCGTTGGAGCAGCCCTTTGCTTTATTCTGCATCATCCTCCTCCTTTGTTTTGTGTTGTCTTGTGTCAACTGACCTTCGTCTTCATGGCTTTCGTGTTTGATCTGCATCCCGTCCTTCTGCTTCGTCTTCAGAGTTCACCTCCCAATCATCAACGTCTTCTTTGTCGTCTTTTTCTTTTGCTTTATGTCGACTCCTTCTAAGGTTTTGTCTTTCAAACTCGTCATTCCTCCGTCATAGCAGCATGCGTGTCTTTTTTTTTCGTCTTGAACTCCCCTGTTTCCCCTATGCTCCCTTCCCCCATTTGCAGAGAACTCCTTCCGTTCTTTTCTCCAAATTAGGCTCCTCTTTTCCCCAAATTCTGCGCGCCCGAATACTCGTTTTTTTTTCTCCTAGATTAGTCTTCACCTCCTTTTTCTGTCCCCACCACTCTGTTCTTCCCTCTTTAGTTTTTGAAAAATCCCTTATTAGTCTCCTCCTTCCATGTTTTCTGCACCTCCCTTTCCCAATTCCTTTCCAAAAGCGGCCCTTTCTTTTCTCCCCTTTCAAATATGCTTTTTCCCCCCCCTTACTCGTACAAACTGGAGATGTAAGCTGCAGCTTAGCAAGATCTGTTTTCACAGCAAGCACACGGGCACCAGTAGACATAGAACCAATATTTAACATCAACACTTCTCCTTTAGCTAGCTTTGAAACCGAAAACCGTGTGATAAGCGCCCATAAAATCGTCTCCAAGAATCCATAGAGACCTTGAAGAAACATCCAAACCCATAAACCCACTAACACATTACATTTAATTACACTCCACAAAATGTTTTTGTGAGCATGGAAGAAACTTGATCACACTCCACAACACTCTCTCCATTCAGATTTGGAAGACATTCGCACATCTTTCTAGGATACACTTTGATAAGCTCTCTAGACTCATCATGATCAATTGGTTTTGTGCCCATACTACTGCCATTCACACATAGAACATCCAGTTGTAGATGTTGGAAACATCCTCACAAAGCCCATAATCGACATTTCTTGAAATAAGTGTAGCCCATGAGATTGCATCTCGAGTTTCCAATCTATCAAAAACCTTATTCTTCTCCATCTTTAGCATAGAATGAAAGAGCAAACATAACAACTAAGTATGTACAAAGTAACAAATCTCATGCACAACTTTTGGGTGGTTTCACACCTCGAATGCGCAGCAATACGACATCCACCCCCTCTAATCCTGCGCATCCTCCGGATGGGCCAACTTACCCATGATCATTATCATCAAGATCCACAAACAAATCAATCTCTTCGTTATGCATTTCCGGTAGATCAACAAGATTTTCAGCCATATCATCTGTCTCTTCCATTGGAGTTTCTTGACGTTGCTCTTCTCTTGAAAATTCTTCCAATGCATAATCCTCATCATCTCTTTTCTTGAAAATCTTGATTCTTTTTCCAGCAATTGGCACTCTAAGCACTGTCCCATCCAATTCTGTCAGTTCATATGTTGCATTATCAAAGACATGTCTGACTATATATGGCCCAAACCATCTTTTCACCATCTTTCGAAGTGCAGTATGCTGATTTTCAAGGCTACTATCAAAGACCAATACCCAATCTCCCTCTTCTATTGCTCTAGGCCGCAAGCGATGCCTGCTATCAAACCTGTCCTTGTTCCTTAGTCTAGTAACTTTCAACCTGTCAATAGCTAGCTGAATATCCTCAGGTCTCCTCTCCAACTGTCGAATCCGAAGAGCTAAGAGCTCCTCTCTCGTCAAATCCTCCTGCCATGGTAAAACTGACCAAGTCAAAGCACAAGTCTCAATCGGCATAACAGGTTTCTGACCATACATCAACTCTGCAGGCATATATCCTGTAGTAACACTATGAGTCGTACGATCAGCCCATAAAGCAAATGGTAGAAGTCTCGGCCATTCTCCAATCCATCCTCTGCATGCTTTGGCTAATGCTTTCACTATTGGCGGATGCCCTCTTTCACTCTTTCCATTTCCCTCTGGATTATATGATGTGGTTAGAGCCAATTTGATTCCTAGCTGAGAGAAAAACTCCCTAGCTTCATCTGCATCCAATTCACCACGATCCGCAGTGATCTTACCCACACAACCATACCTGCAGAAAATTTCCTCCAATAAGAACTTACACACTGCACTAGTGGTCTTCGTTCTCAAAGATTTGCCCTCAACATGATTAGTAAGATCCTCTCTAGCCAAAACAATGTATCTCATCTGCCATAGACCCATAGGCATGGTAACCAAATCAACTACCCACTTATAATGAATGCATAGCGGATAGGTCGGATGAAGCTCATCTCTATGGCGCACTACTGAATACATCTGGCAGTCTCTGCAAGTCTCAACAAAGTGAGAAACATCTCTATACATGCCTTTCCACCAATATTTCTCCCTGATTTTCTCATAAGTAGCCCATACTCCTCTATGACCAGCCCAAGGACTCTCATGAAACTCCCTCATCACCTGTAACTGTGACTCTCTATCATAGACAACCCGCAAAGGTAATCCGCCTCTTTTCTTCGGATGCTTCCAAAGAAATCCGTCCTTGAGAAAATAACCATAGGCTTTCCTTCTGATCTTCTTGAACTCTTCATCTGTCCATTCATCTCTTTTGCTTAGTGTACTAAGGTACCTGCCAATCTGCAACCAATCCCCAACATAGAGCTCTTCTGTAAAAGCCATAATATCAAAGACATGACAAACATGATCAACCATAGTGGCTGAAATTTCTGCATCATCCTCTTCTGCAAGTAGAGTCTCCTCATCATCATACCTGGCTCTAGACAACATATCTGCCACTGGATTATCCTTCCCTGCTATGTGTTTAAATTCCGGATTTAATGACTTGATGTATGCAATCCATCTCAACATAGCTATATCCGGAGTAGAGCAACTCGCGATCATACCAATCAATGGCAAGCAATCTGTCTCTACCACAACTGAAGCTCCAATAAAGTACTCCTTGTCACATTTGAGAGCCGTGACAATCCCCAATAACTCCCTCTTAATTTGCGGATATCTCCTCTGTCTCTCGTTTAGGACTTTCGCCCCAAACCGAATAGCATACCTATTTCCATCTGCATCATCTTGACCCACAGCCCAACCTATGCCAATTGGACTAGTGTCAACTGTCAATACAATAGGCCTGTCACAATTATAATCCGCTTTCCTGAGAGTAGGAGCATTCTGCAATAACTTCTTCAATTTCTGCATGGCTCTAGTGTGGCTCTCATCCCAATAAAATTTATGCCCCTTTCGAAGCAACTGATATAAACAATCTGCAATGTGTGCAAAATGAGGTATCCAAATCATATAAAACACACAAGCACCAATGAATCTCCGTACCTCAGAAGTGGTAGAACAATACTCTGCAATCTTGCCTATAGCATTCACCTTATCAGGTGAAGGTTTCCTGCCATAATATCCACACATATGCCCAACAATGACAACCTCATTCACTCCAAAAACAGATTTTTGCCCTGAAAGTGTCAAGTTCACTTCTTCTAACCTGGCCAAAATCTTCTCACATGCTGAAATATGATCAGCCACAAAGTATCTGCATCCCTGCTCATTTAGGCTCTCATGCTTCTCTTCTTCTGCACACCCCTTAATGGGCACATCATCCAAGAAAGGCATAGTAAGCTGAGGTATGTAATCACGAAGAACCTTATGCATGGCATTCATCATATGCGCAACAGAATTAGTAGCACCTTGAGGCAAGGTACACATCCTGACAAGCCCAATAGGAGTTCTCATGGTGGTTATATCCCTACTTTCCAAAGCCAGCTGAAACTGATCATAACCTGAATACAAATCACCCAAAGAATAGATGGCACGTCCAGCAAATGCCTCTGCAAACTCATCCACAATTGGACCTATACCAACATTCCTGATAGTAACTCTATTCACTGGCTGCATGTCCTGAATAAATCGAAGAGTACCATTCTTCTTTGGAACTGTAAACCACCTGTTTGAGTATGGTGCAAATGAAGGCTCAAGGATTCCCATCCTGATCTTCTCATTCAATAAATTAATCAGCTTTGGCAAGTGTGCTTTAGGCACTGGAATAGGTCGGAGATTCCATGGAATATGAGGAATAGTAAAAATAACCATAGGAGCAACAATATCAGGATTCACACATCCAATCTCATGTGGGACAAAAGCAAATCCCCTTCCATGACGCTCAAGCATATCCTGAAAGCATTGCTTCTCCATGGGTAACAAGAAATCACCATTTCCAATTTTCAATTCAGCAAGTGTCTCTTCTGAAAATTTATGACCAATATGCTCCGGATTCCTCAAAATTTGCTGTTTAGCAGCCCTCTCTATTTGCTGATCACTGTCAGATGGAAGCGGTACAGCAACCGGCTTCACCTTCTTATCCACAGTTTTGTACTTCGTGTCAACCCTGGCTTCATTATGCTCTTCTGCATTACATAAACCTTGCTGTAAATCAGCAATTCTGCACTCCAATGGCTGAATATTCTCAGTCCTCTGTTCTATGGACTGCATAGGAACAGCCCCAAACTCTGAATGCTGAAATATTTCAGCAGTAAACTCTGTTGGCTGAAAAGTTTCAGCCCTCTGTCTCTCTGAAAGCTGATCATAACCAGCTGGAAACTCTGTTTGCTGAATTTCTTCAGCACTCAATACTCTTTGCTGAGTTACCTCAGCCTCTGACTCAATCTGTGACACAAAATCTGCAAATTCATGAAACATGTCCAGGGATTGCACTAATACATTACCATGACAATTCAGCATATCAGTTTTCAGCATATCTCCCATCTCTGCCATCGTATCTGCACAAATCACACTGTCATACATACCATCTATGTGCTCATCATCCTCCAAAATTCCTGCATTTTTCAAAATTTTCTCCTTCCTGCATATATACTGCCTGGCAGCTCTAGACAATCTAGAAGTCTTCTGATAGCTCATTGAACTGTTTGCTGAAATCCCAACATAACCGGAGGAGAAAACACTGCTGCTGCCAGGAGGCGAGAACTCCAATCTCCTCTCCTCTGTACCACCGTCGTCTCGCGAAACGGCGGTACCTAATGAAAACCCGAATCCCTCACAGTGGGCAAGGGTGCATCTCTGAGAGTATCCCTGTTTCTAACATGGTTCACACATACAGTCATAAACTGAACTGCTCTCAAACCATCTTTACTGCGAATCCGTGCATAAGCAGATCCATCATCCATGACCTTTGTCTCCATGCGCATCTCTGTAATGAATGGCTGTCCAAGAATTATGGGATACGAGCATGAATCCTGCACAAAGAAATGAAAATCCTCCTCTACATCACCAATAGAAACCCTGACACTAGGGCAAGCAGCATATAAATCACCTGCAGTGTTATTGGCGGCTCTCATACGCCACCCATGCTCTACATCCATAGGCCATCTGTTACTCTCATAAACTCCACGAACAATGAGATTAATCTCTGAACCATGATCAACCAATGCAACATAAGGCACCTGTTTCTCTCCAACCTTTACCATCGTCTCTGTAGTTGCCCTAGCCCAATGGCTCCGCGAAAAGTGACTACGCGGTATCAAAACAGGCTCATCAATTTCAGCATAATGCATAGGCTGAACCCTCTTCTCTACCTGCGGCAAAACAGAAGCATTATCAACCATAACCTCATCATCATCCTCATCCAACTCTCCAATCAAAACTCCCTATGTATCAATGGTAGCCAATGCATGTCTTTTCCTCTTCAGGACCTCCTGAAACTGATCCTGAAATTCTCTTTTTGAGATGCCCAAAATCTCGGAAATAGTGAAAGTCACCTCACTGCCAAGTATCTTATCATTAAAGATTTTCTTCATGTCTGTAGATGTCTCAATGTCGGACATCAATCTGAATCCTGGCTGCTTTCTCTCTCTAGGCTCTTGCCTCTTTTCCCTCTTTTGAGCATCCTCCATCTGTCGATCTGGCCCTGATCGTGAAGACGGTCCTGCAGTAGGTGGAGTAACAAACTCACCCCCTCTAGTCTTCTTAGCTACACTTGGATTGTCTTCATCCCTCTTACGCTTCTCCTCAACAAATACATCTGCACCATGAGATTTAGCCAAATAAGCATAAATAGAATACCTGTCAACAGGCGAGTCCCAACCTGTCTCTGATCTGATGCTAGAACCTGCACTAGTCAAAACAGTTTGCTGAAATTTCCCCTTGTTTGCAGACTCCATAGCATAAGTCCATAATGCGGACTGAGTCTCTGATCCCTTCTCAATCTGTACTCCATATGCAGAAGCATCACCTCTAGCCGTCACATAAGAAGTACGCGCAGCCATGTCCTCCACTAACTTCTTCATTCCACCTTTACCAAAGTTGGTAGCAAGTGGAGCTCCTGTCTCAGTCAACCAAATCTTACCATCTTGCCCCCAATATACCAAATTTTGCCTCCTTGCATCCTGGAAAGAGTCACAATCCCTGCAATGCTGATGCTCTGTACTATCACACCAAATACATCTCCGATCTCTCCTAGGAGCACTAGGAGCACTCCTAGGTGCAATAGGAGCACTAGAAGAAGTAGCAGGCGCAGTCGAAGCAAACTGCTCCTTCAACTTACCCACCAACTCCGCTTTGACTGACTCAAGTGTCAAATCTGTGATACCTTTGATTATGTCATCAAGAGAAGTAGGCACCGATGGAGCGGATGGTTTTGGAGCAGAAGGTGTAGGCATCGGTCGTGGAACAGGAGGAATAGGTGGAGTAGAAACAGTAGGCACTGGCATAGGCCAAGAAACTGGCTGAGGAGGAGAAGAAATAACAGGAATAGAAGTAGGCATAGGAGCTGATGATGGTGTAGGTGTCATGGAACCATTCTGTAGACGAGTCTTCCATATCCTCCTCTTGGTCAAAGTTGAGACTGCATCCTGAGCATCCTGCCAATCAGTTTTAAGACCCCTAGGCTTCGTGCGATCTTCAAGAAGCTCACCCAATTCTTCTTGAAGAGCAAGATCTGCAGCTTGCAAGAAAAGCTCAACTTTTTCAACATCCAATGCTCTTTGTTCAATAGCATCAAGCTGACTATACCTTTCCTCAAATTCTCGAATCAACTCTGAAGCAGCAAGACCTTTGTTTGGCATGTAGACCCACTCTCGGAATGACCGTCGAGTAGCCATACCAAAGTCCTCAAGGAAGTATTCTTCTTTTAGAGCCTTCTTAAAATCTTGCCAATGTGTATTTTGAATAAATAAATCAGTCACCTTTGTCCTCAAAGCAAGTGTGACAAGACGAAGGAAGTACTTACTCATAAGTCCAGCAGGAACTCCAAAAAACCCCATCTTGATCTCATATGTCTTCAAATATGCTGAAACATTACGCCCGTCAAATAGCTTCTTCTCACTCTCAACTGCTTCAATAGCCTTAGTCGCGCTGTTTGCATTCTCCTGCTCCGAATAGAGTTGCCTTTGCTGAGACAACTGCTGTTGATGCAATTGTTGTTGCTGCTGCATATACATTTGTGTTTGCTGATTTTGGAGCTGCATATACATGGACATATTCTGCAAAATCTGTTTTAGATCCTCCGTTGAAGTACTTGACGCAGCAGTCATAGATGGAGCTGAAATAGAGGCAGCTGGAATTGTAGAAGAAGCTGAAATAGAGGCTGAAGTGTCTCCCATCCTGAAATTTCTTCGACACTTTCACGTCGGGTTCACCAAAGATGTCGAAGGGTTTCGAAAGCAATGTCGCAACTTCAGAAGTCCTTGTTAAATTTCAGGATAGAAGATCAATCAAGCGTGGTATTTACAACCTTAATCAACATCATCAGCTTCAACTTCATAAAGGAAACAAATTCGATTTCTAAACTGGTTGTTCAAAAACTGAAGTCCTTCATGTCCCTTTGATATGCCCTCAAGGCCTCTTCTTATGATCAGAGCTCACAAAGAATAAAGATAATCCATCATTTCACAAGTCAATTTGCCTGCAACCTTCTAAAGGAATTGGGCAAAACCCGAATTTGATTGCAACTCAAGTTGAGTTCAATTAAGGAGGTCATATCACCTATTGTGTCAGGTACAGTTTTCAGATCCATAAAATTACAGCAGGCATCCAAAACTTCCAGGCTGTTAAGGTTTCCAATCGCTGATGGCAATTCTTTCAGATGGTTGAACCTTACATTAAGATACTTCAATGACTTCAGGTTGTAGACAGAAGCTGGTAGGGACCGCAATTTATTCCACTGAACAGACAGGTCTTGAAGATTCATCAGATTGAACCCAAGTTGGGAAGGTAGGTATGAAAGTTCATTTATGTCAGCCCTCAGTGACACCAAGGAGCTGCACAGCAAAATACTTTCTGGTAGAGCTGTAAGTTTGTTCTCAGATACATTTAAAATTTTGAGGCCCTTTAACAGACCGATAGAATCAGGAAGAGAAATCAATTGATTCTTCTCAACATTACAAGATTCAAGATTTACTAAATTGCCGATAGAGTCGGATAGCGCCTCCAAACAATTGCTTGACAAATCCAACGAGACAATTGACGTCGTTAAAAAAAAACGAATCAGGCAGGCGGGATATGCCACATCCTTTGAGAGAAACTTCGCTATCTGCTGGTGACAGCAACAGCGCGTTGGAGTCCATTCTCAGCATCATCTCTTCCTGTTATATGGTTGATGTAAAACTCTTCGCTTATCGGTTTTCCTCCCTGGAACAGGTCTCTTCTTGCAGAAGTTCAGCAAAAGGTCGAGATGTATACCCGAGCTTGATGCTCCTACCTCAAATCTGATATGATGGTTATGTCTTGATCCAGAATTTTCAGCGTGCAATCCTTGAAAGTACCCAAAGCAAGATTTCATTCCGCCAGCTCTAAGAAGCCTTGAAAATTTCATGGGAAAGCTTCAGTTTACTCTTATGCTAAGGATATAATGCGATGATGCGAGGTCAGTTGTCAGCATCATAAACCAATGTTATGGAAATTAATGAAGATCATCCAACACTCCGAAGAAATTGCTCAGTTTTGGTGATAGAGATTCCTTAATTCAGAAACGCATCATCAGCAGCTTGTAACAGACAAGCATAAAACCGTCGTTGGAGCAGCCCTTTGCTTTATTCTGCATCATCCTCCTCCTTTGTTTTGTGTTGTCTTGTGTCGACTAACCTTCGTCTTCATGGCTTTCGTGTTTGATCTGCATCCCGTCCTTCTGCTTCATCTTCAGAGTTCACCTCCCAATCATCAACGTCTTCTTTGTCGTCTTTTTCTTTTGCTTTATGTCGACTCCTTCTAAGGTTTTGTCTTTCAAACTCGTCATTCCTCCGTCATAGCAGCATGCGTGTCTTTTTTTTTCGTCTTGAACTCCCCTGTTTCCCCTATGCTCCCTTCCCCCATTTGCAGAGAACTCCTTCCGTTCTTTTCTCCAAATTAGGCTCCTCTTTTCCCCAAATTCTGCGCGCCCGAATACTCGTTTTTTTTTCTCCTAGATTAGTCTTCACCTCCTTTTTCTGTCCCCACCACTCTGTTCTTCCCTCTTTAGTTTTTGAAAAATCCCTTATTAGTCTCCTCCTTCCATGTTTTCTGCACCTCCCTTTCCCAATTCCTTTCCAAAAGCGGCCCTTTCTTTTCTCCCCTTTCAAATATGCTTTTTCCCCCCCCTTACTCGTACAAACTGGAGATGTAAGCTGCAGCTTAGCAAGATCTGTTTTCACAGCAAGCACACGGGCACCAGTAGACATAGAACCAATATTTAACATCAACACTTCTCCTTTAGCTAGCTTTGAAACCGAAAACCGTGTGATAAGCGCCCATAAAATCGTCTCCAAGAATCCATAGAGACCTTGAAGAAACATCCAAACCCATAAACCCACTAACACATTACATTTAATTACACTCCACAAAATGTTTTTGTGAGCATGGAAGAAACTTGATCACACTCCACAACACTCTCTCCATTCAGATTCGGAAGACATTCGCACATCTTTCTAGGATACACTTTGATAAGCTCTCTAGACTCATCATGATCAATTGGTTTTGTGCCCATACTACTGCCATTCACACATAGAACATCCAGTTGTAGATGTTGGAAACATCCTCACAAAGCCCATAATCGACATTTCTTGAAATAAGTGTAGCCCATGAGATTGCATCTCGAGTTTCCAATCTATCAAAAACCTTATTCTTCTCCATCTTTAGCATAGAATGAAAGAGCAAACATAACAACTAAGTATGTACAAAGTAACAAATCTCATGCACAACTTTTGGGTGGTTTCACACCTCGAATGCGCAGCAATACGACAACGTGGACATATTTCTTGAAGAGTTAACAGAACTCCCGCCTCAAAGAGAAGTGGATCATGAGATCAAGCTAGTACCACAAGCTGCGCCAATTGCAAAGAGACCTTATACAATGTCCATCTCGAAAGAAATTGAGCTGAAGGAACAACTCAAGCAATTGCTAGATCAGGGCTACATCCGTCCTAGCAGTTCACCATGGGGAGCTCCAGTACTGTTCTAGAAAAAGAAAGATGGAACGCTTCGACTGTGTATTGATTACAGAGGGTTGAATCAATCAATTGTTAAGAACAAGTATCCTATTCCTAGAATAGATGAGCATCTTGATCGTCTTTAAGGTGTGAAGATATTTTCCAAGATTGATCTCAAGTCTGGTTACTATCAGATAAGGATCAAGGAAGAAGATTTCCCAAAGACGGCCCTCAACACAAGATATGGACACTTTGAGTTTCTAGTTATGTCATTTGGGCTTACGAATACGCCTGCCACCTTCAACGTGTTAATGCAGGATATTTTTAGGCCATATATTGATGACTTTGTACTCGTCTTCTTCGACGAAACCTTAGTCTATTCCAAACAGGAGGAAGATCATGAACCCCAACTTCGGATTGTCCTTGAGACAATGAGGTCACACAAGCTGTATGCTAAGATGAAGAAGTGTGCATTCTTCAAGTGTCAGATTGAATATCTGGGATTCATTGTATTAGAGGAAAGAATCTGAGTGGATCCAGCCAAAGTCAGAGATGTGCTAGAATGGCCAATACCAACAACTGTCAAAGAAATACGTAGTTTTCTTGGATTGACAGGATGGTATAGGGTCTTCATAAAAAATTATGCTTTAATTGCAGCACCTTTGACGGACTTATTGAAGAAGCAAACATCTATTGCATGGTCAACTCGCGAACAAACCAACTTTGATAGATTGAAGTAAAGTTTGATATCAACACATATCCGAAAACTTCCAGACCTCAGTAAGGAGTTCAAGGTAATAACTGATGCTAGCACACTTGCCTTAGGATGTGTGTGCTCATGTAGGAAGGTCATCCTGTAGCATACTCTTCAAGGAAATTAAAGACCCATGAGAAGAATTATGCTACCCATGATCTAAAACTATTAGCTATCATCCATGCTCCAAAGCTTTGGAGACACTACCTGTTGGGTAACAAGTTTACTCTAGTGATTGATCATAAAAGTCTCAAGTGGATCTTTACCCAGAACGAGCTCAACATGAGGCAACGTCGGTGGATTGAAGTGCTGGAAGAGTATGACTTTAAAATCAAATACCGACCTGGAAAGGAGAATGTAGTTGCTGATGCACTCAATCGCAAGGCATTCCTTAATTCACTAATCTTGCAAAATCCATCAAAAGCTAGATCTCTAGATACAAATGTATCTATGCCAAACAATCCAATACTTGAGCTAGCTAGAGAGGAAGCATGCCATGATCTAGCCTATCAAAAGATGCTAAGGGAGATCTCTATCAAGGACTAGGACCAAAAGCTATAGGCTAAGTATCATGAATTCTCTATCAAGGTTGTTAACCGCGCTGGGAAGGTGGACCGACCCGTCATGAGAGGTCTCTTCGTTGAGTGCTACTTGGAGCAGGAGGACGCTTGGGTGCCAGGGGGGCTCTGGCCGTAAATCCCTCACCTTTTGGGCACTGCACAAGAGGCCAACGTGACTCGAGATTGGATCTTGAGGCCCACATACTAGTCTACAGGCGGAATCTTGGATAAGTAATCCTTGTGGATTTCTGGATAGCCTTCGGGCGGATTATGGATAAGCCTACGGGCTGGATTTTATAAATGTATTTCAAAGATAAAAATGATAACCTGTTGAAAAGGAACTTGTTTGACACTGTTTTTCTATGTCAAGTGCTATGATTACGTGAAGGAACCGATACCTAATGGTCTAATTAAGGAAACTGATTGATCCATGTCCAATTAAATGTGGTAGGTAATTAGATAACTAAAACAACCTGAGGAAAGTGTGGTGGATGTGACCATGGGTCCATCCTACAGATGGGTTGTCCCGGTTGGCTGGGAACTTTTCTCAATCATGATGGATAGCAAGAAGATCGTTTCAAAGGACATGAACAGCAAGGGCGTTGACCTAGAGTCTAAGTTAAAATAATACGGGCTTACGCTATTTTAGGGGAACAGAATGGGACTATGTCTTATGGCAGAGAGGTCAAGCCTTGCATCCCTCTCGTTTTCCATTCTCATTGAACAAGGTGCAGCGAGAATCCGCTTCGGCCTTGGCGTTTTTGCGTAAAGTAGTTCGCTTGGGGTTCGATGCTAGTTGACATTTAGGAAATGACCATTAGGGAAAAACCTGATTCAGGTCGGTCCTAAGTGAGAACGGCCAGAATACTTCTGCTATGTGGCAGATGTGGAAAGTCCTAGATCGCAAACCCCATAACATTCCATGGGAGTGCGGGACGGAGCTTTCTAGATATTTTTCTGATGGACTGCTAAGACGTGTCCTGAAGATAACAGGTGGACATGTTACATGATTTGTATAATGGTGAAAGAACTCACTTGGATGTGAATATGAAAAAAATGATTTATGCAATGCTTTCATCAATGAGTGCTTTCAAAATATTAGCATTTCTTTCTATTGTGTGATGCTATTTACCTTAAAGTTTAGATATCGTTCACTAATATTAGAGTGTTTTATCAAGTTCTTATGCATCATATTATACCTTACTATATAGCACTCTCTATTATACTATATTTTCATAGTAAAAGCATCTTCATAATATTTGATTGTAATATTCTTTATGATTTTGCAATAAGCATATGGCCATACAATACTTACCAATACTCAATAAAGCATATTACATGGAATGCAATATATGATTTTGTCATAGGATGAAATTCAATCTTCTAACAATGCATATCATGATCTTTCATTAATCTATAGATTAGGCCATATGGTCCAAAATTTTCTTACAATATAAGTACTTTTTGTTATTTTATCACATAAAATTTGAGATTTGGCCATGTGGTCAAATCTTCTCTTATAATATAAGATGTAATTTTCTTTAATATTTCCCAATATACTATGAGATTTGGTCATGTGGTCAAATCTATCTCTTGGCCAAACCAAGGACTCTTGCAGTATCACAATATCTTGCAATAAATCAACCACAACATTTCACCATTTAGTCAAATCTTTCTTGCATAATCAACCCTTACTTCCAAGAGGGAAGACCATTTTCTACTTATAATTCCTTACTTTCTAAAATTTGGCCATGTGGTCAAATCTTGTCTTGCAACAAATCAATCACTTTATTAGGAATTAATCCTAAAAAACTAAGACAAAATCTATGGTGGGTTCGATCACACAAATTTTGGGTGAGCTAGATTTGGCCATATTGTTAAAACTAGCTTATAAAATAATATCTTGTAGGTTTTGTCATGAGGTCAAATCTCCACCTTTCAAGTGTTTTTCACATTACCTTATATTGAAATCTATGGGATTTGCTACATAGCTACATTTGTTTATATGTGAATCTCATATCACAATAAACCACATTCTCTGTTTAACTAGCCTTTGAAAACCATATGGTATAAAACCATGGTAATGTTTCTAATCTCATAGGTAAATCTCATGACTAAATAGGAATTGATCATATGGCTAACTTAGGACCAAAATAATCCATGAGATTTGATACATAACCACATCTATTTATGGTTAGATCTATATCACAGCTAATCTCAAATTTTAATATTTTATTTTATAGAAGAGACCCTTTGAACTATGTTTATCTTGTATTTTGTAAAATCTTGTGGTGTTGTGTTTTCGATTTCCTATCTAAAAATCTTATATATTTATTTAGTTTTTGTGAGTTTTGACTCTTTGTATATCCACTTTTGTTTGAGAACTTTTTCTCTTTGTAAAACTATTCAATGGTTGGCAAAGAAAGAAAGAAAATCCAAAAATGAGATCCAAACCATTGATGGAGTTAGTGGTGATTTTGTCTATCCATGGTATGTGGATGTTTATGATAGTCAAGGAAAAAGGGCTTAAAATATTTTCTTATTTACTTTAAAGAGTGATATTGCATTTTTTCAACAAAATAGTGTCATAGAGCTAACAAATGGATGTGCTAGGAAAGAGGCAATACCATGCAATCTTATTAAGATCAAGGGAAAAAAATGTAGTATACAAACTTGATCCATTGTCATCCAACTTTATGTATTAAAGAGGACGAAGAATACTCTTTGAAAAAAATGGGTTGGACCTCATTTGAGGATGTAAAGGGCACAAAATACATTATATCAACATTCCAAGTTGTCCAAAATTGTGAGCTACTTTCCCTATCAAGAAAATGTGATCGCCCCAATAAAAGAATGAAGCTCCAAGATAAACAAAAAAGCTCGAGATCTTCACCTACTCAAGAAGAAAATAATACACCAAATCCTACAAGCTCAAAATCAAAATTATCTCAATGAAGTTCCTTGTCACAAGCTCTAGTTGTCAGTATGGTTGCTTTTGGGACCAAAAATGGGCCTAAGTACACTAGCTCTAGGGCTCTAGGCGGGCCTTCCATACTCATCTAAACAACCCACAACCTTACCGCAAGGAGTGCATAGACACTATGAACTACTTTATCAAAAGAACATGTTTGTAGATACCATCTCTAGATTGCAATCCAAGGTGATGCCCTTCCTGACTCCAAGTAGACAACGGAGTACCAAACATCTAGGTGGCTAGCACCTCGTAACACAAACAAAGGGATCACTCCACATTTTATCATTGTGGTCCCGCTATGGCTCTCCTACACTCCACGGATTCTCCCCGAGATGCATCATCTCAACATATAACACATATGCACAAAGACTACTCTTCACAATATTCATTTGAGGAGATAGAATATTCCTCACCAAATCAATCCCCCAAGGAAATGATTATACTAAAGCTATAGCATAGGGAGCCTCACGCTCGTTGTGGGTCAATAGGTTAAAACCAAGTGCTATTATACATCTACGATATCATTCTCTCAATACCATGTCGATACAATGCAATGCAATGCGGATAACTTTGAGTGTACAAATATTTTACTTTAAAACATGAGCATTGTGAATGTGATCAAACATTCTTTTCATGATTTTCTTTCACGAATAGCTTTGTTGCGATACTAAGACAGTGTTGCTACTGTGTGCCATTGCATCTCTTAATACTTAAAATGAGATGGCAACCTATATGAAAAATATAGCAAATAAATTAAATTTTAAACCTTATTTAGCATATAAAATCCCCTCTCTTTCTATTTTTCTTGCGATGGGTAGATTAAGAGGTGTTTCCATGTATGTTTCTTTATAGTAAAAGTAATAAGTATGCATTAAAATATCAAAATGGGGATACATTGAGATAAATCTTCATGCCCTATCTCAATTATACTTACATAAACATAATCCTAATTTTCCATATTTTTCTTATTTTATTTATATGAATTTTTTTGTTTTTTGTTTTTTTGATTCAAGAAATTAATTCACACCTTTTTCATTAGCACATTTAATTTCATTCCATATGAACATGATTTGATAATCCAAAACCAAGAAAAACATTCACTTTTCTCTTAAAACATGTATCTTGAATTTCAAAAATTTAATAACTCACATGCATGGATACAAGTTCTATATTTTATGGTTTACAATCCTCAAACACATTATAACCAAGATTCAAAAAAAATTCATCCCATATGAATAAGATTTACACCATGAAATGTCAAAAAGAATCTAACTTTTCATTTAAAAAGAGTTGCCACCCTTTTTCATGTTTTGGGTCTCAAGAATTGATTTTACAATCAGTTACCACACCTACCATTGGTCTCTAAATAGTGTTGATCATCACTCCTCAGTGTCGACATGGTCCCACATCAATCTGATTGAAGGACAACTGATCTCTATTCCAATCTTCTCTATATAATTCCCACATGAATTGTCCTTTAAGAGAAGAGAGGGAGGAGAGATAAAGATTAATTTTCCATCTCTCTAATCAAATTGTCATTTTCAAAGCCGAGACTGGTGGTTGAAGGTAAAAAATTAGTGGAAGACACTAGAGCAATCGGATTATAGGCTTCTTGTTATTTACCCGTCTAGCCCTCCCCCCCTCCAAATCATGTCATCATCTATAGGGCATCAACTTTTTTTAAAACCAAAAAAGAGAACATCCCTCTCCTTGATTGTGTGAGTTTTTTGGGTTGGGGGAGGCCTTTAAGAGCACATCCCTTCTTCATTAAGGTCTCTTTACATTGCATTTTTGACCATGCATGGAGCTTGGCCTTTGGCAAATCTAGTTTCCAATGTTTGGACTATGATTTGAAAATTCATGCACGACTATCTTAGAGTCCCCCATTGGGTAAAGCTTGTTTCACTTCATTCTAGCACTTGGAAAAATTGCTAAATATCCAAGACTATTGCAAGATGTATCTTTAGACACACTTTTAAATAATGCCTTTCAAGGCCGCTTAAAATCATTAGATCTGTATTTAATCTTTTAGTGAGTTTAATTCTTACCTCAATTTGGCACATTTCTAGCTCTTTTCTAGTCTTAAAATCTCGCTCTCATTGGTGACCACGAGATAGGGCAACAACCCATCGAATCCACAAACTTATATGCACATAAATAAACCATAAAGAGCATCAAGCTGCTTCAAAATAGAATACTCAACAAACACCAACATAGCTCTCACCCTATGCCCTATTAAAATCAAGGCATGAAGATCCATAAGGGATAGGCCAAGTCCAATCGAACAAAGATCCAGAGGAGTTGCTAACCAATTGCTCCAATACAAATCAACTAAAAAGAACTATCAAAGGAGTCATCCTAATTGGTGGTTTGACTTGCCAATCTGACCTAAGATAATTGGACTAAAAACTCCCACTAGGCGAGGACTCATATAGCCTAGTCTATGTATTTTTCCATTTGACCATATTTTTCTTTAGTATTTTATACTCAAGTGCATAAAAAGGAGGGAGCTAAGCGTGTTTTGACCTAAAAAGGTCCTATCTTTGTATTCAAGAACCTAATAATCTCTTGCAAGGTCACACTAAATTCGTTTTCTTCCACTTCCTTTTATTTTTTCTCTAACCATCCTTATTTATTTTTTAGCTAAATGTCACACTTAAGAAGACAAGGCACTTGACTCCTCCCTAGAAAACTAAAAGGTCCTTGCAAGGCAATGATAATTTACTCTTGGAATTTTTCTTTGCTTTCTTTCTTATTTTAGGAAATAAATTCCCTCTTCACACACCTATATACATATACATATACATATACATATACATATACATATACATATACATATACATATACATATACATATACATATACATATACATATACATATACATATACATATACATATACATATACATATACACATATATATATATATATATATATATTCATGTTTTTTCTCTTTCTTTTATTTGGTAGGCTTCTCTATCTGTCTCACAACTAATAGGAATTCCTAGAAACAACTACCTAGTAGGCTAGCAAGATAGGGTCACCAAGGACTACTCTCAAAAATAGAGGTTTAAATGCCTAACAATATCTTTACAAGAGGCAAATGACTACTCAAATTTCCCCCAAATAAATTGAATCAAACCCTGGGACTTCATGCCTTGACTTGCCAATCCCCAAAAGAAGAAAATTTCCCACATACACATATACATTTAGATTAAGGGATAAAAAGATCAGAAAGGAAGGATATCACTTGGACTTGGCTACAAGAAGCTTCAGCGTAGCAACTCTAGACACTTCTTCACACTTGTCTAATACAATGCTAAAACACACCTACACTAAATAGAAACATAGCCCTCTTGGCCTAACAAATTAAAGCATTTTACTATGAATGGAGTGGCCCTCTTGGCCTCATGAAATATAACCATAAAACACACCATTTGGCAATCTATTGTGTTGAAAACAAACATTTGGTTTCCACATAAACCTACTAAAGCACAAAAGTAGACTAAGGGATGGGCGGCTCTAGCCCTACACTAATTTTATCAAATTATTAGCTAACCTCCCTGCATAAACAACAAGGGGTGTCCAACGAATATGTCATTGAACGATCCTATGCATCTACCAAAAAATAGGAAGATGGTCAATCCCTATCTGACTCATCATCAATACTAATCATTGGTGGCCATAATAAGATAAGTCAACACGAGCAACCCCCATAGTAGTCTTGGGCTAATAAAATCGGGAAATTTTAATAACCGCTCATGACCATAGCTAAGAAATATGTCCTCAACAAAGGCATAATTTTCCAACGAATTTGCAAAGTAGTTCCACTAATGAGGAACTAGGTGATAGATCATTGTCTCAAAAATCTAAAGTGCATTGTAAGATGTCATGTCTGGAAGAAATTGGAACAGCAGCACAAGTGTGTGAGGCTCTCCTCTTGTAATGAGAACAAGTTTGAATGCTCAAGGAACTACCTCTTTTGCACAAATCTATCAGAGAAGGTCAAGGCTTTAGAGGAACAGTTTTTGTGCTAGCACAAGATGGCGGTGTGAAGATGGGGGATAGCTATCGTCACTCTTGACGACAAACATGTCCCCTATGTAGGTCCCACGAACCAAAAACCTCTTATGCACACATCTTGCTCTCTTGTCCTGCGTTGAGCGATGAATGCGACAAACACATTTTGGATCTTATAAGCAAAGCTCGTGACCTTTTGTCCTAAGGGTGTACCTTAGAAGATGAAGCTACACTACTCCTTGGTGGGGAGGTTGGTCGGGTGTGTTTACCCAACTAGGTGAGCACTCATCCGCACTCGAGGAATGTAATCGTGAGGCACTGCCTGGTGACAGCATTCCTCGGCGAGGCGATGCCGAGGTACCTGGGAGCATTTTATGCATACTTCCTACCCATTGCCAGTAGGAAAATGACGATATCCTCCCTTTGTGAATTTGTTCGCAAGCTTGTACTTGTACCAATGATGGCACCACCTTGCTCAAGCAAGCAAATGATATCGAGGGGGGGGGGGGGTAGTGTTTTCTTGAGTGTGACGGGTACCACCTGACCAACCTTGGGGTATGGCATCCCTTTGAGGGAACCCACCGGGATCGATGGTTCTAGCTCGTGAGAGTCCAACACTACCTAGATCCCTAAATCGCGGTGCTAGGTACCTACCCATGCTCCACCCTTAGGAGGAGTCTTCCAAGGATCTTGGTCTTGAAGGAAGTAGTGAAATCATAAGCTAGTGGCATAAGGTTCTGCCATTGCGTCTGATTAGGCACTAGGCTCAAAAAACAAAAAAAAAGTACTAGTAATTCCAGCTCCCATAGCATATTTTTAAGTTGTAGTTAAAAAGCTCGTAGTTGGATCTCAGGGCGGAGAGTGTGGTCCACCTCCTTTGGTGTGCATTGATCACCCTACCCTTTTTTTCGGAGACGTGCTCTTGGACTTAATTGGCTGGGATGTGGATTCAGCAAAGTTACTTTGAAAAAATTAGAGTGTTCAAAGCACCATCTATTCACCCTAGTGACGATGATTATTTCACTTGATTTGTAGTTGCATTATTTTTAATATGATGCCTTGTATTGGTAGTGCATGCCATAGGGCTTGATGATGCTTGGGAATGATGTATGACTCTATGGATTTTGGATCTCACTTAAATTGGGATTACTTCATAAACTTATAAAATTATACTAAATTTTCGTACTTTAGAAGTAGTTGCATACATGTTTTTTGTTGGAGATCAAAGCATTCTAGAGTTTGCGATTATTTGATCTAATTAGTTTGCAATTACAAAATAATTAAACTCAAAGAAATAACATAATCAAACAAAAAACTCCATAAAATAACCAAACAAATCCAAATAATGATAAAAAAGCTTCAAGAAGCACCTAAAAAGCTCCAAATGAAGAGCTTGCTAAATAATAGCATTAATCTGGCTCACACTAATGTCCAAATATTCCAACTCATCTCCTCCATAAAAGAACACTTTTATTCCTTTCTAGAGTTCGTGCATTCTCAATGTGTCAAATATTGATAATATATGACATAAATGCTCTTCTTTAGACACTATATATGAGAAAAAAATGGTTGGTTTGGCCAAGAAGGTTTGGAAATCTTATTCATAAGTACTTGAAAAGGTACTAGAGTATATGAGAGTTCAAAAGACATCACCAAGAATTGATATAATCCTCTTTAATTCCTAAATGGAGTCTTGTATTCATCCCCCTCTTTCATACAAATTTGATGATACCCTGAATGAATATCTATCTTGGTGAAAACCCTTGCATCCTTAAGCTCGTCCAAAAGATCATTGATATGAGGAATGAGGTACCTATTTTTAATGGATGACTTTTTCAACTCCCTATAATCAATGCACATACAGAATATCCTATCTTTTTTTTTCACTAATAACATTGGAGAGGCAAAAGAGGTAAGCGGCTTGGTTGAATCAATCCCATTTGTAGCAACCCCTTGACTTGCAACTCCACCTCCTTATGCTCAAACTTAGATAGTCTATAAGGGTGGCTTGTTGATGGGCTTGATATTAGGCACCAAGTCAATTCAACCTCTCTCTTGGGTAGTAATAAATATGGTGGCTAAAATAAATCTTTGTATTCTTCTAATGATGTATACCATGTTGTAAAGTGGGTGTGGACTAATCTTTGTTCTCTTTAGAAAGAAGAGTAAATACACAAGGCTTAGCATTGATCTCTCTTTTCAACTTCTTCATAGAGATAAATTTCACTTGCTTTTGATCCACCCCATGCAATGTTACTTTCTCTCCACCCCAAGAAAATTCCATTTGCATTAAATTCAAATCCATGGTATACTTTTCAACTATTTTTAGCCAATAACTATGTTATGGAGTCCCATTTCTAAGGCTACAAGATCAAGTTGAATAGTGTGTGATGGTGACAACTTGATAGAAGTGCATGGATACACTTCATGAATAGCTTTAAAAGCTCCATTGGCAACTTGTACTATTAATGGCAGGTCTATATCCTCATGTAGTAGCTTTAGTCCGTTCAAAGATTTTGTATTCACAAAACTATCTGTGATGACTATATCCACAAGAATATGGACAACTTTACCATTCATAAGCTCTTTGAGCTAAAGAGTATTTCACCTGTACAAACAAAAATTGTATGCTAGTTTTCAACAACAAGAACCAATTTATTTAGAAATAGAAAAATTAGGTCATGTGATGTAAATGAGGACTTGTACTCTAATAAATAGGGCTAGTACTTATTAATGAGTAAATTCCAAATTAATCTACTACCCTTGCTTCCCTTAAAATCTTATTAATGAGTTTTCCACCAAAGTAAACCTTCCCAAACCAAATTTTACATTAGCATGGGCCCTAAAATGTGTGCCTTGCTTTAAGACATAGGCTATAGGAAATGTTAACATCTTGCCATAGGTGTTTGTGGTAATCCATCTTGCCTATTTCATTCCTTTAGCTATTCAAAAGATAATCCAATTCTCACAAGATAATTTGTTAAATTGTACCCCCTATTTTAAGCTAAAAGCTCTTGTACTTTTGACTATACCTCTCTGCATATTGAATTGCAGCGTGAATTGAAATGGGGTACATGGATGCAACTTTTGATGAGAGGACAAGGTCAAGTCCTAAAATATATTTATTGAGTTTAGCTCCATCCGAAATTCCCTCCACATATATGAACAAGCTAAACATTGGCTAGAATACCATGTTGTTAAAGAGAATACCAAGGTTTTTTTGACTTCTCTTTAGGTGAAGTAAAAACCTCAATCATTGCTTTCTTCAAATCTTCCATCTCAAGAAAACTTGTCCAATCTTTGCCATATATCTCAACCATGTATGCGTATATCCTTCCAAGTGAAGGGATGTTAGCAACTTTTACCTCCTTTGCACATGGATACAAGGTGAAATATGTCTCTAATTTATCAAGCCATTGATCTAGTTTAATTGGTGATGGATTACCACCCTTAAAATTAGGGATGTTGATCATTTCTTTGTATTATTTATCATAATGATGCCATTTTCCATGTGTGACTAGTTTTGCATTATTGTACAACCCCCTAGATGGTGGTTTATGCATATTATTAATCCAAGATCCATGTGAAATGAGTGGCTACCCAAAAGAATTTTTGTGGTGGGAGCTCACGCTCAACTACCAAGACCCATAGACCGCTTATTGTTCAAGCATTTCAAGCAAGCTCTAATGGCTATCTCTCACCTAGCTGACGCACCTCCAATCCCATGGATGAAGTGAGCTTACCTTGATGCCTGAGTGAGTGGCCTCCTCCCGCAAGCACTTTGGTAGCTCCACAATCCTAGTTGCAAGCTCAAGCAACCTCATGCCTCCTCCTTCAAGCTCCATCCTCCATAGTTGTGTGTGGTTTAAGAGAAGAGAAGAAGAGATGAGAAGATGGATAGCTTCTCCACCATGGTCCTCACCCTCACACACTCACTCCCTCACACTCTCACACACTCTCTCTCAAGCACAAGCACACACGAGCAAAAAGGAGAGAAGAGAATAAGAGAGGAAGAAGAAGACACTTTAGCCACACACGAAATAATGAGCTTCTCATTCACTTTTTAAGTTTACATAAAATCCATTGCCAATATCCTTTTTCCCTATTCCCTTCTATTTGGCTTATCCCTTCACCTATGCATGTCTAGATTTTACAATTTGCATAAGAGGGAGCCTAGCACTCTCTTTACAAAATTTTGATGATGCCTTTGCATTTTAAAATGCACATTTACCTTCGACTTGGCCTTTTGTGCTTTTGGTTTTTCCTCTCTTATTCATTTGCCAGGGTGCCTTTTTTTGCATTATTCCTTATTTTGAATTTTCTTTTTTTTTTGTCTTGCATCAGGGTTAACATTACCCCCCTCCTAGTCAAGTGTTAGTCCCATGGCACTTACTGGTTTCTGTTGTTGAGGCTCACCAATTTGAAGGGTGGTCATGTGATTTGATGATGGGGCCTTATGGAGGTTGGTCATGGGAGAGAAGCTTGTTTATTGATGGTGATAGTGGAGGTTAAGGGGACGTCGAGTGGATGGAAGGGCATCCGATGTCGCTAGCTAGGAGCATTTGGATGTATCTGTATAAAGAGAAGAAAAGTGCACGGCCTAGGGGGTGTGTGTACCTTACCATGTGGTGCATTGTGCTCTTGTTAGTGGAACTAGGATCTCAATTGAGCAAGCCAGGTGTTGTCCCACACTTGAGGACCCAGTTCATCCAGTAGGGAGGTGCGATGGGTGCAGCTTAGGGAGACAGGTCTAATCATAGGCAAGGTTGATCTCCCTAGGTGTGCCCTGCCCTTGATGTGCCCTGTGCGTGAAGTGGGGGATCAAAATGGGCTAGGAGTTTAGGAGAAAAGTTAGCCAACTGAATCCACTAGGTGCATCTAACTTGAGGACCCCTAGGTGCAGTGATAGTAGCACTCATGAGTTTCTTGCTTTTGCTTGTGATTTTCTTCTCTGTTATCTTGTTCTTGTTCTTTTCTCCTCTCTCTTCTCTTTCTTTTACCGTATTTCTTCTTCTTTTTCTCACTTTTTTTCTTCTTTTCCTCTCTTTTTTTAAAAAATAAATTCTGATGAGAAGCTAGTCTCCATCATCATGGTCATGAGAGGGAGAAGTGGGGGGGTTTAATGGACCTACTAAGAAATATTTTCCCATGCATCTACCCTTTTAGGCTCATCTGAACATGAAGAGGGGTGATGGACAAAAAGTGATGGTTGCAACTAGTGAAACGGCTATCGCTCATGTCCTCAAGGAGCGCTATGCAAAAAGATGGCAAGAGGGTAGCACTCATCATTAGCCTAGCCATTGCACAGCTATCTATGTTGGTATTGAGATAAAAAAAGAGTGGCGGGAGGTGGTATTCTTGTAGAGTAGGGTCTTTCCTTAATAATATTCTAAGGATCCTAAGGTAATTACAAGTTGTCAAGAAGGCGGGTTGTGGGCAAGAGCTAAATTCAGTGTGAGGAAGTGATCAATGGAGGCATACAAGTCTTTCTCAAAGAAGGTGAGCGCTTCCTCGGGCTTAGTGAGGAAGTGATCAATGGAGGCATACAAGTCCTTCTCAGAGAAGGTGAGCGCTTCCTTGGGCTTAGTGGCAGTGAAATTGAAAATAATTTTTGGGAAGTCATATCGGCCATGGATGTAGGTGGGTTATTCCTCTCAAAACGTAGGGTTTTGTAGAATGATATGGCATGTAGGTGGGGTTATTTCTCTCGAAGGGTAGGGTGGAATGACATCCAAGCATCCATGTTGCCATCCCAAATGCACCTTCTCTATCTTGGCTAGCATTCATATCCCGTCATTTTTCTAGATGCTTCCATGACCTTATTCTCCCAATTAGTTAGGAGCCTCCATTCCTCATAAGGTGGGATTCTTCTCTCTTTCGGCTACCCACCTATCTCCCAGTCTTCTTCCTACATTAGTCATCTCTTCCACCACCTTGCTTGATAACACTCTCCTCAATGTAGTGGGGAATCATAAATTAAAGTTGAAGGGGTCGTGGTCGTTCTCTTTCTGTTCCCATACTATGAGTTTTGCATTCCAGTCTACTAGGAAACAATCTTCTCTTTGAGTGATGGGCACTTCTAAGGCCATTGCTACTTGAGATTTTAGCCTCCTTCATGCCTGGTCTAGCATGTTTGTTCTCTTCCTTCTGATCTTTTCTTTTCTTTTAGTAGTGGTATCTACCTCCTACTATACTTCAGGCTGTGGAGAGGGGGCTTGTGGGACTATTTCCTTATTGTGATGCCCCATTTCAAGGCTTGGCCCTACTTCTTCAATCGGCCTTTGCATCTCCTCTCCCTTGTGCTCTTGTGGCTCTACTTCCTTGGGCCCTGTTTCTTGTGCTTGGATGTGCAACCCTTTTCTTAGAGACCTACGGGAAATCTCCAATTTTCTCCTTAACGATTCAATGGCCTCCTTCTCTTCAAATTGTGTGGTGTCTAAGAGAGTGTTGAGAAAGGCATGTTATTGGGCTTCCAAACTTATTTGTGCGGCATCTACTAACACCTTGTCACCTTCTGCAAGGCTAGCTGGCTTGCTAAGTCTCTCACCCTTCCTTCACTCCTGCCCACCCACTCATCTGCCTTTTGTTTTATCTCTTCCAAGCTTTCATTATACCTTTGGTCTAAGGCCCATACTCTCCGCTCTTGTTCCTGGATTTCTCTTTCTAGTCTTTTATGCTCTTCTAGCTCCAAATCCACCCTCTTCTCCAACATGTCCATGTTTTCTTGGTACCTTTGGGCCCTCTCTTCTTCTCTAGCTGTGAGCTCCTCCATGGTGTCCTGGACCCTCTTCATCTGTCCTTACAACTCTTCTTGTTGCAGGATCAGAAGCTTGTACTCCCTTTGAAGTCCCATTAGCTTCTGATTCTTGTCTTCAAGTTTTCTTTGCCAGCTATCCTCTTGCTCCTCCTTAGCCCTGAGCTCCGCCTTTGGCTCACTTATTTCGCATTGATACTCGGCTACTTGTTGGGTTTTCTTGACTAGAAAGTGGCTAATGCATCTTTCTCTGCTTCTAGCTTGGCCACAACCATCTTCTTTTCCTCCTTTTCTCTCTTTTATTGGGACAAGAGTTCCTTAACATAATCATCGTAATTTGTAGATGACGGAAATACTGTAGGGATAGTCATTGTGGACGCTTCTATCCTTTACCTCTTAGGATCTTGTCATGATTCTGCATCTGCACAGCTGCGTGTCTCTTTGTTCCCATCACCAAGGTTCCTCCACTTACACCTTGAGTTATCTCTTTATTTACTAGAAACTACACCCAAGCCATAAGGTTACTAGCATCTAGTATGGTAGAAGTGCCTTGGGTGGGTGTAGAGACTGGGGTGATAAGCACTAGGACAAATGGAATGGGGTCAATCAAACCCTTGCCCTTGCCTTCTACTATTGGGGGTGGAATGATTTCTAGTACTTGGGAGCTTGTCCCTAGGCTTTCTTCTCCATGCACACTCATGGCATCCAGCTCCTCCTCTCTGGAGGGCTGCTCCACTAATAGGCAGATAGCCATGGCTATGTCTTCTTCTTCTCTCCTTCCGAGCTCCTCTACCTCTTTGTCTACTATTCTCTTTCTTTCCTCTTCCGCATCCTTGGATTCCCTTTGGGCCTTGAGGTATTCAACTCTTTCTTTCTTCCTTCTCTCCTCTTCCACTCTCTTTTGGGGGGTCCCATTCTTCGACTTCCTGGCCCTACCATGTCTCTTGTTGTCCTTCTTCATCACTCACAATTCTTTCAGTAGACTATTCCTGCTCATGGTGCAGAGGGGACCTCTCTGGTGTTTTGCCAATTCCATCATCTTGTGCCTCCCCTAATGCCTCTCTTATGATGGTTGTCAAGATCCCTCCAAATCCAATGGTTGATCCCTTAGACGACGACTTCTTCCTTGCCTTAGAGGCCAGGGAATCTCCACCTGTAGGTCTTCTGCTCGTGGCTAGTGCCTTAGCTGAAATCTTGATGGTCTTCTGAACAAAGTTGTTCAAGTTCACTTCATCAAAGGATTTGGATGTGATGATTTCTAGCGTCGGCACATTGATTCTACTCATCAATGTGTTGTACCTTTGGCTGGAAAACAAGGCATGCACCATTTTAACTTGTAGCTGGTGGGCTTAGGGGTCAAGGATATTAGACAAGCTTATGCCATTGTTGGTGTGGACCAATACATTTTCCATTCTTACCATGCTATACATGTCTCTTTTTGGCCATCTTTCAACTTTGTTGGCTAGGCCCAAGGCTCTCTCCACCAAGTCCGAGGTCAGCTCATTGGTAGGCGGCCTCTCCTTGTCACAGAGTCATGGTGTTGTGGTTCCTATTGAAGGTAGGGAGAAAGTCTACGCACTTTTCATAATCTATGGCCACGGCCTAGTCAAACTTCTCCACATACTTCTACAAGTTGCATTGGTTCAATTTGCCTTAGGACTTGCTCCTCCATGAATACATCCTCCAAATTTAGGATGTGCCTGAACTTGAATTGATTGTAGGCCCTCATCTCCACTGAGAGGCCATACCTTGCTTACTCTTCCTCTGAAAATGGTAACTTGCTAGCTTTCTCTTGTCCTAACATTGTAAGTGCTTGTCATGAAACCATAACTCATCATCAGTATTCTTCAAGTAATTTTGTGGAAAGACACATAGGAAATGGAGAAAATGCTTAATATGGAGACTAAAATGCTTATAGAAAGGGAATTTTCCTTTAAATAGTTTATGCATTCCTCAAAACATTTATGACCATTTTCCTCAATCATAAGTTAATTTTTATCCATTCTTTTCCACTTTTGGATATTGATTGAGGTTTAGGGTTTGTTTTTATGTTCCACACCTTTTATGTTCCATACCGTACCTCCCCCCCCTTAGGATAAGAGGTTGAAGGGTGAAGGCTATTTGACACATGCTCATAGTGTTTCATCTCCGCATGAGCCAGGCATAGAAGTTTGGGTTGTACTCCATTTGAGCATAATGGTCCATGTGGATAGGTCAGATGCTTACGTGGGTGATGTAAGTGAGGACACTCATTAGGAAGTCACCCAAATCTATTCTACTGGCAATGTGTAGCTCCTCCTTAGTCATCAGCATGCGATCTAAATAGGGGTGGGTCATGATGTGCTCTTCTAGGTGTCAGTTGTGAATGGTGGTAAACACCCTAAAGGAGGTTGGAGCTACATAAGTTGGATCGTACTCCAAGGTTTTGATGGCACGTCTCTACTCAGTGTTGGTCATGATTTGGCAGCACTCAAGCTCCCATTGAAGTCAGAGAGCATACCATTTCCGTAGGAAAGAGGAGTCGTTGTTAGTAAGCTACTTCAGCTCTTCAATTTCTTGGTTTGTGGTAGGGGTTGTTCTGTTGTTATACAAGGCGATGAGCCATCTTTTCTACACTTTCTTATGGGAAATCTCAATGGCAATTAGCTCCTCAATTGTCTAGGGAGTCTTAACAAATACAAATTCTGATTCTTCCCAAGAGCAAGGCAGTGTATGTACCTTCGTGGCCAAAGGATATTCCAAAAGGCCTAGGTCTAATCGGTCAAAGGTCTAATTGGTCATAGCATTTAGCAAGTGTAGTAAATGTAGCATCCAAGCTCAAAGGAAAGTGACCACATGATCACTGATATTCTCAGCCAATTCCAAGGCCAAGGTAATAATTGATTGTGGCTCATAAGAGGGTTTTAGGCCTATGCGAGGTCAAGGTTTGACAGGGCTAGATAGGTCTGTAGACAAATCTATCGATTTTGGCTGCTTTTGAGGAGGTGGTGCAATCACTTGCACACTAGGCAAGGGTTGTGATGTAGATGTTGTGCTGCTAGATGCTTGGGAGGCCTTGGGGGCATTAGCAGTGCTAGGTTCAGGTGGAGTGGAGGCATCATTGACTGGGAGACTTTGTGAGGTACTATAGGCATAGTGGGTTTGGACTCTATGGCCTTGGAAGCTTGAGTTGTTTGGGATTTTGGTTTCTATTTTGTCATGCAGGCTTGTGTGGGCAAGCTCAAGGATTGTGCTTAAGTTATGCACTTGGCAGTTTTAGGTTTGGGTACCCATATCCAAGTGTTTCCCTCGTAATAGCATTGTGCTTGCAATAAAGTTTTGGGGATCCAACGTAGCATCCACTTCAAACATTACAAGAAAAGGACTAAAGTGCTAAGGTCAGGGAGTACCCCAATTTGAAGCACCAACTTGAAACCATAGATAAAGTCAAGGAGTGCATGAGAGAAGCCCAAGAACACTTAAAGGGCGTTGAACCCATCTTGGAGGATAAAATCGATGATCTCTCTACTCTGAGCACATCGGTTTCACCTACTTAACTAAAACTAAGAGATGTCACTACACCTCAAGCATTGTTGAATATACGGAGCTTGAATGCCACGGGCCAGCAAGCTAGCCAGGGCCATTAGCCAAGGAGTGAAGAATTAGGAGATAAGAAAGCAACTAAAAGTCTTCTTATATGACGCTAGTAACCATCCTAGTGGCTTTGAGCTTAGGAGACCTTCTTAGGTAGCATCCGACGTTGTGGCAAGAGTTGAAATAGTGAGTGGAAGGGCCGCTTCAGTAAGAGGTAGTTGACTTGCACGACCACAACGCAATGATGTAGATACCAAGCTTGATGCTGCACTTAGTGTGCAAGTCCTTACATGCCAACACTTTTTGGGAAGGCACAGAGATGCATGCAGTCTTTCCTATTCTAGCATTAGGAGACACAATAAGGAATGGAATGTTTGATATGGGTGCGGGAGTGAGTGTGCTTAGCCATGTAGTGCTTCAGGACTGGGATGACCCGGCTATTGGGAATGCTAGGTTTAATGTCACACTGGTCAATGGGATGAAGGTCAAACCATTCAGAGTGATAAAAAATTGGCCATTAAAGGTTGTAGGAGTCCAGTTCTCAGTATATTTCATTATCATGAAGAGAGTCGACTATGATATCTTGCTAGGTGGACCCTGGATGCGGAATGCATGAGTCATAGAACATTGGGGCAATGGTCTGATCTTCTTAGGAAATCAAATGGAAGTAGTAAGGGTAGAGATGGATACCTGGAAGACTATGCCAATAAATCTCGATACCATATGAGATTTTTTGAAGGGTGACACTCAAGTTAGGAAATCTTACGGGCCACTAATGAAGTATATCCCTTGCCCTAAGAGGACGACCATGATTGGATGCATGTGTTAGCCACTATCGATCTATCATTCTCAAATAACAAGGAACACAAAAAACAAGCTACTAATGCAATCAGTGAGCCTAAGGACCAAATCCTTAGCACCACTATGCATGATGGCCAGAAGCCCTAGTGAATGGCCCACCCCTATCATATTCCATATTCCAAACAACAAGCAAGAGCTCCACAAGATCTTAGAGCACTTGATGGACAAGCTATTTGGCAACCTAGTTGCTATAACCTCAAACCCCTCAAGGATCTATTGGATGAACCCAAGTGGAGGTGGACAAGGTGCACAATCTGAACTTGATGTGCAATTGGGCCTTAGTCACCAATGAGAAAGAAACAAAGCATTTAGGCTTAAGAGGTGACAAGTCATTGTGGCTAAGGGTAGTTTAGACGATGAGTATGAAGACTGCTACTCAATGAACAAGGACGGTGAAGAGGAGACTGACACCAAAGAATACAACACAAATGGTTGAGTGATTGAGCATATCAAAGTAGACTCAAAGCCAAAGAGCACCAATGCATGTATAATCAAGAGAGGATTTTTCAAAACCGAGTGTGATTGCACTTGGCTAGATCATGTAGGGGTGATAGGCTATGAGGAAGTAGGGTTAGTTCAACCATGTGCCATGCCCTTATTTAGAATGGAGTCATTGTCAGAGCTATGACCACTAGGAGACTCCCTCTTCTACCAGAGATGGAGAGTTTGATTCTAAGATGGAAGTAAGCTCAAATAGTGATCCCGAGATACCTCCACACCTCGTGCAAAATGCCCCAAGGGAGACCTACCGATCCACCTAAGGCATCGACAGTTGAAGGAGGAAAGGAAGAGACAAACTAGGGAGTTGGAAGCTAGAGAACGTAAAAAACCACAAGACCTACCAAAACGATTCATAAAATTCAAGAAAGGAAATAGGGTAGTGATCTTGCTAAGAGCCAAATGACAAGGGTAAGTGAGCAAGCCTATAGAAGTACCTACCAAAGTAAAAGAGGCTAATTTAGTTGAGAAAGGAGAGATTCCTTGACTGGTCTTTATAGTTGATGACTTGAGCAACTAGGAAGAACTTAAACTCATTGCTCTCCTACGAGAGTACATAGATGTCTTCACTTAGTCGCTCGATGAGCTAAAAGGAGTGGATTTGAGTATAGTGACTCATAACATCCCATGACACTTGATGCAATGTCAATCAAGCAATGACCTTATCCAATGAATCCCAAGCATGCTCATGTGCTCAAGGAGGAGATATAAAAACTCTTAAGAACATGAAAGTCAACGTTTGCATGAAGAGAGACAACTATCCAATGCCATATACTAAGAATATGCTAGAAAGAGTAGCTAATAAGGAAGCCTATGGCTTCCTAAACGTGTTCTCAAGTTACAATCAAATGCAAATGCATCCTAATGATAGGCATAAGACCACATTTTCTACCAAATGGGTTGTCTTTGCCCACACAGTCCTGCCGTTTTAGGTTGACTAATGTAAAATATTACACGACGCAACAAACAGAATCTGAGAAAGAGATAGAGAGTACACAACAGATAAGAGGAGAATTAGTAAATTCTTTAACTTCAAACAACTGATACAAAGATGGCTCTGTCCACGCGTGCGCTTCCACTGTGTGAAACTTAGATGGCGATCTAGACAGAAGATAGGTGAAGAGCTTAAGGCTAGCTGGAACAACAACTTTGACTGGGTGAAAGATGAGTGATCGATGGCTGTGAAGGGGTTTAGCTTTTATAGCCCGCAAAGGGTGTTAGGTTGGCTTGACCGACCTACCATATAAGCCTCCACTAGTCGGCCAGGGAATATTCTAGGGAATATTCCCTTTACCATCGGGCCGGTGTCGTATTGCTGCACATTCGAGGTGTGTAAACCACCCAAAAGTTGTGCATGGGATTTGGTACTTTGTACATATTTAGTTGTTGTGATTACATTTATTTTCTGCGTATGAGTATAGTAGCGAGTATGAAGGATTTCTTTCAGTCTATGTTGAACAGGATCAAGGAGACAAGACATTACAATTATTCAAACAAATGCATGAGGAGGATATCTCTTTGGATAGTATCACAATTGTCTGCACCTTAAAAGCTTGTGGCATGGCTGGAGCTATAAACAAGGGCCAAGAAATACATGCTGAGATTGATAAGATAGGGCTATTGAAGACAAATGTGGATGTGGGCATTGCATTAATTGATATGTATGCTAAATTGGCTGGCTGGCAGAGGCACAAGCAGTGTTTGAAATGTTTCCTTATCGAGATCTAGACACATGGAATGTCCTAATCACAGGATATGCACAACTTTTGAAAGGCCACGTTATAATTCTGTAGTGATCTTTTGCTTCATCATATCGAATGCATGAATCATGCGATGACATAGATTTCCGAGTCAGGAATCGTATCTTTGCTGCCAGAATAACGATGATGACCTTTCCCATGAAGCTTGGAATGTGGTTTAACTTGAAAAAGGGAATCACAAACAGGGCGGATCTCTGTAACTGGGAAATAGAGCTACGAAGGCTAAAGAGGGGATTTTGAAAGACTAAAAAAGGAGGGAAAAGGAGAGCCGTGCTTTGAGGGGAAAAAGGAGAAGCTTCTGGGCTATTTTTAAAAGGGGGCTTTTTGGGGGGGAAAGGCTTAATGGAGAAGAGTGCAGGGCAGAAAGCACGGATTTTTTTTTGGTGAATGGAAGGATGAAGCGACAACGAATGAGGAAGGTGAAAAACTGAGATGGAAGACAACCATAGTCAGGAATCAAGGCCAATCGAGGTGAAGAAGCTAACCAGGGCGGATCTTTGCAACGGAAAAACAGGAGCTCGAAGGAAGGGAAAAGGGCGCAGGTTTGCGGGAATCAGAGAATCATTACCATTTTTGGGAATTTGAGGACTATTCAAGTGATACAGACTATTCCGCTTGTATCAAGTGATGCAGAAGACCGTCGACGTATGAGGTGGCGACAGAGTCCATAATCAACTATGATAAAACCACGGAGTAGACAGTGAAAGGCGCAGAATTCTGGATAAGAGGGGTGAAGATAGAGAAATGAGAAGGAATGAAGATGTTTGGGATCGGGAGGACGGAAGAGGCTGCAACGACGATGCATCGACAGTAGAGGTCCAGGATTGACAAAGAAGATGGAGGTGATAAGGAATGAAATGGAGGAAGAACCAAAAAGGCGAGTTCTGCGTTCGAAACAGAGGAGAAGGGAAGCTGAAGACGATGAGGGCAATTTACAGAAAGACAGACGCATGATAAAGCCTGTGCTCGATATTAAAAATTGAAATTCCTATTGCAAGATCTACAAAACCAATGAACTGTCCTGCGCTTGTCGATTAGAAGAGAGGCAAACAGAGTCGAGGGAGAATCTTCCATTCTAATTATGGCGCTTCCTTCCCAGCAGCGACGAAGAGAAAATACGACAGTATTTTCAACAATTTGGACTGACTAGAGTGACAAAACCCACCTCAAGCACACAGAGAGAAAGAAAGAGAGAGAAATATGTCTCGTGACCTGATCAAACAAACAATCAATAAAGGGTGAGATTGAATCTGAAGACCTTTCTCTCTAAATATTTCTCGTGTGATGCTGCAAACAGAATAAAATCCTGGAGGTCATTAAGAAGAATCTGGTGAAAAAGTGAATCGAGTTGCTCTTTGACATCGCTGAAAACAAAGAAGACTACAATACATTATGAGTGCATATTTATCAGAATTTTCACATGGTTTTATCAGATTCATGTGGCATTATATGTGATGAAGGGCCGTTGGCTTATGAGTATGGCTACAGACTCTGACCTGCATGTTTGTGAAGACTACAGTGTTGAATCTAGCGGCCGGTTCTTTGTTTAAGGAGCTAGGCACTTCATCGTAATTGGCAGAAGTGTTGCTCACGTCATCTGATATTTTGTAGTTTCTATTAACCTTCTGACATTGGCATTCTATGCTGGAAAAGAGTTAGGAAGAATACAAAATTTAAGTACAGTCAGCTAGCAAGATGATACAATCACTGATGGACTGGTATATGGATTTCAAAGTGGAGATTGACTGTCCAAGTAGAGAAAAATGCAGAATGGCTGCAATAGATTGGACTTCATGAGTTTGCTGCTTTGCCATGGAATGGGTGGATGTGCAAATTTTATGCCTAGTCTCATATGGACATTCTCAGAATGACCAAAAGCAGTATACATTGTTTATATTTATTGGAAGGATGTTATTGATTACAATGTACATGTAAGCAATCAAGTTTCGTGTTCATGGGAAGACAAGAGTTTTTCTACTATCCAGAGTATAAACATACCCTCTGTTTTCTGCCACTTTGCTGCTCACAAATCCTCTCATCTTGCTTATTTGTATGATTGAACTTCTATCCTGAAATTATTAAAAGTCCTCTGTGGTCGCGGCTTTGCTTTCGAAAAACCCTTCGACATCTTTGGTGAACCCGACGTGAAAGCGTCGCAGAAATTTCAGGATGGGAGATACTTCAACCTCTATTTCAGCTTCCTCTACAACTCCAGCTGCCTCTACTTCAGCTCCATCAATGACTGCTACGTCAAGTACTTCAACGGAGGATTTAAAACAGATTTTGCAGAATATGTCCATGTATATGCAGCTCCAAAATCAGCAAACACAAATGTATATGCAGCAGCAACAACAATTGCATCAACAGCAGTTGTCTCAGCAAAGGCAACTCTATTCGGAGCAGGAGAATGCAAACAGCGCGACTAAGGCTATTGAAGCAGTTGAGAGTGAGAAGAAGCTATTTGACGGGCGTAATGTTTCAGCATATTTGAAGACATATGAGATCAAGATGGGGTTTTTTGGAGTTCCTGCTGGACTTATGAGTAAATACTTCCTTCGTCTTGTCACACCTGCTTTGAGGACAAAGGTGACTGATTTATTTATTCAAAATACACATTGGCAAGATTTTAAGAAGGCTCTAAAAGAAGAATACTTCCTTGAGGACTTTGGTATGGCTACTCGGCGGTCATTCCGAGAGTGGGTCTACATGCCAAACAAAGGTCTTGCTGCTTCGGAGTTGATTCGAGAATTCGAAGAGAGGTATAGTCAGCTTGATGTCATTGAACAAAGAGCATTGGATGTTGAAAAAGTTGAGCTTTTCTTACAAGCTGCAGATCGTGCTCTTCAAGAAGAATTAGGTGAGCTTCTTGAAGATTGCACGAAGCCTATGGGTCTTAAAACTGATTGGCAGGATGCTCAGGATGCAGCCTCGACATTGACCAAGAGGAGGATATGGAAGACTCGCCTACAGAATGGTTCCATGACACCTACACCATCATCTGCTCCTATGCCTACTTCTATCCCTGTTATTTCTTCTCCTCCTCAGCCAGTTTCTTGGCCTATGCCAGTGCCTACTGTTTCTATTCCACCTATTCCTCCTGTTCCATGACCGATGCCTACACCTTCTGTGATGGACCTAAAAACGGGCCGGCACTGGCTCATGCACTAGCCGGACCTCGTCACTATGCACAAGACAACCCCCTCGGCCTCGCGGCCAGGAGCGTCTATCAAAATCTCTGCCTTCCTAAACATTGCATTTGTAATACGTTGTAGTCCAACTGATCCTAACCCAATATTGCTCCTCAGAGGGAGTCCCTTTCACATAGCCAAAAGGCTCGAATCACATACACATGGGGTTCCTCCTACGGCTGAATGCCGTCAACCCTCTGCGACTCTCCTACACCTTGGGGATTGGCCCCTCGATGCGCCGCTCAACATTTAGACATTTCGCACAAACGTCGCTCAAGGTACCAAATAAACGTATCCAGGAATGTACCATTGTCCTTACTTGACTTCCCCTTTATGATCCCACGACTAGCCTACAGCATAGGAACCTCACGCTCTCAACGGTGGGTCAAAGGCCTACTGAAGACAATTGCTATGCGTATCCAGGAGCTAACTCTGATACTTTTAATTTCCTCTAAATGATCATGCAAAGAGGTGGATGCCTAGTGCTCAAACATTTAAAAAACCAGCAGCGTGCAAGTGCAAAACATCTCTTTCATGCTTTTCTTTCTAACCGCTTTGTGCTTCGCTGCAACACCTAGCATCGAAGTGATCTTCGTGCTACTAGGTTTTAATTTTTATCATTATTATTCCGTCCTAGATGCGATGCATATAAAATCAGCAAATTATCCCTCATGCTCAGCGGCATTTAACCATTTTTTCCACAACTCTACCCTTCCCCGTTTTGATAGTGCATCATTGCATTCATTTCTTTTAGGGTTTCCTTGTCATTTTATGTGGAGAGAAGAAGGAAACGCGCACTAAAACATATAAACAAGGCTGAACTGAAGCATAACTTCATGCCCCAGCCTTGCTATACATCAACAAACATAAATCCTATTTTTCTATATTTTTCGTAGCCCCAAATGTATTTTTCCCCTATTTTTCATGGTTTTTTTATCATTTTCCCGCCATTTTCTTCATTTTCTTGTATTTTTTAAATTGCTAAAAATGAAAACCAGTTTGTGGGCTGTGGCCCTTAGTTCATTTGCAACAAAATTGAAAGATTAGTTGATGTGTATCGACGGTTTTCCCCATTTATATGCCCAAAACCCTTGTTTTTCCCCATTTTTCATGCGTTTTCGGGTTTCTTGACATTATTTCGAGCCATGAAATGCATGTTTTTCATAATTTCAGGTTATAAATAGTAAGAACTCAGAAGAATCAGCAGCATAATCAAATCTTAGTCCATATGAACGACATTCCATCAATCAAAAGCATAAAACACTAAATTTTCTTTGTAATTTTTTTAGTTTACCGCTTAAACGCGTGTTTCGGGTTTTTTTCCATGGCTGTAGATTTGGAAAACAGCAACACTTCATGTCCAGCAACATCACAAATCACCATTCTCAGCCCGTGTAGCAATCCGGTCCATGCCGGACAAGCCTCCATCATTCTTTCTTCTTCCTTCTTCTTCCCACATGAACTTGCCTTTAGAAGAGAGAGAGAGGGAGGAGAGAGAAAGACTGAAATCAGAATTCTCCAAAGAGGGCATCATTGCGCGAGCGAAGGCCGGCGATAGAGTCAGGATACAGAGGGGAATGAGGGCCAATGATGATTGGGGGGGGTTGCATTGAGGCTGGAGATGGCATGATCAACCATGAAGCGCATTTTTCGGCGCCTGTTCCTCACGCTTCCTCTCCACGATTTCATGCATCTTTATTCTCCAAAGTTTCATGTTACATTTAAATTTGGGCTCCCAAGGGTCACTTGCCCATTTTGGCCAAATTTTGTCCACCCCTTCGCATCTTGACCGGTTTCTTGGCCATTTCCCCGTCCGGACTCGGAATCGAGCTCTGAAAAATCCTGGGCGTCCGGCTTAGCATCCCGCATTGGCCATTAGCTCGTGTCAACCCGCATGACTGTCTGAAAAATTATGAAAAATCAACAAGTGTCGCTCGGGCGCCTTTAAAGCACTTTGGCGCTTAAAATCGTCCTAGATCGAGCCGCCGCCTTTGACAGTGAATATTTTTCCCTTGATATTCATAATTTTTAGCTATTTTTAAGCACTTCCTGTCACCTAAATTCCGCTCTCATTGGCGACCACGGGATAGGGCGACTCAGCCCGTCGAATCCACGAACATATCTGCACATAAACAACCAAAGAAGCATCAAACTGATACAAAACAATTATATAATAAAACTCAGCACAATGCTCCCCCTACCCCTAGACAGAACCAAGGCATGACATCCACAAGTAGTAGGCCTAGCATCATCTAATAGAAGATCCGAAGTGAGTCACTAACCAGCTGCTCCAACACAGCCAAACTAAAAAGAACTGTCAAAGAGGTTGCCCTAAGTGGTAGTCTGAACTACTGACCAACTAAAGACAACACCACTAGGAGCTCCTACAAGGCGAGGACTCCTATAGCCTGATCAAAGGATATTTTCATTCAGTGTATTTCTTCTTTTGGGATTTGTATTGGATGAACATACTTGGGCATGTAAAAAGGAGGGAGCTGAGCGTAGTGACCCAAGGAAGACAGGGCATCGGCCTCAGGACCTGTCTCGGCACCCAAGAACCTACCAAGCCCTCGCAAGGCGACACTTAATCCTTTTCTAACGCTCACTTTTATTTTCGCTCCAACCTTCCTTGTTTTGATATTATTTTTCCAGCAAGAAGCCACCCCTAGGAAGACAAGGTATCGGCCCCGGGTCTGATTCGTCCCCAGGAACCTACCAGGCCTTCGCAAGGCAATGAGCAACGGCTTATATATTTTCATTTTTTTCCTCTTCTTTGATAGGGGTTAGAACCCCTTTTTACACACCTTCGCATTGATAGTCATCTTTCAGGATATTCAAGATTTCTTGACATCATTATTATTATCTTCTAGCAGGCTTCTCTAACTGCCTCACTACTAACAGGAACTCCTGGAACGGCTGCCTAGCAGGCTAGCAGAACAGGGCCACTAGGACTTCCTTCTAAAACAGGTCTTTCAATGTCTAGCAATGTCTTTACAGGAGGCAATGACTACTCCGACCTCCCTCAAACATACTTAGCCTAAACCTGGGACTTCATGCCTTGGTTGCCGGTTCCCAACAAAAATGTGCCCCCTCGACAAGTACAAATACACATATAACAGGAAAGAAAGGTACTCGTAAAGGAGAAATACCACCTGGAGTGGCCACAAGAAGCTTCCATCGCAGCAAAGGCTCCTCCAGGCTCCACAAAATTCCACAACCCGAAAAACCTGTCCAGTACAACACTAAACAAAAACCCAATTAAACGCACCCGCACTAGACAGGGAAATGGCCCTCTTGGCCTAATGAAATCAGACATGACTTTGCTACAAAACTGAATCGGCCCTCTTGGCCTAATGAAATAAAACAATACTATGCATAACATCCTCTTGGAAACAACCATGATAGACATCAAAGCATACTATTCCCAGGGGAACAGGGCTTGTAGCCCTAAACTAGGTGCATTAAATTATGACCTATCCCTCCTGCGTATATCGCAAGAGGTGTTCGCATCATATGTCGTCGAATCAGTCTTTGGGTCCGAGATAATAAAGGTAGATGAGTCGCGCTTACCCTCTGCATCACCCAAATCAACCATCGTCTGCCAAAGAGGGCATGTTCAGAAAGCATACCCCACAAACAACCAGGTCCTGTCTCACCATCAATAGATATATCGGGACAAGGGCCACAATTAAAGAAGAGGTCCTCTTCATACGCAAGATTAGCCAATGAATCGGCAAACTGATTCCAATTCCGTGGAATCAGCTGAAAAGACACTCTATCGAATTCGTCTAGCAGGGCTATGGCAGTGTGATGGTACATACAAAGGATCGGGTTCCGCACCATGTACGTCCCATTGAGTTGATTTAAAACCAACTGAGAGTCCCCTTTCACCAACAACTGGCGGATACCACCCTTTTTTGCAATATTCAAACCCATGATCAGGGCTTTGTATTCGGCCATATTATTAGTAAAATTCACCCCGAGATAAGCAGCTAACTTCATGACAATGCGTCGTCGGGGGTCGCGGATGACAACTCCTACACTTCCTTTTTTGCAGGCACCCCTGGACGCCCCATCAAAGTACAAGGTATACGCCCATAAAGGGTTTACATATCCTGCCATCCTGGACTCTACGCGTAATTATGGTAATCGAAATTCAACATATTCAACGGGTGGACTGTAGGCTCCATCCCTCCATCATCATTGAATTCGACAGGGATGCTCGTCAAAATTTGTAGGCAGTGATGGCAGAAGACCTTGATTTCCCAAATAAATGTCCCGCCTTCTTGCTCAATCACCTTGTATCCTTTGCTCCACCAAATGAGCTTTCCCTGATGATACCTCTGTTCCAAATATGGGTGTTCTAAATAAGGGATCAGACGACCCATCAACCTCTATCACGATTTCCTTGCAGATGTTTGATCAATCTTGCCTAGACCTGCAAGGCAGTCATAGCATTAGTACAATCAGAAGTAATAAGGTTTAATCTTATTAAGATTAACCTTATTTTTAAATTCTATCCCCTCAAGGTCAGCTAACAACACTGTAGATTTATTCTTTCCTATCCTAACGATCTTATAGGGCCCATCCCATTTGGGTTCTAGCTTGCCTGGGAATAATTCACGTCGTGCGTCATAATACAGAACAAGCTGTCCTTTCTTGAAGGTGTACTTCTTGGCTTTGAGGTCGTGTAGCTTCTTCATTCGGCGCTTTGCCACTTCTTGGTGCAATAAGCTCTGCAACTTAAGCTCATCTAAATGTGCCAGTGTCGTCAAGCGCTCAAAAAGAGCGTCTTCATCGCTCAAAGAATGATTGATGGCAAACCGAATGGTCGACAGCTCAATTTCTAAAGGCAAGACACACTCCTCCCCATATACTAACTTAAACGGGGTATGGCCAGTGGCTCGTTTGAAAGTCGTATTATAGGCCCACACTGCCACGTATAACTTTTTATCCCAATCCCGTTTCTTTTCCGACACAGTTTTGGACAGGATGCCCACAAGCTGCTTGTTGGTGCTTTCAACTTGCCCATTGGCTTGCGGATTATATGGGGTTGTCTTGTTATGCTTGATGTTCCACAACTCTGTCAAACCTTTGATCACCTTATTCAGGAAATGGGTTCCGCGGTCCGACACTAATTCTTTCGGCGGACCAAACCGGCATATTATCTGCTCTAGAAGGAAACTAGCAGTTTCTTTAGCATCATCTTTCCTTGTTGCACGTGCTTCTGACCACTTTGTGAAGTAGTCAGTTGCTACAATGATGTACCGCTTTTGCGTAGTCGATGACGGAGTAATAGGACCCACAAAGTCTATTCCCCACTTCTCAAATGGAAGTATCGCCATAATAGGGGTGAGTGGTCGTTTCCTATTCTCTCGACTATCATGTCGTTGGCAAATATCGCATCGCTTAACATACGCAAACGCATCCTGGAAGATGGCAGGCCACCAATAACCTGCTCTTAAAGCCTTTTGTGCTGTAAGCCGTCCAGCAAAATAGCCACCGCAAGCGGAATCATGGCACTCTTCCAAAATGAATGGCACCTCGTCAGGCGTCACACATCGGCGATAGATGTCATCAACCCCTTGCCGATATAATGTACCTGCGATCAAGGCAAACTTTAACGCTTGCTGCTTAATTTTCCTTTTCTCAGCCTTAGATAGTTCGGAACCCGCCTCTCCCGTTGATAAATAATGCGTTATTGCAGCATACCAGGAGGGAATAGAGGCCGTATCTATTTTAAATATCATCTCCATGACACTACCTTCAGCCACAGATTCTTTCGGCTCCCCAAAGTCCACTAGACATTCCACGATGCCTTGCAACCTTGGTGGCTTACTCTTGATTTCATAATCAAATTCCTGCAAAGTGATCAACCACTTCGCTAAACGATCAGGCGGCTGTAACTTATTCATCAATAGTCGAAGTCCCTCCGCCTTCGTATAAAGCACGACTTTCTCATAGAGAATGTAATGCCTGAACTTCTTGGTCCCAAAGACCATCGCTAGACACAGCTTCTCCATGTAGGTGTAATTGATTTCGGATACCCCCAGCTTCCGACTAGCAAAAGCAATCGGGTGGTACCACTTCTCTTTCCAAAATTGGGCTAAACAGCAGCTGATACTATACATGGTGGCTGCTGAAAATATATAGAACACCTCACCTCTTTTAGGTGCTTTTAAAACGGGCGCTCTTGCTAGCTCTTGTTTCACGTCCTCGAATGCTACCTTGCAAGGGTCACCCCATACAAACGAACAGCTAAAGGACAATAAATTTGTAAGTGGCAACGTTCTTTCTGCTAAGGCATTAATGAATCTACGGTAGTAACCAACCGAAGACAGAAAGCTATGAACTTCTTTCGGAGTGCGTGGTGGACCCATGGCAACTATAACTTTGACCTTCTCGGGGTCTGTCGCAATTCCTACCGAACTGACCACATGGCCCAGCAATAGCCCATAAGGTACTCCAAAAGCACACTTCCGTGGGTTTAGGGCGATGCAAAATTGTCTACAGCGCTCAAAGCATTTTCTCAAAATGATCAACTGCCTTTCTCTCACGGTGGCAGCCCCTAAGTCATCAATAAACACCCTTAACTCTTCAGGGGATATGTCACCGAATGTCTTATCGGCTGTTCGTTGCCGCGAACCAGGCGCATTGCATAAACCAAAAGCCATCACGTGGTAAGCAAAAGTGCCAAATACAGTGATAAAAGTTGTTTTCAACTTGTCCTCTTCTGCAATTGCCATTTGGTTATAACCTGCAAAGCAATCCATAAATGAATATATCTCCCTACCCGCTAATTGATCCAAAATCTGGTCAATAAATGGTAATGGGTAGTAGTCCTTAACTGTCTGCTTATTCAGCTCTCTAAAGTCTACACATAAACGGATTTGATTATTCTTCTTCTTTCTAATCACAACTGGCGAGCACCATTCCGTGTGTTGCACAGGAAAAATCAAACCCGCTTTTCGAAGCTTCTGTAACTCTTCAAACAGCCCGTCCCTCAATTCGAAAGGCATACGCCTTACTTTCTGCCGTACAGGACGACTGCCCTCTTTCAACGGAATTGTATGAACAGCAAGACTAGGAGGGATGCCTCTCAACTCATCATAACTCCAGGCAAAGATATCACGGAATTCTTGGATCAAGGCCACATAGTCCTCCCTTTCTGTTGTACTGAGCATGGACCCTAATTTGATTGGCCGCGAATCATCAAGCGTACCAAGGTCTAGCTCGATAACATCTGCATCTCTTATATGCCCTTGGGCCTCTATTGGCTCGTTCAAAGTGATCTGATAGATGTCCTCCGTGGTGGATCCCTCTTTGGACTCATCACTCGATGATGTCTCACTGGCAGATAAATCTTCTAATGTCTCCAATTCTGTAGAAGATAGAGGAGCTCCCTTACTCTGCGGGGACTCAAGATAAGCATCAACCACCACACGCTGGGCACCTCTGCCAAATATTAATCGACCGGCAGGTATATCAACTTGGCAATCCGCTTGCAAGATCCAAGGTCGTCCGAGTAATACTTGGTAACTTGGCCTCCCTGCAAAACGAATCACCCTAAAATCCAACATGCATTCTACATTTGCAACAGTGACATGGACCTTAGTAATGCAGCCTTCCGGCTGTCTCAAACTGTCATCTGCCATTCTGAGAATTGTGGAGGTATCTTTCTGAATCGCAAGACCTAACCTTTCCATCAGTTCAGAACTCATAATGTTAACAGATGATCCCGTGTCGACAATGGCATAATCTACTAATATCCCATCGACATAGGCTGCAACCCTTTAGCAATGCTTCTCAGCATGCTCGAACCAGTCATCACCAACTCGCGCAATACCCAAAGGTTCTACGATATACCCGGTACGTAGGATCTTTCTAAATTCCTTGCGTACTCCTGGGGAAAGCTTAATAAGCTGTAAGAGGTTCACATCCGGCTTGACTTCGCAAAGAGAGCTCGCCAAATCGAATTCATGATAGTTCGATAGAGCTCGCTTTTCACGCCAAATCATCCGCTCTTTAGGTCGCTGAACTGGCTTTATTGCCTCTTTCTTAACTTTCACCTTCTTCTTTGGTGCTTCCTTATCGGCTTTACTCTCTACGGGCTTCAAAGGTCCCCCTTCTAGGGCAGGATCCAAAACTTGCGTTCCTTTGTCGCCTTGTTTAGGGTTTCCGTCGACAGGCTTATCCATGTCGGCTTCTCTACCCTTTTTACCTCTTGTAAGAACAGCTCGTAGATTAGAGGTTTCAGCATCATTAACGCGTACAGCCTCAATCAAACTAACCCCACTACCACTTGGTAGCTCCTCCATTGTAGTCTTTGGTCGTTGAAGTATTTGTTTAGGCCCATCCTCTCGCTGGGAATCATTTCCTTGGGCACGATGATTAACAGGCCCTGGTTGCCAACTACCACGCTGGAGAGAATTGATCTTACTCCAGCAAGTAGCTGCTAGATGGCCGGATTTTCCACAAATGTCGCACTTAACATTGGGGCAATTTCGTGGATAGTGCTGCCCACCACACCATTTGCAACTAAACCTCGAAGGTGCACCCTCCTCTGGGTATCTACTTCCTATTAAATTCTGTTGTTTTTTAAGGAAGTTGACATCAACGGCTATTTGTCGATACTGCTCCGTAATCATGTCGGTATAATGCTTCATCATGTCCTTAACCTCGCCAAGAACATTGGAAGAACTCGACTCATAGCCTTGGTCATTACCATGTCATTCAATCGGCCTAACAATTCGATTAGGCACAGGCTGTTGAGCTGCAGGCATGGTGTTAGAATTGACCGCCTGGCCTCCACTACTTGGAGCCATTTGACTGCCTGTAGGCATCGACATGCTAGGGGGAGCTGGTAGTAAAGGGACATTCTGCATCATGTTCCCTCTCCCATTAGGGTTAGCCATCGCTATCCCTTGGCCACTACTGCCATTGGCTATTGCCATATTGTTTCCCAATACTAAACCCATGTTCGAATTGCCTCTAGAAGCATAGGCTGCTTGTAGTCGGGATTCCACCTCTTGTGCTCGTGTAATGGCAGTATCTATATCCCCCAAGGGGACACTACTCAACTGCAATTGGATATTAAAGTCCAAACCATGTAGGAAATATTGCAATTGGGCAGCTGAGGGGATAGGGATAGAGGTGTCTAACTTACGGAAGACCTCTTTTATCTTCTTCGCATAAGCACGAATATCCTCGTGTGGATCTTGGCGGGTCACGTTGAGTACACGCAACCAATCTTGCCCACCCCTTTCAGGGGCAAACTCCCTTCGAAAAGCTCCATAAAATGCATCAATGTTCAATATAGTTCCGGCTTCTAAACCATGATACCATATAGCGGCTCTTCCTTTGAGAGTCATATTGAAGAACATCATCAAATGTCCTTCCTCTTAAATGCGACAGTTAAACATCAGCTTTTGAAACTCCCTAATGTGGAGTTCCGCATCTTCCTCAACTAGCCTATTAAAAATGGGTAGCGGGTAACCTAGAGCCGGCAAATCCGTCGTTCCTGCTGGAATTGCAATAGGCTGCGCCATGACGAGAATTGGATTTGCACCAGGAATAGGGGACGGTGGGGTTACACCTCCCGCAATTGACGTGGACTGGCTTATAGAAGGAAGGGGAGCACTAGAGCTTCCACCTTCTCCTAACTTATTGCTCGTGGTACTAAGACCACTAGATCCACTCCCTCGTAAGGGTTCAGCACCGCTACGCTTAGGGGAATATCTCCTAAAAATTTCAGCACGTCGCCTAGCTCTTTCGTCTCTTTCTTGCTTTTGGATTTCTGCTAGACGATGCTTATCAATAAATAACGGATCAATCTCAGTATCCTTTGGCATACACTACTAGTTGGTCCTTAAACAACCAGGATTCGAGAACCGCCACTTTTATACAGCTCCCGGCAAACGCACCACTGATGGACCTAAAAACGGGCCGGCACTGGCTCATGCACTAGCCGGACCTCGTCACTATGCACAAGACAACCCCCTCGGCCTCGCGGCCAGGAGCGTCTATCAAAATCTCTGCCTTCCTAAACATTGCGTTTGTAATACGTTGTAGTCCAACTGATCCTAACCCAATATTGCTCCTCAGAGGGAGTCCCTTTCACATAGCCAAAAGGCTCGAATCACATACACATGGGGTTCCTCCTACGGCTGAATGCCATCAACCCTCTGCGACTCTCCTACACCTTGGGGATTGGCCCCTCGATGCGCCGCTCAACATTTAGACATTTCGCACAAACGTCGCTCAAGGTACCAAATAAACGTATCCAGGAATGTACCATTGTCCTTACTTGACTTCCCCTTTATGATCCCACGACTAGCCTACAGCATAGGAACCTCACGCTCTCAACGGTGGGTCAAAGGCCTACTGAAGACAATTGCTATGCGTATCCAGGAGCTAACTCTGATACTTTTAATTTCCTCTAAATGATCATGCAAAGAGGTGGATGCCTAGTGCTCAAACATTTAAAAAACCAGCAGCGTGCAAGTGCAAAACATCTCTTTCATGCTTTTCTTTCTAACCGCTTTGTGCTTCGCTGCAACACCTAGCACCGAAGTGATCTTCGTGCTACTAGGTTTTAATTTTTATCATTATTATTCCGTCCTAGATGCGATGCATATAAAATCAGCAAATTATCCCTCATGCTCAGCGGCATTTAACCATTTTTTCCACAACTCTACCCTTCCCCGTTTTGATAGTGCATCATTGCATTCATTTCTTTTAGGGTTTCCTTGTCATTTTATGTGGAGAGAAGAAGGAAACGCACACTAAAACATATAAACAAGGCTGAACTGAAGCATAACTTCATGCCCCAGCCTTGCTATACATCAACAAACATAAATCCTATTTTTCTATATTTTTCGTAGCCCCAAATGTATTTTTCCCCTATTTTTCATGGTTTTTTTATCATTTTCCCGCCATTTTCTTCATTTTCTTGTATTTTTTAAATTGCTGAAAATGAAAACCAGTTTGTGGGCTGTGGCCCTTAGTTCATTTGCAACAAAATTGAAAGATTAGTTGATGTGTATCGACGGTTTTCCCCATTTATATGCCCAAAACCCTTGTTTTTCCCCATTTTTCATGCGTTTTCGGGTTTCTTGACATTATTTCGAGCCATGAAATGCATGTTTTTCATAATTTCTGGTTATAAACAGTAAGAACTCAGAAGAATCAGCAGCATAATCAAATCTTAGTCCATATGAACGACATTCCATCAATCAAAAGCATAAAACACTAAATTTTCTTTGTAATTTTTTTAGTTTACCGCTTAAACGCGTGTTTCGGGTTTTTTTCCATGGCTGTAGATTTGGAAAACAGCAACACTTCATGTCCAACAACATCACAAATCACCATTCTCAGCCCGTGTAGCAATCCGGTCCATGCCGGACAAGCCTCCATCATTCTTTCTTCTTTCTTCTTCTTTCCACATGAACTTGCCTTTAGAAGAGAGAGAGGGAGGAGAGAGAAAGACTGAAATCAGAATTCTCCAAAGAGGGCATCATTGCGCGAGCGAAGGCCGGCGATAGAGTCAGGATACAGAGGGGAATGAGGGCCAATGATGATTGGGGGGGGTTGCATTGAGGCTGGAGATGGCATGATCAACCATGAAGCGCATTTTTCGGCGCCTGTTCCTCACGCTTCCTCTCCATGATTTCATGCATCTTTATTCTCCAAAGTTTCATGTTACATTTAAATTTGGGCTCCCAAGGGTCACTTGCCCATTTTGGCCAAATTTTGTCCACCCCTTCGCATCTTGACCGGTTTCTTGGCCATTTCCCCGTCCGGACTCGGAATCGAGCTCTGAAAAATCCTGGGCGTCCGGCTTAGCATCCCGCATTGGCCAGTAGCTCGTGTCAACCCGCATGACTGTCTAAAAAATTATGAAAAATCAACAAGTGTCCCTCGGGCGCCTTTAAAGCACTTTGGCGCTTAAAATCGTCCTAGATCGAGCCGCCGCCTTTGACAGTGAATATTTTTCCCTTGATATTCATAATTTTTAGCTATTTTTAAGCACTTCATGTCACCTAAATTCCGCTCTCATTCTGCTCCAAAACCATCCGCTCCATCGGTGCCTATCTCTCTTGATGACATAATCAAAGGTATCACAGATTTGACACTTGAGTCAGTCAAAGCAGAATTGGTGGGTAAGTTGAAGGAGCAGTTTGCTTCGACTGTGCCTACTACTTCTTCTAGTGCTCCTACTGCACCTAGGAGTGCTCCTAGTGCTCCTAGGAGAGATCGGAGATGTATTTGGTGTGATAGTACGGAGCATCAGCATTGCAGGGATTGTGACTCTTTCCAGGATGCAAGGAGGCAAAATTTGGTATATTGGGGGCAAGATGGTAAGATTTGGTTGACTGAGACAGGAGCTCCACTTGCTACCAACTTTGGTAAAGGTGGAATGAAGAAGTTAGTGGAGGACATGGCTGCGCGTACTTCTTATGTGACGGCTAGAGGTGATGCTTCTGCATATGGAGTACAGATTGAGAAGGGATCAGAGACTCAGTCCGCACTATGGACTTATGCTATGGAGACTGCAAACAAGGGGAAAATTCAGCAAACTGTTTTGACTAGCGCAGGCTCTAGCATCAGATCAGAGACAGGTTGGGACTCGCCTGTTGATAGGTATTCTATTTATGCTTATTTGGCTAAATCTCATGGTGCAGATGTATTTGTTGAGGAGAAGCGTAAGAGGGATGAAGAAAATCCAAGTGCAGCTAAGAAGACTAGAGGGGGTGAGTTTGTTACTCCACCTACTGCAGGACCATCTTCAAGACCAGGGCCAGATCGACAGATGGAGGATGCTCAAAAGAGAGAAAAGAGGCAAGAGCCTAGAGAGAGAAAACAGCCAGGATTCAGATTGAAGTCCGATATTGAGACATCTACAGACATGAAGAAAATCTTTAATGATAAGATACTTGGCAGTGAGGTGACTTTCACTATTTCTGAGATTTTGGGCATCTCAAAAAGAGAGTTTCAGGATCAGTTTCAGGAGGTCCTGAAGAGGAAAAGACATGCATTGGCTACCACTGATACACAGGGAGTTTTGATTGGAGAGTTGGATGAGGATGATGATGAGGTTATGGTTGATAATGCTTCTGTTTTGCCGCAGGTAGAGAAGAGGGTTCAGCCTATGCATTATGCTGAAATTGATGAGCCTGTTTTGATACCGCGTAGTCACTTTTCGCGAAGCCATTGGGCTAGGGCAACTATAGAGACGATGGTAAAGATTGGAGAGAAACATGTGCCTTATGTTGCATTGGTTGATCATGGTTTAGAGATTAATCTCATAGTTCGTGGAGTTTATGAGAGTAACAGATGGCCTATGGATGTAGAGCATGGGTGGCGTATGAGAGCCGCCAATAACACTGCAGGTGATTTATATGCTGCTTGCCCTAGTGTCAGGGTTTCTATTGGTGATGTAGAGGAGGATTTTCATTTCTTTGTGCAGGATTCATGCTCTTATCCCATAATTCTTGGTCAGCCATTCATTACAGAGATGCGCATGGAGACAAAGGTCATGGATGATGGATCTGCTTATGCACGGATTCGCAGTAAAGATGGTATGAGAGCAGTTCAGTTTATGACTGTATGTGTAAACCATGTTAGAAACAGGGATACTCTCAGAGATGCACCCTTGCCCACTATGAGGGATTCGGGTTTTCATTAGGTACCGCCGTTTCGCGAGACGACGGTGGTACAGAGGAGAGGAGATTGGAGTTCTCGCCTCCTGGCAGCAGTGTTTTCTTCTCCGGTTATGTTGGGATTTCAGCAAACAGTTCGATGAGCTATCAGAAGACTTCTAGATTGTCTAGAGCTGCCAGGCAGTATATATGTAGGAAGGAGAAAAAGTTGAAAAATGCAGGAATTTTGGAGGATGATGAGCACATAGATGGTATGTATGACAGTGTGATTTGTACAGATATGATGACAGAGATGGGAGATATGCTGAAAACTGATATGCTGAATTGTCATGGTAATGTATTAGTGCAGTCCCTGGACATGTTTCATGAAATTGTAGATTTTATGTTACAGATTGAGTCAGAGGCTGAGGTAACTCAGCAAAGAGTGTTGAATGCTGAAGAAAATCAACAAAAAGAGTTTCCAGCTGGTTATGATCAGCTTTCAGAGAGACAGAGGGCTGAAAATTTTCAGCCAACAGAGTTTACTGCTGAAATATTTCAGCATTCAGAGTTTGGGGCTGTTTCTATGCAGTCCATAGAGCAGAGGGCTGAGAATATTTAGCCATTGGAGTGCAGAATTGCTGATTTACAGCAAGGTTTATGTAATGCAGAAGAGCATAATGAAGCCAGGGTTGACACGAAATACAAAACTGTGGATAAGAAGGTGAAGCCGGTTGCTGTACCGCTTCCACCTGACAGTGATCAGCAAATAGAGAGGGCTGCTAAACAGCAAATTTTGAGGAATCCGGAGCATATTGGTCATAAATTTTCAGCAGAGACACTTGTTGAATTGAAAATTGGAAATGGTGATTTCTTGTTACCCATGGAGAAGCAATGCTTTCAAGAGATGCTTGAGCATCATGGAAGGGGATTTGCTTTTGTCCCACATGAGATTGGATGTGTGAATCCTGATATTGTTGCTCCTATGGTTATTTTTACTATTCCTCATATTCCATGGAATCTCCGACCTATTCCAGTGCCTAAAGCACACTTGCCAAAGCTGATTGATTTATTGAATGAGAAAATCAGGATGGGAATCCTTGAGCCTTCATCTGCACCATACTCAAACAGATGGTTTACAGTTCCAAAGAAGAATGGTACTCTTCGATTTATTCAGGACATGCAGCCAGTGAACAGAGTTACTATCAGGAATGCTGGTATAGGTCCAGTTGTGGATGAGTTTGCAGAGGCATTTGCTGGACGTGCCATCTATTCTTTGGGTGATTTGTATTTAGGTTATGATCAGTTTCAGCTGGCTTTGGAAAGCATGGACATAACCACCATGAGAACTCCTATTGGGCTTGTCAGGAGGTGTACCTTGCCTCAAGGTGCCACTAATTCTGTTGCGCATATGATGAATGCCATGCATAAGGTCCTTCGTGATTACATACCTCAACTTACTATGCCTTTCTTGGATGATGTGCCCATTAAGGGGTGTGCAGAAGAAGAGAAGAATGAGAGCCTAAATGAGCAGGGATGCAGGTACTTTGTGGCTGATCATATTTCAGCATGTGAGAAGATTATGGCCAGGTTAGAAGAAGTGAACTTGACACTTTTAGGGCAAAAATCTGTTTTTGGAGTGAATGAGGTTGTCATTGTTGGGCATATGTGTGGATATTATGGCAGGAAACCTTCACCTAATAAGGTGAATGCTATAGGCAAGATTGCTGAGTATTGTTCTACTACTTCAAAGGTACGAAGATTCATTGGTGCTTGCGTGTTTTATATGATTTGGATACCTCATTTTGCACACATAGCAGATTGTTTGTATCAGCTGCTTCGAAAGGGACATAAATTTTATTGGGATGAGAGCCACACTAGAGCCATGCGGAAATTGAAGAAGTTATTGCAGAATGCTCCTACTCTCAGGAAAGCGGATTATAATTGTGATAGGCCTATTGTATTGACAGTTGACACTAGTCCAATTGGCATAGGTTGGGCTGTGGGTCAAGATGATGCAGATGGAAATAGGTATGCTATTCGATTTGGGGCGAAAGTCCTAAACGAGAGACAGAGGAGATATCCGCAAATCAAAAGGGAGTTATTGGGGATTGTCACGGCTCTCAAATGTGACAAGGAGTACTTTATTGGAGCTTCAGTTGTGGTAGAGACAGATTGCTTGCCATTGATTGGTATGATTACGAGTTGCTCTACTCCGGATATAGCCATGTTGAGATGGATTGCATACATCAAGTCATTAAATCCGGAATTTAAACACATAGCAGGGAAGGATAATCCAGTGGCAGATATGTTGTCTAGAGCCAGGTATGATGATGAGGAGACTCTACTTGCAGAAGAGGATGATGCAGAAATTTCAGCCACTATGGTTGATCATGTTTGTCATGTCTTTGATATTATGGCTTTTACAGAAGAACTTTATGTTGGAGATTGGTTGCAGATTGGCAGGTACCTTAGTACACTAAGCAAAAGAGATGAATGGACAGATGAAGAGTTTAAGAAGATCAGAAGGAAAGCCTATGGTTATTTTCTCAAGGATGGATTTCTTTGGAAGCATCCGAAGAAAAGAGGCGGATTACCTTTGCGGGTTGTCTGCGATCGAGAGACACAGTTACAGGTGATGAGGGAGTTTCATGAGAGTCCTTGGGCTGGTCATAGAGGAGTATGGGCTACTTATGAGAAAATCAGGGAGAAATATTGGTGGAAAGGCATGTACAGAGATGTTTCTCACTTTGTTGAGACTTGCAGAGACTGCCAGATGTATTCAGTAGTGCGTCATAGAGATGAGCTTCATCCAACCTATCCGCTATGCATTCATTATAAGTGGGTAGTTGATTTGGTTACCATGCCTATGGGTCTATGGCAGATGAGGTACATTGTTTTGGCTAGAGAGGATCTTACCAATCATGTTGAGGGCAGATCTTTGAGAACAAAGACCACTAGTGCAGTGTGTAAGTTCTTATTGGAGGAAATTTTCTGCAGGTATGGTTGTGTGGGTAAGATCACTGCGGATCGTGGTGAATTGGATGCAGATGAAGCTAGGGAGTTTTTCTCTCATCTAGGAATCAAATTGGCTCTAACCACAGCATACAATCCAGAGGGAAATGGGAAGAGTGAAAGAGGGCATCCACCGATAGTGAAAGCATTAGCCAAAGCATGCAGAGGACGGATTGGAGAATGGCCAAGACTTTTACCATTTGCTTTATGGGCTGATCGTACGACTCATAGTGTTACTACAGGATTTATGCCTGCAGAGTTGATGTATGGTCAGAAACCTGTTATGCCGATTGAGACTTGTGATTTGACTTGGTCAGTTTTACCATGGCAGGAGGATTTGACGAGAGAGGAGCTCTTAGCTCTTCGGATTCGACAGTTGGAGAGGAGACCTGAGGATATTCAGCTAGCTATTGACAGGTTGAAAGTTGCTAGACTAAGGAACAAGGACAGGTTTGATAGCCGGCATCGCTTGCGGCCTAGAGCAATAGAAGAGGGAGATTGGGTTTTGGTCTTTGATAGCAGCCTTGAAAATCAGCATACTGCACTTCGGAAGATGGTGAAAAGATGGTTTGGGCCATACATAGTCAGACATGTCTTTGATAACGCAACATATGAGCTGACAGAATTGGATGGAACAGTGCTTAGAGTGCCTATTGCTGGAAAAAGAATCAAGATTTTCAAGAAAAGAGATGATGAGGATTATGCATTGGAAGAATTTTCAAGAGAAGAGCAACGACAAGGAACTCCAATGGAAGGGACAGATGATATGGCTGAAAATCTTGTTGATCTACCGGAAATGCATAACGAAGAGATTGATTTGTTTGTGGATCTTGATGATAATGATCATGGGTAGTTGGCCCATCCGGAGGATGCGCAGGATTAGAGGGGGTGGATGTCGTATTGCTGCGGATTCGAGGTGTGTAAACCACCCAAAAGTTGTGCATGGGATTTGGTACTTTGTACATATTTAGTTGTTGTGATTACATTTATTTTCTGCGTATGAGTATAGTAGCGAGTATGAAGGATTGCTTTCAGTCTATGTTGAACAGGATCAAGGAGACAAGACATTACAATTATTCAAACAAATGCATGAGGAGGATATCTCTTTGGATAGTATCACAATTGTCTGCACCTTAAAAGCTTGTGGCATGGCTGGAGCTATAAACAAGGGCCAAGAAATACATGCTGAGATTGATAAGATAGGGCTATTGAAGACAAATGTGGATGTGGGCATTGCATTAATTGATATGTATGCTAAATGTGGCTGGCTGGTAGAGGCACAAGCAGTGTTTGAAATGATTCCTTATCGAGATCTAGACACATGGAATGTCCTAATCACAGGATATGCACAACTTTTGAAAGGCCACGTTATAATTCTGTAGTGATCTTTTGCTTCATCATGTCGAATGCATGAATCATGCGATGACATAGATTTCCGAGTCAGGAATCGTATCTTTGCTGCCAGAATAATGATGATGACCTTTCCCATGAAGCTTGGAATGTGGTTTAACTTGAAAAAGGGAATCACAAACAGGGCGGATCTCTGTAACTGGGAAATAGAGCTACGAAGGCTAAAGAGGGGATTTTGAAAGACTAAAGAAGGAGGGAAAAGGAGAGCCGTGCTTTGAGGGGAAAAAGGAGAAGCTTTTGGGCTATTTTTAAAAGGGGGCTTTTTGGGGGGGAAAAGGCTTAATGGAGAAGAGTGCAGGGCAGAAAGCACGGATTTTTTTTTTGTGAATGGAAGGATGAAGCGACAACGAATGAGGAAGGTGAAAAACTGAGATGGAAGACAACCATAGTCAGGAATCAAGGCCAATCGAGGTGAAGAAGCTAACCAGGGCGGATCTTTGCAACGGAAATACAGGAGCTCGAAGGAAGGGAAAAGGGCGCAGGTTTGCGGGAATCAGAGAATCATTACCAGTTTTGGGAATTTGAGGACTATTCAAGTGATACAGACTATTCCGCTTGTATCAAGTGATGCAGAAGACCGTCGACGTATGAGGTGGCGACAGAGTCCATAATCAACTATGATAAAACCACGGAGTAGACAGTGAAAGGCGCAGAATTCTGGATAAGAGGGGTGAAGATCGAGAAATGAGAAGGAACGAAGATGTTTGGGATCGGGAGGACGGAAGAGGCTGCAACGACGATGCATCGACAGTAGAGGTCCAGGATTGACAAAGAAGATGGAGGTGATAAGGAATGAAATGGAGGAAGAACCAAAAAGGCGAGTTCTGCGTTCGAAACAGAGGAGAAGGGAAGCTGAAGACGATGAGGGCAATTTACAGAAAGACAGATGCCTGATAAAGCCTGTGCTCGATATTAAAAATTGAAATTCCTATTGCAAGATCTACAAAACCAATGAACTGTCCTGCGCTTGTCGATTAGAAGAGAGGCAAACAGAGTCGAGGGAGAATCTTCCATTCTAATTATGGCGCTTCCTTCCCAGCAGCGACGAAGAGAAAATACGACAGTATTTTCAACAATTTGGACTGACTAGAGTGACAAAACCCACCTCAAGCACACAGAGAGAAAGAAAGAGAGAGAAATATGTCTCGTGACCTGATCAAACAAACAATCAATAAAGGGTGAGATTGAATCTGAAGACCTTTCTCTCTGAATATTTCTCGTGTGATGCTGCAAACAGAATAAAATCCTGGAGGTCATTAAGAAGAATCTGGTGAAAAAGTGAATCGAGTTGCTCTTTGACATCGCTGAAAACAAAGAAGACTACAATACATTATGAGTGCATATTTATCAGAATTTTCACATGGTTTTATCAGATTCATGTGGCATTATATGTGATAAAGGGCCGTTGGCTTATGAGTATGACTGCAGACTCTGACCTGCATGTTTGTGAAGACTACAGTGTTGAATCTAGCGGCCGGTTCTTTGTTTAAGGAGCTGGGCACTTCATTGTAATTGGCAGAAGTGTTGCTCACGTCATCTGATATTTTGCAGTTTCTATTAACCTTCTGACATTGGCATTCTATGCTAGAAAAGAGTTAGGAAGAATACAAAATTTAAGTACAGTCAGCTAGCAAGATGATACAATCACTGATGGACTGGTATATGGATTTCAAAGTGGAGATTGACTGTCCAAGTAGAGAAAAATGCAGAATGACTGCAATAGATTGGACTTCATGAGTTTGCTGCTTTGCCATGGAATGGGTGGATGTGCAAATTTTATGCCTAGTCTCATATGGACATTCTCAGAATGACCAAAAGCAGTATACATTGTTTATATTTATTGGAAGGATGTTATTGATTACAGTGTACATGTAAGCAATCAAGTTTCGTGTTCATGGGAAGAGAAGAGTTTTTCTACTATCCAGAGTATAAACATACCCTCTGTTTTCTGTCACTTTGCTGCTCACAAATCCTCTCATCTTGCTTATTTGTATGATTGAACTTCTATCCTGAAATTATTAAAAGTCCTCTGTGGTCGCGGCTTTGCTTTCGAAAAACCCTTCAACACCGGGGGCACTGCCCTCGGAAGCCCCGCCAGGGGGGCCGCTGGCCCCTTGGGACCCCCCAGCCAAGGGCCGCTTCCGCGGCCCCTGGACCCCACAATAGGGGCCCCTTTTAACTCCCTTACCATGCAACTCAGTGCAATGTGCCTCGAGTTGTTGCCAACTTAACCTCTCCGTCTAACCCAAAGATTAGACCCACAACGGCGGTCACCTTTTTCCATCCGGTCACATAGACCTCATCTGATATACAAGTCAGGACTCCACCAATGTCGGGGCTCACATTTGGCTTCTCCTCATAATGGGGGCCTTACAACTTTGAGCACCATGGATCATTGGTAGCACCTAATGAGTGTGGGGCATTGATCATATCTAACACCCCCCCTCAATGTCCACCCATAAGTGAACTATCTTCTCGGCCCAATGCCGAGTCTCTGAAGATGAACTTGAAGCAGATCCTTCGTAAGTGCTTTGGTGAAGATATCTGCTCCATTCTCCTCTATTGACCAGTTCCACTATCCCATCCTCCATCAAATCACGCACATAGTGATACTGGATCTCTATATGTTTGGTGTGTGCATGAAACACTGGATTTTTGGCAATGGCGATGCAACTCTGATTGTCACATCTCAGCACAGTTAGTTCTTCATCCTGCACTCCCATATGCCATAGAATCCTTCTCAACCATACTGCTTCACATGCAGCAAAACAAGCTGCCTTATACTCTGATTTGGTAGAAGACAATGCCACTGTTGGCTGCTTCTTACTAATCCAAGAGAAAATTCCTGAACCCAAAGAGAAACAATAACCAGAAACTGACTTCCTGGAATCACTGTCTCCTGCCCAATCTGAGTCACAGTTCCCCACAAGAGAAGTTCCGAAATTGTATGTGATACCACAGTCAAGAGTTTTCTTCAAATATCTGAGCACCCGCATCCCAGCCTTCCAATGACTCTCATGAGGTTTGTTTGAGAACCTACTCAAAACACCAACAACAAAACTGATATCTGGTCTGGTGTTACACAAGTAGATCAGACTGCCGACCAACCTCCTATACCTCCCAATGTCTGCTCGTGCTAATGTATCCTCGACGGATAACTTTGCATTCACCTCCATAGGTGTAGCTATCTCCTTGCACTCGGTTATGCCAAATGCCTTCAAGATCTCCCATGCATACTTCTTCTGAGAGATGAATATCTTTCCTGGCTCTTGCCAGACTTCAATCCCCAAATAATAGTGCAACAAGCCCAAGTCTGTCATTTCAAACTCAGAACTCAAAGCCTTTCAAGTTTGGTTGATCATATCTTCATAGTCACCTGTAATAAGAAGGTCATCCACATATAGGACAATCACTACAGACTTTTTACCATCCTTGTAAACATACAAGTTAGCATCTGAGGCACATCTTTTGAAGTTTAGGTTTAAAAAGAACTTATCTATCTGCTAGTACCATGCCTTGGGGGCTTGTTTTAGCCCATATAATGCCTTCTTCAGCTTACACACTTTGTTCTCGGAATGGGGGGCCTCAAACCCTGGTGGCTGAGCCACATACACCTCCTCCTTGAGGTCACCATTTAAGAACACTAACTTAACATCAATTTGGTACACTGGCCACTTCTTGTGGGCAACCATTGCAAGTACCGTGCGAATAATGGTCATTCTGGCAATTGGGGCAAATGACTCTTGAAAATCAAACCCTTCAACTTGTGAAAATCCTTGGGCAACCAGTCTAGCTTTGTACTTTTCTAAGGTACCATCAGCCTTGTACTTTACCTTCCAGATCCACTTAGTGCCAATAACCTTCCGCTTTGCTGGTCGATCCACTAGCTCCCAAGTGTCATTCTTCATTATGTTGTCATACTCCGCCTACATAGTAGCCTTCCATGATGGATCTACAAGTGCTTCTTCTAAGTCAGTTGGCTCCTTTACTTCTCTCATAATCTCAACGATCAAGGCCATATTGACTATGTGAGCAGAAGCCCTCCTTTGCTCCTCTATTCTCTAAGACCTCCTTGGTCCGTCTGCCTTCTCCTCAACAGATGCAGGCATAGGATTATTGTGGTCATAGAGCTGCTTCACCCAGCACGGCAATGGCTTTTCCGGTGGGGTAATGTCAGGTTGGTGAACTTTTTCCTCATCATCTGAAGATGATGCTTCCTCCTCCTTAAGGATAGGGATAGCTCTCGGGACAGGTTCATAGTGGACTACTTCTTCACTTGATGATAAAGTGGAAGAACTTGCCTTCTCCTCCTCCATTGTATGCGGCTCCTCCTTGAAAATCACATCACGGCTCGCGATGATCTTCTTTGCCTCTTGGTCATATAATTTGTAAGCCTTCTACTCATCACTATAACCCAAGAAGATACATTTTCTGCTTTTTGTTTGTAACTTGTTTCTCTTCTCATCTGGAACATGTGCATAACATTCACATCCAAAAATTCTAAAATGTGAGACAGATGGTTTCTTACAAGTGTAAGCCTCATGGTGTGTTTTTCCCTTGAGAGCCTTTGTGTAGCTCCGATTTAGAATGTAGACTGCAGTATTAACAGCTTCAGCCCAAAAATGATTAGGCAATCCCTTGCCCTTTAGCATGCATCTTGCCATCTCCACAATGGTGCGATTCCTACATTCCACAACACCGTTCTGCTGAGGTGTGTGAGGCATCATCAATTGATGCTTGATCCCTTTGCTCTTGCAAAAGCCTTCAAACTCCTTTGAGTTGAACTCACCACCACCATCTGTTCTAAATTTCTTCACACTTTTCCATGTTTCATTCTCAACAAGTTTTAGCCATTCTTTAAACTTACCAAAAGCTTCAGCCTTATCACGAAGGAAGTACACCCACATCTTCCTACTGTAGTCGTCGACAATCAACATAAAATAAGAAGATCCCCCCAAGGCCTGTGTAGGCATCTTACCACACAAGTCAGCATGCACCAACTCTAGAGGAGCCTGTGCTCTATTCTTGCTTTCTTGTGGAAATGCCTTTCTCTGTTGCTTGCCCATCATACAAGCTTCACATGGTTCCTTCAATTCAGTTATTGTAGGTAGGTGAGCAACCATACCTTGCTTTTGCATCTCCTTCAACACTGCAAATCCGATGTGTCCAAACCTTTCATGCCAAAGCTTACTTGTGCCCACTCCAGCGGTGGCTCTAAGAGCACTTAGCTCATACAGGTTGTTCCTTCTTTCTCCTTTGCCAACAATTGTGCCAGCACTATCAAGAATTTTTGCACTTGTCTTCTTGAACCTCACTTCATGACCAAGATCAGTTATGGCAGCAACTGATAAGAGATTTCTCCTGATTTCGGGAACATACAACACATTTGAAAGCTTTTTTACTTCACCATTTGCAGCAACAAAAGAAATAGTGCATGTGCCCGCAGCAGGGCATTTAGCATCATTTCCAAACGTCACAGTGATGGATTCTTGTAGAGGTTGCATAGAACTATATAGACCTTTCTTGTTGGTCATGTGATGGGAGGCCCCACTATCCAACACCCATGAGTCAGTGGTAGATTCTTCTTGCGCCGAGGAGCACACTTCCTCAATGGTCGCCATGAATAATTCCAACTCTGCTTCAGCTGTATTGGTTGTCTCTTTCCCTTTACTTTTAAGGGTACCATTCTTTTCATCTACCTTCTTGACACGAGAATCTGCAATTGCATGTCCTTTCTTCTTACAGTAGAAGCATTCTCCTTGAAACTTCTTCTTGCCACCCTTCTTCTTTTTGTCACCATCATTTTTGGTGGAGGAAACACCTTTGCCTTTTGCATTGGCAGAGAATGCAGCATCTCCATTGTTGCTTCCTTCTCGGGCTTTCAGCCTCAACTCCTCCTCCATTAATAATGCACAAAACTCCTCAAAAGTCAAAGCTTGAGGTCTCACCTGAGTATTAAGGGTAGTTACTAGTCCATCAAACTTTTGTGGACAAATCCGAAGACACCTTCGAGCTAGCTCTTCGCTAGTCTTTTGTATCCCAGCGCCAGCCATCTGGTCGCGTAGATTCTTAATCCGAGTAATGAATGCTTCAACCGTCTCTCCTTCAGCAAACTTCTCTGCTGCTAGTTGATTCTCCAAGTTTTGAATCCTTGTTTGCTTTCGTGTTTCATACTGACTCCTTAGTACATTCCAAGCCTCTGACGCTTTGGTTGTATACTGAATCAAAGTCAAAACACTATTTGAACAGCTTGTAACTAAGGCACATAATGCATTTGCTTTCCTTCGTTTCCAAGCTCGTAGAAGATATGCATTTGGAGGAATCATCACACTAGGATTTGATGGGCCAGGGGTAGGCTGTGGTTCTGCGTCAGTCCCCAGCACAGTCTCTAGAAGCTCATAAGAATCAAGGATAGTTGTAATTTTAAACTTCCACAAGGTGTAGTTTGTACCATCTAACTTGCCTTCGCTGAAGGTTGGTGGACGAATCCTTAGTGTTTGAATAGCCAGTACAGCAACACCACCTCCTACACCGCTCCTGATGTGCTAGAACCGCTTCCGGAAGTCGACATAGTTTCTCTTTGATGTTGAAGCCTTTGCCTCTTGCACACTCTCCGATCTCTAGAGCCCCCTGGGCTCTAAAACCATGTAAAATATTACACGACAGAGCGAACAGAATCTGAGAAAGAGATAGAGAGTACACAACAGATAAGAGGAGAATTAGTAAGTTCTTTAACTTCAAACAACTGATACAAAGATGGCTCTGTCCACCCGTGCGCTTCCACTGTGTGAAGCTTAGATGGCGATCTAGACAGAAGATAGGTGAAGAGATTAAGGCTAGCTGGAACAACAACTCTGACTGGGTGAAAGATGAGTGATCGATGGCTGTGAAGGGGTTTAGCTTTTATAGCCCGCGAAGGCTGTTAGGTTGGCGTGACCGACCTACCATATAAGCCTCCACTAGTCGGCCAGGGAATATTCTAGGGAATATTCCCTTTACCATTGGGCCGAGGGCGCTGGCCCCGGAAGCCCCGCCAGGGGGGCCGCTGGCCCCCTGGGACCCCCCAGCCAAGGGCCGCTTCTGCGGCCCCCGGACCCCACAATAGGGGCCCCTTTTAACTCCCTTACCACGCAACTCAGTGCAATGTGCCTCGAGTTGCTGCCAACTTAACCTCTCCATCTAACCCAAAGATTAGACCCACAACGACGGTCACCTTTTTTCCATCCGGTCACATAGACCTCATCTGATATACAAGTCAGGACTCCACCAATGTCCGCGCTCACATTTGGCTTCTCCTCATAATGGGGGCCTTACAACTTTAAGCACCATGGATCATTGGTAGCACCTAATGAGGGTGGGGCATTAATTATATCTAACAACGCACTAACCACATTTCAATGGCTCATTTGTACCATCTTCAAGGACACGCTTTGGCGGGAGTTAGAAATTTTTTTTTTGAACTATACGTTTACTTGAGTTGGAAAGAACACCTAAACAAACTGCATGTAGTCTTTGAATGATGCAGACTATATCATCTCTCATTGAACCCCCTTAAGTGCCAGTTCTAGGTGAAGCATGGATGCATCGTAGGGCATGTGGTGTCCAACAGAATGGCATTGCCACTAACTTCTCAAAAGTTATGGTGATTTTCAACCTTTCACCACCAGCCAACTACAAGGGAGTTCATTGCTTCCTAGGGCATACATGGTACTATTAGTGATTTGTATTGAGCTATTATGCGTTAATCGCTAGACCACTCTACAAATTATTGCTAATATTTGAATGGACCGAGGAATGCCAATGTGCATATGAAGAATTGAAAAGGGCTCTGACAACTATGCCAATACTACAAGCCCCAAATTGGACCATAACCTTCGACGTTCACATTGATGCCTTGAAGTTTGCCATGGGAGCAATGTTGTGTGCCAGCTTGGTGAACATAGTCTAGACTATCCCATGAGTTTTGCTAGGAGACAACTCACGACTGCCAAAATGAATTATTCCACTACATAGAGAGAAGGTTTAGCCATGGTATTTTTTGTGAAGAAATTTTGGCATTATTTGTTGGTTACGCCTTTTACTTTCTTTGTTGACCATCAAGATTTGCTCTATCTTGTTAATAAACCTTGTGCTATAGGATGCATTGCTCGATGGCTACTTTTGCTGTTACAATTCAACTTCTCTATGGTTGTGCACAAGGGGAAATAACATTATATGACTGATCACATGTCCTGCATATCCACAAGAGAAGTCATTGGTGGATAGGGTATTGCCAAGGATTCACCAGACATGCATCTCTGTCTGGTGAGAAAGATTTGTTGAGAGCTGACTTGATGCTATATTGGGCAGATGACATAGTCCAAGTGCTTGAACACGAACTACCCAAAAGACCCTTTAAAAAGGCTCGACTTAGGCAACTCATCCTTGAGATGTAGCCTATAGCTTCTTCTCTTGTTTCTAGGTTTCAAGTATGGGGTCCTAACCTTGCGAGGTCATAGTTGGTTGCCTCTTGCTTATGGTCGTTGATGTTTAGGTACCCATTTGAACATGGGTTCATGGGCTTTGGCCTTCATCTCTGCGGTTTGATGACATTGAGGCTTGATGGGTCGTGACAAGTCACAACCCCCTCCTTAGACTTAGTGGTGGGCCCCTCTATGGGTGGCTTCGTGGGCTTGGATGGGACCAATGTACCCTTACTGAAAGCTATCACGATGCGTACATTATTGATGGGGAGGTAAATGCATTGTCACACATAATCGACATTGCAATAGTGATACTCAAATAGCCCTTGCAAATATGTATCCTTAATATTTTGCATTCATTCAATGCAATCTTCAACTTTCTACTTTGTGTATGTGTGTGCATGCACACACATTTTTTGTTCACTTCTTTCTTTTAGTTTGGTCATTCACTTCTAAGTTTATTGCACTCTAATGCCACAACTTGTAATGGAGCTACCTAGTTCACATACCTTGCTCCATAGTTTTCCCTTAATGACAAGACCTTTCTTCAATCTTGTGATCATTTGCTGGTAACCTACCAAAATCTATGTTTAACTACCAAGAGTTTACCTAGATACTAGTGTCCTCAAATCTTTAGTCGCCATCATTATCTACTTGCATTTTACAAATTTCTTAGATGCCTAGCAATTATCTAATCCTCTTGTGACTTATTAGCAACTTGTCCCAACTTATATTTAGTTGCCCAAGAGTTTATCTAGCCATGATTGTGTCTCCAACTAACCATATAGAAAATATTCTTTATTATACATCTTTTGTGTGAGTATCATGATCATCCAATAATATTAAAGCTAGAGTAGGACTTCACACTACATCTACTACATCAACATCAACATCTTCATAGTAAGAGCTCAAATATAAGATTGAAAACAATTGATCTCATCTGTCAGACTCTAATGGAGCTCACAATGAGGAGATGGCAACGCAAAATAAATCAATATAATAGACCTATGGGTAAAGATACCCTATGGAGGGAGTGAAATGAATTCCTTCAAGGAGTGGGAGTCTAAGTAGAGATTGGAAGATGATGGATCCTCCCTTGAGAATTCTCAAAGAGGAAGAGGATGATGACTAGCAAACTAAGTGTGATCTAGATGTTGAACACCAACATGAAAGTGTGTTGTAGACCAGCATGTGGTTGAGGTAGAAAGGGAGCTAGAATGAACAAATGCAAGGGAATTAACTAACATAATCAACCATTAAGGATCTAGTGAGGATGTGGGGCGGTAGTTGGAATTGCAAAACATAGGGCTAAATAGTTTCTAATGTGGAAAAAATATGTATTGATGGATGATAAGACCTAGAAACAAAAAATGCAAGGTCTTCCATGTATGATAATAGCTATTGGATCCTGAAGGGGAGCTAGGTGGCTATAAAATGCTCAACAAGTGAGCACATTGTAGCTTCTAATTGGGTGAAAGGATGGTAAATAGCTAGTTATGATGGTTGATAGCTCCAAGTAGCTGCAATGGGTGCAACCACCACATGAGGGAGGTAGGAAGGGAATAGGACTTGTGAAGAAGTAGACTAACTAAATATGGAGAATGAATGGGAGAGTGAGAGTAGGTGTAGACAATAATGCCCATGCCCTATTTATAGGTACATGAGATATTTAGCTATCTAGAGTGATGCTTGGGCTATCTTGGGTGGCAGCTAGACACAAACGAATGCCGAATAAAGCCTTTTAAGGATTGTGAATCAAGATAAAAACTATGAAGTAATGTAGTATAATTGTTTATTAATGCAATTAACAATAGTGGTTGCTCAACATAGTTTCCTGGCAAGCTATGATAGCATTTTTATTCTACATAAAAATTGTGTCCCAAAATATCCTAAAGCTATAGGTAGAATTTGTGACACCAATCTCAAAAACCCAAGAAAACTAGAATGTGTAATGCCACTAGATCCTCACAAACCTTATTGAGATGGCCCTTCTTACCATAGTGTTAACACTAAGCCTTTCTCTCCTTCTTGTTGTCATCTCTCTCTAAAGATGCCAAAGCCTAGTGGTGGCTTCCAAATTAAGATGGAAGCCTCCCCCTATAAAAGTACAAAGAAGCCTCATGCTCAAGTAGTATGGATAATATATGATCAAAGCTGACAGGGTTCACTAATGTTTAAGCACAATCCCCACAAGATGAGCCTCTATATGAATGGATTGCATGTGCCAAAATGGATCATATAACTATGCCATCTAATAAATAAAATACTAGATTGTATTCATAGGCTTGGACTTTCAAGTTTCTAGGTGACCATAGAGGGTCACAACTTGCATGGTTGATGGACTCTTGTACAACATTTCTAACTTCTGCCCCACTTTTGAAGCTTCCCTATAGGAGGTAACCATTTGAAGGACCTTTTAGAGATGCATTTGAGAAGCATAAAATAAGCATGGTCATCATCGATTTTCTATGTGAGAACTACCTGGTGGTTGTTTCACTCCCAATCTTATGAAATAGGATTTGGCATCTATGGATACATGATAGCTTCTAAAACAACATACCACATGCATGTCTATGCAAACCATGCTTTCATGCCAATACTACACATGGAATAGTCAAACCCTTTAAGCTTCTAGTTCAACAACATGGAGGTGCCATTGTAGAGGAGGAGTGAAGATGAAGTAAAGAAGAGATGTAGAAAGAGAGTATTGAAGTCAAGATTCAACCTAAGAAGTACTTTGCAAGAGTTCCCATATTGTAAAGAAGAGTTGTTCAAGCACAATCACCACTACAAAGAAGGAAAATAGGTCAAAAAAGAGAGATTAAACCAAATGCAGGCAAGGAAAGATTAAATAAAGAGTGTACAACCCATACATCTCTTGAAAACACTATCACCCAATGTAGAAGGGATAATATACCTAAAAAATGTAGATGCAGTTGAGAAGAGCATATGAAAAGATAGGTCAAAATTAAGTCATGTTACTTTGAAAGAGGTTTCATAGCACCCTACAACAAACCCATAAGCAAAAAATTACAGGCTGCAAGTATATAAAACATGCCATTTAGTAGTAAATCATGTCAACTAGGCTCTAGATGAATTGCAACAACAACTGAGAACAAGAAAAAATTAGTAGCAAAAGAAGGTGAATATACAAAGCTATTAGAGCTAAAAATATCACAAGAATTTGAGACTCAAAATCTCCTCCTTTAGGAGCTCCAAGGACAAGTAGTAGTATGAGTTCACGACCACGAGTAGGTTCAATACTAGTAATAGTCATCATCAACTTCACAAGTTGTAGAATCATCACCACTATTAGCATCTTTAACATCATCATCATCACACTCTTATGATTTTTTAAGCACATTACGCTTAGCATACAGGTTCACCAATGTAGTGCATATCACAATATCATGATTTTCCATTAGCCCCACATTGGAAACCTCAGTATGTATCACTTCCCTTGTATTTGGTGCGACAAGCCATATAGAAAGATATTCCTCGCTGTAGTAGTATTTCTTCATAGCTTACTTAGCATTTTAGTCCTCAGTACTTTGCACCATTTTACGATGTTGATATTTTTCTTAGTATCGATCCATACATGGTATATAAATTTGGCCACACGATGGCCATGATAGTGTGGGGTGTGGCAAATTTGTGTTGGAATTATGTTTGTTGATTATTGTGGATTTTCAAACCTTTGCAAGGTCCTTTTTACACACTTTTAGTATTTAAAAAAAGGACATGGAAAGAGTGAAATTAAGCCTTTGAGATAATGACCACTATAAGCAAACATTTTACTCAACAGACCATAGAAGGAATATTGATGTTAATAATGGGGAGACCTGTAGGATGGATATATGTCTTCTATTTGATGTACAAACCAATAACTTGGCTCTCATACCAATGTTGTTGTGTTTACCATATAATAACCAACAGTTTAAGAAAAAATAAGAAGAGAACAAATCATGCAAGAGAAGATAATACCAAAAAATTCATGACATGAATGGATACAATTTTTCTCCATGCATTGGTGAGCACCTTCCCCATGTATATATTTATAATATTAAATTGAGGTTTTGTACTCAAAATACATTGGAAGTATCCCTTTGAGTTCTTACTTTTTCTCTACTTGCAAGATTTACTTTTGTGCAAATAAATTAGGTGTCATGCTCTATTTTAATAGCTTTACAAGAATAATAGTTTTTGTTGTCTAATAAATACATTAAAGTATATCTGTTATGCATGTATACATGCAAAGTTCAAAACAAATTAGTATCATTTTATCTATTTACCAAGCATAATGCAACAAGTAGTATACACACATGTTCACACAATAAGTTACAAATTATATAGTAAATATAACAAAAATTAATAAACATAATTTTCATAAAATTAATCATTTGTACATGTGGTACTGGTCACATTATGCCTCGCAATTAGATTCTTCTATGCTGAAGGGACATTGTTATAGAATTATATTTATTGAATTTTATTATTATATTTTTTATTTTTTATTGCTTAATTCATTACTTATCATGCAAATGCGTGCATATGGTACTATTTGCATTATACTTAGTAGATAGATGTGAGGATACTAATGTGTTTTCTATTGTGGTGAGCAAATAATTAGACGAAGTTAAGTGAAATTATTATTTTGGAGTGCATATTTTATTTCATAAAATTTATGTGTTTTATAGTGTGGAAAATATTATCGAAAACATTACATTTTGTATGTGTCTATTAGCTTAAGGACTTTACATACACACATGCACAATAGATTTATTTTGAAGTAAGAACTTAGAAAGGATGTTTATAATGTGTTAGATTGCACCATTCTTGTGTAATGCAAGATTTAGAAATTTCTTCTCTTGTGGAATTTATTTTTTTCTTATTGTTCTTTCAATTGTTGGCTATTATATAGTGAAGGCAAGCAACAAAATTGGCTACAATGGATGGTGGCATTAAAGTGAGGCTCAAGGAAGGTGGCTTGGCCACTATGAGAGTGACCATGTTAGTAATTATATGGTAGAGATATCATTTGTTTGCATAGAGGGATTCAAGAGAGTGTTGGCACAACCAACATTTCAAAGGGGGTCATGGCTAAAATAAAAGTCAGAGAGATACACAACACATGTATCTTGATATCCAATTTGGTTATATAATAGCACAACCACCACCTTATATTGCTAGAGACCATCCATGGGTAGTGTCCAATTAGCATTAATAAAATTCACATAGATGCTTAAAAGGAATGTCTATCTTAGGAGTACTAATTGACTTGCTTCCATGATGGAAATTCATACTCACACAAAAGTGTAATCTACTATATGAATACTAATTGTCTCAATTCCAATGAAATCCATGAGATCCTTGAAGAAAGTGTATTTTTTTTCTCATTTTGATGTAGTGTATCAAATTAGAGTGAAAACTAGTCAAATATATGTCAAAATATGTGGAATCTAGAGCATGACAAATGCGGAAGCTATGGAGGTTGAAAGAGAAAAAAGAAATTCATGAAGACATTGACCCTGACAATGAAAAATTGTCACACAAGTGAATTAGATTCCAAGATTGAGACTTGGACTCATAAACACAATCTTGTATATTGAGAGTGACATGATACTTACTAGAAAGAAAAGAGTACTATCATTTCATTTGAAAAAGAGTGCAAGTACAATGCTTTATAGGAATTCAGTGGTGGTACTTTCTCCTACTGTGCATATGGGATTTTGGTCATGAGCCCTCACTGCTCCTTACAAAGGGACTGAAGTAGGTGTGATTGTAAATATCTCAACACCCCTCCTCAATCACAACCAGAAGTACAAAGTGTGTAGAGGCTTTAATGAAAGCAACCACCTACAAAATGTGGGCACACCGTAAACATGGCAAACCTCTAGAGGCTATTGCAAAAAAGACTAAGTGTGGGTACCACAAACATGATGGACATCTAGAGGCTATAGCAGGGGCCTCACAAAGTGTACAAAGGCTATAGTACAAGCCTTATTTGAGGATTTTATAAGTTCATGTTTGAAGCACTAGGGCTAGGAACTACAAAGCTAAAAAGGTCTATTTGAATAGAAGGACTGATGAGGTTTGCTCCTCGAGGGGGTCACTCATGAATACATGTATATATAACGTGACTTCAAAATAAGTGGTTTTTAAAACTCCATTTTTATACATTTTTAACATATAGAAGGGTGTCATATAAAGGGGTTTCTTACAGATTGAATAGAAAAGGGTTGTGTTATATTCAAAAAAAAATCATAGATTAGGATATTTATAAATAGGCCATGAACACACATTATATGGAGGATATACATATAGTGAACCCCCCGAGGTTTGCTCCTGGTGGTCTTCTTTTTCTTCTTCTTCTTCTTCTTCTTCCTTTGCTCCATTTTCTTCTTCTTCTTTGATTGCAACTAGATAGGACTTTTGGGACCTCTTTTTGGCATGGAAGAACTTCTCGGTGTGTCTGGTCCTTTTGTAGAAGTCAAAGAAGAGCTAATCCTTCTTGCCTTTGTACCAGTTTCCAACATATAATGCATGTTCATCTCTAGAGGTACTTGCTTCTTCCTTATTTTTTAGCTTCTTTTCCTCCTATAACAGTGATGCTTGGATATCAACAAGTTTAGGGTTTGGTATGTTGATTAAGGTTGTTGATCCATTATTATATTCAAGAGGCAAATTCTTAAGTGGAACATCGATGCAAACATCTTCTCCCATTTTAATGTTGATTCCTACAAGTTAGGTTAGAAGTCTTTCCATGTAATTTAGATGTGTGGCAAGTGATGTGATGGACTTCATTTCAAGCCTGAAAAACTCAATCAAGAGACCATACTTTGATGATTTAGATTGTACACCAAACAAGGTGTGAAGTCTCTTCCATGTATCCTCTGAAGTCTCACAATTATCCACATGGTGGATATAGATGTCATCTAGTTCCAGTTTGATAATGGCCTGAGCCTTATCATCGTTCTTTTGCCAAGTGATAGCAATCGCATCACGAGGCTTGTTTTATTTTCTGTTGGTAATGTCCCAGAGACCTTTTTTCATCAGGATGAGTTTGATACAGGCCTGCCATGTATGAAACTCGACTCCTTTGAAATGGGTAGTTGGAGAATCTTTGCCCATGCTAGACTTGTGGGAACAGCAACAAATTAGCTTTAGAATTATCAAATTTAAGTAGCAGAAGAGTTGATTGAGTTGTTTCAAAAGACATAAGTGCTAGAGCACTAAATGAGTGTCAGTGGACACTACATTTCTTCCTTGAGTCTTCCAGATCTGCAAAATCCTTCAAGTTCTTTCAGATCAAAATCTTCCCCTTCTCGATTTGATGCTAGGACCTTCAGATCTGAGTCACAATGGATTGTTCCAAGTGGAAAGAGAGAGAAAATATTGAGATTTTTGAGCTAAGGTGAAATTTGGCTATGGAGTCACAGTTAGGGTTTTTGAGGGCAGTCTGGTTTTTCTGATATTGCAGGAACTACACTCGATCATTTTGAAAACTTTTTTTATGAAAATGAAGCTCTCTTCATGCTCTGATGATGGTCATGATTGATGCCTAATTTAAGCATGTAGGGCAAATGACAACAGTAGGCACATTTTTCAATTTTTGACGTTTTTGTCAATGCTGGTCTTAACATGCATTAATCTCGATATTTCTTGTGATAGGATGGAGTGCCTAATGTTGAGGAAGATTTTCCTAGAAGACATCATGATCAATGGTGGCCTGTACTGTGAGATCCATAAGCTCCAAGATGCCTAGGTATTGCTTAGCTATGAAGGCCACAAAATAGAACCTGGGAAAATTGACAGTGTTGAGTAGTAGATGGGGCAACATCAAGTTTGGTAAGATTCAGCCTGTGGAGTGAGATACATAGAAGCATTAGTAGTGGGGGAACACTTCTCTAGAAGAAAGCTTGGTAAGATTCGGCCTGTGGAGTGAGATACATAGAAGCATTAGTAGTGGGGGAACACTTCTCCAGAAGAAAGCTTGGTAAGATTCGGCATGTGGAGTGAGATACAAGACCTTCAATCTGACAAGGTGTTGCTGGCTATGGCAACCATGAAGGCAAGCTTAAAGGTGGAGATGGAAAGTGAGTTCATAGACTAAGATTGAGCTGGGTAGAGATGGACCAGAGGTGAAGAGCTACTAAAATGAATTAAGCCATGCTCAGCTGCACTTTGATACCATGTCAAAATATGCGAGATCTAGAGCATGGCAGATGCGGAAGCTATGGAGGTTGAAAGAGGAAAAAGAAACTCATGAAGACATTGACCCTGACAAAAAATAATTTTCACACAAGTGAAATAGGTTCCAAGATTGAGACTTGGACTCATAAACACAATCTTTTGTATTGATAGTGACATGACACTTTACTGGAAAGAAAAGAGTACTATGATTGCATTTGAAAAAGAGTGCAAGTACAATGCTTTATAGGAATTGAGTGGTGGTACTTTCTCCTATTGTGCATATGGGATTCTGGTCTTGAGCCCTAGTCTTGAGCCCTCACTGCTCCTTACAAAGGGACTGAAGTAGGTGTGATTGTAAATATCTCAACAATATAAGGATATATAAGGTTTCTTTTGATTCAATGCATCAATTTTCATTGAAATTATGTTAAATTTGAAGCTTTTTCTCTTGATTTATACATATATTGAAAATTGTGCCTTGGGATGGTCTTTGCCATGAAGAAGTTTAGACACTATATTCTATACGAGAAGATAGTAATTTATAGAAAGGCAGAGTTGAGGATATTATTGAACAAGTTGCAGCTACCTAATTACCTAGCAAACTGGTTAATCACTTTACAAGATTTTGATTACAAGATTAAGATTAAGCTACTGAGATTGCAAGGCATCATATAATGTCTTGTAGACTTTGGGGAGATGAAAGAAGTATTGGTTGAATTTAATGATATTGAGGGTCTATTTAAAATAGACATGGCCTCCATTCCATCTTGGTATGCTACAATAATAAAGTATCTAACCATAGGAGATTTTGGAGCCTCTTTGTCTAAGGCTGAGAAAATGAAAATTAAACAGTAAGCCTTAAAATTAACCTTAATTATAGGAGCTCTATATCAACAAGGGGTAGATGATGCTACAATAATAAAGTATCTAAACATAGGAGAGTTTGAAGCCTCTTTGTCTAAGACTGAGAAAAGGAAAATTAAACAGTAAGCCTTAAAATTAACCTTAATTATAGAAACTCTATATCAACAAGGGGTAGATGATGTTTATAATCAATACATTATGCATGGTGAAGTTCCATGGATCTTGGAAAAGTGTCATGACTTTGCTTTTGGAGGGCACTTTGCTAGATGATTGATTGTGTGGAAAGCCGTAAGTGTGAGATGCCTCCTCCAACATACCCGGAGGAGTCCTCTTAGTAGTCAACCAAGATTCATATCCATGCACATCACCATCCAATCTCTCCATGGGAAACCTAGGACTTAGTTGAACATGGGAATCTTAGTTTTACTTCACAGGGGAAGCATGGACAAGTAACCCATAACAACAATCTAATGCCCACCTAAGAAAGACCACTTTGTAATCAATCAAAGGCAAGATTGAGGTTAACATCGCACTTGGTAAAAAGAGAGTGAGAGACACAGGGAGAGTTAACTCAATCCCCCTACCCATAAGGTAAAATCTCATCTCCGACCCCCTAAAATGGTGTTAAACCTGCCTAATCCTATCGATATTTGGAGGATCATGATTTAGTAAGCTCTATCTAGTGTTGGAAAGTTACCCAACTTATCGGGTCCACCCAGCCATAGGTGTTCAATCATCCAAGATCAAAGTCTCCCACTTTTCTCGATTGGGTTTACTTTAGTTTTCTAGTTAGCAAATCATATTACCACGCTGTTTGGACATTAAAAAAACATCTTCTTTTATTACTTTATTAAACTGGGTTTGTTAAACTCAATCTTTAGCTCATAACAAACAATTCAAAAATTAGATACTTTATTTCATAATAACAAGCAGAACCATCGCTCTGCAGAGTGGTACAAAACCGTCTCTCCACAAAAGGACACTGTCTAGCCTAGGATAGAACCTTCCAATCCCTCGGGATTGGGCTGTATGTGATCACACTCCATCCATGGTCAATAGGGAATTTATTGGCTCAGAGCCCCTCTAAGCTTCCTTAAGCCTTAGGAGCCATCCTACATAGCAGAAGAAATTATCACTTGGCCCTTTTCCCTCTTAGGTGCTCGAGTGATCAAAAACCAAAAACACCTACCTCCCTCAAAAGCATAGGACCCCCACCCACATGTGAGTTTTTTCACACTCTATAGAGTGTTAGGGAGCATTGGGTTGGGGAGCATTGGGTTGGGGACCCCAACGTTTTCCTGATGCTGCGCGTCCAACCACCACTGCGAACATGAGGGCAGAGTTTTTTGCCAAGAATTTGAACACATTAGTTTTCTCTATTGGTGGATCATGTTAGTTACCACATCAAGAGTTAGATATTGAAATTGAAAGTTGATGCAGCAATATGGCTAATGCTATATTAGCAATTATTTGAGGTTAAAAGGTGTTATTACTATTTTTCAAGAACTAGATTTAATTAAAAGAGATCAGAACATTACGACAGATATGGAGCATGCCAAATAAAAATGGGATTAGCTTGGAAGATTCTTAGTAGATTACAAATTATTTAGGGGACATTTTTCACATGGGAGTTGGTGTCAATATATGAGCATGTCAAAAGCAAACAATTGTAGCCCCATGCTGCTTTGTTGTCACTAAACTCTTCTTTAAAGATTATCAGCATACATGTCATTCAAGTGGCTTCTAAAGGCCAGACTGTTGGGAGCATGAGTGACAAATTTTCTAAAGCTTGGAAGGTATCAACATTACTCCATTAGCTCTTGCTTGACCATTTCTACCTTCAAATGCATTAAATGTTGAGGCAATGGTCCAAGATCAACTGTGAGAAACCCTAGTAAAGAGCCAATATGTGCCTTACAGGAACAAATGCATGCAAAACAAGAGAAGGACGCATGCTTAATTGAAGAGATGGTGACGGCATGGAAGTCGAAGACAATTGAGGATATGAAGAGGGAGCTTGTTTGTATATTTGACACAAGATAAATTGCATTGTATGGAGGAAAGTTTGAGGTGGCCAAATGGGTGGGTAGAGATTTGGCATTCTGAAATTGGAGAAATTCGATATTTTCTTCATGAGAAAATTCACGCAGAGTTGAGGAAACAAAAAGGTGAATTGTTGACTGCATGGGCAGCTTATTGCTGAATAGAGTGGCCGATACATTATTTTGCAGTTAAAATTTAAATCTGATATGCTGGCCTTTTCTGGCTGCTATTATGGTGGAGGCATTCTAAACGCAAGCATTGACGTCAAGATGGCGACAGAAAAAGGAAAGCAAAAGCTTTTCTTAAGCTTTTTTAGCTGCATGCTTCAGAATAGGAGAGAACGACGATTACGAGAAGGGCCATCAAGCTTTAAAGATGGGGGGAGGATAGTCGAAAGCCAGGATGGAGGAGAGGCTGATTGCATGTGGAGATAGGCAGCAGACAGTGGTCTCAAAGAAGACGAGGCACACGTGGGATGGCGGCCTGCAACTCATGGATGACCTTGGGTATCAGCTTCTGAAAGACGACGGCATGCGGCTTCTACGACTGGTCTGCATATTGGGTGGTGAAGGTATAGTTGTAGTCATTTCCGCCAATCTCCTTGAAGTTGACTAAGGTCTTATTAGAGACCCGATGATGACGGATGGCTTCATGTAGCTAGCCGAGAAGAACCAGGTCGCTCAGACATGTTTACAGCAAAGCCATGCATTGCTAGATTGCCCTTCTCAACTGCCACCTTAGGTGCTTGACAGTAAAATTTGCTTTCCGTCACTGATTCACCTTCTTTCCTTGATCATGAGGCACCGAAGTGCTTAAGGGAAGGATTTGCTGACGATGCAAATGATTTGGAGGAGGTAGTCATCATCTCATTCAAGTGTTGCCTTGAATACGATTGTGGAATAACCTAGAAAGGAGGTAAGCTTTTGCAAGATTAATACAAGGAATTGTGTAGCTTTCATCACCATTTACTGATTCAATGCATCCATGATAGAATAAGAAGATGGTCACTCGCTAGTATGGCTCATAATCCATACTAGCGAGCGACCATTCATGATAGAATAAGAAGATGGTCGCTCATAATCCATACTAACCATTGGCGGCTAAAATAGGACATGTCAATAAGGGATCCCCATAGTAGTCTTGGACTAACATCAAGAGGCAATTGTAAAAGCCCCCCTTGGGACCACAGTTAAGAAAGACATCTTCAACAAAGGCATAATTAGCCAGGGAATCTACAAAGTGATTTCACTGTCGGGGAATCAATTGGTAAGTCACTACCTCAAATATCTTAAGGACATTCAACGTTGCATGATGGTACATCCTTAGAATGGGATCTCTCAATTGGTTGATCACTAACTGTGAGTCGCATTTTACCAATAATCTGCAAATATCACCACGTTTGGCTAGATTTAGCCCCATGAGTAAGGTCTTGTATTTTGCCATATTATTTGTAAAACACACTCTTATTTTTAAAACCACTTGACAAAGATGGGGATCTTTAATGACAACCCCAACACTTGCATGCTTAGCAAGTCCTCAAGAAGCTTCATCAAAATATAATGTGTAAACCAAGGCTTCATTGATGTAACCTATCATGGCAATAAACCTACTCATATTTATGATAATCTAAATCTAATCGAGAGAGAAGCTGTAAGACAGCAGGTACAATCCCTCCTTCCTTACTAAACTCAATAGAGACACTAGTAAGAACCCGATGACAATGGTGGCAATAGACCTTAATATCCCATGTAAAAGATCCGTCGTGCCACACAATAATGTGATAACCCTTATTCCACCAAATCACTTTGCCTTGGTGGTAAGGGTGCTCTAAATATTGATGCTCAAGGTAAGGAATGATTTTTCCCATCCAATAGTACTAGCACCCTCTATAAGTTTAAGGTTGATCTTGAAGGACCTGCAAAGGCACCAAGTCCGATGCTAGTCCCTATACATAATAGGGCTTTAGTTTATTGAAGTTTACTTTAGTTTTGAATTCTAATACTTATAAATCCATTAAAAGGGCTATAAATCCATTCTTCCTTATACAAACAGTTTTATAAGGAGCATCCCATTGAGGTTCCAGCTTGGAAAAAGCTCATCATGATGGGCATCATCATATGAAATCAATTGACCCTTAACAAAGTTGTACTTCTTAGCCCAAAGGTCATGAAGTATTCACTACAAGATATAGGCCTTATACCGACGTTTAAAGCGATGAAAATGCGAATAAAAAAATTTACCCCCTTTGGCAAAAAGCGTCGTTATTGGCGACGCCATAGAACAGTCGGTATCACCGTCGCTATGAGCGTCGGTATTGGCATCGGTATCAGCGTCTCATTTGCGATGTTGATACCGACGCCGATATCGATGCTGATAGCGACGGTTTGCAACGTATATAACGACGCCGCTAATAATGACACGAGTAGTAAAATTTGTGATGCTAATAGCGACGGTAACAGGGGAAAAAATTTTGTGGCAAGGCAGCATACTACCCTACCACATATAGCACTGTGTACTTTATGAGAGCCATACAAAATAGTTTTTGCACTACTGTGTACAATGCGCTTGCAAACAAAAACAATGTATACTGAAATCATAAAACTGATACATGAAATAAATACATAATCTCATAATAAGCGATTGGTCTAATCATGACAAGATATCACTAATACATAGAAAATGTCTACATAGATCAGGCAACTCAAAAATAAAGGTATGTGAGCTCCAGGGATCCAAGGGCGAGCTACATATCCTCGTCTCCCGAAAGCTCGTCCCACCGCAAAGGAGCATCAAACGGACTCTGCAGAAAAAGAAAAAACATATCAGTCTACCATACAATAATGCATTCAAATATCTCATGGTAACTACGGACAAGAAAGATGAGTGACTTACAAGGCCACCGCGTCTATACAATTGGTTGATCAATGAAGTGAGACTATGCCTCTGCATATCGAGTCTCAAGGCCAGTTGGATCGCGATTTGTAATGGAGTGCTACAAAGAAAATAAAATTCTAATTGTTATAAATATGATTGCCAGTACAAAGAATATTTCAAAAAAATAAACAAGCAAAACAAAAGAAAAACTTACAAAGTCCTCCAAATATGTCCTGTGGCTGCCACTCCCAAGATGATAGACCACTCTGGCCTCAATTTGTGCCCTCGCTGCCTCGTGCTGCTGACTCCAATGTCCTAGAGAATCTATAGCCTCCTCCCTCAGTCAGTGCTAGTCATCTGTATCTAACCACTCGGGCTTTGCAGCCCCACTATTGATTGCCTTGCATGCGTTGCATCGTCTATGTGACACGTATACACGTATACAATCCATCATCTAGCCTGTAGAGAATCTATCTACTGAGGTTGGCACCAGAAACTCCTCATGCAAGGATGCTACTATGTAGTCCTTGCTCCCCTCCGGTATGTTCTTCTAATGATCCAAGACGTTGTGCCGAAAAACTTGTTGAGACAACTCTCTCATGCGAGCCATCACCCTCCTCCCCTCATCATTCATGATGATGGCTCCTGACCTACTGTCCCCTGGAGTCTGCCTAAGATGGGTCCTCTCCCATCTACGTCCACACTCTTGGGCATATCCAGGAGACCCATGTGCATCCAGTGTACCGACCGGGGTAATATCTCTTGGAGTGGCACCCACAGGGGTGCCATCTGCTCATGGCTGAGCCAAAGTAACTGGAGTAGACATCCCCACAGGTATGACAAATCCCTGAGGTGACGTTGCTCTAGCTTCTCTCTTTCCTGTGATGTGGTCCCATAACAAGCTACCCACATTCTTGAAAATATGTGTGGGATCCAACAAGTATTTGACCTATAAGTGGGTCCAATATGGCAACTCGTAGAAAACTGAGAACTGCCGCATTACATTTGGATGTGATTCCATGTGGACCATTTTCAGCTCGTACCAACTTGCGGCGTTCATACGTATTGGAGGTCGTCCAAGGAAACCTTCCCTGAGTTCATGATCCTCTGGAAAGAAAGCAGCGTGTCCTTGATATACCATCTTCTTCATGGTTCGTGATCTTCGAGAGTCTAACTGTGGCCTGCACAATGGACATGCATGATAACCTGAGGTAACCAAACATGTTCCAACACCACGACCTAGTGAATACTTGCTTGAACGACCTGAGGTAACAAAACATGTTCCAACACCACGACCATCACACCTGCTCATATCTTGCACGGTGACCGCCTCCTCCCACAAAATCTTAAGCTCATCGACTAATGGACAAAGATACACGTCCATATTTTTGACTTTGTAGTGGCCAGGGACGAGCAAGCTAAGGATGAGATGTCATTTCTTCGTAGAAAGCCATGGAGGGATATTGTAGTTGACAAGGACTATAGGCCACACACTGTAAGACGTTGAGCGCATACCGAATGGGTTCATGCCATCCATTGAAAGACCGAGCCAAATATTCCTTGGTTCTCGGGCAAAGCTTCGAAAGGTATAGTCAATGTGGCTCCATGAGCGTGAATCTGCTGATATTCGTTGAACTCCATCCATGGACCTATTCTGTGCATGCCACGTTGTCAAGCTCGCCATGCCGAACATACGAAACATGTGGTTTATGTAGGGGATAAGCAAAAAGTGTCTGAGAACTTTTTGAGGGATGGTTTGCCCTTGCAAGTCCTGTCGATACCTGTGAGCACCATACTTTGGACATGTCTCCATAGACTTGTATTCTCCTTGAAACAGTATGCAATCGTTGATACATGCATGGATATTATTGTAGTCCATGCCAAGCTTTTGTAAAACATGTCATGCATCATCACGAGACTCAGACATGGTATTTACAAGTGAAAATATATGATATTTCAATAACTTGAAAAAATCATAAAACACCTTGAAAAAGCATAAATGTTTGTAATAATAGTGCCGAAAAAAAAATCAATGAAGCGTATGTACAAGGTACCTGAACAACTCGATCACACTCGTATCACTCCACCCATATTTTGCTTGCATACTTAAGAGTGCAAGCAGTGTCTTCAGCTGAGATACTCAGCACCCATCATATAATGATATGGATGCTTCCTCTCTAAGTGGATCAGAAGTCTCGACATCCATGGGAATCAATGCATCGATCGTTGCCTCCATCTTAGGCTCCAAGATTGTAGATAGGTTTGGAAGGTTGCTTATCTCCTCTAGCATTGACGGTATAGATTGGCCTTGCGAGTGGTGGATTGGCTCCTGCACTCCATCCATCGCATGCCCACGTACTCTTCTAATTGGCCGCAAAGGGTGCACTCCACCTTGGGATGAGACATCACCTCCCTGGATATAAATTTACCAGTGAGACCCAATCTTTTGTACATGGTATTCAATTAGCTTGCGAGTACAATGAATGATTGACATTAACTTCAAATTACCGTTTGCTGAAAATCTGCAATCTCCTGATCAATGATCTCAGATTGAAACTCGCCAAATCGTTGTACGTATTCTATAGACAATCGGCGTTTTCATCTAATTGCTAGCTTGCATTGAGAGCAAGGACATGGGACACATTGATTAAGGTACGCCTCGCGATCTTGAACAACAAGACCTTCTTCGTTTTCCATTTTGTCTACGTTACAACAAACAATTTGCTTTTGTTATCATTCTTTTCTTTTCTTAGATTGTTATCCTCTCCTTCCATCTCTCTCTTTTTCTATGACCTAGCATATAGTGTCAACTGACAACTTATACAGTCTTTCAGCATACAGATTATCTTGGTGCTTCTTATATAGTACTGATCAATGGACAAATTGTAGAGTATCTCTTTCTGAAATAGCAAGAAGGGATGTGAAGGACTTCAATTTTTGAGCAGCCAGTTTATAAATCAAATTTGTTTCTTTTATGAAGCTGAAGCTGTTGATGTTGAACAGGGTTGTAATCAAACGAGTGAAGTGTAGTTAGTATTGCATACATCCAGGTCTATTTGCCACATTCAAGCACCGTCTCTCTTAGACCGAGACAGCTCCTGGTCTACCCTCTCTCTCTCTCATTTCCTTTTCTCTCTCCTCTCCCTCTCATTCCTATCCCTCCCTCTCTCTTTTTCTCTATCCTCTCTCTCTCATTCCTCTCCCTCCCTTGCCCTCTCTCATTCCTTTTTCTCTCTCCTCTCCCTCTCTCATTTCCTCTCCCTCCCTTGCCCTCACCCTCTCTTTCTCTCTTTTCCTATTAGGTTTAATTATTTTTCTCTATTTTTCTCTCTCCTCTCTCTCTCTCTCATTTTTTTCTCTCTCCTCTCCCTCTCTCATTTACCTTTCTCTCTTTCTCTCCCTCTCTCATTTCCTATCCCTTCCTCACCCTCACCCTCTCTTTTTCTCTTTCTCTATTAGATTTAATAATTTTTTATCTTTTTCTCTCTCCTCTCCCTCTCTCATTTTTTTCTCTCTCCTCTCCCTATCTCATTTTCCTTTCATTCTTTCTCTCCCTCTCTCATTTCCTCTCCCCCCTCACCCTGACTCTCTCTTTCTCTATTTTTCCATTAGGTTTAATAATCTTTCTCTCTTTTTCTCTCTCCTCTCCCTCTCTCATTTCCTCTCCCTTCCTCACTTTCACCCTCACCCACACCCTCTCTTTCTCTATTTGCCTATTATGGCCCACATCTTATCTCTTTTTCTCTCTCCTCTTATTCCCTCTTTTTTTCTCTCTCCTCTCCCTCTCTCATTTTCCTTTTGCTCTCTTCCTCTCCTTCTCTCATTTCTTCTCCCTCCCTCTCCCTCTCTCATTTCCCTATTATGTTTTCGTCTCTCCCCCCTCTCCCTCTCCCTCTCTTTAATTTCCCTCTCTTTCTCCCTCTCCCTCTCCTATATTTCTTCTCCCTATCTCATTATATACAAATTATGCAAAAAATAAATAAAAAGGAGAAAGAATACACTCTCCCTTCCTCTCGTTCTCTCATTTCATCCCCCTCCCTCTTCCATTTCCTCCCTCTCCCTCTCCCTCTCCCTCTCCCTCTCTCTCTCTCTCTCTCTCTCTCTCTCCCTCTCTCCCCCTTCCTCTCCCATTTCCTCCTTCTCCCTCTCCCTCTCTCAATATATATAACAAATCATATAAGCAAAAGTAAAAGAGAGAGAGAATGCACTCTCCCTCCCTCTCCCTCTCTCATTTCCTTCCCATCCCTCTCCCTCTCCCTCTCTTTCTCTTTCTCTTTCTCTTTCTCTCCCTCTCTTTCTCTTTCTCTTTCTCTCTCCCTCTCTCATTCCCTCTCCCTCTCCCTCTCTCATTTCCTCCCCCTCCCTCTCCCATTTCCTCCCTCTCCCTCTCTTTAATTTCCCTCTCTTTCTCCCTCTCCTTCTCCCTCATTTCTTCTCCCTCTCTCATTATATACAAATTATACAAAAAATAAATAAATAAGAGAGAGAATACACTCTCCCTCTCTCTCGTTCTCTCATTTCATCCCTCTCCCTCTCCCTCTCCCTCTCTTTCTCTCCCTCTCTCATTTCCTCCCCCCTCCCTCTCCCTCTCTTTCTCTCCCCCTCTCTTTCTCTTTCTCTCCCTCCCTCTCCCTCTCCCTCTCTCTCATTTCCTCTCCTAAACAAGCAAAAGAAGGAGAGAATTAAACCCTAAACAAGCAAAAGAAGGAGAGAATGGATTCACCGATGAGATATGGTGAGGGTTTGGTAGCTCCTCTTCACAATGAAGGCTCCTCCTCTCCTTCTCGAACGACGGCGACGACGGCGGCGGCAAGCCTTCTTCCTCTCTCTCTCTCTCTCTCTCACCCTATGCAAGACGGTCGCTCTCTCTCTCTCTCTCTCTCTCTCTCTCTCTCTCTCTCTCTCAATGTTCGACGAAAATGCATGAAATGAACCGCGCTCGGGTTTCCACTTGTTTTTTTTCCCTATGGGGCATCGCTATTTGCGTTGCTATTTGTGTCACAAATGCAATGCAAATAGCAACGCAGTTATTCCTGCGCCACTACCCGCCGTCGCTATATGTTACAATCCTTGTAGTGATTTTCATCTGCTTCTACCCTACTTTATGATGTAACAAGGCTCGTAATCAAACCTTGTGAAGATATGCAGGGAAAATAAACATTTCTTGCAAGGCTTCCTCTTCACCCAAAGAATGGGTTAAAGCAAACCTTATTGTAGCTAGCTCATTCTCCAAAAGTAGAACACACTCTTCTCCATAACTAGTTTAAAAGGGGTGTGATGTGTAGCTCTTTTGAATGTCATATTTTAAGTTTTTATCCCAATCATGCTTACCTTCATATATAGTCTTGGATAGAATCCCCACAAGTTGCTTATTAGACTCTCTACTTGTCCATTATCTTGGGCGTTGTAAGGCATGGTCTTATTATGTCTAATTTCTAGAACCTCCGTCAAATCCTCAATCTCTCTATTCAAAAAGTGTATCCCACGATCAAGCACAAGCGCCTTAGGCGGACCAAAATGGGCAAACAATCTTTTCCAAAATAATAGTAGATATTTCCTTGGCATAGTCCTTTATCGTAGCAATGGGCCTTAGACTATTTTGTGAAATAGTATATTGCCACAATAACATGATACTTTCGTGTAGTTGACAAAGGGTGTATAGGTCCAACAAAATCAATGCTCCATTTCTCAAATGGTAGTATAGCCATGATAGGAGTCAATGAGCACTTCCTACTTTTCATATTATCATCTCTCTAACATATATCACATCTCTTAATATATGTAAATGCATCTTGAAAAATGGACAACCACCAATGTCAAACTTTCAAAGCTTTTTGTGCAATAAATTATCTAGCAAAGTGCCCTCCACAAGCAAACTCATGATAGTATTCCAAGATAAATGGAACCTCACATGCATAACACATCAACGACAAACATCATTGACTCCTTGTCGATATAGTATTCCTATAATTAAGGTAAATTTCAAGGCTTGCTGTCTAATTTTCCTCTTTTCATCCTTTGACAAAGTAGCTTCAGCCTCTCTTGTGGATAGATAGTGCCTTATGGCATCATAACAAGATGGAATGGAGTATGTATCAATTTTGAATAGACCCTCGAGGTCACTATCTTCCTTTGGCTTCTAAAAATCCATGAGACATTCAATAATGCCTTGCAACTTCAGCAGCTTACTCTTAACTTCATAATCAAACTCCTTCAAGGTGATCAGTGTGTCAAGACCTAAAACGGGCCCGACATTGGCTCTATGGCATTAACTAGGCCTCTACTACTCACCTCAAGCCACCCCACATAGCCTTGCAGAAACCATGAGCATCTAAGAACTTTGCATTTGTACGTTTTGTAGTCTAATGAGTAATTCATCACCATACTCCTTAGAGGGAGTCCCTAAACATATTGGTGTTATATACCGCATAAGCACACACAAAGGGAGCAGCCCTCAGCTGATCAACACGGCTCCACTACGACTCTCCTACATCTTGAGGATTGGCCCCAAGATGTGTGGTGAATACATAAAACACATTTGAAACAAGATTCACTCTTTTGATAAATCGATCTAGGAGATAATGAATAATCTTCACTAGGTATCCTCCAAAAAATTGAATCTCTAATCCTATAGCTTGGGATACCTCACGCTCTCAATGTGGGTTATCGCTCATACAAATAAGTGCTATGCATTCAAGATATGATATCATATGGTGTGTGCAATGCAATTATGTATGACTACCGTGCTCGAATAATTTTACTCATTGATAATCAATATCATGAAAGTGCAAAGATAGTGTTTTTCGTGCTTTTCTTCTAATCTGCAATTACTTCATTGCTTAGGATTAGTATCGAGCTTTCTTGTGCTACTAGACCCTTTTAATTTTAGAAAAAAACAGACCCTATATGACATGCATCATAAAACATTAGAAATCAGCATACTTTAAACACTCAACAATCCCCTTTCTCCTATTGTTTGGAGTTATGCATTTGTTGGTAGGTTTAAGGTGTATTTTTCCTTTACGAAAACTATAAAAATCCACTTTAACATAGAGATAAGACTAAAATAATGCTAAATCCCATGCTTTAGCTCTACCATACATTCACAAACATAAATCTTATTTTTTCTTATTTTTTTCAGATGTGAAAACTCATTTTTCTCATTTTTCTTTTTTTACAATTTATTTGTAGAAAATTAATGATATTTATTGATTTACTAGTTTAAATTAATTGATCTTATTGAGAATGATTTTTTAATCATGTTTCAACCCATAGGAACAGCATATGCATGACAAAAGCCCAAAAACCACATAATTTTCCTTAAACCCATAGTCACGGGTTTTGCATTTTTAGCATAAAATTATTATAGGATTGATTTTCTGTGATTTCTTCAATATGGCTGATAAGTTAGAACATTGGCAACCAAATACAATCATTTTTAATTTTTAATAAAAAAATTATCATAAAATGATGAAATCCATGACTTACTCATAAAATCGTTCCTTATAACATATGTATTTCGAAATCGGAGGCATGCTGATGCTCCCCAACATCTGTTGGCAATCCATCTAGCCTCGATCTATGTCCCTTTACACTCTCGCATCATCACATAATCAAAATCTTGCATCTCAGTCCACCCTTCTCTCATACGCTAATCCATGAGAACATACAATAGGAGAGAGGAGAGAGAAACACTAAAATCAAAATGTGTCTATTTCTCATCCATTTTTCACGATGGAGAGCAATGAAAGTAAAGATCTTGCTTTGCCCATAGCATTTTTCTTGCCTCCACTGATCACAAAATACATAAAAATGATGGTGCCCCTCTCTCCCCCACACCTACACATTTCATAAATTGCATCTCTTCATTTCTCTTAAGCTTAAACAAGCTTAATATTGAACTAGTTCAAATTTTTGCATGTTCACACTTGGCAAAGTGGGTTTTTTGACAAATGGAGGTCTGAACAAACTTTGATTTGAGATCTTGGATGAGCGACTTCATGACATCAAAATCTATAAACCTCACCATCATGCACATTTCAGCTTCCAAATCACATAGTTGCTTCGTAACACAAAACCTTGTAGGGATTAAATAGGGAATCAAACGGACTCCAATTGACAAACCGAGACTTAAATTGGGTTCTTGGTATTGAACTCCATCTAGGAAAACTCTAGCTCATTGATCCACAACCATTTCATTTTGCATGAAAAGTTGGTCTTTTATGGCTTCTTGGGCTTTTTTCCGCTTTAAAACATGCTCTAAAAATCTATTCTCAATCAACCACTTCACTTGGCTATCAAGCAATCGCAACTTATTCAACAATAGCCTTAGCCCCTTTGCCTTCATATAAAGAACTACCTTTTCATATAGGATGTAATGCCTAAATTTCTTCATTGCAAAGACCATCCCAAGGTATAATTTCTCCATGTAAGTATAATTAATCTTGGACACCCCTAATTTGCGACTGGTAAACTCAATCGAACAGTACCTATACATCGTAAGTTGTTGAAATATATATAATATCTCACCTCTTTTAGGTGTTGTCAAGACTAGTGCTTTTGCCAATTCTTGCTTCACATCCTTGAAGAATACTTGACATGGATCACACCATACAAACATACAATTAAAGGACAATAGATTCATCAATGGCAATGTCCTCTTAGCTAGTGCATTAATATAGTGTTGATAATAACTGATTGACAATAAAGCAATGCACCTCTTTAGGAGTATGTGATGAACTCATAGCAATGACAAACCTTTATCTTCTTAGGATTGGTGACAATACCAATTAAGCTGAAGATATGGCCTAATAGCAATCCATGGAGCACTCCAAAAATGCATATCGTTAGGTTAAGATCATTTTCTTAAAATAATCAGCTATCTCTCCATTGTGTTGGCTACCCCCAAGTTCTCAATAAAGAATTTTTTCTCCTTTGGGAAAATATCACCAAAAGTTTTATTAGTTGTACATTACCAAGAACCTAGCGCATTGAATTATCCAAAAACCATAACATGGTATGCAAAGGTACCAAAAACAATGATAAATTGTTTTCAAATTATATTTCTCTACAATAGCCATTTGATTATAACTAGCAAAATAGCAAATAGATATCACTACCCACTAACTGATCTAGACTTTGATCAATGAATGGAAATTGATAATAATATCTGATTGTTTTGTGTATTGAGCTCCATAAAAACTACATAAAGCCAAATTTAATTATTCTTTTTTTTTTAAAATAACTATCGTTGAACACCACTACAAGATATAGGCCTTATACCGACGTTAAAAGTAACAAAAACGTTCATAAATAAATTTACCCCCGTCGTTGCAAAAAGCATCATTATTGGCGACGCCATAGAACAGTCGGTATCAGCATTGCTGATACCAATGCAAATAATGACGCTGATAACGACGCTTTGCGATGCTAATAGCGACATGTGCAATATATTTTTCAACACTATTAGTGACGATAACATGGAAAAAAGTTTTGTGGCAGGGCAGTTATGTGCTTTACTTAGGCCATACAAAATAGTTTCAGAAATGTATACAATGCTCGTGTAAATAAAGACAAAGTGTACTTAAATCATAATACTAATATATGAAATAAATACATGATCGCATAATGAAAGCGACCGGTACAATCATGGCAAGATACTACTACTACATAGAAAATGTCTACACAGATCATGTGACCAAAAAAGAAGGATATGTGAGTTCTAGGGATCCAAGGATGAGCTATAGATCATTGCCATTCAAAACCTCGTCCGGCCGCAAAGGAGCATTGAACGGACTCTACAAAAAAAGAAACAACTACACATCAATCCATCATATAATAATGCATTCTAATTAAACATGATAGCTACAGACAAGAAAGATGAGTGACTTACAAGGCTGTCGCATCCATACAATCGATCGATCAATGCAGTGAGACCGTACCTCTCTGCATATTGTCGGTGGGATCGTGATTTGTAATGGAGTGCTACAAAAAAATAAAATACAACTATTAGAAATACAATTGTTAATACAAAGGATATTGCAAAAAAATAAGCAAGCAAAACAAAAGAAAAACTTATAAAGTCCTCCAGATATGTCCTGTGGCCGCCACTCCCAAGATGATGGACCACTCTGGCCTCTAGTTGTGCCCTTGCCACCTCGCGCTGTTGTCTTCAACATCTTGGAGAATCTATAGCCTCCTCCCTGAGTCGATGCCAGTCGTCCGCATCTAGCCACTCAGGCTTTGAAGCCCCACTCTTGAGTGCCTTGCGTGTGTCTGATCGTCTATGTGACATATATGCACGCATGCACTCCATCATCCAGCCCGTAGAAAACCTATCTGCTGCAACTGATACTGGAAACTCCTCATGGAGGGATGCTACTATGTAGTCCTTGCTCCCCTCCAATATGTTCTTCCAATGATCCACGACTTTGTGCTGAAAAACTTGTTGGCACAACTCTCTCATGCGAGCCATCACTCTCCTCTCATCATTCATAATGATAGCTCCTGACCTATCATCTACAAGGTAGGCATACCCCTCTAGGGTATGCCTAAGATGGGTCCTCTCCCACCTGCAACCACGCTCCTGGGCATGTCTAGGAGACCCCTGTACATCTGGTGTACCTACCGAGGTAGTATCTATCAGAGTAGCACCCATAGGGGTGCCACCTACGGATGACTAAGCAAAAGCTGGAGTGAGTGGAGTAGACGTCCCCATAGGTATGACAAATCCCGAAGGTGACGCAACTCCAGCAGAATGATGAGATAGAGACACCGCGTTCGTACCTCCACAGCAACCACCTAAGCCACGCTCTCTCAAACCGCCACAAGAGCGAGGAGTAGCACCTCTATCCCGAGCCGACCACAAGCTCATTGCATCCGAATCTCTGTAGCATTCCCCTGAACCACTCCCTCCGTCTGGCCCAATTCTAGAGTATCGACCTCGTCTGCTCTACAAACTAAAGCATCAGAGCGCGCAAAATAGATCTAATAGAGCGGCCTGATGATGTCCGAGATAGCTCGTGGTCTGCCATATCTCTAAATCTCACCATTTGATCTGTGGAGACATACGCGTGAAGATCTCCTGTAGCTCCTCATCGCTCATCCCTCGACTCATCTTGATGATCTAAATATCTACAAAGTTCACCCACAAAAAAATAATGATGTTAGCATAATCAATATATATCATACAAAGCACGGTAATATAAATCTTAAAAAAATAATCTTACTTAAATGCATATCTTATGTACCCTTATAAGCGATTCATCAACGAATTGAGTAGGTGGATGCTCCAAGTATGAAGTATCCTATGGTCCCATGTCAATCTCCTGACACAACTCCACATACACTGGAAGGTCGATAGACATGTCACCACAAAAGGATGAGTCCACCTCGTTCTCAAAGAATTCTTGGACTCCTGTGTTTCCATCATGGTAACCTGATGTTGGCTCCTCTACATGCTCTAAGCTTTCGGTGGCCTCCACCCCTTGCAATATCGACCCCTCTATTTGCATATTGTCCTCATCTATGCTCGGAACATCGCTTTGATCATATACTCTTGCACTTCGAGGAGCTGAAGGTATAACATACCACCATCAAGGTTGTCGGGGGTTTGGATAGCAAATTACATGTTCACAATCACGTACAAGAGAGATTTAACTATTGTGACATATACCATGTCGTAATACAATTAAAAAACACATGAGTTCATGCACCTATTCACAACGGGCCAGCAACACAAACGTATCGTGCAAATTCGTCCATTGTTTTTGGAATCTATTTCTAAAAATCCACATGGACCTCGTCAAACTGTTGCTCCAACTCCTTCAAGTACCACTTTGAACCACTGCACATCAAATAGGAACATGGAGAAGCTACGATAATCCATTGTGACAATACTTTGCAAGTTCTCAAAATACTCCATCTCATCTATAACTGTGTTTAAATCCGTTGCTCATCGTCACCTCTCTTGCTCGAACCTTGCCACGATACCACAATCTGTTGTGGAGCGCATTTATCCATACGCTACTGAAGGCATTCAGCCTTACCTGAAAACCCATCACATAGTTTAGCTTTTTGTTGGAACTGATCAAGCTCCTCTTTAGAAGACAAAGGAGAAGATACATGAGCGGGAGGAAAAGCAGAAAGAACAGCCACTCTTTGGTTAAGTTCTTCAATAAGTTTCTTTTGAGACTCTACAATTTCCTGATAGTGGTGCAACTGTTCCTCACTAGTAGCAAGTTTACTAGCCAAAGTGACCATTTCCTCAAGGGCAGAATTTTTCTTAATCATCATAGATGCATTCTCCTCCCCCAATTTAGCAACTTAGATTTTAGCTCATGAATAATTACCTTCTATGAATCCATTAAGGCTGTGGCAATAGTCATTTGGTTATGGATATCACTGAGTATAGCCCTTTTAGAAGATAGATCCTCCAGTGCCGTACTCAACTGACTAGTTAAGGAATCCACCTTGTCTTGCATGGAAGTGTAAACACTTGTGTACAGTGTTTGAAGACAAGAAGTGAGGGAGGTTTCCAAAGTAGACTGGACATTTGAAACCATCAGTGGAAGCATAGGTCTAATATGGTTTGTAAAGATAAAGGAATCTACAAATCTAAATGTCCTTCCTCTTGGGCTGCAAATAGATTGGTATAGGAAGGAATGAAGGAAGGACACTGCCAGAAACAACAAGAGTGGATGTTTATACCAGGGAATCTAGTACAGAAGGATTGGAAGGACCCTTCATGAGAAGGCATTTCTTACGAGAAAACACAACAGGGGACTCTTCATCTTCTAAATTAGGTTGCATAGGCCGAGGACAAGGAAATGAAGATGTAGGTTGCACTGGTAAAGGAGCAGGATTGGGCACTGGAACACCTCTAGGAGGAGGTGCAAAAGTGAGGATTCTCTGTAATAAGGCACCATAGGAGACATTACTATTTTGACCCTTCCATACTTGCTAGAAATATTAATCCATCTTGGATAATAGGAAGCCTGCCCAATTGAACTTAGCACCCTCTAGAATCTTCACAAAAGCTGTGAACAATTCTTTGGACAGATACTTGGATACAGACTTGTGGGAGCTTTCACTCAACCACCAACACCCACGGACTGCTTATTGTTCAAGCGTTCCAAGCGAGCTCTAATGGCTATCTCTCACCTAGCCGACGCGCCGTCGATCCTACAAGTGTTGTGAGCTTACCTTGATGCCCGATCGAGTACCCTCCTCTCTCTTGCACTCCGGTAGCTCCACAATCCTTGATGCTAGCTCAAGCATCCTCAAGCCTCCTCCATCTCCAAGCTCCATCATCCATAGCCGCGCGTGCAAGAGAAGAAGAGAGAAGAGAGGAGAAGAAGAGGAGAAGAGACAGTGAAGAGCTTCACCCTCTTGATCCCTCACTCTCACACACACTCACTCCCTCACACTCTCACACTCCCTCTCTCAAGAGCACACACAAGCAAGGAGGAGAGAAGAAGAGAGGAAGAAGAAGACTCTTTTTGCTACACACCAAAAGAATGAGCTTCTCATTCTCTTTTTTCAACTTTATATACAAAGCCCTAAATCCTTTTTGGGCGGTCATTCCTCTTTTACATGGCCGGCCGTAGCCTAGGCCCTTTTTCCCATTTCCCACCATTCTAATTTATCCTATTCCCAACTAATTCCTACACTTTGCACAGGAGCGAGCCTGGCACTCTTTTACACAGATTCAAGGGTGCTTCCGCATTTTAATGGTGCGCCTTTTTCCTCTTTTGTTGCCTTGGCCCGACAAAGAAGCTTCTTGCGGGTCGTGTCCGATCATTTGAATCTTTCAGGGATTGGTTGCCGGTCAAGGCGCCTTTTTCTGTTTTTATCTTTTTCTGCTTTTATCCTGCGCCTTTTTGCTATTTTCTCTTCTTTCCATTTTTCGCTCCTTTGTGCTGCGGAACCATGGTCGAAAACACGATAACATTACCCCCTTCCTAGCCAAGTGCCAGTCCCATGGCACTGCGGAGGGATATAGTGGCAAGTTAGGCCGACTGTTAGGCAGAACAGGTAGGTGGGTGGTTAGGGATGATGACCAGGAGAGATGCCAACGTGCTGTAGGCTCGACAGAGATGCTCGGCGTCTGTCACATGGTTGTGGCATTGGTTATGTATCCGGTCATCTTTTGAGCATGAGAAACGCTTGAAGTAATAAGCAATCCCTTAGGATGGTGGTATTGGAGGGATTTATTCTGGAGAAACCCCTCGAACACTGTTTGGTTTGAAAACCCGTGGCTTCGATTGAAGATCCTTGTCTTTGATTTGAAGGTCTTCCGTTCTGAGTTGAAGGTCTTCAGGCTGGTGGAATCAATAAGCGATCCGTAGATCTTGGGGCAGCTCTGCGGATCGCTTATTGATCTTGGGGCATAGATCTATGCAGGTGGTGAGGTTCCAAGATCTATGCTAATGGCAGCTCTGCCTTGACTTGATTCACTCAGGGTGGCCATCAGCATGCAGGTGGCGAGATGCCGGTACAGGATTAGAAGTGTTGATCATAAAGGGAAGCCGTGGGCAATCCTCCTCCGCGGGTAGCCATGTCTTGAAGTGCGAACATAACCTGCAAGAAAAGTTGTGCACTCCCTAAGGGTTGTGTCTATCTTGCTGTGTAGTGCGTGGTGCATGTGGCAGTGGAACTGGGAGATGGGTTAAGCCCTTGGTAACGTCCCACACTTGAGGACTCAGTTCATGCTTTGTTGGTAGTGCAGTGCAAGTCTTAGGGTGACAGGTCTAAAAGTCCTGCCCTTGATGTGCCCTAAGTGTGAAGTGGGGATTCCGCTTGGCCATTAGCTTGAGGGTAGTATGGTGAGGATTTGTGATGGATGATAAGAAAGGCGGATAGGAGATGGGCTATCACTTCGTTGATGAAGTGTGTTCCTTGGTCGCTAACTAGTTCGATGTGGCAATCGAAGCATGAGATTACTTGCTCCCATAAGAACTTGGCAGTCATCCTAGCATCGTTTTTTCGTGTGGCTCTCGCCTCTGCCCATTTTGTGAGGTAATCCATGGCCACCACGATGTACTTGGCTTGTGAGTATTGCGCTGCGGGGCTGATGGGTCCTATGAAGTCAATCCCCCATTTTTCGAAGGGTTGGTGAGCAATAACAGGGGTTAACTCCATTTGATCCTTACGAATCGAGACTTTTTTCTGTTGGCACTCGTCACAATGCTTGACAAATTGCTTAGCATCGTGGAAAAGTGTGGGCCACCATAGCTGGGACTGCACCTTCCCTGCTGTCGTGTCTCCGCTAAAGTGTCCTCCTACAATGCCATTGTGCGCATCTGAGAGCACATCATGCATCTCATGCTCATACACGCACCTACGCAGCAATCCATCTTGCCCCAGCCTATAGAGTTGGCCTGCAATAGGGTTGGATTTTTAGGATCAAGCGCCTAAGTCGTGCCCGTTCTATTGGTCATTTGGGTAGTCCATGCTCGAGCACTTGGACTATGTCGTCTGCCCAGTATGGTGTCAGATCGGCCGTAAATAGGTCTCCTTCGCTGTGGACAGGTGGAATAAGTGGCTGTCAGGTAACTCGTCCATGATGCCTTGTCCAACAGCTTCTCCTGTGGGTATACGGGACATATGATCAGCCATGTAATGCTGTTTTCCCTTCCATACCACCACGGAGAAATCGAATTCTAGGAGCAGGAGGAGCCATTGAGCTATACGTCCTGTAGCGCAAGGTTTATTCACTAAATAGAGTAGGGCTTGATGGTCCACGAAGAAGGTGAAGGGGGTGGCCAACAAGTAATGCCAGAACTTCTTCACGGCAAACACCATGGCTAATCCCTCCCTTTCCATTGTCGAATAATTCATCTCCATCTCAGTGAGTTGCTTGCTAGCAAAACTCACTAGGTAATCTAGGTTATGCTCACCAGGTTGGCACAACACTGCCCCCACGGCAAACTTAGAAGCGTCAATGTGTACATGGAAGGTAATGGTCCAGTCTGGGGCTCGTAGAATCGGTGCCATTGTCAGAGCCTTTTCCAATTCTTTGTACTCCCGTTGGCATGTCTCAGTCCACTCGAAGACAATTAGCAGCTTGTACAATGGCCTAGCGATCAGTGCGTAGTTCAGTACAAACCGCCGATAGTATCCTGTGTGACGTAAGAAGCATTGAACTCCCTTGTAATTACTTGGGGGTGGAAGGTCAACGATAACCCTGACCTTCGAGAAGTCCGTGGCAATGCCGTTCTTCGACACCACATGTCCTAAGATACATCCGTGCTTCACCCAAAACTGACATTTCAAGGGGTTCAGGGAGAGACGATATAAGCGGCACCGTTCAAAGACTGCGTGGAGTTTGTCTAGGTGTTCGATCCAGGTTGAATGGACACACAAGTCGTCGACAAAGACCTCTAACTCCTTGCAAAGCATGTCCTTGAAGATGGAGCACATGAGGCGTTGAAAAGTGGCAGGGGCATTGGTCAACCCGAACCTTGTTGTACCCTGAGAAGCCATCCAGAAAATTGTAGGCTTCCTTGCTTGCCACTCTCTCAAGCATGTGCTCGGTGTACGGCAAGGGATAGTTGTCTCTCTTTGTAGGAGCGTTCACCTTTTTTTAATTGACGCAAACTCAGATTTTGCCGTTCTTCTTCATCACAATGACTATGGGTGATACCCAGTCTGTGTGCTCAATTTCGTAAATGAATCCAGCTCTCATTAGCTTGTCAATTTCCTCCTTGAGAGCATGGGTGTGTTTTAGATTAATGGGGTACGGTCTCACTGCTTGACCGGCGTTGCGTCCGACGTCATGGGTATGTTGTGAGTCACAACACTTGGATCTACCCCCCGTAGCTCTTCTAAGGACCAGGCAAATACGTCCATGTACTCCCGCAAGAGAGCGACAAGACTCAACTCTTCCTTACCAGTCAAGTCATCGACAATGAACACTGGTCGGGGTATCTCCCCTTCCAGGGCTAGGTTTACCTCCTTGACCTTGGCTAGTCCTTCGATTGGTTTGCTTGTTTGCCCTTGACGCTTGGCACCTAGTAGAACCACTACCCTATCCCCTTTTTTGAATTTAGTGAATCGCTTAGGGAGGTCGTGCGGCTTTTGCTGACCTTCTGATCGTGTATCTTTGGGGTGCTTTGCCCTATCCTGGTGTGACCGTCTGTGTCTCAGGAGGACAGGTAAGTCCCCCTTGGTGCGTCTGGTCATGGGCGGCCTAGGGATCTCTGGGTCGCTATCCGAAGTAACTTCCGATTTAGAGTCAAACCCTCCATCTTCGCTAGAAGAGGTGGTCTCCCCTGGTGGCAGCAATTTGGATGGCGATTCGATTCTAAGTATTGATGTCGTTCCTGATTGGGATAGGCCTGCTTGCTCCAGGTCTATGGCCCCCATACATTCCAACCACGCACGATCACATTCCATGCGCATGACTCCTTGCTCCAGTCTAAGGGCCTGCCTTTTCTGTGGCTTGGCGTCTGCTCGTATCTGCTCAATTTCTCGTCCATCCGTGTCGTACTCAATGGTATCCACTTCACCTTCGCTCTCACCACTAAAGGATTGGCAGTCTTCGTATTCATCATAGGAATCTTTGTCATTCAACTGCCCATTGTCTCCTAGGGCTTGGAATGACCCGTCTCATTGGTCTGGAATCAGGGCCCAGTTATACATGAGGTTCAGCTTGTGCACTCTGGTCCATTGCCACTTTGGATCCTCTAAGAGATCATGGAGCAGTTTGAAGATGGCAGCCGGGTTACTCACTAGCTGGTCTGCTAGGTATTCCAATACCCCTTGGAGTTCCCTTTTGTTGGATGGTACTTGGAAGGTAACAGGCTTAGGCCTTTCATGGAGGCTTGCTGACATCATGTAGACGGGTGTAGAGAGTGCTTTGTTTGTCTTACCAATTGTCTTGATGGCCTGCTCATATGCCTCATGGTCTAAGAATGGCAGGTCAATTGTAGCGAGAACATGCATCCAATCCCACTTATCCTCTGGGCATGGGATATACTTAGTCAAGGACCCATAGGGTTCCCTGATCTAAGTGTTCGCTTTGAGCATAGCAGAGATGGTGTCTAGGTCAACTGGTGAGGTCTTCCAAGTGTCCATCTCTATTCTTACGGTGTTAGTTCTATTGCCAAGGAATATCATGCTGTTACCCCAATCTTCGATGACTCTAGCATTGCGCATCCAGGGTTGGCCCAATAGGATATCATAGTCCACTCCCTTCATGACTATAAAGTCGACAGAGAACTGGACACCTGCGATATTTACTGGCCAATTCTTCAATATCCTGAATAGCTTCACTCTCATACCGTTTGCTAGCGTGACATTAGACCGAGCAGCTTTGACAGGCGGGTTTCCCCAAGTTTGCAGCACTGTGTGGCTAAGCACACTAACCTTGGCTGCCGTGTTTAAAATTCCCTTCCTTGTTGTGTCACCCAGGGCTAGGATCGGCAGGACTGCGTGCATCTCAGAGCCCTCCCAAAAGGGGTTGACGTGCAAGGATTTAGGTACGGAGTGTAGAGTGTCAAACTTGGCAATTGTGTTTCCGCATCCTGGTCTTGAGGGTCTGCTGTGGCCTGCTCTTGCGATCCCTCGACCCACTGCTTAAGGTCTTGCCATAGGGCAGGGTGCTGCTTAAGCAGGTCCCCCAAGCTAAGTGTTACAGGCGTGGCCACTAACGTGGTCAAGACACTTGTCCTTCTCTTAGCCTAGACTATCCTGGGCACTGACCGCGGCTGTTCTGCGGTTCTGTTGCGTTTAGACATGGTCTCAGCGGCACTGCTGGTGCGCGTAGTGGCTTCAGCCGACTTAGGTTGAGGTGGCGACATTGGCGCGCTCATGCTGGAGAGATCATCGATCTCATCCTCTATGATGGGTTCAGCATCCTTGAGATGCTACTGAGCCTCCCTCACCCATTCCTTCACCTTTTCTATGGCCTCTAATTGTCGCTTTGGATGAGGATATTCCCCTATCTTAGCACTTCCCTTTTGGGCTATTTTAGGGGCTGAAGTCTCTGCCTCTGCATCTGAGAATTTCTTCCCATTAGGTAGGGTCGTAGCACTGTTGGTCTTTAATGCGACCTTAGCTTCCGATCTCTTCTTTCTCCGCCTATGGCTTTTCTTTCCTACTGAGGTCGCGTCAAGATTGCTAGGTCCTGGCAAAGAGATGCCAGCCTGCTTCTTTTGGGCTCGGGTCATAACTCGCAAGGGAATAGGTGTGGCCTCCCCATCGGGGTTTTCAACACCAAACAGCCCTAATGGGACGGACGACAAATTAGCTAAACTGGAGGACGACTTCCACTTTGGGCAGTCTATGAAAAGATGGGTGATTCCGCACTCTGCGCACCTTTGGTCACCTTTGTCCCTGTTTTGCTACTCTCTTTCAGGGCAGCGTGATGAGACATGACCGGGATGTCCGCAAGTCCAACAAGTGACCGGATCCTGTGGCTGCCCTCCTAGGCCTCTACCCCATCCACGTCCTAACGTCATCACCGGCACGGGTCGATAATCCATGAGGACCGCGTTGCCCTCGTCGTCATGGGAGACGTAAGGGTATATGTAGGTCTCTTCGTCACTAGGCTCCTCCACGTAGTGTACGGGAGCGTCACTCGGTGGGTGGGTCACATAAGGACCAGGCGGTCTAGGAATGCTAGTAGGATTTATGTCCATTCTAGGGACAGTGAGTTTCATATCGTTAGGTGTAGGTAGGGCTAACGGGGCTCCCCTTCCGAAGAATGGCTGCGGCATGTTAGCTAGATAAGGCTGGCCATAGGGTTGCGAGTATGGAAGTCTTCGTGGCAGTCTGCAGTGTGCGGCATCGTGGCTGAACCTACCGTAGTTAGTGCAAGGTCTTGACCTAGGGTCTTGACACTCTACTGGCAAGTGGTTTCCACCACAGTACATGCACTGGATGTGTGGGCGCGTTGGTCGTCTCAACATGTCTTGTATTTTGGCTAATTCCATCTTGACCTCAGCCAAGCCTTGGTCTATCTCGGTGGTCTTCCCCTTATCTTGGGATGATGGGTTTGACTGCTCACTAGAGGTTGACGTTCGTTCTAAGCTTCGTGGGTTAGTCTCTTCCAGAGTTGAGCTCCTAGAGCTTTGCTCTTTCAGCTGGTCATCGACTCTGATGGCTTCCTCAAAAACTCTAGCCACCACGTCCCGCTGCAAGCTTGAATTGCTTGCCAATGCCTTATATAACTCCTCATCTCTAATTCTGCTGATGAATACAGTTGAAACTACTATGTCAGTCGGTTTCTCGCCTAAAGGGATTCTCTTAAAGAGACTTCTCACGTGGGTCACGTAGTTGCGGATGTCCTCCTTCTCCTTCTGTTTGACATTCATTAAGTGTACTAGTAGGTTGTCGGAGTATCCGGGCTCGGCGAACCTCTTGACGAAGAGATCCTTGAGATTATTGAAGTTGGCTTGTTCCGCGGCATCTAGACTTGTATACCACGTCCTACCCTCATTGCTTAAGAAAAGTCGAAATGCTTGCAAACGTTGAGTTTGGTCGTTGAGGCAGTTGGCTTCGCAGACTTGCTCAAATTGCTCAACGAAGTTGTACGGATCGTCATGCGGTTGGTACTTGTCGAGTTGCTTGGCAACAATCGATATTTTGGCCTGGCTCTTTGAGCCCTAGTTTGCCCCTAATCCTGCACCAAGCAGAGACGTCACTAGTGCAGTGGCACTCCGCTCTACTGTGGTGTTATCCAGCAACCATTTCATGAGGAGCTCGCTCAGCGTCAGGTCTCCCTCTAGTGCTCTCTCATTATCTATTCGGTTCCGGCCAGCCAAGGCACCTCATGCAGCTCCATGCTTTGCCTTTGGCTCCTAGCTTGTTGATCCCTATTATACTCAGTTATGCCTTGCAATGCCTTACGGGCTAGCCTTCTCTCCTCCTCTAGGTCTGCAATGATTGCATCTGCAGTCCTACCACGATGCTCGTACCGGGCGTGTGCATCATAACTGCTCACCATTTGTTGTATAGCGTCTGGGAATACACTCACATCGAGCTCCTTGGTAGACCGATGGTCTGAGATTTCTTCCATCATGGTCGAATTCTTGCGCCTCACTGTGCTCTCGATCAGGTTGACTAGTCGGTGATAGATCCTTGTCATTGGCGCTCCTTGCTTGGTTCTACCCTGCGCTTCGCGTGTCTATCTACGTCTTGGGTCCTCTCCTATTGGTGGGTTTTTTGAGCGATTTATCTGAGTGAGTTCCTTTAATTACTGAATACAATTCTCAACTTATGGTCACTCGTGAGTGTGTTGTTCCTTGTGCACTTGTGCTCAATCAGGCTTTCAACTTTCCTAAGTGTACTTCAAGTGTGGAAATTCAACGTGAGTGCTACAAGCAATTTCCCGGCGTCTTACTCACTCTTGCTCGTTTCGGGCCTGATAGGCTTTGTCACTCAAGTCCTGGCCGTTTTAGTGGGTTCTAGGGTCTACGCTGCTTCTCGTTGTTCACTAGGGGATAGGTCACTGGGGAATGCTCCAGTGTGTCCCTTGGTCTTGATTCCTACGTCGAAAACTGCCTACAAGGCATTCGCCATGTCGTCCTAGAGCGGGTTGAGCTTCCAGTCACTCATGGGGGTCAAGTTTTGATATTTTTCCCTTTTTTTTTTAACTCTGGAAATCGGACGTCCGATTTACCAGTGGTCCGATTTACCAATGGTCTGATTCTGGGAATCAGACCAGGTGTGTCAGAGTTGAGTGGTATTCTCAGAGTCCGAGTGTTCGATTTTTAAAATCGAACGGGCAAGTGTTCACTAAATCAGACAAGGGTGTCCGATTTTGGGTGGTCCGATTCGTCCAAATGGTCCGATCGGACAGGGTGGTCCGATTTCTAAAATCGGACGGCGGGCTGGTCCGAGTATCCGATTCTGGTAGTCCAATTATGGATGGTTCCGATTCTAGGACTTGGACCGCGCAGGTGGTCCGATTGCTGACGTGTCCTAATTCGTCTCATCGGACAGTGTGGGTCCGAGCCCGAGCGTCCGAGTCTCCGAGCATCCGAGTCTTCGAGCATCCGAGTCTTCGAGCGTCCGAATCAAACGGAGTGGTCTGATCGGACGGGCTGTTCGAGTGATGGACCTAAAAATGGGCCGGCACTGGCTCATGCACTAGCCGGACCTCGTCACTACGCACAAGACAACCCCTCGGCCTCGCGGCCAGGAGCGTCTATCAAAATCTCTACCTTCCTAAACATTGTGTTTGTAATACGTTGTAGTCCAACTGATCCTAACCCAATATTACTCCTCAGAGGGAGTCCCTTTCACATAGCCAAAAGGCTCGAATCACATACACATGGGGTTCCTCCTACGGCTGAATGCCGTCAACCCTCTGCGACTCTCCTACACCTTGGGGATTGGCCCCTCGATGCGTCGCTCAACATTTAGACATTTCGCACAAACGTCGCTCAAGGTACCCAATAAGCATGTCCAGGAATGTACCATTGTCCTTACTTGATTTCCCCTTTAGGATCCCACGACTAGCCTACAGCATGGGTATCTCACTGCCTCTCAACGTAGGTCATGTCCTCATAAACCAATTGCAATGCATGTCCAGGAGTTGATCACTGATACTTTTAAATTCTTTTTCATGCCCCATGCATTTGGTGGATGCCTAGTGCTCAAACATTTAGCAAACATTATTGTGCACAAGTGCAAAAACATTCTTTTAATGATTTCCAACTACCATTCGTGCTTCGTTGCATGGCATTTTACAGCTTTTCCCCTTATTTTTCATATCAAAAGCGGACAAAACCGAACTAAAACACGGAAGCAAGGCTGATCTGAAGCAAATCTTCATGCCTCAGCCTCACTATACATTCACGGACATTACTCATAATTTTCCCAATTTTCCGAAGCCCAAAATATAATTTTTCCCTATTTTTTAGGGTTTTTCCACCATTTTCTTGCAATTTTCCCAAATTTCTCCCATTTTTTAATTGCTGAAAATTAAGTTCAGTTTATGGGCTGTGGCCCTTAGTTCATTTCAGCAGAAAAAGAATTTTAGTAGGTGTGGATTAATTTATTGCATCATTTTTAGCCCAAAAAACCCTATTTTCCTTCATTTTTATGGTTTTTCGTGTCTCGGTTTTCCATTTTCTGCTATCCCGCACATGTTTTTCTGATTTTCAAATGATGAACAGCCAGAAAACAACTCAAAGCACGACATACTCAAAACTCAATCCATATGAACACATTTTTATCAACCAAATTTGCATCAAAATGTCATTTTCTTTGTAAAAATGATTATTACCGTGTCTTGCGGGTTTTCCCATTAAATTTGGCACATCCCACGATTGATTTCCAGCCATGAATTCTGCTTGCAATCAGCAATCTACAATGACTTGGCATTGCCCTTCAATCTCGTCAAGAATCGGCATCCATCTGGCCATCCATTTCCATTCTACTCTTCCACGCACGAACGGGGGTTAAGAAGAGAGAGAGGGAGGAGAGAGAAAGACTGATTTTCTCTCTCTCCAACTAGTCCACCATTTTGCGCGCGATAGGAGGCGATGCGGAGCGTAGACCGGAGGCAGGAGCCTGGCATGATCACTTCCATGGCTTATGTTCAGCCTGCCATCATGATTGTGGGGGGGGGGGGGGGGGGGCGCGATTTTTTCGGTGGCTGAAAAACAGCGGCCGCCCCCCTCCTACATCACGATTTTTGTGGGGGGGGGGGGGGGGGTGCCAAAGGTCACCCCCCCTCCCTTGCACCTCTTGGGATTTCCCAAATTGGGCCCCCCTTTGGGCACCCCGACCGCTTTCAGGCCATCTTGCGCGTACGAACTCCGATCGTCCGTCTGAAAATTTCTATGAACTCGTCTCGACATCCCGTACTGACCAGCAGCTCCATTGACTGGCACAGGCGCACAGAAAAATTATGAAAATTCTCGGAGTGTCGTACGGGCGCCCGTCAAGCACTTGACGCTTAAAATCGTCCTAGGTCGAGCTACCGCCTTCGTGGTTGAGCATTTTCCCCCGCATTTCCACATTTTTCTCCTATTTTTAGGCACATTCCGGGGCCTAAAATCCACCCTTCATTGGCGACCACGGGATAGGATGACTCAGTCCGTCGAACCCACGAACATATCTGCACATAAACAACCAAAGAAGCATCAAACTGATACAAAACAAATATATAATAAAACTCAGCACAATGCTCCCCCTACCCCTGGACAGAACCAAGGCATGGCATCCACAAGGAATAGGCTGAGCATCATCTAATAGAAGATCCGAAGTGAGTCACTAACCAACTGCTCCAACACAGCCAAACTAAAAAACCTATCAAAGAGGTTGCCCTAAGTGGTAGTCTGAATTACTTACCAACTAAAGACAACACCACCAGGAGCTCCTGCAAGGCGAGGACTCCTATAGCCTGATCAAAGAGTATTTTCTTTCAGTACATCTCCTCTTTTAGAGTTTATATTGGATGAACAGACTTGGGTATGTAAAAAGGAGGGAGCTGAGCGTAGTGACCCAAGGAGAATAGGGCATCGGTCTCAGGACCTGTCTCGGCACCCAAGAACCTACCAAGCCCTCGCAAGGCGACACTTAATCCTTTTCTAACACTCACTTTTATTTTCGCTCCAACCTTCCTTGTTTTGGTTATTTCATTTGGTTTTCAGCAAGAAGCCACCCCTAGGAAGACAAGGTATCGGCCCCGGGTCTGACTCGTCCCCAGGAACCTACCAGGCCCTCGCAAGGCGATGATCAACTGCTATATATATTTTCATTCCTTTTCCTTGCTTTGATAGGGGTTAGAACCCCTTTTTACACACCTTCGTATTTATATTCATCTTTTAGGATATACAAAGTTTCTGGGCATCATCATTATTATCTTCTGGCAGGCTTCTCTAACTGCCTCACTACTAACAAGAACTCCTAGAACGGCTGCCTAGCAGGCTAGCAGGACAAGGCCACTAGGACTTCCTTCTAAAACAGGTCTTTCAATGTCTAACAATGTTGTTGCAGGAGGCAATGAATACTCCGACCTCCCTCAAACATACTTAGCCTAAACTTGGGACTTCATGCCTTGGTTGCTGGTCCCCAACAAAAATATATCCCCTCGACAAGTACAGATACAAATATAACAAGAAAGAAAGGCACTCGTAAAGGAGAAATACCACCTGGATTGGCCACAAGAAGTTTCCATCGCAGCAAAGGCTCCTCCAGGCTCCACTAAATTCCACGAAACACGAAACCTGTCCAGCACAACACTTAAAACAAAAACCTGATTAAACGCACCCGCACTAGACAGGGAAATGGCCCTCTTGGCTAATGAAATCAAACACTTCGCTACAAAACTGCATCGGCCCTCTTGGCCTAATGAAATAAAACAATACTATTCATAACATCCTCCTGGAAACAACTATGATAGACAGCAAAGCATACTATTCCCAGGGGAACAGAGGCTCGTAGCCCTAAACTAGGTGCATTAAATTATGACCTATCCCTCCTGCGTATATCGCAAGAGGGGTTCGCATCACATGTCGTATAACCAGTCTATGGGTCCAAGATAATAAAGGGAGATGAGTCTCACTTAACCTTTGCATCACCCAGATCAACCATCGTCTGCCAAAGAGGGCATGTTTAGAAAGCATACCCCACAAATGACCAGGTCCTGTCTCAGCATCAATAGATATATCGGGACAAGGGCCACAATTAAAGAAGAGGTCTTCTTCATACGCAAAATTAGCCAAAGAATCGGCAAACTGATTCCAATTCCGTGGAATCAGCTGAAAAGACACTCTATCGAATTCGTCTAGCAGGGCTATGGCAGTATGATGGTACATACAAAGGATGGGGTTTCGTACCATGTACGTCCCATTGAGTTGATTTAAAACCAATTGAGAGTCCCCTTTCACCAACAACTGACGAATACCACCCTTCTTCGCAATATTCAAACCCATAATTAGGGCTTTGTATTCTGCCATGTTATTGGTAAAATTCACCCCGAGATAAACAGCTAACTTCATGACAATGCATCGTCGGGGGTCTCGGATGACAACTCCTACACTTCCTTTTTTGCATGGACCCCTGGACGCCCCATCAAAGTACAAGGTGTACGTCCATAAAGGGTTTACATATCCTGCCATCCCGAATTCTACTCGTAATTATGGTAATCGAAATTCAGCATATTCAACGGGTGGACTGTAGGCTCCATCCCTCCATCATCGTTGAATTCAACAGGGATGCTCGTCAAAATTTGTAGGTAGTGATGGCAGAAGACCTTGATCTCCCAAATAAATGTCCCGTCTTCTTGCTCAATCACCTTATATCCTTTGTTCCACCAAATGAGCTTTCCCTGATGATACCTCTGTTCTAAATATGGGTGTTCTAAATAAGGGATCAGACGACCCATCAACCCCTATCACAATTTCCTTGCAGATGTTTGATCAATCTCTCCTAGACCTGCAAGGCAGTCATAGCATTAGTGCAATTAGAAGTAATAAGGTTTAATCTTATTAAGATTAACCTTATTTTTAAATTCTGTCCCCTCAAGGTCAGCTAACAACACTGCAGATTTATTCTTTCCTATTCTAACGATCCTATAGGGCCCATCCCATTTGGGCTGTAGCTTGCCTGGGAATAGTTCTCGTCGTGCGTCATAATACAGAACAAGCTGTCCTTTCTTAAAGGTGTATTTCTTGGCTTTGAGGTTGTGTAGCTACTTCATTCGGCACTTCGCCACTTCTTGGTGCAATAAGCTCTGCAACTTAAGCTCATCTAAATGTGCCAGTGTCTTCAAGCGCTCAAAAAGTGCGTCTTTATCGCTCAAAGAATGATTGATGGCAAACCGAATAGTCGGCAGCTCAATCTCTAAAGGCAAGACACACTCCTCCCCATATACTAACTTGAACGGGGTATGGCCAGTGGCTCGTTTGAAAGTCGTATTATAGGCCCACACTGCCACGGATAACTTTATATCCCAATCTCGTTTCTTTTCCGACACGATTTTGGACAGGATGCCCACAAGCTGCTTGTTGGTACTTTCAACCTGACCATTGGCTTGCGGATTATATGGGGTTGTCTTGTTATGCTTGATTTGCCACATCTCTGTCAAACCTTTGATCACCTTATTCAGGAAATGGGTTCCGCGGTCCGATACTAATTCTTTCGGCGGACCAAACCAGCATATTATCTGCTCTAAAAGGAAACTAGCAGTTTCTTTAGCATCATCTTTCCTTGTTGCACGTGCTTCTGACCACTTTGTGAAGTAGTCAGTTGCGACAATGATGTACCTCTTTTGCGTAGTCGACGACGGAGTAATAGGACCCACAAAGTCTATTCCCCACTTCTCAAATGGAAGTATCGCCATAATAGGGTTGAGTGGTCGTTTCCTATTCTCTCGACTATCATGCCGTTGACAAATATCGCATCTCTTAAAATACGCAAACGCATCCTGGAAGATGGCAGGCCACCAATAACCTGCTCTTAAAGCCTTTTGTGCTGTAAGCCGTCCAGCAAAATGGCCACCGCAAGCAAAATCATGGCACTCTTCCAAAATGAATGGCACCTCGTCAGGCATCACACACCGGCGATAGATATCATCAACCCCTTGCCGATATAATGTACCTGCGATCAAGGCAAACTTTAACGCTTGCTGCTTAATTTTCCTTTTGTCAGCCTTAGATAATTCGGATCCCGCCTCTCCCGTTGATAAATAATGGGTTATTGCAGCATACCAGGAGGGAATAGATGCCCTATCTATCTTAAGTAATAACTCCATGTCACTACCTTCAGCCACAGATTCTTTCGGCTCCCCAAAGTCCACAAGACATTCCACGATGCCTTGCAACCTTGGTGGTTTACTCTTGATTTCATAATCAAATTCCTGCAAAGTGATTAACCACTTCGCTAAACGATCATGCGGCTGTAACTTATTCATCAATAGTCGAAGTCCCTCCGCCTTCGTATAAAGCACGACTTTCTCATAGAGAATGTAATGCCTGAATTTCTTGGTCCCAAAGACCATTGCTAGACACAGCTTCTCCATGTAGGTGTAATTGATTTCGGATACCCCCAGCTTCCGACTAGCAAAAGCAATCGGGTGGTACCACTTCTCCTCCCAAATTTGGGCTAAATAGCAGCTGATACTATACATCTGGCTGCTGAAAATATATAAAACATCTCACCTCTTTTAGGTGCTTTTAAAATGGGCGCTCTTGCTAGCTCTTGTTTCACATCCTCGAATGCTACCTTACAAGGGTCACCCCATACAAACGAACAGCTAAAGGACAATAAATTTGTAAGCGGCAATGCTCTTTCTGCTAAGGCGTTGATGAATCTACGGTAGTAACCAACCGAAGATAGAAAGCTATGCACCTCCTTCGGAGTGCGTGGTGGACCCATGGCAACTATAACTTTAACCTTCTCGGGGTCTATCGCAATTCCTACCGAACTGACCACATGACCCAGCAATAGCCCATAAGGTACTCCAAAAACACACTTCCATGGGTTTAGGGCGATGCAAAATTGTCTACAGCGCTCAAAGCATTTTCTTAGAATGATCAACTGCCTTTTTCTCAAGGTGGCAGCCCCTAAGTCGTCAATAAACACCTTCAACTCTTCAGGGGATATGTCACCGAATGTCTTATCTGCTGTTCGTTGCCACGAACCAGGCGCATTGCATAAACCAAAGGCCATCACATGGTACGCAAAAGTACCAAATACAGTAATGAAAGTTGTTTTCAACTTGTCGTCTTCTACAATTGCCATTTGGTTATATCCTGCAAAGCAATCCATAAACGAATATATCTCCCTACCCGCTAATTGATCCAAAATCTGGTCAATAAATGGCAACGGATAGTAGTCCTTAACTGTCTGCTTATTCAGCTCTCTAAAGTCTACACATAAACAGATTTGATTATTCTTCTTTTTTCTAATCACAACTGGCGAACACCATTCCGTGTGTTGCACAGGAAAAATCAAACCCGCTTCTCGAAGCTTCTATAACTCTTCAAACAGGTCGTCCCTCAATTCGAAAGGCATACGCCTTACTTTCTGCCGTACAGGACGACTGCCCTCTTTCAACGGAATTGTATGAACAGCAAGACTAGGAGGAATGCCTCTCAACTCATCATAACTCCAGGCAAAGATATCACGGAATTCCTGGATCAAGGCCACATAGTCCTCCCTTTCTGCTGTACTGAGCATAGAACCTAATTTGATTGGCCGCGAATCATCAAGCGTTCCAAGGTCTAGCTCGATAACATCTGCATCTCTTATACGATCTTGGCCCTCTATCGGCTCGTTCAAAGTGATCTGATAGATGTCCTCTGTGGTGGATCCCTCTTTGGACTCATCACTCGATGATGTCTCACTGACAGATAAATCTTCTAATGTCTCCAATTCTGTAGAAGATAGAGGAGCTCTCTCACTCTGCGGGGACTCAGGATAAGCATCAACTACCACACGCTGGGCACCTCTGCCGAATATTAGTCGACCGGCGGGTATATCTACTTGGGAGTCCGCTTGCAAGATCCAGGGTCGTCCGATTAATACTTGGTAACTTGGTCGCCCTGCAAAACGAATCACCCTAAAGTCCAACAGGCATTCCACATTTGCAACAGTAACATGGACCTTAGTAATGCAGCCTTCCGGCTGTCTCAAACTATCATCTGCCATTCTGAGAATTGTGGAGGTATCTTTCTGGATCGCAAGACCCAACCTTTCCATCAGTTCAGAACTCATAATATTAACAGATGATCCTGTGTCGACAATGGCATAATCTACTAATATCCCATCGACATAGGCTGCAACCCTTGGGCAATGCTTCTCAGCATGCTCGAACCAGTCATCACCAACTCACGCAATACCCAAAGGTTCAATGATATACCCGGTACGTAGGATCTTTCTAAATTCCTTACGTACTCCTGGGGAAAGCTTAATAAGCTATAAAAGATTCACATCCGGCTTGACTTCGCAAAGAGAGCTCGCCAAATCGAATTCATGATACTTCGATAGAGCTCGCTTTTCACGCCAAACCATCCGCTCTTTAGGTCGCCGAACTGTCTTTAATGCCTCCTTCTTAACTTTCACCTTGTTCTTTGGTGGTTCCTTATCGGCTTTACTTTCTACGGGCTTCAAAGGTCCCCTTTCCATGGCAGGATCCAAAACTTGTGTTCCTTTGTCGCCTTGTTTAGGGTTTCCGTCGACAGGCTTATCCTTGTCGGCTTCTCTACCCTTTTGACCTCTTGTAAGAACAGCTCGTAAATTAGAGGTTTCAGCATCCTTAACACGTACAGCCTCAATCAAACTAACCCCACTACCACTTGGTAGCTCCTCCACTGTAGTCTTTGGTCGTTGAAGTATTTGTTTAGGCCCATCTTCTCGCTGGGAATCATTTCCTTGGGCACGATGATTAACAAGCCCTGGTTGCCGACTTCCTCGCTGGAGGGAACTGATCTTACTCCAGCAAGTAGCTGCTAAATGGCCAGATTTTCCACAAATGTCGCACTTAACATTTGGGCAATTTCTTGGATAGTGCTGCCCACCACACCATTTGCAACTAAACCTCGAAGGTACACCCTCCTCTGGGTATCTACTTCCTATCAAATTTTGTTGTTTTTTAAGGAAGTTGACATCAACGGCTATTTGTCGATACTGCTCCGTAATCATGTCGGTATAATGCTTCATCATGTCCTTAACCTCGCCAAGAACATTGGAAGAACTCGACTCATAGCCTTGGTCATTACCATGTCGTTCCATCGGCCTACCAATTCGATTAGGCACTGGTTGTTGAGCCACATGCATGGTGTTAGAATTGACCGCCTGGCCTCCACCACTTGAAGCCATTTGACTGCCCGTAGGCATCGACATGCTAGGGGGAGCTGGTAATAAAGGGACATTCTGTATCATGTTCCCTCTCCCATTAGGGTTAGCCATCACTATCCCTTGGCTACTACTGCCATTGGCCATTGACACATTATTTCCCAATACTAAACCCATGTTCGAATTGCCTCGAGAAGCATAGGCTGCTTGTAGTCGGGATTCCACCTCTTGTGCTCGTGTAATGGCAGTATTTATATCCCTCAAGGGGACACTACTCAACTGCAATTGGATATTAAAGTCCAAACCATGTAGGAAATATTGCAATTGGGCAGCTGCGGGGATAGGAATAGAGGTGTCCAACTTACGGAAAACCTCTTTTATCTTCTTCGCATAAGCACGAATATCCTCGTGTGGATCTTGGCGGGTCACGTTGAGTACACGCAACCAATATTGCCCACCCCTTTCAGGGGCAAACTCCCTTCGAAAAGCTCCATAAAATGCATCAATGTTCAATATGGTTCCGGCTTCTAAACCATGATACCATATAGCGGCTCTTCCTTTGAGAGTCATGTTGAAGAACATCATTAAATGTCCTTCTTCTTGGATGCGACAATTAAACATCAGCTTTTGAAACTCCCTAATGTGGAGTTCCGCATCTTCCTCAACTAGCCCATTAAAAATGGGTAGCGGGTAACCTAGAGCTAGCAAATCCGTCGTTCCTGCTGGAATTGCAATAGGCTGCGCCATGACGAGGATTGGATTTGCACTAGGAATAGGGGACGGTGGGGTTACACCTCCCGTACTTGACGTGGACTGGCTTATCGAAGGAAGGGGAGCGCTAGAGCTTCCACCTTCTCCTAACTTACTGCTTGTGGTACTAAGACCACTAGATCCACTCCCTCGTAAGGGTTCAGCATCGCTACGCTTAGGGGAATATCTCCTAAAAATTTCAGCACGTCGCCTAGCTCTTTCGTCTCTTTCTTGCTTTTGGATTTCTGCTAGACGATGCTTATCAATAAATAACGGATCAATCTCAGTATCCTTTGGCATAAACTGCTAGTTGGTCCCTAAACAACCAGGATTCGAGAACCGCCACTTTCAAGCGGCTCCCAGCAGACGCACCACTGATGGACCTAAAAACGGGCCGACACTGGCTCATGCACTAGCCGGACCTCGTCACTATGCACAAGACAACCCCTCGGCCTCGCGGCCAGGAGCGTCTATCAAAATCTCTGCCTTCCTAAACATTGCGTTTGTAATACGTTGTAGTCCAACTGATCCTAATCCAATATTACTCCTCAGAGGGAGTCCCTTTCACATAGCCAAAAGGCTCGAATCACATACACATGGGGTTCCTCCTACGGCTGAATGCCGTCAACCCTCTGCGACTCTCCTACACCTTGGGGATTGGCCCCTCGATGCGTCGCTCAACATTTAGACATTTCGCACAAACGTCGCTCAAGGTACCCAATAAGCGTGTCCAGGAATGTACCATTGTCCTTACTTGATTTCCCCTTTAGGATCCCACGACTAGCCTACAGCATGGGTATCTCACTGCCTCTCAACGTAGGTCATGTCTTCATAAACCAATTGCAATGCATGTCCAGGAGCTAATCACTGATACTTTTAAATTCTTTTTCATGCCCCATGCATTTGGTGGATGCCTAGTGCTCAAACATTTAGCAAACAGTATTGTGCACAACTGCAAAAACATTCTTTTAATGATTTCCAACTACCGTTCGTGCTTCGTTGCATGGCATTTTACGACTTTTCCCCTTATTTTTCATATCAAAAGCGGACAAAACCGAACTAAAACACGAAAGCAAGGCTGATCTGAAGCAAATCTTCATGCCTCAGCCTCACTATACATTCACGGACATTACTCATAATTTTCCCAATTTTTCGAAGCCCAAAATATAAATTTTCCCTATTTTTTAGGATTTTTCCACCATTTTCTTGCAATTTTCTCCCATTTTTTAATTGCTGAAAATTAAGTTCAGTTTATGGGCTGTGGCCCTTAGTTCATTTCAGCAGAAAAAGAATTTTAGTAGGTGTGGATTAATTTATTGCATCATTTTTAGCCCAAAAAACCCTATTTTCCTTCATTTTTATGGTTTTTCGTGTCTCGATTTTCCATTTTCTGCTATCCCGCACATGTTTTTCTGATTTTCAAATGATGAACAGCCAGAAAACAACTCAAAGCACGACATACTCAAAACTCAATCCATATGAACACATTTTTATCAACCAAATTTGCATCAAAAGGTCATTTTCTTTGTAAAAATGATTATTACCGTGTCTTGCGGGTTTTCCCATTAAATTTGGCACGTCACACGATTGATTTCCAGCCATGAATTCTGCTTGCAATCAGCAATCTACAATGATTTGGCATTGCCCTTCAATCTCGTCAAGAATCGGCATCCATCTGGCCATCCATTTCCATTCTACTCTTCCACGCATGAACGGGGGTTAAGAGGAGAGAGAGGGAGGAGAGAGAAAGACTGATTTTCTCTCTCCAACCAGTCCACCATTTTGCATGCAAGAGGAGGCAATGCGGAGCGTAGACCGGAGGCAGGAGCCTGGCATGATCACTTCCATGGCTTATGTTCAGCCTGCCATCATGATTGTGGGGGGGGGGGGGGGGGGGGGGGGGCGCGATTTTTTCGGTGGCTGAAAAACAGCCGCCACCCCCCTCCTACATCATGATTTTTGTGGGGGGGGGGGGTGCCAAAGGTCACCCCCCCTCCCTTGCACCTCTTGGGATTTCCCAAATTGGGCCCCCCTTTGGGCACCCCGGCCGGTTTCGGGCCATCTTGCGCGTACGGACTCCGATCGTCCGTCTGAAAATTTCTATGAACTCGTCTCGACATCCCGTACTGACCGGCAGCTCCACTGACTGGCACAAGCGCACGGAAAAATTATGAAAATTCTCGGAGTGTCGTACGGGCGCCCGTCAAGCACTTGACGCTTAAAATCGTCCTAGGTCGAGCTGCCGCCTTCGTGGTTGAGCATTTTTCCCCGCATTTCCACATTTTTCTCCTATTTTTAGGCACGTTCCGGGGCCTAAAATCCACCCTTCATCGAGTGTTCGAATCGGACGGTTGTCCGATCGAACGGTTGTCCGAGTGTTCGATTCTGGGAATCGGACACTGAGTCGGGCGTCCGATTCCACCGGCCCAACGAACTTGTGAGCACGGATTCACCAAAGATCTCCAAATATCTATCACTATTGACCACGAAATTCACCAATAATGGGGTTGGAGTGGTGAGGGAGAGATCTGTGTACCTGGGGATCGTCGAATGCAATGTCACTCCGTGCCCTAGTCGATTGAACGGTCGCCCAAGCTCACTCTCACTCTCTCTCTCTCAGCTGGTTGCAAATGAGGATTCTCTTGCCCTTCCAGAACTTATACCCTGCTCGTCATTCCCTAAACACTACAGATCACTCTCCTAGCGTTTCCTACACATTTACATGCACATTTCCTCCATTTCCCCCCTGTTTTCCCCGATTTTCTCCATGATTCACAGCAGCAACCCTCTGCCTCTCGGGTGTGATTTCCTACTGTTAACCTACCCTAAACACAACATAAATCGAAAGCAAAACATTGAACTAATTTCTCCATGTTTTCCAATCATCAAACAACCAGAATATCCCAAAATACTTACCTGTTCTGAAGATCAAAAACACCCAACTTCCTACCTATCTCAAGCTCCGTTTCAGGGATGAATACCCTACTTCGATGCTCGATATGAGGTACGCAAGTGCTCAAGCTTGAATCTGTTTGTCCCGGCAACGGAACCAAAATGTGGGAGCTTTCACTCAACCGCCAAGACCCACGGACCGCTTATTGTTCAAGCATTCCAAGCGAGCTCTAATGGTTATCTCTCACCTAGCCAACGCGCTGTCAATCCTACAAGTGTTGTGAGCTTACCTTCATGCCCGATCGAGTACCCTCCTCTCTCTTGCACTCCAGTAGCTCCACCATCCTTGATGCTAGCTCAAGCATCCATAAGCCTCCTCCATCTCCAAGCTCCATCCTCCATAGCCGCGCGTGCAAGAGAAGAAGAGAGAAGAGAGGAGAAGAAGAGGAGAGGAGCTGATGAAGAGCTTCACCCTCTTGATCCTTCACTCTCACACACACTCACTCCCTCACACTCTCGCACTCCCTCTCTCAAGAGCACACACAAGCAAGGAGGAGAGAAGAAGACTCTTTTTGCCACACACCAAAAGAATGAGCTTCTCATTCTCTTTTTTCAACTTTATATACAAAGCCCTAAATCCTTTTTGGGCGGTCATTCCTCTTTTACATGGCCGGCCATAGCCTAGGCCATTTTTCCCATTTTCCACCATTCTAATTTATCCTATTCCCAACTAATGCCTACACTTTGCACAGGAGCAAGCCTAGCACTCTTTTACACAAATTTGAGGGTGCTTCCGCATTTTAATAGTGCGCCTTTTTCCTCTTTCGTTGCCTTGGCCCGACACCGAAGATTCTTGCTGGTCGTGTCCGATCATTTGAATCTTTCAGGGATTGGTTGCCGGTCAAGGCACCTTTTTCTGTTTTTATCTTTTTCTGCTTTTATCCTACGCCTTTTTGCTATTTTCTCTTCTTTCCATTTTCTGCTCCTTTGTGCTGCGGAACCACGGTCGAAACACGATAACAAGGCTTGCTCGACATAAACTGGTCTTGGAGGAACTGACGTAGTTGCTTCCATATGGGAGAAGAGATATGTGCAACAGATACCCCTAAACTATTAATGAGCTAGTTAAGGAGTAAGGGGGCAGAAGTTTCCTTCTTCATCAGGGTAACAATCTCTTCAGTAGTGAGTAACTGGTTACCGGTGGGCACAAATGAAGCAGAAATGGGCAAGCACAATGCTTCACTGATATTAGTTATAGATAAACGGAAGATGCGGCTCTAAACCAGACTAGACTGGTTTTTCTAAGAAGCCAAGAAGGAGTAACAAATTTTCTCATCCACAAACGGTAATGTGAGAGCAACAAATGGGCGGAGGCCTGCACATCGGATGCAATCCACCTCTACAAGGAAGGAATAATCATGGATTGCGAGGGGAACATGGTGTACCACAATCACAGGGGTAGAAGTAGGTGCCATTCAAACTATAGCAAAAAACCCATACACACAAAACCAAGAAGACAAAGAGAAAATTGCAAAACCCACAAACAAAACCTCCACTGAGATCATCGATAGGAAATAAACTGAGAACCTAACGGACTGGACCAAACCACCCCAAATAAACCACGTCCTGTGGAAAATTTGACATGACCTACGCACATATGTGATCGAAAGCTTCATGCTATGCAACAACAGGCACCCTATATCCCCGTATCAAGCACACAAAGTAAAACAAAAATGTCACACATACCGTAGCCCAAACACGGACTCAAAAAATCATGATTGAATCAAATATTCTGACTAAAAATAGAATAAACACCATATGGACCAAGATCAAATTAATAATCCCAAATCCCATGTAAAGTTCAGCATCCTACAATGCGGTGAAGTGGGTGGGTGAACTAACGACTCATTTTTAATAGATAATCCATTAAACACAATTCATTGTTAAGTTAATCCGTTAATGCATGGTGAGTCGAAAACATAGCCTAGCCCCTCTCAGACTTGATACAACTTGACTTGACTTGGTCTCTACTCATGCAGTTCATTGTTACAATTACATAATGTGTGGCACTTGAGTGCATGCATGCATGACTGCGGGGGGTTTATTTTAAGTACAATTTAATGTGTCTGTAACGCGTGTGTGTGTGCACTTATAAATGGTTTTTAATTTACAAATTACATGAGTTAGGTTGCAAAGGTGCATGTTCAATGGTGAGGTTCCTTTTATAATTAACGTCTGATTCGATTTAATTATAATTTGATGATGTGCATTTTGTTAATTGGGTGTGTGCAATGATCAATCGATTTTATTTACAATGAATGGTGTGTTATGGTACAAGTGAGAGAGGGAAAAAAGAAAGGAACCTGGCAATATGTGGGTGGGCACTCGCAAGGTTTGAAACCATGTCCTCCAAAATGGAATGCGCAATCCACGCAAATCCACAAAAACTGACAAAAGGTCGACTGACAATAGTCGTCCTATTGGATAGAAAAAAAAACTAAAACTAACTAAAACCTTGACTAAACAAAAATAATGATACACATGACCAAAATAAAGGAGAAGATGTGGATATTTTGATTGGTGTGGTTTTCTTGTTTTTATTTTGTGTTTTCTTAATTTGTATTTTTTATATCTTTTTATGTTTCTTTGTTGTTGTTTTTTCTAAAATAGTAAATGAAAAAGAGGGTTTGTTTTTGTTTGTTTCGTTGGTTTGGTTTATGTTGTTTTTGTGTTTTTTTTTTTGTGTTTTAAAAAAAATATAAAAATTAACTAAAAACCAATTTATCCTACTCTAAGGGCTAAAAACCGGTCTGTTTCAATGTGATGGAAAAGTTCTTATCATGTTTGAGAGTTTCAAAGGATGTGTTTATGATAATTACATTGTCATAATATTTTCTCATTAAAAAAGTATTTTCCAAAAAATATTTTAGTAATTTTTCATTCAAAAAAATATCCTAAATGGAAATGAAAGTGAATGTGATTTTTGAATTTTTGGGATTTTTTTTCTGATTTTTAGGTAATTTTTTGAAAATTTTATCAATTTTTATACTTTTGTGAATATTTTTAGGTAATTTGGAATTTTTAGTAATTAATTAATGGCATTTTTCAGGAAGAAAAATTTTCAAATTTTGGGAAAAAGTTTCAGCAAATTTTTATAATTTTCAATTTTTTTTATAATTTATGTTTTTAAAAAATGATGTTTTGTTTTTGTTTTTGGAATTATTTGCGAGATTTCAAAAATGAATACCCGGATGCGTGGGTGCACAATTGTGCGTGAACAATAGCAACTAGGAACGCCCACGAAAGAGTTAGAGGCACGTCCTCACACATGAACACCCGCAAAGACCACAGACGCCACGACCACGTGCATGTAACCCGCTAAAAAAAACATGTTGCTGCGACACGCGAAGGGGGGCTTAACAAGGGTGGGGGAAAGGGGGCTTAACAGGGGGTGGGGGAAGGGGGGCTTAGAGGGGGGTATATGGTATAGAGGTGGTGGGAGGAGGTGGCAGTGGAGGAGGAAGGTGGGTGGAGGAGAAAGAAGGTGGATGGAGGAGGAGGAAGGTGGCGGGCAGGGCGGAGGAGGGAAGCAAGGGCGCAGGAGGTGGGAGAAGAGGGAGGCAGGGAGCGAAGGAGGAGGCGGGAGATAGGGGGGCAGCGGGAGAGAAGGAGGCAGAGGCTGAGGCATAGAGAGGAGGGTGAAGGCGACAGGAGAGCAAGGGCGGCGCAGGTAGAGGAGGGAGGCGAGGGCACATGAAGAGGCGGGAGAAGAGGGAGGCAGGGAGGCGAGGGCGAGGCGTGAGGAGGAAGAAGACGCATGGAGAAAGGGGAGAAGGAGGAGAGGGAGGTAGAAGAAGAAGAAGAAGAAGAAGAAGAAGAAGAAGAAGAAGAAGAAGGAAGAAGAAAGAAGAAGAAGAAGAAGAAGAAGAGAAGGAGGACGAAGCGGTTGGCCGCCCAGAGGGGGAGGGGGGATGAAGGGTCAACCGTTTTTTTTTTTTTTTGGTTTTTTGGTTTTTTCTTTTTCTTTTTTTGTTCTTTTTGTCTTTTCTATGTAAGTGAAAATTGGTTGTTTGTTTTTTTTTTTGTTTTCTTTCGTGGGTGTTTTTTTTGTTAAAAAAATTAAGGTTGGTTTTTTTTTGTTGTTTTAAAAAAATTGTTTTGTTGTTTTTTTTTTGGGCTTTTTGTCTTTGTTAAAAAATTAGTTGATTGCTATGAATGTTGTGGTTGGTTAGTTTTTTTTTTTGTTGTGTTTGTTTTGTTGTTGTTTTTTTTTTGGGTAAATGTTGTGAAGTGTGTTTGTTTTTTTTATGTGTGTTTTTTTAATTTTTGGTTTGTTTGTATGTGTTTTTGTTTTTGTTTTTTATTGTGTTTTTGTTGTTGTTTTTTGTGTGTTTTAATTGTAAAATTAAGTTGTGGGTTGGAAGTTTGTTTGGTTGTGATTTTATTATTATTATTATTATTATTATTGTTTGGTTGGAAAATGAATGTATGGTTGTGAATTGTGTTTGTTTGTGGGTTTTTTTAATTTTGTGTGTGTGTGTGTTTGTTTGTTTGTTTGTTTTTTTGGTGAAAATGAAAGAAAAGAAAGACCCAAAAAAGGAGAGTGTGCCTCCGTCTCGTGCATATGCAAAGGCGGGGGGGATTTACAGTGACGGGATTGAACATGACCGGGACGGCGGTACGAAAGGGTGCGAAGGTGACGGGATGTCTCGAGATGCGTAAATTCATAAACACAATCGAGGCAAGGCACGTGGGAACACGACAAAACAAAGAAAAATTAATAACTCACAAATCATTCATCAGAATGCAATGTAGCAAAAAGGAAAAATGGGCCAAGTGACGAAGAGAAAAGGATGGAAAAGTATGACATGATGTTTGGGGTAAAAGCAAGGTATGCGTAGGGGGAAAATATGAAAAACGACACTGAAAACACATTTGGGGATTAATTTTGGAAAATCCGTATGCCAGAATGAACTATAGGAAGAAGGAAAAATGTGCAAAATAATGTGCACAATAACCCTATCACATCAAAACATGGTTCCGACTGAGATAGGATGTATTCACATGGAAAAAACCCAAAAAGCAACCCCGAAACGGGATACAGAAATGAATATAAAAAGATCGGGTCATCGGAACAAAGGGCAGTAAAAAATAAAAATGTCTGCGAGAAGGGGGTTCACAAGGCTGTCACATCAACACGTAGTTTTGGGAAATTAGGAGGGGTTCACATGCAAAAAAACACAAAAAAGACACCCGAAAACACATTGAAAAATTAATAACTAAAAATTCGACGGTCAAAATAGGGGGGAGAAATGGAAAAAGGTGGGGAAAAGTTGGTTGGAAACTGTTGTAAAATTAAACAAGAAGTCGGATGCAAACAGGGCATGTGCACATGGAAAAAATGTGGAAATTACGCACGAAAAGGTTTCGAAAGCCCACAAAAATTAATATCAGACCAACTGTGCATCGAAATAACATAGAGTAAAAACAAAAAATGTCAAGGGGAAGGTGATTGTTAGGGTTGCCATGTTAAATCACGGTTTCGAAGCAATAAATGTACGTTCACATGGAAAACCGTCTAAGTTTTACGAAATGCGTCAAAAATTAATATCACAAGAACCGTGTGTCGAAATAGGGGTTGGTAAAAAGAAAAAAGGGACAATGCAAAGGAAAAAACAAGGCGGTAAGGTTGGATTGTGATTCCGGTGAATGTAAAATCCGTTCATATGCACACCCGGTTTAGAAATTGACAAGGGGAATGGTGTAGAGGGAGTATGTCAGAGTGCACAGTCGATGGTGCATTAGTGCATCCAACCTTGTCTGGCATAGGTGCAAGTAGGAATGCCAGGGAGCCTTGTAGTGCAGTGTATTGAATAGGGTGACATATCTTGTGATGGCAGTAGAGACCCATCCTCTGTGTGCATAGGGAAAGGAAAATGTACATGACTCTAATTGTCGTAATATCCCTCAATCTCACCTCTGAGAATTGATTGAGGAGAAACACCAGTCACACTCAACCCACCCTCTCTCTCTCACTCTATTGAAAGATATAGAGGGCAGCCCATTCCTAAAACCCATTGATGTAATCCTCACATTCACTTATGCAGAGGTTGTATACCTTGTGCGTATTTGATGGTGTAATAGTGCATCCCGCCTTGTGTCGGCATACGGTGCAAGAAGGAAGGCCAAGGAGCCTTATGGTGCAATGCATAGGAACAGATTGTGCATTGTGCATTGAGAAGCCCAACCCATGCGCATGCAACACTCCATTAACACATCTCACCTCTCATTTGATTTGAAGGGAAAGACTGATCACTCACCCCACCCTATGTCTCACACTCTTTTGATAGATACAGAGGGAAACCCATACTCACGTCCCCATCTTGTTAGGATGGAAGCTTGCATCACTCAAGGGGTTGGTGATGAAGATCACATCGGTTGGTGTTGTCACCAGAGTGTTGAAGATGATGCGTATCCAGGGAGGTAGCTGACACGTCTGGTAATTCAATGATTTGTATAAAAGATTGTATGTTAAGGAGGGCAGACGGGATTGTTATTGCAGAGACAACGCACCAAGGGAGGTGGCTTCAAATTGCTTATGGAAAGGTTCTGCTGGTGAATCAACTATCCTGAACTGTGGGGTGTTACCACCTTTTCCACAGTCAGCTTCCCACCCAAGGGTGTTTCCACCTTTTCTTGGAGCAAGGCTTGCTATGATATGGAATTTTTTCCTTTTCTGCCATCAAGAAGGTGAAAGAATGGGTAAGGGAGGCCCATGAGCACCTAAAGGACGTTGAGCCCATGCTAGAGAAAAAGATCAATTTGTATGAAAGATTATCTCTTAAGGAGGGCAGACAGGACTGATATTGCAAAGATAACGCACCAAGGGAGGTGGCTTCAAATTTCTTATGGAAAGGTTCTTTTGGTGAATCAGCTATCCTGAAATGTGGGGTGTTACCACCTTTTCCACAATCAGATTCTCGCCCAAGGGTGTTTCCACCTTTTCTTGAAATGAGGCCTGTTATGATAGGGAATTTCTTTGTTTTCTACTATCAAGAAGGTGAAAGAATGGGTAAGGGAGGCCCATGAGAAGCTAAAGGGCGTTGAGCCCATACTAGAGAACAAGATCGATGATCTCTCAAGCATAGGCACCCCAATCTCTCCCCCACAACCAAAACCAAGGGAGGCAATGGAACCACAAGCTGAACCGCTTGGACAAAGTCTAACCGCCTCAAGTTGAAAAAATAATCAAGGCCATTGGCTGAGAACCACATACCTAGAAGAGAGGCGAGTGACTAGCAACCTCCTCAATACACTAGTGACCACTCCGGTAATTTTGAGCTTAGGTAACCTACTTAGGTAGCACCCAACACTATGGCGGGAGCTTAAGTAATGGGTTGAAGAACCAAATGAGCTAACTGCCACTTACTTGCCTGAGCATGATGCAAAAACCCAAATACCGAGTTTGACTCTACACTCCATTCCTAAATCCCTGGATGTTGACGTTTTTTGGGAAGGCATGGAAATGCATGCAATCCTGCCACTCCTAGCATTGGGAGACGTCACCAGAAAGGGGATTGTGGACATAGGGGTAGGAGTGAGTATACTAAGCCATGCGATACTCAAATCTTGGGGCAACCCATCGATCGAGACTACTAGATTTAACGTAACACTGGCAAATGAAATGAAGGTGAAGCCATTCGGAGTGTTAAAAAATTGGCCAATAAGGATTGCAGGGATCCAGTTCTCTGTTGACTTCATAGTCATGAAGTGGACTATAACATTCTGCTAGGCCAACCCTAGATATACAATGCAAGAGTTATAGAAGACTGGGGAAACTTTCTTATCTTCTTGGGCAATCAAACATAAGCTGTGAGAGTGGACATGGACACTTGGAAGACTACCCTAGTCGACCTAGACGCCATCTCCACCATTCTAAAGAGCGATGGATAGACTAGGGGATCCTATGGAGCCCTTACCAAGTATATCCTATGCCCTGAGGATGAACGAGACTGGATGCATGTTCTGGCTACCATCAACCTACCATTCTTAGATATTGAGGAGTACAAACAAGCCTTCAAGGTGATTGATTAGTTGACGGACACACCTTAAGTACCAGTCTGCATGATGACCAGGAGTCTACATGGAAGACCCACTCATGTTGCATTTTGAGTCCCAAGAAATAGACACAAGCTCCATGAGATCAACAAGTTGGCTAGCAATCCAACAACGACCCTTAAGCCACTCCAAGGTCTCTTGGATGAGCCTGAATGGCGATGGTCCAAGGTACACGATTTGAACTTGAATTACAATTGGGCCTTACTTCTCGACCAACAAGAAGGGAGTAGTCAGAACCAAGAGAATCAAGGGAAACTAACAAAGATAGCTCTGACAACGAGTATCAGAGGACTATTGTTCCTTTAGTAGTGAGAGCAAAAAGGAGATCGATATCATAGAGTACGACACTGGGGGGCATGTAATCAAACAAATACAAGCAGACCCCAGAACACACAAGCAGAGTACACTTAGAGATGGATTCAAACATGAGGACTACGATCAAACTTGGTTGGAGCACACATGTGCAATCGATCGCGGAAAGGCCTAGTCCAACCAAATGATACACCACTACTGCAAACTGACTCACATTTGAAGCTACGACCACCAGGAGAGAGCCCCTCTTCTAGCAAAAACAAAGAGTTTGATTCTGAGTCGGAAGTCAGCTCAGATAGTGATCCTGAAATACCTCGGCCTCCCAAGACTAGATGCACTAAGGGAGATCTACCCGTTCACCTACGATGCAGACGATTAAGGGAGGAACGACAAATGTTGAGCAAAGAAACGCGGATAGAGAAACAACAAAACTGCAAGACCTACCAAAATGGTTCATGAAGTTCAAAAAGGGAGATAGGGTGGTGACCTTTCTGGGAGCCAAATGACAAGGGCAAGCAAGGAAACCCATTGAGGGATTTGCCAAGGTCAAGGATATCAATTTAGCTAGGGAGGGGGAGACCCCACGACATGTCTTTATAGCCAATGACTTGGCTGAGCAAGATGAGGCAAGTCTCATTACTCTCTTGCGAGAGTATGTAGACATCTTTGCTTGGTCCCTAGAAGAGCTTGAAGGGGTAGACCTGAGTGTAGTGACGCACAACATATCCATGACACCTTGACGCAATACCGGTCAAACAACGACCATATCCCATGAATCCAAAGTACGCTCATCCCGTTAAGGAAGAAATTGACAAATTGATGAGAGTGGGATTCATCTACAAAATTGAACACACGGATTGGGTCTTGCCCATAGTCATCGTCCTAAAGAAAAATGGGAAGATTCGAGTGTGTGTCAATTACAAGAAGGTAAATGCAATTACATAAAGAGATAATTACCCATTGCCGTACACCGAGCACATGTTAGAGAGATTGGATGGCAAAGAGGCCTACAATTTCCTAGGTGGCTTCTCAGGATACAATTTCCTGGACGGCTTCTCCGGATACAATCAGATGCAAGTGCATCCTAACAATAGGCATAAGATGGCATTCGCCACTGAATGGGAAGTCTTTGCCTACATAGTCATGCCTTTTGGATTGACTAATGCACCAGCCATTTTCCAATGACTGATGAGTATAATATTCAAAGATATGCTGAGGAAGGAGTTAGAAGTCTTCGTGGATGACTTGTGAGTTCACTCTGCTTGGCAAGAATACTTAGGCAGGCTCCAAGCAGTCTTTGAACGATGTCGGCTATACTGCCTCCTCTCATTGAACCCCTTTAAATGCTAGTTCTGGGTGAATCATGGATGCATCCTAAGACATGTGGTGTCAAAGAATGGCATTGCCACAGATTTCTTGAAGATCAAGGTCATCGTCGATCTTCCACCCTTAGCTGATTACAAGGGTGTTCAATGCTTCTTAGGACATACCGGGTACTATGGGCGGTTCATATTAAACTACGAATTGATTGGTAGACCTCTACATAAGCTGTTGGTTATATTCAAATGGATCGCGGAGTGCCAATGTGCATATGAGAAACTAAAAAAGGTTCTAACCACCGCTTCGATACTAAGCCCCAAATTGGATGCTCACATTCCATGTGCACATTAATGCTTCGAAAATCTCCATAGGAGTTGTGTTGTGCCAACGTGGTGAACACAACCTAGATTATCCAGTGAGCTTTGTTGGCAAACAACTCACTGAGACTGAAATGATTTATTGACAACAAAAAGAGAGGGCTTGGCCATGGTATTTTCCGTGAAGAAATTCCAGCATTATCTTTTGGCTACGCCTTTTACTTTCTTTGTCGACCATCAAACGTTGCTATATCTACTTATTAAACCATGTGCCACATGACACATTGCTAGATATCTTCTTCTACTTTTGGAATTTGACTTCTCCATGGTAGTGGGTAAAGGGAAGTAGCATTACATGGCTGACTATCTGTCTTGTATCCCCATGGGAGAAGTGGCTGGACAAGGCATTGAGGATGAACTATCAGACTCACACATATTCTGCTTATCCAGCGAAAAAGATTTGTTTAAAGCTGACTCGATGCCGTATTAGGCAGACAAATAGCTCAAGTGCTTCAGCACGGGCTATCGGAATGAGCGATAAAAAAGACCCACCTTAGGTGACTTATCTGGAAAATCCAACCCTATCATTTGATAGCTGGCCAACTTTACAGGCTGGGGCAAGTCGGATTGATGCGCAGATGTGTGTGAGAGCATGAGATGCATGATGTACTATTGGAGGCACACGGTGGAATTGTAGGAGGACATTTCAGTGGAGATGCAACAACCCGCAAGGTACTGCAGTCCTAGTTTTGTTGTCTACCCTCTTCCGAGATGCGACGTGATTCATGAAGCATTGTGATGAGTGCCAATGAACTAAAGTCCCTATCCATAAGGATCACATGGATCTAACCCTTATTATCACACGACAACCCTTCAAGAAATGGTAGATTGGCTTCAATGGACCCATTAGTCTTGCGGCACAATATTTACAAGCTAAATACATCATGGTGGCCACCGACTATCTAACCAAATGGGCAGAAACACGAGCTATGAGAAATAATGACGCCAAGACCACCGCTAAGTTCTTATGTGGGCAAGTGATCTCACAATTTGGTTGCCCCATCGAATTAGTTAGCGACCAAGGCACACACTTCATCAATGAAGTGATAGCTCACCTCCTATCCTCCTCCATCGAAATTCCTCGCCTTACTACCCTCAGGCAAACGGTCAAGCCGAGTAAACAAATAAAATCTTGGTAAACGTCTTGACCAAGGTCGTCTCTGCATCACGTAGTGTTAACCCTCAGACGAACAAGGTGGAAAATTTGAAAAATCTAAAGCAAAAGACAAAGACTAAGACAAAAGTGAAACGGAAGATGAAGGTGTGACAAGAAAAATATGGAAACACAAGAAGTGCAAAAAAGTCTTAAATAAAGGAAAAAGGCGCACAAGAAAAAGCGCAAGTCAATACTTTTGTAAAAGAGTACAAGTGCATCATGATTTAATTTAAAGAGCATCTGACTTATACAATTTGTAAAAGGTAGATGGGCGATAGGAAGGAAGCTAGAAAGATAGGAGGACAATGGGAAAAAGGGCCTAGGCCACAGTTGGCCATGTAAAAAAGGGGATAAGGGGATGACCGCCCAAAAGAGATTTAGGGTTTTGTATATAAAGTTGAAAAGTGAATGAGAAGCTCATTCTTGTGTGTGGCCACAAGGAGCTCTCTTCTTCTTCTTCTTCTTTCTTGCTTGAGCTTGTGCTTGAGAGAGGGAGTGTGAGAGTGTGAGGGAGTGAGTGTGTGAGGGTGAGGGACCGGGGAGGAGAAGCTCTCCATATTCTCCTCTCTTCTTCTCTTCTCTTCTCTTCTCTTGTCTTGTCTTGTCTTGCTTGAGCAATGGAGCTTGGAGCATGGATCTTGAGGATGGAGCTTGCTTGAATCTTGCACTTGGATCGTGGAGCTACCGGAGTGCACGGAAGAGGAAGTAACTCGATTGGCATGGAGGTAAGCTCACTATATTCGTAGATATGGATGGTGAGTCAGCTATGTGAGAGGTAGCCATTAATGCTCGGCTTGGAACGTCTTGGAAATTGAGTGAGAGCTCCCACATTTTGATTTTGTTGCCGAGACATGAACCCAAGTCGCTCAGGTGAGAGTTGAGTATCTTGTACTCAGTGCTCCTGTACTCAATTAAAGGACACAAGCAGAAAATGAAGTTTAGAGGTCTTGGGCCTTTCAAAGTTTGTGCAATCAGCCGAATTGGCAATTTTGAGCTTGAGACTATAGACGACGAGGGCATAGGCTTCTTCAATGGAAATCACATTAAGAAGTACTATCCTCCCAGGCATCCACTGCATGAGCTACCAATGTTAGAACCCCCTGTCAAAGTATGAGTCGCCACAATCATGAAAATTGATGATGAGGATGAGGAAGCCGTAGAACCCACATACCTCCACATAACGGTCATTGCCAAGCAAACACGTGCTTTCAATGCCTTGATCGACGAGGGAGCAAACTTCAATGTCTTAACTCATGATCATTGGACACAACTTGGTAAACCATCCACTACAACCCACTAATGCCAAATTAAGCCCATATGGGGGCCACTCATACGCACTTCTCGACAAGTGCAGGGCCACTGTTGCTATCGAGTTTGAGACTATACCAATGATCTTTTACATATTTCCAAACACTAAAGACGCAGGCACGGAGTCACTGCTAAGGTGAATCTTCAAGAAGCAAACTCACTGCAATGTCAAATATGAATCTATGCGCATCCACCTTGCCATAGGCAATGTCCACATTGTTACAGCCTTTAGCAAGGGCTGCGCGAGCTTATTAAAGTCCACAAGGCCTGTAGAAATACTTGCAGTCAAGTCTATAGAGGGGGGTAGTGCTCGAAAACCATCCACCGAATCTCACAAGCTGCCTCTCACAACAGCAAAAGTTAAGTCCCAACAACCTGAGTTTCAATGGAGGCCTAAATAACTACAACTGCTGCCTAGGATTAGATGCTCACATCCTCGTAACACTAAAAACTCTAAACCTAGGAGGCCGAGACACAGTTACAGAAATCGAAGCATGATCAAACGAAGATGGGTTCCTAAAGCCCTCTTGCACGTGCAAGGCTAGTATGAGGGAAATGTCTGGATATGGATCCCTAAGGCCCGAATTGCCCAAGGCACCACTCACACACTGCCCTCAAGCTTGATCACCCCAAGCCCCATAGAACCTTAGAACCAGAAGCCCTAGCGCTTCTAGGACTCACCTCCTACAAGCTCACCCACGCATAAGCCAAGAAGAGTTGAGCAAGCCTATGTGCCCAAACCACAAACATCTTTACATACTTCAACCTCTGCTATTGCTGATAAGACTTGCCAACCCAATCCGAGTGTAGCAGCCGAACTGTAACAGCTACTACTCCGATGCTCATCCACAAGGCTCAACCACTACTTCATGGAAAATTGCCACCATCTCTCGCCAAGCCTTCTAGCCCCATCAAACCCCAGCAACCTGCAAGCCTTAAACCCTCCTACGAGTGGAAATCATTCTTAACTTTGGCCGCCGCAGATCTAGCCAAAGACATAGGGGATGATGTTATTGCTTGTCTTAGACGTTTGGATGCCACGTTCATGTTGTTGGCTCTAAGTTATGACCGCTTTTTGTTGCAAGAGCCTTAAGCAAATGAAGTTCACAAAATGCCTTGTTCCTGGGAAACATTCGAATTTGGATTTGTCAAAACACCACACTCAGTTTTGTGAGTTGCTATGCACTAAGATATCAAGAGAACAAACCATTAAACAATGCTTCATTACGTCCTACAATAAGCACGTGACTTCTTCCATCATTGACAAAGAAGTCGAGGAGTTGAAAGCGTCAGTTGACACCAACTCCGGATTTTTACAAAACTAGTACACTTTGCAATTGCAGTGGGAACTCAAAGGATGTCAAATCATGACCAACACTGATCAGCGTCATGCAACCAAGACATCAGAGTATGACCCAACCTATGCCGCACCCACCTCATATAGAGTGTTAACCACTTTTTATGGCTGACCCATGGAGGAGCAAACACATAAACCATAAGAAACTGGTGATGTAGGAGGAATGTCACAAAAGCTTTGAAATAAATGACAAAAATTTTGAAGGGAAGAATCTATGTTGGATCTTAATGCTTTCATTCAACAAACATAAAGTCTTTCTTTTCAGCAAATTATTATTTTTAAAAGCACCAATGGGAATTATGGTTCATGACAAGAATGAAAGATGTTGCAACAAGATAGTGCCCAGCGACTCCCCTTCACAGAAGAGGAGAGGACCCAGTATGACATCTCCTTGGCAAGCCGTGCCTACAACCAACTAGAATTTCAAACCATCCATAACATCGAGGAAGTAGTGGCCAAGGAGGAAGCAAGCCAAGAGGGTCGTAGAGCAGTGCAACCTTGCTAAGTACCTCGAGAAGTTCACATAAGAGCCTGATGACACAAAGTGTGTGGAATTCCTTAGAACTTACAACCCAGATCAGAAATGTGGAACTATAACAGTGGAAAGGGGGGAGAAGGCCAAACAGATACATGTAGCCTTGAACCCAGACTTGGTGGAGAAGGGACTGGGGCTAGAGCTTAAGGTGGAGAAGAAGTAGAAAAGAGATGTCTATGCCATGCTTAAGATGAAGAAGGAAGAGGTGCTAACCAATGATGGCATCATCATCCAGGATATCCCTAATGCTGAAGCCCACATGCAGGCAAAACTGGTGCACGCACTGTTCTCTAGCCAGTGCTACAATTCCCTCATGCACTGGATCAATGTGCCTATACTAGAGAATGTGGCAGCTCACACCGTGGATGAGGTTGACTAGAATGGCTATGTGTGTAAGACCATAGACTAGGCAACAAAAGCACTAGCCTTAGGGAGCAAACTAGCAGGCGGGGAGTCCTCAGTCTCCAAAAGCACTGAGAGGAAGAAAGCCTTATCCAATGCCTCTTTCATCGGCTATGAAAGTGTTTTGACTGTCCTCATCCAGGAGGCAGTAAAAGAGGCATAGGATGTAGAGGAAGGAGAAGGAGAAACACCTCACAGATCGCTCCTCACTAGGACTAAGAGCTATCTAGCGAGAGGACCAAAAGTGACGAAGAAGGAGGAGAATAGAAGGAACAATCAAGAAAAAAGCAAGCAAAGAAACTTAAGAAGAGGACAACATAAAAGAAGAAGCAAGACGAAGGCCACAAAAAGGAGAAGGAGGACTTACAAAAAGTAAAAAATAAATCCCTCAAAGAGTGAAGGATGGATTTTAGGCCCCGGAACGTGCCTAAAAATAGGAGAAAAATGTGGAAATGCGGAGAAAAATGCTCAATCACGAAGGCGGCAGCTCGACCTAGGACGATTTTAAGCGTCAAGTGCTTGACGGGCGCCCGTACGACACTCCGAGAATTTTCATAATTTTTCTGTGTGCCTGTGCCAGTCAGTGGAGCTAACAATCAATGCGGGATGTCGAGATGAGCTCATAGAAATTTTCAGACTGATGATCGGAGTCCGTACGCGGAAGATGGCCCGAAACCGGCCGGGGTGCCCAAATGGGGGCCCAAATTTGAAATTCCAAAAGGTGTAAGAGAGGGGGGTGACCTGGCACCCCCCCCTTTCAAAAAAACGTGATGTAGGGAGGGGGGGGGGGGGGGGGGGGGGGGGGGGGGGGGGGGGGGGGGGGCGGCGGCTGTTTTCAGCCGCCGAAAAAAATGCACCCCCCCCCCCCCCCCCATAATTGAGATGCTAGCCTCCATGTAAGGCATATGAGAGATCATGCCAGGCTTCTACATCTATCCTACGCTCCGTATCGCCGGTCTCCGCTCCCGCAATGGCGAACTGTAGAGAGAGAGAGAGAAAATCAGTCTTTCTCTCTCCTCCCTCTCTCTCCTCTTAACCCTCATTCGTGCGTGGAAGAGTAGAATGGAAATGGATGGCCGGATGGATGCCGATTCTTGACGAGACTGAAGGGCAATGCCAAATCATTGTAGATTGCTGATTCCAAGCAGAATTCATGCCTGGAAAGCAGTCGTGGGACGTGCCAAATTTAATGGGGAAAACCGCAAGACACGGTAATAGTTGTTTTTACAAAGAAAATGGCCTTTTGATGCAAATTTGGTTGATAAAAATGTGTTCATATGGATTGAGTTTTGAGTATATCGTGCTTTGAGTTGTTTTCTGGCTGTTCATCATTTAAAAATCAGAAAAAACATGTGCGGGATAGCAAAAAATAGAAAACCGAGACACGAAAAACCATAAAAATGGGGGAAAATAGGGTTTTTGGGCTAAAAATGATGCAATAAATTAATCCACACCTACTAAATTATTTTTTTTCTGCTGAAATGAACTAAGGGCCACAGCCCATAACTTAATTTTCAGCAATTAAAAAATGGGAGAAAATGGGAAAATTTACAAGAAAATGGTGGAAAAACCCTAAAAATAGGGAAAAAATACATTTTGGGTTCCGAAAAATGAGGATAAATAAGAGCAATGGTTGTGAATGTTTGTGGGGACTGAAGCATGAGGATTTTCCTCAGTTCAACCCCACCTTCTTGTTCTAGTGTGTGTTTTTCCGTTTTTTATACATAAAATGGTGTCAAAATACCCTATAAATCCATCCAACGATGCAATATTTAAACGGGGAAGGGTAGAGGAGTTGAAATATGTCTAAATGCTGTGTGAAATGATGGGGAAGTTGCTGATTTCTATGCATAGCATTTAAGACGGACGATAATTAAAATTAAGAGCTTAGTAGCACGAGGATCACCTCGGTGCTAGGCCCATGCAACGAAGTACGAACGGTAGTTGGAAGCCATTAAAAGAATGTTTTTGCACTTGTGCACGATGCTGTTTGCTAGATGTCTGAGCACTAGGCATCCACCAAATGCATAGAGCATGAAAAGAATTTAAAAGTATCAGTGATCAACTCCTGGACATGCATTGCAATTGGTTTATTATGACATGACCTACGTTGAGAGGCAGTGAGGTACCCATGCTGTAGGCTAGTCGTGGGGTCTAGGGGAAAGAGAAGTAAGGACAATGGTACATTCCTGGACACGGTTATTTAGTACCTTGAGCGACTTTTGTGCGAAATGTCTAAATGTTGAGCGACGCATCGAGGGGCCAATCCCCAAGGTGTAGGAGAGTCGCAGAGGGTTGACGGCATTCAGCTGTAGGAGAAACCCCATGTGTATGTGATTCGAGCCTATTTGGCTATGTGAAAGGGACTCCCTCTGAGGAGTAATATTGGGTAAGATCAGTTGGACTACAACGTATACAAACGCAATGTTTAGGAAGGCAGAGATTTCGATAGACGCTCCTGGCCGCGAGGCCGAGGGGTTGTCTTGTGCGTAGTGACGAGGCCCGGCTAGTGCATGAGCCAGCGCCGGCTCGTTTTTAGGTCCATCAGTTGTGCGTCTGCCGAGAGCCGCTTAAAAGTGGCGGCTCTCGAATCGTGGTTGTTTAGGGACCAACTAGCAGTTTATGCCAAAGGATACTGAGATTGATCCGTTATTTATTGATAAGCATCGTCTAGCAGAAATCCAAAAGCAAGAAAGAGACGAAAGAGCTAGGCGACGTGCTGAAATTCTTAGGAGATATTCCCCTAAGCGTAGCGGTGCTGAATCCTTACGAGGGAGTGGATCTAGTGGTCTTAGGACCACAAGCAGCAAGTTAGAAGAAGGTGGAAGCTCTAGTGCTCCCCTTCCTGCCATAAGCCAGTTCACATCAATTGCGGGAGGTGTAACCCCACCGTCCCCTATTCTTAGTACAAATCCAATCCGCGTCATGGCGCAGCCTATTGCAATTCCAGCAAGAACGACAGATTTGCCGGCTCTAGGTTACCCGCCACCCATTTTTAATGGGCTATTTGAGGAAGATGCGGAACTCCACATTAGGGAGTTTCAAAAGCTGATGTTTAACTGTCGCATCCAAGAAGAAGGACATTTAATGATGTTCTTCAACATGACTCTCAAAGGAAGAGCCGCTATATGGTATTATGATTTAGAAGCCGGAACCATATTGAACATTGATGCATTTTATGGAGCTTTTCGAAGGGAGTTTGCCCCTGAAAGGGGTGGGCAATATTGGTTGTGTGTACTCAACGTGACCCGCCAAGATCCACACGAGGATATTCGTGCTTATGCGAAGAAGATAAAAGAGGTTTTCCGTAAGTTGGACACCTCTATTCCTATCCCCGCAGCTGCCCAATTGCAATATTTCCTTCATGGTTTGGACTTTAATATCCAATTGCAGTTGAGTAGTGTCCCCTTGGGGGATATAGATACTGCCATTACACGAGCACAAGAGGTGGAATCCCGACTACAAGCAGCCTATGCTTCTCGAGGCAATTTGAACATGGGTTTAGTATTGGGAAATAATCTGGCAATGGCCAATGGCAGTAGTGGCCAAGGGATAGCAATGGCTAACCCTAATGGGAGAGGGAGCATGATGCAGAATGTCCCTTTATTACCAGCTCCCCCTAGCATGTCGATGCCTACGGGCAGTCAAATGGCTCCAAATGGTGGAGGCCAGGCGGTTAATTCTAATACCATGCCTGTGGCTCAACAACCTGTGCCTAATCAAATTGTTAGGCCGATTGAACGACATGGTAATGACCAAGGCTATGAGTCGAGTTCTTCCAATGTTCTTGGCGAGGTTAAGGACATGATGAAGCATTATACCGACATGATTACGGAGCAGTATCGACAAATAGCCGTTGATGTCAACTTCCTTAAAAAACAATAAAATTTGATAGGAAGTAGATACCCAGAGGAGGGTGCACCTTCGAGGTTTAGTTGCAAATGGTGTGGTGGGCAGCACTATCCAAGGAATTGCCCGAATGTTAAGTGTGACATCTGTGGAAAATCTGGCCATTTAGCAGCTACTTGCTGGAGTAAGATCAGTTCCCTCCAGCGAGGAAGTCGGCAACCAGGGCTTGTTAATCATCGTTCCCAAGGAAATGATTCCCAGCCAGAAAATGGGCCTAAACAAATACTCCAACGACCAAAAACTACAGTAGAGGAGCTACCAAGTGGTAGTGGGGTCAGTTTGATTGAGGCTGTACGCGTTAACGATGCTGAAACCTCTAATCTGCGAGCTGTCCTTACAAGAGGTCAAAAAGGTAGAGAGGCCGACACGGATAAGCCTGTCGATGGAAACCCTAAACAAGGCGACAAAGGAACGCAAGTTTTGGACCCTTCCATGGAAGGGGGACCTTTGAAGCCCGTAGAAAGTAAAGCCGATAAGGAGCTACCAAAGAAGAAGGTGAAAGTTAAGAAAGAGGCAATAAAGCCGGTTCAGCGACCTAAAGAGCGGATGGTTTGGCGTGAAAAGCGAGCTCTATCGAACTATCATGAATTCGATTTGGCGAGCTCTCTCTGTGAAGTCAAGCCGGATGTGAATCTTTTACAGCTTATTAAGCTTTCCCCAGGAGTACGCAAGGAATTGAGAAAGATCCTACGTACCGGGTATATCGTAGAACCTTTGGGTATTGCGCGAGTTGGTGATGACTGGTTCGAGCATGCTAAGAAGCATTGCCCAAGGGTTGCAGCCTATGTCGATGGGATATTAGTAGATTATGCCATTGTCGACACGGGATCATCTGTTAACATTATGAGTTCTGAACTGATGGAAAGGTTGTGTCTTGCGATCCAGAAAGATGCCTCCACAATTCTCAGAATGGCAGATGATAGTTTGAGACAGCCGGAAGGCTGCATTACTAAGGTCCATGTTACTGTTGCAAATGTAGAATGCCTGTTGGAATTTAGGGTGATTCGTTTTGCAGGGCGGCCAAGTTACCAAGTATTACTCGGACGACCTTGGATCTTGCAAGTGGACTGCCAAGTAGATATACCCGCTGGTCAACTGATATTCGGCAGAGGTGCCCAACGTGTGGTGGTTGATGCTTATCCTGAGTCCCCGCAGAGTGAGAGAGCTCCTCTATCTTCTACAGAATTGGAGACATTAGAATATTTATCTGGCAGCGAGACATCATCGAGTGATGAGTCCAAAGAGGGATCCACCATGGAGGACATCTATCAGATCACTTTGAATGAGCCGATAGAGGGTCAAGATCGTATAAGAGATGCAGATGTTATCGAGCTAGACCTTGGTATGCCTAATGATTCGCGGCCAATCAAATTAGGTTCTATGCTCAGTTTAGCAGAAAGGGAGGACTATGTGGCCTTGATCCAGGAATTCCGTGATATCTTTGCCTAGAGTTATGATGAGTTGAGAGGCATCCCTCCTAGTCTTGCTGTTCATACAATTCCGTTGAAAGAGGGCAGTCGTCTTGTACGACAGAAAGTAAGGCGTATGCCTTTCAAATTGAGGGACGGCCTGTTTGAAGAGTTACAGAAGCTTCGAAAAGCGGGTTTGATTTTTCCTGTGCAACACACGGAATGGTGTTCGCAAGTTGTGATTAGAAAGAAGAAGAATAATCAAATCCGTTTGTGTGTAGACTTTAGGGAGCTGAATAAGCAGACAGTTAAGGACTACTACCCGTTGCCATTTATTGACCAGATTTTGGATCAATTGGCGGGTAGGGAGATATATTCGTTTATGGATTGCTTTGCAAGATACAACCAAATGGCAATTGCAGAAGAGGATAAGTTGAAAACAACCTTTATCACTGTATTTGGTACTTTTGCGTACCATGTGATGGCCTTTGGTTTATGCAATGCGCCGGGTTTGTGGCAACGAACAGCAGATAAGACATTCGGTGACATATCCCCTGAAGAGTTGAAGGTGTTTATTGATGACTTAGGGGCCGCCACCGTGAGAGGAAGGCAGTTGATCATTTTAAGAAGATGCTTTGAGCGCTGTAGACAATTCTGCATCGCCTTAAACCCACGGAAGTGTGTTTTTGGAGTACCTTATGGACTATTGCTGGGTCATGTGGTCAGTTCGATAGGAATTGCGACAGACCCCGAGAAGGTCAAAGTTATAGTTGCCATGGGTCCACCACGCACTCCGAAGGAAGTTCATAGCTTTCTGTCTTCGGTTGGTTACTACCGTAGATTCATCAATGCCTTGGCAGAAAGAACGTTGCCGCTTACAAATTTATTGTCCTTTAGCTGTTTGTTTGTATGGGGTGACCCTTGTAAGGTAGCATTCGAGGATGTGAAGCAAGAGCTAGCAAGAGCGCCCGTTTTAAAAGCACCTAAAAGAGGTGAGGTGTTTTATATATTTTCAGCAGCCACGATGTATAGTATTAGCTGCTGTTTAGCCCAAATTTGGGAAGAGAAGTGGTACCACCCGATTGCTTTTGCTAGTCGGAAGCTGGGGGTATCCGAAATCAATTACACCTACATGGAGAAGCTGTGTCTAGCGATGGTATTTGGGACCAAGAAATTTAGGCATTACATTCTCTATGAGAAAGTCGTGCTTTATACGAAGGCGGAGGGGCTTCGATTATTAATGAACAAGCTATAGCCGCCTGATCGTCTAGCAAAGTGGTTAATCACTTTGCAGGAATTCGATTATGAAATCAAGAGTAAGCCACCAAGGTTGCAAGGCATCGTGGAATGTCTTGTGGACTTTGGGGAGCGGAAAGAATCTGTGGCTGAAGGTAGTGACATGGAGTTGTTATTTAAGATAGATACGGCCTCTATTCCCTCCTGGTATGCTGCAATAACGCATTATTTATCCACGGGAGAGGCGGGATCTGAACTATCTAAGGCTGAGAAAAGGAAAATTAAGCAGCAAGCGTTAAAGTTTGCCTTGATCGCAGGTACATTATATCGGCAAGGGGTTGATGATATCTATTGCCGATGTGTGATGCCTGACGAGGTACCATTCATTTTGGAGGAGTGCCATGATTCTGCTTGCGGTGGCCATTTTGCTGGACGGCTTACAGCACAAAAGGCTTTAAGAGTAGGTTATTGGTGGCCTGCCATCTTCCAGGATGCGTTTGCATATGTTAAGAGATGCGATATTTGCCAACGACATGATAGTCGAGAGAATAGGAAACGACCACTCACCCCTATTATGGTGATACTTCCATTTGAGAAGTGGGGAATAGACTTTGTGGGTCCTATTACTCCGTCATCGACTACACAAAAGAGGTACATCATTGTAGTAACTGACTACTTCACAAAGTGGTCAGAAGCACGTGCAACAAGGAAAGATGATGCTAAAGAAACTGCTAGTTTCCTTTTAGAGCAGATAATATGCCGTTTTGGTCCGCCGAAAGAAGTAGTGTCGGACCGCGGAACCCATTTCTTGAATAAGGTGATTAAAGGTTTGACAGAGTTGTGGCAAATCAAGCATAACAAGACAACCCCATATAATCTGCAAGCCAATGGGCAAGTTGAAAGCACCAACAAGCAACTTGTAGGCATCCTGTCCAAAATTGTGTCGGAAAAGAAACGGGATTGGGATAAAAAGTTATACATGGCAGTGTGGGCTTATAATACGACTTTCAAACGAGCCATTGGCCATACCCCGTTCAAGTTAGTATATGGGTAGGAGTGTGTCTTGCCTTTATAAATTGAGCTGCCGACTATTTGGTTTGCCATCAATCATTCTTTGAGCGATGAAGACACACTTTTTGAGAGCTTGACGACACTGGCACATTTAGATGAGCTTAAGTTGCAGAGCTTATTGCACCAAGAAGTGGCGAAGCACCGAATGAAGCAGCTACACGACCTCAAAGCCAAGAAATACACCTTCAAGAAAGGACAGCTTGTTCTGTATTATGACGCACGACATGAATTATTTCCAGGCAAGCTAGAGCCCAAATGGGATGGGCCCTATAGGATCGTTAGAATAGGAAAGAATAAATCCACAGTTTTGTTAGCTGACCTTGAGGGGATAGAATTTAAAAATAAGGTTAATCTTAATAAGATTAAACCTTATTACTTTTGATTGCACTAATGCTATGACTGCCTTGCAGGTCTAGGCGAGATCGAGCAAACATCTGCAAGGAAATCGTGATAGAGGTTGATGGGTCATCTGATCCCTTATTTAGAACACCCATATTTGGAACAGAGGTATCATCAGGGAAAGCTCATTTGGTGGAGCAAAGGATACAAGGTGATTGAGCAAGAAGGTGGGACATTTATTTGGGAGATCAAGGTCTTCTGCCATCACTGCCTATAAATTTTGACGAGCATCCTTGTTGAATTCAATGACGATGGAGGGATGGAGCCTACAGTCCACCCGTTGAATATGCTGAATTTCGATCACCATAATTACGAGTAGAGTTCCGGATGGCGGGATATGTAAACCCTTTATGGACGTATACCTTGTACTTTGATGGGGCGTCTAGGGGTCCATGCAAAAAAGGAAGTGTAGGAGTTGTCATCCGAGACCCCCGTCGACGCATTGTCATGAAGTTAGCTGCTTATCTCGGGGTGAATTTTACCAATAATATGGCAGAATACAAAGCCTTGATTATGGGTTTGAATATTGCAAAGAAGGGTGGTATCCGTCAGTTATTGGTGAAAGGGGACTCTCAGTTGGTTTTAAATCAACTTAATGGGACGTACATGGTGCGAAACCCCATCCTTTGTATGTACCATCATACTGCTATAGCCCTGCTAGACGAATTCGATAGAGTGTCTTTTCAGCTGATTCCACGGAATTGGAATCAGTTTGCCGATTCATTGGCTAATTTTGCGTATGAAGAAGACCTCTTCTTTAATTGTGGTCCTTGTCCCGATATATCTATTGATGCTGAGGCAGGACCTGGTCGTTTGTGGGGTATGCTTTCTGAACATGCCCTCTTTGGCAGACGATGGTTGATTTGGGTGATGCAGAGGGTAAGCGAGACTCATCTCCCTTTGTTATCTTGGACCCATAGACTGATTCGACGACATGTGATACGAACACCTCTTGCGGTCTACGCAGGAGGGATAGGTCATAATTTAATGCACCTAGTTTAGGGCTACAAGCCCTGTTCCCCTGGGAATGGTATGCTTTGATGTCTATCATAGTTGTTTCCAGGAGGATGTTATGCATAGTATTGTTTCGTTTCATTAGGCCAAGAGGGCGATTCAGTTTTGAAGCAAAGTCATGTGTGATTTTATTAGGCCAAGAGGGCCATTTCCCTGTCTAATGCAGGTACGTTTAATTAGGGTTTTGTTTTAGTGTTGTGCTGGACAGATTTCGTGGTTCGTGGAATTTTCTGGAGCCTGGAGGAGCCTTTGCTGCGATGGAAGCTTCTTGTGGCCAATCCAGGTGATATTTCTCCTTTACGAGTACCTTTCTTTCCTGTTATATGTGTATTTGTACTTGTCGAGGGGATCCATTTTTGTTGGGGACTGGCAACTAAGGCACGAAGTTCCAGGTTTAGGCTAAGTATGTTTGAGGGATGTCGGAGTAGTCATCACCTCATGCAACGACATTGTTAGACATTGAAAGACCTGTTTTAGAAGGACGCCCTAATGGCCCTGTTCTGCTAGCCTGCTAGGCAGCCGTTCTAGGAGTCCTTGTTAGTAGTGAGGCAGTTAGGGAAGCCTGACAGAAGATAACAATGATGATGCTAGAAACTCTGTACATCTTAAAAGATGAATATAAATGCGAAGGTGTGTAAAAAGGGGTTCTAACCCCTATCAAAGAAAAGTAAAGAAATGAAAGGATATAAGCAGTTGATCATTGCCTTGCGAAGGCCTGGTAGGTTCCTGGGGACGAATTAGACCCGGGGCCGATACCTTGTCTTCCTAGGGGTGGCTTCTTGCTAGAAAAATAATGACAAAACAAGGATGGTTGGAGCGAAAATAAAAGTGAGCGTTAGAAAAGGATTAAGTGTCGCCTTGCGAGGGCTTGGTAGGTTCTTGGGTGCCGAGATGGGTCCTGAGACCGATGCCCTGTTCTCCTTGGGTCACTACGCTCAGCTCCCTCCTTTTTACATGCCCAAGTATATTGATTAAATAAAAAACCCTAAAAGAAGACATGCACTGAAGGAACATACTCTTTGATCAGGCTATAGGAGACCTCGCCTTGTAAGAGCTCCTAGTTGTGTTGTCTTTAGTTGGTAAGTAGTGCAGACTACCATTTAGGGCAACCTCTTTGATAGGTTTTTTTTAGTTTGACTGTGTTGGAGCAGTTGGTTAGTGACTCGCTTCGGATCTTCTATTAGATGATGCTAGGCCTACTCCTTGTGGATGTTATGCCTTGGTTCTGCCCAGGGGTAGGGGGAGCATTGTGCTGAGTTTCATGATGATAATTGTTTTGTATCAGTTTGATGCTTCTTTGGTTGTTTATGTGCAAATATGTTCGTGGGTTCGACCGACTGAGTCGTCCTATCCCGTGGTCGCCAATGAAGGATGGATTTTAGGCCCCAGAACGTGCCTAAAAATAGGAGAAAAATGTGGAAATGCGGGGAAAAATGCTCAACCACGAAGGCGGCAGCTCGACCTAGGACGATTTTAAGTGTCAAGTGCTTGACAAGCGCCCGTACGACACTCAGAGAATTTTCATAATTTTTTCGTGCGCCTGTGCTAGTCAATGGAGCTGCCAGTCAGTGCGGGATGTCGAGACGAGCTCATAGAAATTTTCAGACTGACGATCGGAGTCCGTACGCGGAAGATGGCCCGAAACCGGCCGGGGTGCCCAAAAGGGGGCCCAAATTTGAAATTCCAAAAGGTGTAAGAGAGGGGGGTGACCTTTGGCACCCCCCGCTTTCAAAAAAACGTGATGTAGGGGGGGGGGGGGGGGGGGGGGGGCGGCGGCTATTTTCAGCCGCCGAAAAAAACGCGCCCCCCCCCCCATAATCGAGATGCCAGCCTCCATGTAAGGCATATGAGAGATCATGCCAGGCTTCTACATCTATCCTACGCTCCGTATCACCGGTCTCCGCTCCCGCAATGGTGGACTGTAGAGAGAGAGAGAGAAAATCAGTCTTTCTCTCTCCTCCCTCTCTCTCCTCTTAACCCCCGTTCGTGCGTGGAAGAGTAGAATGGAAATGGATGGCCGGATGGATGCCGATTCTTGACGAGACTGAAGGGCAATGCCAAATCATTGTAGATCGCTGATTCCAAGCAGAATTCATGGCTGGAAATCAGTCGTGGGACGTGCCAAATTTAATGGGAAAAACCGCAAGACACGATAATAGTTGTTTTTACAAAGAAAATGGCCTTTTGATGCAAATTTGGTTGATAAAAATGTGTTCATATGGATTGAGTTTTTAGTATATCGTGCTTTGAGTTGTTTTCTAGCTGTTCATCATTTAAAAATCAGAAAAAACATGTGCGGGATAGCAAAAAATAGAAAACCGAGACACGAAAAACCATAAAAATGGGGAAAAATAGGGTTTTTGGGCTAAAAATGATGCAATAAATTAATCCACACCTACTAAAAAAAAAAATTTCTGCTGAAGTGAACTAAGGGCCACAGCCCATAAACTGAACTTAATTTTCAGCAATTAAAAAATGGGAGAAAATGGGAAAATTTACAAGAAAATGGTGAAAAAACCCTAAAAATAGGGAAAATTTACATTTTGGGTTCTGGAAAATGAGGATAAATAAGAGCAATGGTTGTGAATGTTTGTGGGGACTGAAGCATGAGGATTTGCCTCAGTTCAACCCCACCTTCTTATTCTAGTGTGTGTTTTTCCGCTTTTTATACATAAAATGGTGTCAAAATACCCTATAAATCCATCCAACGACGCAATATTTAAACGGGGAAGGGTAGAGGAGTTGAAATATGTCTAAATGCTGTGTGAAATGATAGGGAAGTTGCTGATTTCTATGCATAGCATCTAAGACGGATGATAATTAAAATTAAGAGCTTAGTAGCACGAGGATCACCTCGGTGCTAGGCCCATGCAACGAAGTACGAACGGTAGTTGGAAACCATTAAAAGAATGTTTTTGCACTTGTGCACGATGCTGTTTGCTAAATGTCTGAGCACTAGGCATCCACCAAATGCATAGAGCATGAAAAGAATTTAAAAGTATCAGTGATCAGCTCCTGGACATGCATTGCAATTGGTTTATTATGACATGACCTACGTTGAGAGGCAGTGAGGTACCCATGCTGTAGGCTAGTCGTGGGGTCTAGGGGAAAGAGAAGTAAGGACAATGGTACATTCCTGGACACGGTTATTTGGTACCTAGAGCAACTTTTGTGCGAAATGTCTAAATGTTGAGCGACGCATCGAGGGGCCAATCCCCAAGGTGTAGGAGAGTCGCATAGGGTTGACGGCATTCAGCTATAGGAGAAACCCCATGTGTATGTGATTCGAGCCTATTTGGCTATGTGAAACGGACTCCCTCTGAGGAGTAATATTGGGTAAGATCAGTTGGACTACAACGTATACAAACGCAATGTTTAGGAAGGCAGAGATTTCGATAGACGCTCCTGGCCGCGAGGCCGAGGGGTTGTCTTGTGCGTAGTGACGAGGCCCGGCTAGTGCATGAGCCAGCATCGGCCCGTTTTTAGGTCCATCAAAGAGGCAAAAGAGAGGAAGAAGAAAGAAAAAGAAGAAGCAGATAAATTGGAGGAAGAATCTAGGAAAGCAGAAGAAGAGAGGGAGAGAAGGGCCACTGAGGAAGAGGAGGAGCCGAGAAGGAAGGAGGAGGAGCCGAGAAGGAAGGAGGAGGAAGACGTGGCCAAAGCTAGACATCGGTCTATAGAGCAACAAAGCAGGGCAGATGACCTAGGAGATCTGAGCCCGCCCAGGGAGGAGGGGCTAGGCTCAAGCACTTAGGTGCTGGAGATCATGCTGCGAGCCGTCACTGAAGGCAAGGGTAAAGTCCCCATCCATCCTATCCCGACCCTCCTAGTGCCTACCACCCAAGCATCCACCCTCATCCTAAGCATCCCCACTAGTACTGACATCTCAAACCTTATGGCCTGGATGCAATATTTCATCAATAAAGAATTAGCCCAAGGGAAGAGCATGGAAACCATGGTTACAGGGCAGAAGAGGCCAGCCACCCACAGATGCTGAATCTAGACAATATCCAAAATGCTAGAAAGTGGAGGCCTCAACCACTGCGATCCACATGACGATGATGCCACCAGATGATGCCACCAGCTAACTACAAGGAATACATTGTTGAATTTCTCTCTCAGCTAGAGAAAGCTAAAGAGGAGAGGAAGATAGCTATGGCCGAGTTACTTGTAAAAAAAGAGTCGGTAGTTGCTTTTTAGCTTGAAAAGACCCAAGAGATAGCCATGCAACAAAAGGAGATCTTCGATCTCAAACATGAGTTGAAGACTAAGGATGACATGGAGAAAAGTTGGAGGCAGCAGTTGGAAGATGAGAATTAGGAGTTAGAAAAATGCAGAGGGAGTATAAGCTCTTGAGCATGCAACATGCAGAGCTAACCACAAAGATTGATAAGATCAAACGAGGCATGGAGGAGTTTGCCACCAAAGAAGAGGAAAGGAAGCAAGAGGAAGAACAACATCACAAGGAGATGGAGACCATGACTGAGAAACTGAACTTAGAAAGAAAAGAATAGGAGAGAATGAGCAAATAATTGAAAGACTAGGAGAAAATACTCATAGCTCTAGTTCAAAGGCATGGGAAAGGCATGGAGGAAATGAAGAAGAGAGCCGAAGAATGGGCGGGAGAGAATGAACCGAGGATGAAGACCTTGGCGCATTGCCTAGCTCTCATGGAAAATGAGAAAATCTTCACAGAGAGCAGAGCAGAGGCTGCCCAAGTAGGCTTCAACACTCAATAGAAAGCCTTCTTGAATACACTAATGGATACCACCCACTCAGAGAAAGGGGAGTCCCTCAAGGTGACAGAGAAGAAACTAAGCATAGTTTGCAGGGCTTTGCAAGCAGGGCTGCACATGCCACCCCAACCCGATGTCATGGGGCTAAGCCTTGATGATCAACGAAAGTACTTATTGATAGCTAGCATAACCCCCTAGGAGGTCGATGCTCTAGGCTTTGAAGAGGAAACATAGCAAGTAGATCAACAGAGGGATGAAGTTGAACTCCAAATTGATATGAGTAGATTTAAAGAAGAGGTGATCCTGCAACCCCCCTTGCCACATTCCCAAGAGCAGCCATCAATTGACACATTTGTGGAAAGAAAAGTAGCCCTCAAGGAAATGAGGAAGAAACTGGTGGAAGAAACTAGGAAACAAATGAGAGCCAAGCCGGTTGTGTAACCATCCGAACTCCTATCACCATGCTCCGATGACCTCCCAGCAGGTTTCCACGCTGAATTAATAGTTTGGGAGCGATAGGAAAGGGACAAAAAACCCTTCTCCTTTAGCTTCCTTGTGCCCAACAGCCTCAGGAGAGTCATGCCACTTAAAGTAGTGGAGGAAGTGATTGTGATTGGAAGCTGACTAGATGAGTAATGGTTGGAAGAGAGAGAAAAGAATCCCACTCTTTGGGGGTTTAAAGAGACAGAGTTTTGGCAGAATAAGGTCTTTGAAGTACAACATTTTGTACAAGGCTATAACTGCCAGCCATGTGGAGGAGACATGTGTGTGACATTAGCATGCTCGCCTGGATGGCCTTTTGCAACACCTTACCCTACGAGAGGAACAACCCTACATTTATGGCATACCCTCGTAGAGTAGGAGTGGATTTTGACGCTACCATAGACGCTATGACTTTCCTATTATCTATAACACTAATTGTACCTCTTTTGAACAAGCTCTCACCTTCCCCTTTGAAAACCTAGACGTTTCCATGACTCACTTCCTCGCCGACTTTTCCTCTTGCCCCGATCCAACCTTCATAACCACGTGTAACTACTTTAGGCTTCTTAAACTCTTACTTAAGCAGGACCCTACCCCACAAGAATGTGGCCTTCCACCCCTCTTTTTTGATCCTAATGCCATCGATAGCTGCATCATGATGTGCTTGATGATTAGAGCTCACGTTCTCGACGGTGTGGCTAACAACCCATTGGTTAGGGTCAGGCAGACAGTTGGGGGTAACTGATGCTGCCTCTCCCTTCAGGCCTTCAACCTGAAGCATTAATTATCTTTCCATCTTTAGTTTCTTTAGCAAACAATGAAAATGGTGCTCCTAAACTGTTACAAGTACAATTAATCCAGTGGTCATTTATTTGGCCAACTGCTAAGGAGTGAATCCTTATCTCCGAATGCACCTAGCACTCGATCCGGGATTTATTACGACTTGGCAAGATCCCCAAGGGTTTTTTTGTTCACCCTTTTGTCCTTGGATTAGGGTCATACCCTGCTAACCCAAATTGACCAACACCTTAGGTTCCTTAAGTTGAGACAGTGAATCCTGGCAACCACGTCGCTCCAACCTATTTGATCCTTTGCGTACTAGGTGAAACATAACTTTCCTTAATTTGGCAAGTCAGCCCAAGAAAGGTGATGTAACAGGATGTCTACTCATCCTCTTGCAAGTTAGACTTGCGCTAGAATCCTGCCAACCTCATTCCAAGGAATGGCAAATCTATCTTGTGATTAAACCACAAGGCCATGAGATGTTGCAACTTGTTGCACAAGTGTCGCATCTATCTCATGGGATCATTTCACCCATTGAACGGCATTTCTTGGTCAAGGAATTTTATTTAGACAAGATGCAGGGTTTAGGGTGTCCTCTTATCCAACCCAACCCTAAATATACTAGGCCGACACGGTCCTAGAGTTTCCAACTCAATCCAAGTTTTAACATTAGGTCGGTCGATCCTTAGGTTAGAAGCCCAGATCGTTGTTTGCATGGGCGTCCAATTGACCCAAACATTCTGTGAATGTGGGTAGGACCTTTGGGTTTGAGGGTCTCGACTTGGCGTCCAAGTACGATTCTAGGCTGCATTTTTGACGTGCCAAGCCCTAGCTAGTACTTGAGGTGTTTATCGTATCGATTAGTTATGCCTATACGAATCCCTTACAGGTTAGGTGATTTAGATAAATTGATGTACTTGTCTTGCGACAAGGACGATCCCTTCCTAGAGATGGTAAACTTGTTCTAAAGGTGCAAATAGTTGCAACATGCGATTCATGCTTTTAGGCGGCTAAAAGATTTTGCAATAACTTCTTCTTTCCTTGCTGAGGTCATGACGAATTTCAATTTGGAGATTATCTTGCGTAGAACCTACAAGATTCACATAATTCTCAAGAACGTGGGAAATTTGCTATGGAACCACATCATAAGAAAGAGAGACACTATAGGGGCATGAATGTATTTGAAGGAGGTAGACAAGATGGAGGCACTTTGGCCGCAGTCGAGCATTGATGGTCACTTGCAGCTATCTCGCACTCCTTGGGTTTTGTCCACTAAAGAAAAGTGAAACAAGTAGTCAAGTCTATCCACACTCCGATAGGTATGATGCATTCTCTCAAGTCTGCGTTTTCTAAAGACGACCAACTATCAGTGCTAAAATCCAATGATTGGCATAAGATATGTCAGGTTTATACTACGAATGGATTGTAAGTGGCTTGTGTATTTTGCTATTTAAAGTATAGTCATTGTTCATAATGCTTTCTCGTTTGTGGCAGTTTGTACTACCAATCGCGATTGTAGAATGCCTTACTCAAGAAATACGCGGGGCAATTTACAGGCTATCGATTTTAGTGCAATGGATCTCACAGAAGGAGGTTAAGGCGTCTTCTATTGAATCTGTGAGACGGGGAGCAGTGGAGATGGTCTGTCTTTTTGAGAAATACCTGCCTACTAGCATGCTCACGATACAAATCCACCTTCTTGTGCATCTTATAGATGAAGTGGAGATTACTGGACCTGTCCATACGCGATGGATGTTCTTCTTGGAGCGCTTCATGAAAACCCTGAAAGGCTTTGTGCGACAACGAGCTCGGCTAGAAGGTTGGTTGGTATCTGAGGAGCTAGTGTATATTTCACAATGGTTGCCAACGGTGGATTCAGATAACAATATGCTATGGTCGCTGGAAGGATGGTAATAGACTGACCGGAGATGTGGTGGTTGGAAATGGGGTAGAAAAAATAATGGATGCTGTAATGGAGGAGAAAGTAAATCACTTTTTTATGTTACACCATGCCTCTATGGAGACATGGCTTGCTAGGTACCAGCAAGCTAGGAAAGATCGAGAGGAAGCACGATCTAAATTTTGACGTAGTATCCACCATCGACTGCTTTGATATCCCGAGGGAATGAAGGAGATCCCGCGGTTTATGTCAACGTGATGGTTGCATGGAGCTTTGACCGCAGCGTCTCGCGAAGGGGTGGAGGTCTCAACTAAGGAGTGGAAATTATCGAGGGGATGTAGTCCAAAGGTGATGACGTATTTAGGGTTTTTCATATCTATATTTTATATGCGACAACTAATTGAGTGTTTCAATGTACAGTACAAAATATATAGTGCAGCATGGTCGCGTGGACGACATTTCCGTGTGGAGTATAATGACGCATGTAGAATGATTTGTTCGTTATACTGAATTGGTGTCACCTCCTTCTTCCTTTTGGGTGAAGTATAACTAGCAGAGATTTGCTTTATATATATCCTTAAGCAATGTGGATTTAGAGCCTCCAGAGGATGGACAGTGGCATGTGGATCACTTGAGAGTTGTTTTTTTATCGCTTTGTGGATGAGTTGATTTCCCATGAGGTCGAGTTACTATCTTTCATGTATCTTACAGGCCATTTGCAAATCTCTGATGAAGAATATTTGAATGTTTATGTGGGAGATGTCATCTTACAGGCAGTGATGTATGTGCACTCAGTTGAGCTTCTACTAGCAAACCTATTATGAGCAGTCATTTTGGTGTAAGGGACATGCTTGGCATCCACCTTTGGAGGAGTTTCTTTGGAGCCTCATCAACTCAGAAATGTTTTTCATAAATCTGATGTCTAGCCTTTAGAATCTCAGTTATTTAGCTTTATTACTGATCACCCGTTTGAGTCCTTTTTTCAAGACCCTAATTTTTGTTGTTCTATTTATCTCTTAGATCCTGTAGATCTTCTTTCTTATTCCCTCATGTCTAATCATTTCCCTCTTTATGTTTCTCTTCTTTCACCTAGTCCTGATACCATTCCTTTCTTATCTTTTACCCCTTCAGGATTTCCTCATATTCCTGTTTTTACTACATGTCCTTTCATTGCAGATCCTACATTATCTCCTACTCCTTTTGAACTTCCACCTACCGTTCCTCTTATTCCTTCTGTTTTTCCAACAAAATCCCTTCATACCTTTTTTATGTATTCTTTGTCTTTTCCACCTTCTTTATCCCTTCATTTACCTTCCTTTTATGATCTATCCTATCATCCACTACAATGTTCCCCTTATATTCCATTGCCCTCTCCATTTGATTATGATAACCTTCCTCCTCAGACAGTGCTAGATACACCAGGGTATGATAGTGACATACTTCATCGACGACAATGGATACTACATGATTCTGTGACAGGACCAGTGTTTAACTAGCCTTTTATTCTAGGGTCTTGGGATACCTCTACAGCATGTTTGAACTCTTACCTCCATGTTGCTAGAGTACATGTTACTTTGTGGGATACGACTGTTCATATTACAGCTCATTTTTCCTAGTATCTTGATTTCATGCATCAACAGTCCACCCTGAATACTCGAAAGAGTATCCCACAATTGCTGATTAATCCAAATGAGGGTGTAGATGTTGCTCACATGGATATTCTATATTACTTTACACAGGCCTTCCCTACCAGATTCATAATTTTACTGGAAAGGATGTGTTGTCTACAGTTCCTCCAAAATGTACCTCTGTACTTTGTAGATGAGAACAAAGCCTTGGACCGTCTTAAATTTAGTATGCAATTTAAGAAGAAATACCTTCATCCAACTTAGTAGGCGGGTTTTCATGATTGTATCCTCTCTTTCTTAATGGAAACTTCTTCTTTCTCTCCAAATTTTTTGGGATTTGTGCCATTCAGACTATATTTGTATATGGGTATTTTTTGTGTTGGGTTTTGTTTGTTTTTTATATTGTGAGGAGCTGATGAAGATGAAGCTATAAAGATTGATGATGATGGTTATAACATGGTTGCATTGAGAATTTGGATGTTGAACTCTTATATCCTTTAATAGTTTGAGTTATTTTGGTTTTATGCTATTGGAATGGTTCCTGGTATTATTGGTTTTCATTTCATATGTGTTTTAGATACAGGTTCTATGAAGCCGATATATTGGGGTTGTGATAGTAGCTTGTGATTTGAGCTGGATTGAAGATTCTTTTTAGCAGATATTAGTGCTTTTATTCATTTTTTGCTTTAGGTTGTGAGGATGCTTCCTTTCTAAGTGTGGGGATATGTTGAGTACTGAAATGATATATTTTTTGGGCTAATTTTTTGTTTTTTTTATTGAATGGTTATTTTTTGTGATGGATTATTTGAATTTGAAGATGTTTTAAAGTGTTTGGAATGGTTTGAGTATGTTTGAAGGGTTTATGATGGTTTTTTATGAGGATATGTTGTTCTATAGGGTTCTGTAATTTTTTCTGTTTGGTTCTATAAGGTCTTATTTTCTTCTATTTTGTTTGTGTTTTGGTAGTTGAGATGGTTGAATGAATTTTTTGAGAGATGGTTGAGGTTGTATTGAAAGGTTTATGAAAGATTTAATTGGTTTGGTTTGGTTTTTATGGTCTCTGTTGATCTTCTATAAGGTTATGTAGTTCTGTTCTTCTGTTGTCCTATTGTTCTGTGGTCTGTTCTGTTCATTTTTGTTGAGTGTTACGTTGGATGTATGGATGTTTTGGGAAGTGTTTTTGCTTTGGGAAAGGATGAATGGAAGCTCTATTCAAGCTAATTGAAGTGAAGAAGTAGCTGTTGAAGATTCACAGAAGGTTACAGAAGAACAGTGACAGAAGCCAAATCTCACAGGACACTATGATGTCTCTAGTGCCTCTTTGCATCTGACATACCTTTTGGGAGGTGTATCCACAACCAAGAGAGGAGAATTGAGTGTCATTATTGAGTATTTTAGTGAGGCTATGATGTATTATTGAGAGAGCAAGAGTACGTGAGAGAGAGAGAAGTGAGAAAAACTCAGTTCTACACCTAAAAACAATGTATCTACTATGAGAGATAGAGAGAGAACTATGAAGACATTGAAGATGAATACTATGTGATTGATTTCCATTCAAAAGTGGTGTATTCTTTTGTGTTGTTGTTTTTTTATGAATGTTGAAGATTATGGTTGATTCTATCAAATCCGTGGGAGATATCTACTATGTTGCTACATAAAGATTTGTTGTTTTCCTTGTTTTGGTCATCAAAAGAATGAAACAAAAGCTTGTTGACGATATAAGATAGATTTTCTTGTAGTAGAATCCCCTTTTACTTGGTGTTCCTCTTGGGGCTCCAAAAGGTTGCTAGGAGGCGCCTTTACCCCCAATAACCTCCCACTTAAAGGTAAATTTGTCCCAATGAGGAGTGAAAAGAAAAAGAAAAGACATTGAAATGTACACATGTACAACAAGATGAGGAACAAACGTCATCTCATCCAACGCCCATCAATCTCATGAGGAAGGCAAAGTGCTCAGCAGTGAGGCTTTTCGTGAGTAGATCTACAGGATTTTTGTTAGTGGATATCTTAACAAGGTCAACAAACTTATCCTCCATGACCCCACGTATAAAGTGATACCTCACCTCAATGTGTTTCGTCTTCGCATGAAAGACCAAATTCTTGCTGAATAGAACTCATAGAATCCGAATGTAGCATAGGTATAGTATCAATCCCAAGGTCATGAACCAAACAGCCCAACCATATGGCCTCCTCGCAAGCCTCAGTGGGCCGCAACATACTTGGCCTCAGTGGTAGAGAGAGCCGTACATTTCTGAACCCTGGACATCCAAGAAACAACACCTCTAGTACAAGTAAAGACATTTCCAGAAGTGGACTTCCTACTATCTGCATGTCCTACATAATCGAAGTCTGTGTAGCCCGTAACTCTTGTATCTTGGCTGCCATAGCAAATACACATATCTACTCTCCCCTTCAAGTATCTCATGATACCCTTTACGGCATCCCAATGCTTTTTGCCAGGTGTAGCCATATAGCATGCCACAACGCCAACTACAAAGGAAATATCTAAACCAGTGGCTATCATAGCATACATCAAACTGCCCACTGCTGATGCATAAGGGATCATGGCTATCTTGGCCCTCCACTCATTTGTTTGCGGACAATCGACCTGTGAAACCTTCACATAAAAAGGTAATGGATAGCCAATAAGCTTTACATCATGCATGCAAAAATTCTTAAGGACTTTATGAATGTACTCTCTCTGTGAGAGTCAGAGGTCTCCCTGATGCATGTCGTGCTTAATGCACATACCAAGAATGTGAGAGGCATGTCCCAAATCCTTTATCTCAAAGCTCTTCTTCAGCTAAAATTTAAGAGCATCCAACTTATCATGAGCTTTCCCTGCTATCAGCATATCATCCACATAAAGTACCAAAATAAGCAAGGAGCCATCACGGGCCTTCTTCGTGTAAACACATGGATCCATAGCACTCCTGCTATAGCCCTGTGGCTGCATAAAGACATCAAAATTATGATACTAGTCCTTAGGTGCCTGCATCAAGCCATAAAGACTTTTCTTCAACTTGCACACTAGGTGCTCCCTGCCAGGTTCTGCAAATCCCTTAGGCTGCTCCATGTATATCTCATCATGCAAATTCCCATGCAAGAATGTAGTCTTGACATCCATCTAGTAGTACAAGTCTAAGTCAAGCTACATGACTAAGGCCAAAACCAAGCATAGGGTGGTCATCTTGACCACAGGAGAAAATACTTCATCAAAGTCAACTCCATGCTCTTGTTTAAAACCCTTAGCGACAAGTCTTGCCTTATAATCCGGCTTGGGGTTTCCAAGGGTACTTTTTAGCTTGTACACCTATTTGCATGGCAAAGCCTTCTTCCCTTGAGGCAGTGCAGCCAAATCCCAAGTCATATTCTTGTGCAAGGAGTCTATCTCAGACTACGTAGCCCTCTCCCAAGAGTAACTATCACCCCTGCGCATAGCCTCATCATAGGTGAGAGGCTTTCCTGCATCTGTAACCAAGATATAATGCATTGAGGGCTCAATAGACTGTCTCATGGAAAGCTCTGCGGCCAGTCCAACACCCTAGCCATGTGTACCAATTGTTGTTGCAAGCTGTCCAATTGGCTGTGCAAGAGTACGTGGCTCCTCCTAGAATATAACGCTGTATATCTCTACCACCTTCGCAGGCTACCTATGCATCTTGTCTTCATGGAAGACTACATCATGGCTGTGGATGACTTTTCACTCTTGCGGATCCCAAAGGCAATAACCCATCTTGCCTGCATCCCCATAGCCAAGGAAAATGTATTTTACATTCTTAGGATCCAACTTATTACACTTGTCTTTGGGCACATGGCAGAATGCCTCACATCCAAAGACACGTAGATGCGCATAAGATGGAGGTTTCCTAGTCCATACCTCCTCTACAACCTAGAAATCCAAACCATTAGAAGGTGATCTATTTATAACATGTACAACTGTACTGGCTACCTCAACCCAAATGCTCTGTGGTAAGCTTGCATGGCTAAGCATACTGCATACACACTCTTGGATGGTTCTATTCATCCACTCAGCCAAACCATTCTGGGGTGGGATATAGGGGCGGTCAATTTACACTCATCTTGTCACATAGTTGCTCAAAAGCACATGACACATATTCTCCCCCATTGTCAATCCTAAGGCATTTCAGTTTGGTTTTCAACAAATGCAAGCCATCTCTGAAATACAACCAAGACATCAAACTTAAGCTTAATGGGGTAAGCCCAGACTTTACATGAAAAATCATCAATGAATGTCACAAAATACTTTGCACCACCCATAGAATAACAGGACATGGGCCCACAAACATCCGAATGTACCAATGCCAAGGGCTCACTCATGCGTGTCCTACTAGACTTCTTATGTGTATTCCTACTCTGTTTTCCATAAAGACAATACTCACATGAATCAAAACACATAGTCAAGAGGCGATAAGTACTGCAAAAAACTAGAAAGCATTTTCATTCCCTTCAAGGATATATGGCCCAAATAGGCATGCCAAAGAGATACATGTGGGATCGAATGCACTGACAAAGCATGGTCAACAGAGGACCCATCAACTACAAGAGGATAGAGGCTACCATCTTTGGCACCTCTAGCAAGCACAAGTCTGCCACCACGGGTGATCTTCCAAGCAGAATCCTGAAATGAAACATGAAACCTAGCATCATCAAGCTTTCCTGCAAACATAAGACTATGTGTAAGCGCAGGTACATGATGTACATCCTCTAACAAAAAAGTACTGCAAGTAGAGAACTGCAATCGTACATCCCCAATGCGAACAATAGCAAGTGACCTATCATCATCCAAGCAAACTAAACCAGAGACAATGCGGTAGGAGTGGAACCACTCACGGCATAGTGTAACATGAAATGAAGCACCAGAATCCAAAATCCATCACTGCGCATACATAGAGTGAACATCAGCCAACGACAGAGCATCACAAGAATTAGTTGCAAGTATGTACTCCTCATCGGATTTATCAGTCTACATGGCATTTATCTCCTCGATTTTCACACTAGATTTCTCATGCATAATGTTGCAATCAGAGGACTTTCCTTGTACTTTGTCTTTCCCCTTCTCTTTGCGCTTCTCATTGCACAACTCATGACACTGTGGTCAGATATGACCCTTCTTGCTGCAACGATGACATGTCACATTAGCATTTCTCCCACGAGACTTGCTGCGCAACTTACCACGTGACTTAGACCTAGAATTCTGCGAGTCTCTACCACGGCCATTTCCATAGTCATTCTTGCCATTACCATCTCTGCCTCTAACAGTCAAAGCATGCGACACACGAGAGGCATCCAAGTTCTTACGATTAATATCTTCTTGTAGAATAGCACTCTCTACATCAGGCAAGTTCAAAATAGTAGCAGGAGCACATAAGGTAGTGCAGAATACATCCCATGACTCATTTAGAGTCCCAAGAAAAAATAATGGAGTAACCTCATCATTAAGGGTAATACCTTGCAAAGTCAAGTTCTTGAGAATAGCATGGAGCTGGCTCAAGTGAGCAAACATCGTCATATTCTCCTTCATGCGTAGGTCCATAAGTTGCTTCAACTAATACATCTAATTGGTTGGACTTTTCTTGTCATATAGATTTTTTATCTTATCCCAAAGCTGCCAAGCACTCTGTGCTTCCTCAACCACATTGCAATGCACATGTTCAGTGAGAGACAAGATGAGGGTGGACTTGCATAACTCATCAAGCTCATCCCATTTGTCATCATTCATAGTTTCAAGCTACTCGCCATGCATCCTTAGTGGCTTTATTTGTGATTTCTGCATCAATACCTGCCAAACTTGCCTCTTTCAATAGAAAGAATTTGTACCATCAAGCATAGTGATGTTGAAGATAGCACTGTCAGTGGAAGAAGAACCCATAATGTAGTCCAAAACAGTGTAGACAGTCCAAAACTCCTTGTTGTTTTATGCTATAAACAGCCAAAATACTACCAAAACCAAGGCAAAATGACCACGAACTGATAGTTAATGATGCTTCCCACCAAGTACCATCAAAAGTACATAAAATCAGGATGATTCAACATGAAAATTCCACATCAGTCCATACATAACTGCTTACTGTAATAAATTATAGCAAGGTACAATGAGAGCAAATTGTAGAAAAAATCAATGCACCAAGTCAACCACTGACTGTCAAAGCATAATCAGCATCAAGTGGGCATAAATCAGCATATGACAGTCATACAGACATCGAGGAAACCCCCCAGCATGTCAAACGAATCCGTCAATAAGTTGACACGCCCCTTGTGTAATAGGGCAAAGTGTACACAACACTAGTAAGACCTGACACTAAGAGGTGTAGAATCAGGGAGTGCAAAGCCCAAATCAGCCTAAGTACATGTATGCGGACCACGGCATATCAACCATGCAACATCCAAGTGAAGAAGATCCAAATCTTAGAAGACTCAAAGATCAATAGCATAAATCACATGGTCAATGTCTGTCAAACATCCAACGATGCATCCACTAGCACAAAAACCGTATGGATCAAGCCAAGAAGCTCAAGAAGGGCATATGAGAGCACCAATGATGAAATATCCAAGACCAGACATCAATAAGACATCATGAGCATATAGTCTCTATAGCCTCCAATTAGAGCATCCATAGACATCAACTATATCCCAAATACAACTCTGGCAAGCCAAGAAGTATCCCAAGTAATTTTTGGGAAGCCAGATGCAAGCCAAGACAAGGCACCAGTAGAAATCGGCTCGAAACAATATAATTAGCATGTAGTAGTGGCATAGGCTAAGCATCTTAAGACCAGTTAGACATAGGTAACATACATGCCATATGTACATCCAAGATGGAGCATCAAATGCATTCCAAATCTAATCTCAAGTGCAAATAAATATCCGAAACCAAAGGCAAGCTTGATGTCCTACCGTGAAGGTCAATACTTCATTGCATATCCCAAAGACATAGCCCGAAAACAATAGGCATAACCAAACATGAGATAATGGGCTTCATCCCATTGTGGTACAATAGTGATTTATTGTTCAAAATTGAGTATTTTCAGCAAGAAAATCATTCCAAAATGATGTCGTAACATGTGCCTTGCATCCCCCAAACAATCAGGCAGCATCAATAGGTACCAAACCGGTTAAGTAGAAGTGCCCAAACAAGCATAGAATTAGATGCCAATGTTACTTCTACATAACATGACTGTGGGACTGCTATAAGTAGTCCTAGGAATGTATAGATCAGACCCAAAACTAATGCCAATGATCAAGGAGGCTTCAATCAAAGTTAGAGACCATTGCCAAGCCTGAAGAAGCATGACATAGCCATCAATAAGGAGTAGGTGAGCTGCTATAGTGTGCTGCCCAAAACACCCAAAAAAAATGGCACAAATTTGTTGGTCCCTTCTTCTACTCATGTGCATCCACGTGGCCTTAATGGTAGTGGTTGGAGGCTCCGAGGGGTGCCCAGGCAGGCCCACAATAAGCCTTAAGTGCCCAAATGCAAGAGGGAGCAAGATCCAAGTTCCAAGGGTTTGAGCTATGGATGCCCTAGTTGAATGCAACCTGAGAACTAAAGAAAAACACTAAAAGAATACTTCAATACCTGTACAATGCCTTGAGGTTGCCTCAATTGGCTGGGAAGGTGCTCGAGAAGCCGAGGAGTGACAGGAGCTCGGGACGGTCGGCTATGGCTACCAAGAGAAGGAGACCAATGCTATAGGTATTTGAATGGAAGCTAAGAATGCCACAAACCAAGCTCCAAAAGTCGGGAAGCCTTGCTCTGATACCAGGTGAAAGGTGAAAAGGATAAAACCTTGCTTGGAAGAGAGCTGTGGCGGAGAGCAAGAGCAAGAAGAGAGAGAGACACAAATGGGAACTCCAACAGTCACAATGTGTGACCGGGCATTCCTTTATTCAAACTATCACTAAAAAATAAAGAATAAAGTGATGGTGATGGGCGCCCACCACCTGCAGTGTGCAATGGCGGCTAGGCAGAGGCGCCTTTACCCCCAACAAGATGTCGGCCATCCTTCATGCTATTAAGAAATGGCACCACTACTTGTATGGCATCATATTTAGGGTCAAGAGCAACCATAGGGTCCTCAAGTATTTCCTCTCTCAGTCTAATCTTACCCCCAAACAACGCAGATGGGTAGCTACATTGCAGAACTATGACTTTGGCATTATACATACATGGGGAAAAGACAATGTAGTTGATGACTCATTATCTAGGATGTGGACTTGTAAAGTTTCGGCCATCATGGAAGTTCATAATGATTGGATAGAAGAGCTTCAAGAGGCCTATTTGTTAGATGGTGATTTCAGCTACATTTTCCAAAAATTACAATAAGGGCATGTGAAAGAAAACTCTCTGTAATAGCTTAAATACGGTCTCTTATGGTTTCAGGGCAGGATTGCCATCCCATACACTTATCCATTCAAGAAAAAGATCATGCAAGAGATGCATTCCTCACCTACATCTGGTCACTTGGGCATATTTAAAACCTATGACAAGATTGCTAAAAGCTTTCATTGGAAGGGCCTATGAAAGGATGTAAAAGATTTTGTCTTGAGGTGTGTGCCATGTCAGCAAAACAAGGACATCACCTTAAAACGAGTTGGTTTACTTCAGCCATTGCCTATGCCCAAAGGAAAATGGGCACACATTACTATGGACTTCATTACCGGCCTATTAGTGACCAAAAAGGGATGGAATAGCATCTATGTAGTTGTGGACAAACTTACAAGGAAGCCCATTTTATTCCTACAAAGACTCAATATAATGCTTCTCAAGTAGCGAGCCAAATCATGGAACATGTTTTCGGATTACATGGCTTACCACAGGTCACTGTGCATGACCGGGATGCTAAGTTCATGAGTAACTTTTGGCAAGCAATTTTCAGCTCTATGGGCACTCTGTTAGCCCCTTCCATTGCTTACCATCCATAGACTGATGGCCAAACAGAGAGGGTTAACAAGTGGCTGGAAACTTACTTGAGGCATTTCTATTATGATGTGCAGCATGCTTGGGACTCATGGTTGCATTTGGCTGAATTTTCCTATAATAACTCTACACACTCTAGCATTGGAGTTTCACCTTTTGAGGCATTGTACGGCTATAAGGTGCCCCTTCCCATGGTTATCTTCAATGATAAAATAAACCCACAAAGCAAGGAGGAGTTGGATAGAATGCATGCCTTACTTCAATAGTATAAAGTCAACTTGAAGAAAGCTCAGGATCAAATGAAGCTTTATGATGATAACAAAAGAAGGGATGTTGAGTTCGAAGAAGGGGATTTGGTTCTTTTGAAGGTACCCAAGTCCAGATATGCCACCCTTAAGGATGGGTCCAACAATAAGTTAGCTCACAGGCTCTATGGGCCATATCGGATTGTCAAAAGAGTGGAAGACTTGGCATAGCAGTTGGCATTGCCCCCATCCACAAAGATTCATAATGTCTTCCATGAGAGTCAATTGAAGCCCTTCATTGGATCATCAGTGGATTATGTTGAGGAGCTACCACCGATAGATGAAGAAGGCATCATTCAATACATACCCAAGCAAGTCATAGAACAAAGGAAAAAGAAGCTTTGCTCTCGCTCTATCACGGAATACTTGATTAAGTGGCAAGGTTTACCACTTGAGGAAGCTTCTTGGAGGCCAGCTTCAGTTTTGGAAGAGTTTCCATACCTACTAGAAAGAGATTTGGCTGAAATCTAGCTAACTATGGCCCTATTTTCTCTCAGATTGACTGTAGGAAGCTCTTTGCTTCAAAGAAAATTTTATTGTGTACTATGGATAGCAATGAACATCATACATGGCCTAAAAGTACTCCTCGAGAGGTATGTTTTGATATATGGCACACCCCAATCGGAGTCTCCTACATAAAGTTATGACATGTTTACTACAATAAGGCCCTGTAGTAAATAGTTTGCTGTCCATTGTTTGCAGCTCGCATTTACTCACGATATTTGGGTCAAAATTCATTTTTATAATTCCCCGATAAGGCCCATGTATCGTACTAGCACAGTGACCCATCATACACAATAATACCTCTTCATTCATTAGTATACCCCTGTAATAATGTAGCAGAGTAGTACTCTGATCTACTCCTGCCCAGTTATCATAAGTGCCCAAATTTTTTTGAGGGAAAAAACCTTTGGGTGGGGATAGAATGTAAGAGATGGGGATTTAATAATGGGGAAATACTAGCTACACTGGCTAGTATGTAAGGTGTTAGGGACTTGATTTTTGGGGCATCAGATTATAATACAAGTCTTATTTCATCTTTACCTCTCTCTCTCCAAGCTTTCATGGCTTCTTCCTCTCTCTTTTTGTCTTTCACTCTCCTTTTTTAGTATTTCTCTCTCCTTGTCACTCTCTTTCTCTCTCTTCCTACAGTCTTTCTCTCTCTTCTACACACACACACACTCTCTCTCTTCTTCTTCTCTCCTTCCTATCCTCTTCTTGACACTCAGGATATAATTACTCCTAGGTGCAGTATCTATGGCACTCTAATGGTACATGAGAATCCCATTTTTTCCTTTTTTTATGCTTCATATTTGTTCTTTTTTTTTACACTTAATACATGGGGAGGGAGTATGCTAGACGTCATCCCTATGCTCTTGAGGGGCTACACTACAAGGGGGCCTAAGGGACTTGGTAAGGAAGGGTCTACTCTACAAGTAGTCCTTATGCTAATGCGTATATTCAAAGGTATCATTGATAGAAAGGGGTGGCTACACATGGTGAAGCAGCTATCATTCATATCTTTCAGGATGGCCATGGAAAAGGAAATCAAGAGCATAGCCCTCATCATTAGATGGTTAGTACGTGTGTTTAGATAAAAAAAGAGTGGCGGGAGTCGGGGCCTCTTCCACATGGGCTTTTGTTTGCAAAAAATCCTAAGTACTCTAAGATAATTACATGTGGTAATAAAGGGGGTCAAGGTGGCAGGATGAGAATTAGTCAAGGAAGTGTGATGGATGGACATATATGCAAGTTGTAATCTACCCCTATTCTCTGTGGATATGGCATGTAGGTGGGGTCATTGCGCTTGTCTGGTATGGTGCTATAGAAGGCCATCAACTAATACTATAACTTGTTGCAACCATGAATATATAGAAAACTCACTCTTTTTTGGAGATTTCAAAACCGATGTTTTGGATAGTTCCATTTTGACATCTTCAAATGCCACTTTACATGCTTTTGTCCATTTAAAAATATATCTCTACAATAAAATAGTTTTCAAGAGTAACAAATATTCACCCAATGTATTAACGAATCGATGATAGTATCCCATGGATTAAAAAAACCCATGAACTTCCCTAGGAGTGGGCTTAGGACCACAATAACAACCACCTTTTTAGGGTCCGTAGTAATACCAACCACATGTTAGATATGATCAATGCCCCACCCTCATGAGGTGCTACCAATGATCCATGGTGCTCAAAGTTGTAAGGCCCCCATTATGAGGAGAAGTCAAATGTGAGCCCGAACATTGGTTGAGTCCTGACTTGTATATCAGATGAGGTCTATGTGACCGGATGGCCAAAAGGTGGTTGTTGTGGGTCTAATCTTTGGGTTAGATGGAGTGGTTAAGTTGGTAGCAACTTGAGGTGCATTTGCATCGAGTTGTGGTGTAAGGGAGTTAAAAGGGGCCCCTATTGTGGGGTTCGGGGGCCGCGGAAGTGGCCCCTGGCTGGGGAGGTCCCAAGGGGGCTAGCAGCCCCCTTGGCGAGGGTCTGGGGGCAACGCCCCCAGCCCAATGGTAAAGGGAATATTCCCTGGCCGACTAGTGGAGGCTCATATGGTAGGTCGGTCAACCGGCCGATGGTAAAGGGAATATTCCCTGGCCGACTAGTGGAGGCTCATATGGTAGGTCCGGTCAGCAGGCCGACCTAACGACCTTCGCAGGCTATAAAAGCTAAACCCCTTCGCAGCCATCTCTCACTCATCTTTCACCCAGTCAGAGTTGTTGTTCCAGCTAGCCTTAAGCTCTTCACCTATCTTCTGTCTAGATCGCCATCTAAGCTTCACACAGTGGAAGCGCACGGGTGGACAGAGCCATCTTTGTATCAGTTGTTTGAAGTTAAAGAATTTACTGATTCTCCTCTTATCTGTTGTGTACTCTCTATCTCTTTCCCAGATTCTGTTCGCTGTGCCGTGTAATATTTTACAAGAGGCAAAGGCTTCAACAGCAAAGAGAAACTATGTCGACTTCCGGAAGTGGTGCAGGAGGTGGTGTTGCTGTACCGGCTATTCAAACACTGAGGATTCGTCCACCAACCTTCAGCGAAGGCAAGTTAGATGGTACAAACTACACCTTGTGGAAGTTCAAAATTACAACTATCCTTGATTCTTATGAGCTTCTGGAGACTATGCTGGGGACTGACGCAGAACCACAGCCTACCCCCAACCCATCAAATCCTAGTGTGATGATTCCTCCGAATGAAGATCTTCTACAAGCTTGGAAACGAAGGAATGTAGATGCATTGTGTGCCTTAGTTACAAGCTATTCTGACAGTGTTTTGACTTTGATTCTCAGCATACAACCAAAGCGTCAGAGGCTTGGAATGTACTCAGGAGTCAGTATGAAACATGAAACCAAACAAGGATTCAAAACTTGGAGAATCAACTAGCAGCAGAGAAGTTTGCTGAAGGAGAGATGGTTGAAGCATTCATCACTCGGATTAAGAATCTGTGCGACCAGATGGCTAGCGCTAGGATACAAAAGACTAGCGAAGAGCTAGCTCGGAGGTGTCTTCGGATTTGTCCACAAAAGTTTGATGGACTAGTAACTGCCCTTAATACTCAGGTGAGACCTCAAGCTTTGACTTTTGAGGAGTTTTGTGCATTATTAATGAAGGAGGAGTTGAGGCTGAAAGCCCGAGAAGGAAGCAACAATGGAGATGCTGCATTCTTTGCCAATGCGAAAGGCAAAGGTGTTTCCTCCACCAAAAATGATGGTGACAAAAAGAAGAAGGGCGGCAAGAAGAAGTTTCAAGGAGAGTACTTCTACTGCAAGAAGAAAGGACATGCACTTGCAGATTGTCGTGTCAAGAAGGCAGATGAAAAGAATGGTACCCTTAAAAGTAAAGGGAAAGAGACAGCCAATACGGCTGAAGCAGAGTTGGAATTATTCATGGCGACCATTGAGGAAGTGTGCTCCTCGGTGCAAGAAGAATCTACCACTGACTCATGGGTGTCGTATAGTGGGGCCTCCCGTCACATGACCAATAAGAAAGGTCTATACAGTTCTATGCAGCCTCTACAAGAATCCATCACTGTGATGGTTGGAAATGATGCTAAATGCCCTGCTATGGGCACATGTACTATTTCTTTTGTTGCTGCAAATGGTGAAGTCAAAAAGCTTTCAAATGTGTTGTATGTTCCCGAGATCGGGAGAAATCTCTTATCAGTTTGCTGCCATAATTGATCTTGGTCATGAAGTGAGGTTCAAGAAGACAGGTGCAGAAATTATTGATAGTGCTGGCACAATTGTTGGCAAAGGAGAAAGAAGGAACAACCTGTATGAGCTAAGTGCTCTTACAGCCACCGCTGGAGTGGGCACAAGTAAGCTTTGGCATGAAAGGTTTGGACACATTGGATTTGCAGTATTGAAGGAGATGCAAAAGCAAGGTATGGTTGCTCACCTACCTACAATAACTCAATTGAAGGAACCATGTGAAGCTTGTATGATGGGCAAGCAACAGAGAAAGGCATTTCCAGAAGAAAGCAAGAATAGAGCATAGGCTCCTCTAGAGTTGGTGCATGCTGACTTGTGTGGTAAGATGCCTACATAGGCCTTGGGGGGATCTTCTTATTTTATGTTGATTGTCGATGACTACAGTAGGAAGATGTGGGTGTACTTCCTTTGTGATAAGGCTCAAGCTTTTGGTAAGTTTAAAGAATGGCTAATACTTGTTGAGAATGAAACAGGGAAAAATGTGAAGAAATTTAGAACAGATGGTGGTGGTGAGTTCAACTCAAAGGAGTTTGAAGGATTTTGCAAGAGCAAAGGGATCAAGCATCAATTGATGACGCCTCACACACCTCAGCAAAACGGTGTTGTGGAATGCAGGAATCGCACCATTGTGAAGATGGCAAGATGCATGCTAAAGGGCAAGGGATTGCCTAACCATTTTTGGGCTGAAGCTGTTAATACTGCAGTCTACATTCTAAATCAGAGCTATACAAAGGCTCTCAAGGGAAAAACACCACATAAGGCTTACACTAGTAAGAAACCATCTGTCTCACATTTCAGAATTTTTGGATGTGAATGTTATGCACATGTTCCAGATGAGAAGAGAAACAAGTTACAACCAAAAAGTAGAAAATGCATCTTCTTGGGTTATAGTGATGAGCAGAAGGCTTACAAATTATATGACCAAGAGGCAAAGAAGATCATCGCGAGCCATGATGTGGTGTTCAAGGAGGAGCCGCATACAGTGGAGGAGGAGAAGGCAAGTTCTTCCACTTTATCATCAAGCGAAGAAGTAGTCCACTATGAATTTGTCCCGAGAGCTATCCCTATCCTTAAGGAGGAGGAAGCATCATCTTTAGATGATGAGGAAAAAGTTCACCAACCTGACATCACCCCACCGGAAAAGCCATTGCCGCGCTGGGTGAAGCAGCTCTATGACCACAATAATCCTATGCCTGCATCTATTGAGGAGAAGGCAGACGGACAAAGGAGGTCTCAGAGAATAGAGCAGCAAAGGAGGGCTTCTGCTCACATAATCAATATGGCCTTGATGGTTGAGATTATGAGAGAAGTAAAGGAGTCAACTGACTTAGAAGAAGCACTTGCAGATCCATCATGGAAGGCTGCTATGCAGGCGAAGTATGATAGCATAATGAAGAATGACACTTGGGAGCTAGTGGATCGACCAGCAAAGCGGAAGGTTATTGGCACCAAGTGGATCTGGAAGGTAAAGTACAAGGCTGATGGTACCTTAGAAAAGTACAAAGCTAGACTGGTTGCCCAAGGATTTTCACAAGTTGAAGGGTTTGATTTTCAAGAGTCATTTGCTCCAACTGCCAGAATGACCACTATTCGCACGGTACTTGCAGTGGCTGCCCACAAGAAGTGGCCAATGTACCAAATGGATATTAAGTCTGTGTTCTTAAATGGTGACCTCAAGGAGGAGGTGTACGTGGCTCAGCCACCAGGGTTTGAGGCCCCCCATTCTGAGAACAAAGTGTGTAAACTGAAGAAGGCATTGTATGGGCTGAAACAAGCCCCCAGAGCATGGTACCAGCGAATATATAGGTTCTTTTTAAACCTAAACTTCAAAAGATGTGCCTTAGATGCTAACTTGTATGTTTACAGGGATGGTAAAAAGTCTGTAGTGATTGTCCTATATGTGGACGACCTTCTTATTACAGGTGACTATGAAGATATGATCAACCAAACTCTAAAGGCTTTGAGTTCTGAGTTTGAAATGATAGACTTGGGCTTGCTGCACTATTTTTTGGGGATTGAAGTCTGGCAAGAGCCAGGAAAGATCTTCATCTCTCTGAAGAAGTATGCATGGGAGATCTTGAAGGCATTTGGCATGACCAAGTGCAAGGAGATAGCTACACCTATGGAGGTGAATGCAAAGTTATCCGTCGAGGATACATCAGCACTAGCAGACATTGGGAGGTATAGGAGGTTGGTCTGATCTACTTGTGTAACACCAGACCAGATATCAGTTTTGCTGTTGGTGTTTTGAGCAGGTTCTCAAACAAACCTCATGAGAGTCATTGGAAGGCTGGGATGCGGGTGCTCAGATACTTGAAGAAAACTCTTGACTATGGTATCACATACAGTTTCGGAACTTCTCTTGTGGGGAAATGTGACTCAGATTGGGTAGGAGACATTGATTCCATGAAGTTAGTTTCTGGTTATTGTTTCTCTTTGGGTTCAGGAATTTTCTCTTGGATTAGTAAGAAGCAACCAACAGTGGCATTGTCTTCTACCGAAGTAGAGTACAAGGCAGCTTGTTTTGCTGCATGTGAGGCCGTATGGTTGAGAAGGATTCTATGGCATATGGGAGTGCAGGATGAAGAACCAACTGTGCTGAGATGTGACAATCATATTTGCATCGCCATTGCCAAAAGTCCAGTCTTTCATGTACGCACCAAACATATAGAGATCCAGTATCACTATGTGCGTGATTTGATGGAGGATGGGATAGTGGAATTGGTCTACTGTCCAACAGAGGAGAATGAAGTAGATATCTTCACCAAAGCACTTACGAAGGATCTGCTTCAAGTTCATCTTCAGAGACTCAGCATTGGGCCGAGGAGATAGTTCACCCATGGGTGGACATTGAGGGGGGGTGTTAGATATGATCAATGCCCCACCCTCATTAGGTGCTACCAATGATCCATGGTGCTCAAAGTTGCAAGGCCCTCATTATGAGGAGAAGCCAAATGTGAGCCCGGACATTGGTTGAGTCCTGACTTGTATATCAGATGAGGTCTATGTGACCGGATGGCCAAAAGGTGGCTGTTGTGGGTCTAATCTTTGGGTTAGACGGAGTGGTTAAGCTGGTAGCAACTCGAGGCTCATTTGCATTGAGTTGCGGTGTGGTAAAGGGAATATTCCCTGGTCGACTAGTGGAGGCTCATATGGTAGGTCCGGTCAGCAGGCCGACCTAACGACCTTCGCGGGCTATAAAAGCTAAACCCCTTCACAGCCATCTCTCACTCATCTTTCACCCAGTCAGAGTTGTTGTTCCAACTAGCCTTAAGCTCTTCACCTATCTTCTGTCTAGATCGCCATCTAAGCTTCACACAGTGGAAGCACACAGGTGGACAGAGCCATCTTTGTATCAGTTGTTTGAAGTTAAAGAATTTACTGATTCTCCTCTTATCTATTGTGTACTCTCTATCTCTTTCTCAGATTCTGTTCTCTACGCCGTGTAATATTTTATACCACACTCATCACAACATGACCCAATACTAAACCATAAGGCACCCCAAATACACACTTTTGAGGATTCAACACTATGCAATACTCACGACATCGCTCAAAGAATGTGCATAGAATAATCAATTTTCTATGACGAGTCATGGTAGCTACCCCCAAATCATCTATGAAAACCTTTAGCTCTTTAGGGGATATATCGGTAAACATTTTCTCAACCATTCTTTGCTAAGACCCAAAAGCATTACATAAGACAAAATATATCACACAGTACACAAAAGTACCAAAATTTGTAATGAATGTCATCTTTAAATTATCCTCTTTAGTTATGGCCATCTGATTATAACCCAGGAAACAATCCATGCCCAATCCATGAAAGAGTATACATTTCGCCCTGCCATGCATCTAATCTAAAATCTAATCGATAAAGGATAGAGGATAATAGTCCTTCACCATCTGGTTGTTCAATTCCTTAAAGTTAACACACGGGAAGATTTGATTGTTCTTTTTCTTTCTTATTACTACCAATGAGCACCATTCTATATGTTCAATATGAAAGATCAGTCTGAATGCATCAATTCCTCAAAAAGAGGTTCTCTCAACTCAAAAGGCATATGTCTAACCTTCTGCCTCATTGGCTTACTACCTTCTTTCATGGGATTGTATGCACAACAATAGAGGGGGGAATCCCCTTTAGTTCATCATAACTCCATGCAAATATATCCCAATACTCCTATAGGAGTGCCACATAATCTTCATGCTCATCAACAAATAACATAATGCTAGGTTTAATGGGGTAGGGATCATTGGGAGTCCTAAGATTCAGCCTATCACATCAACATCGTGAATCCTGTCCTTTGCCTCTATCAGCTCATTTAAACATACTTGATAAACCTCCTCCATGGTAGAACCCTCTTCAAAATCACTAGAACTTGAAGTTCCAACAACTAGAGTTCCCTCCAATGCCTCCCATTCTATAGTGGGAGGTAATGCCCTTTCATCCAACGAGTGGTCAAGGTATGCATCCAAAATTATTCTCTTTAACCCATGTCCAAAAATCAATCGACCAATTGGGATATCCACCAGAAAATTGGAATGTAATGTCCACGCACATCCAAGAAACAATTGATAGCTTGGTCTTATAACAAATCAGATAACACGGAAGCCAAGGACACACTCAATTTTAGCAACCATCACATGTACTTCCATTACCATTCCTTCCAGTTGCCTTAGGCTACCATCAGCCATTTTCAAAATCGTCATCACATCCTTTTGGATTGTACACCCAACCTCTCCAATAAATCCATACAATGTTTACAGATGAGCCAGGGTCCACCACTGCATTGTCTATCAAGATTCCATCAACATATGTCTATATCCTAGGGCAGTGCTTCTCTACATGATCCTACCATTCACTACCCACTCGATAGACACCAAAAGGTTCTATGACATAATCAACTACACTTGGATATTGAAGTTGTGGGAGCTCACGCTTGACCACCAAGACCCATGGAGGACCGCTTATTGTTTCATGCATTTTGAGCCAAGTGCAATGGCTACTCTCACATAGCTATGTGCCCTCTCACACCTACAAGTGTAGTGAGCTTACCTTCATGCTCAATCGAGTTGCCTCCTCCTTCAAGCACTCCGGTAGGTCCATGACCCAAGGTTCAAGCTCAATCCTCAAGCTCCAAGCTCCACACTCCATTGTCACGTGCGAGACAAGAGAAGAAGAAGAAGAAGAAGAAGAAGAAGAAGAAGAAGAAGAAGAAGAAGAAGAAGAAGAGAGAAGAAGATGGAGAGCTTCTCCACAACGATCCATCACCTTGACATGCTCACTCCCTCACACTCCCTCTCTCATGCACAAGCACAAGCAAGCAAGAAGGAGAAGGAGAAGAAGAAGAGGAGAGCTAGTTTTGGCCACACACAAGAATGATCTTTTTCATTCCCTTCTTGCCTTTTATACAAGCCCTAATCCCCTTTGGACACCCCTTCGTTTTTACATGATCAACCATTTTAGCCTAGGTCTTATTTTCATATTCCCTTTCTCATTACATTGTACCTTCACCCATGCCCGTCTACATTTAAAAATTGCACAGGGGAGCGAGTCTGGTGCTCTCTTACAAAGATTTAGGATGCACCTTTGTATTTAAAATGTGCCTTTCCTCTTTTGCACTTGCCTTGAACTTTTAAGATTGCCCTTGCACTTTAGACATTTTTTCCTCCTATTTCTTCAATCGGACTGTCTTTTTTCACTTTTTCCTGCTTATTTTTAATTTTCTTTGCATTGGGGTTAACATTATCCCTCTCCTAATGGAGTGCCAATTCCATAGTACTTTTTGCTAGCACTTGTTGATCAGGGCTCGGGTAGTTGAAGGGTTGCCATGTGGGTCAATGATGGGGCTTTGTGGAGATTGGACATGGAGAAAAAGCATCACAAAATGGATATGAGATTGTGAAGGTTAAGAGTAGATTGAGTGGGCGAGATAGGGTCCTCGTAAGTAAGTGGTCGGTTGCGAATTGCTGAGTATACCTCAAAAGGAAAAGGAGGTGCACTACCTAGGGGTGTGCCTACCTCACGGTACAGTGTAGGGTGTCTGTGCCAACTAAACTAGGAGTTTGGTCAAACCTCAGGGAAGCATGTGGTGTTGTCTCACACTTGAGGATCGAGTTTGTGTACAAGGGAAGGTGTTGTGGGTGTGACTTAGGGAGACAAGTCTAACCAAGTGCAAACTCCCTAGGTGTATCATGCCCTTGATGTACTCTAAGTGTGAAGTGGGGGGACAAGGAGGGCTAGGGGGTTAGGAACAAATTTTGCCACCGACCGAGACCACCAGATGCACCTAACTATAGAACCCATAGGTGCAATGTTTGTGGCACTCCGATATTACATGGGAAATCTCTTTGTTCCTTTCCTTTTGCTTCATATGGATCTTTTCTTTGTTTTCTATTTTTCTTTTTCTTTTCTCCTTCCCCTTTTTTTCTAATGCTACATTGGGAGCGATCATGCTAAACATCATCTTGATACTCTTCAGTAGTTACATTTTGAGGGGACCTAAGATATTTGCTAAATAATGCATGGCTTTGCATGTAGCCCTTTTGGTTAATTCTTACATTGACCAGGGTAGTAGATAGGAAAGGGTGATTATGCTTTGTGAACCTATTGTTGCTCATGTCTTCTAAAAGGATCATGTAAAAGGTTGGCAAGAGAGCGGCCCTTAACATTAGGCATGGGTCATTGACAACTGTCTATCTCTACATTGATATCAAAATAGAAGGATCGCAAACGTTCTTCTTGGGCTACAAGTTTTTGTTTTAGTAGGATTCGCAAGAGGCGGAGGTAATTACAAGTGTTAAGGAACACAAGGTCGGGGCATACTGTGAACTTGTCCAAGAAGTGAACGATGGAGGGTCGGAGATATTGTGCCCCAAGGGTTAGGCATTTTGCAGGATTGGTGGTGTTGACATTCTAGATCAAAGGGAAGTTGTATCTATCATACTTTTCCCTGTCAAAATCCACATCATGGCACCTTCGGTAAGCCATGTAAGTGGGGACATCCATTTATAGCCTTTTACCTTTCTTGGCTCTTCCATGACCTTATCCTCCTAGTACTTTGCAATCTCTTTCATCCATAATGTGGGATTTTTAACCCTCTTGTGTAGCCACAACTTCCCTAGCCTCTTCCAGACACCTGAATGGCTCCTTCAACCACTTATGTAGGCAACACTTAATTCAGGTTACAAGGGTAGAAGATTTCAAATTCAAATGGCCTACACATGTTCTCCCACTACTCCCAATGGTTCAATGCTAGTGCCCAATTGATAGGCAATTATTCCTCTATTTGTAGCATTTAGACATCGAGCACTTCTTGTGGTCTAGGATTAAACTTCCTCCTCATGAATTCAGCTAACTCCATGCATTTCCTTTTGGTCGCGATCATTATTTCTACAGTGTCTAGATCTTCCTCTTCTTGGCCTTCTGCTTCTATTGATGGAGATGGGGGTGAGCTCTATTCATCGAGCTGTGCCTTGATGTCATCAAGTTGCTCAAAATCAGACCCTTCTTCCCTTGGTGATTTCACTTGGCCCATTGTGGTTGACTACTCTCGGTGCTCTTACTCTCCAATTCCAAGATGCTCTAACTCTTCCATCAAGAGCCCTACTTGCATTAGTAGTTGCCTTTGTTGCATCAAGCTTAGGCTAGTGCTAGTTCCAAGGGTGTGCTCTTGGAGCTTGTACCTTATGGCTCTCCTTGAGATCTCTAGCTTCCTCTTTAGCCATTCCATGGAGTCCTCATCTCCAACCTGAGTTATATGAAAGAATGTGTTTAGAAAGGCGTGTCACTAGACCTCTAGCTCTACTTCCACTGCTTCGGCCCTTGCTTCCACCACGATTCTCTTACTCTCTCCTAGGGCAAGGCATTTGGCCAAGTCTCTCACCTTTCCAAAATTCCTCTCTTCCTAAGCTCGGCCTTCTCCTCCATCCTTCCTTGAATCTAGCTCAACTCTTGTGATAGCATTGTCACCACTTCCTCTTGTTTCCTCTATATTGCCAACATCTTCTCTTTGTCTTGTTTGTGACAATTTAGCTCTTCTTTCCCTCATTCCTACTCTTGGAGGGTGTCAAAGAGTTGATTTTTGGCTTCTAGCAACTTTTTAGTCGACTCCTCGTCTTTCTGTGTCCTAGCCTCTTATAATTCCTTCGGTAGTTGTTTCTTTTTCCATCTCTCCTTATGGAACTCTGCATGGGCCTATGTCTTCACTCTTTTTAACTCCTCAATGATCTCCTTTCTAAGGTTCTTTAGTTGTTAAAATTGATCTTCCATATCCTTTTGCCCCTATATGAGGCTTGAAAAGTTTCCAGCCCTATTTCTCCCTCTACCTTCCCCACTTATAGTTCCTTTGCACTCTCTTCTTCCTTCTCCAACTCCATTTTCTTCCTTACTTCTAGTTCCTTCTTTAGATCATTCACCTGCTTCTCTGATAGATGGTTATCTGCTTCATCTTCTCTAGCTGGTAGGTAGTGAACACATCCTTCTCAATCTCTAACTCTACCATAGTGGCCTTCCTGTCTTCATCTTTTCAAGTCGACCTAGGATCTCCTACATATATTTGTCATAATTGGTTGTTGCTGCTAGAATGGCTAATGTCATGGACGTTGTCGATGCGTTGAACTTGGATTTCTTTGGGTCTTTCATAGATTTTGTGTCTACAGTAGCAGGTCTCTATGTCTCTATCATTGGGGCTCTGCCACTTGGCATCTCCCAGACTTCTCCGCTACAATGTTAGAGCCTGATTCATCACCCAGACTTCTCCTTGTCAACTCCTCAGGGTAGGAGGCTTGCTCTATTGACAACCTCAAGGCTAGGGCCATTTGCTCATTATCTTCTCTTTTCGACCTTTCTTTGTCCTCTATTTGCTTCCTTTTTTGTTCCTCTTCTAGCCTTCCAGACTCCTCTTCCAACTTTCTTAGTTTCTCCTCTTCTTCTTTCTACTTCTATTTCCATTCATCCTCTAGTTCTTTCAATTCCTTCTATGTGGCTTCTAATTCTTTGTCTCCTTCTGCTATGGTTTTCTTCTTCTTCCTTGGGATGTTCAACTTGACTTTTCTTTTTTCTCCTTAGCTCGATGGGACTGAGACCTCCTTCCCTTCTTCACTAATAGTTCTCTTACTCCAAGCCGCTTGCCCTATGTTGGAGGCCTCAACTGCTAGCTTTTTCCTTGCCATCTTGGTTGTGGAAGCCAAAGACTCCCCACCTGCTGCTCTAGCTCCTATGGCTAGCGCTTTTGCTAAAGATTCAATAGTCTTACGCACATAGCCATTCCAATTGATTTCATCTAGAGACTTAGTCACAAGGCTCTCGAGTAGTGGCACTCCAATCCTGCTCATCAAGTCATTGTATCTTTGACTAGAGAATAGAGCATGGACTATCTTTGCCTGGAACTTGATGTCATGATCGGGAATGTTGGCTAACCTGACTCCATCATTCATGTATACTTGGGCCTTGTCCATCCCTAGCATGTCGTAAACATCTCTCTTGGGCTTCCACTCAAGCTTATTTACCATCCCTAGAGCTCTTTCCACCATTTTGGGGCTCAACTCCACTTCTACGATGCAAGTCTCTCCTCTTTGCCTCATTGTCATGATGCAACAGTTCTTGTTAGCATCAAAACTTTGCAGGAACTCCATGCACTTGTTGTAGTCAATGGCTTGGCCAACCTTCTCCATATATTTACTAAGATTACACTAGCCGATAATTTTTTTTACTACTTGCTCTTCCATCACCATGCCTTCTAACTTCTGGATGCTTTTGAACTTAAGCTAATTAAAGGCCCTTATTTTTGTCATTAGCTCGTATTTGGCATGCTCTTCTTCTGTGAATGGAAGCTTGCTACTTTTGTCATGCCCTGCCATCTCAAGTTCCTGACATGATACAATAGCTCACTATTAGTTCACTTGAAACAACTTTTTACAAAAAGATAAGGGGATCATGAATATATGCTATGGAAAGGTGAAATGCTCAAGTACAAAATGAAAGTTTTTGCTTCAAGAAATCCACAAAGTCCAAACAAGAGTTTCTTGAAAATTTTCCTTAAGCACAAATTGACTTTTATCCATCCTTTTCACTTTTAAAATTCGATTCAAGGTTCAAGTCATGTCTTCTTTTCCACCTCATCCCCTCCCCCTTGAAAGTGATGAAAATCCTTTCTAGGATTGGAGAATGAAGGGTTAACGGCATTAACTACATGCTTGTTGTGCTTTACTTTGTCATGAGCCAATCGTAGAAGTTTGGGCTATACTCCAAGTGGGCATGATGGTCCACATTATGAGGTCTAATGCCTACATGTGTAATGTAGATTAGACATCAGTTATAATATCATCAAAGTTCATTGTGCTAGTGATGTATAGTTCTTTCTCGATTAGAATTTGATTGAAATAGGGGGGCCATAACGTGTTCCTCTAGTAGTCGATTATGACCGATGACAAATACTCTGAACAAGGTAGGAGCCACATAGGTGGCATTGTACTCAAAGTTTTGATTGCATGTCTCTGCTCGGCATTGGTCATAATTTGGCAACCCTCTTGTTCCCATTGGAGATGAAGAGCATACCATTTATGCAAAAAAGAAGAGTTAGAGCCGGCTAGCTTTTTCAGCTCTTCTAGCTCTTGGCCTATTGCAGAGACTTTGCTCCTACTATAGGATGTGATCAACCGTTATTTATGAGATTTCTTGTGAGAAATCTCATTGGCGATCAGCTACCATGGGAATCTTGACAAACATAAATTCAGATTCTTCCCACGTGCAGCTACCATGGGAATCTTGACAAACATAAATTCAAATTCTTCCCACGTGCATGACAAGAAGCTGACATTTGCTACCAATGGCTCGTCTAAGAGGCCTAAGTCCCAGCAATTCATAGCTCCTAGCTAGCGTGGTGAAGGTGGCATCCAATCATCTAATGCAGGTGACTAACTTGTCCCCTGTATTTGTGGCTAGGTCCGAGGCTAAGGTAAGAATAGATCTATACTCATAGGAGGATCTAAGACCTGTGGGAGGTTGGCTAGACTAGATAACTTAGGAATTGATGTTTACTTCATGAATTGATTAGTAGGGTGTTTAGTGGCCACTTGTGTGATGGGTTGATCTTGGGGCTCAAGTGATGCATTGCTTTCTACTTGTGGAGTAGTTGAGACACTAGGAGTGTCAAGTTGAGTTTGTCTAGGGATAGCTAGTTGTGGTTTTGGTCAATAGACTCGTTGAGGTTCTATGGGTTTGGTACTTTTTGAGTCAATTTGTTCATTTTGTGGAGATAGGCTAGAGAGCCTAGATTGAGAAACACGCATGCCGCTTATAGACTTAGGCAACCAAATGTCCCCGCGTGTGAACGACTGCTAAGCGCGTACGAACCCGCGATCACGAACACGCACGAACAGCCGCTAACGGACACGATAAAAAACCGCAACAACACGGGTGGCCGTGTGAGAACCATGGGTGGTAGGTGGGTTTCATCGGGGGAGTTGTATGTGACTCGCTGCGGGAGGGGGAACCGGAGCGAAGGGAGGGAAGGGGTTAAGGTGTGGGGGGGTTTAAGAAGGGTGGTGGGAATAGGTATTAAGGGGGGGGAATGGTGGGAATGTGGAATTGGGGGGGGGGGGGGGGGGTGGGTAGTGGGAATAGGGGATTAGGAGGGGGTATGTGTGACTGAGAGGGATGGGGAATGTGTGTGTGTGAAGGAAGTGTGTGTATGGGGTGCGTGTGTGTGTGGGGGTGAATGGGGGCTTAGGAGGGGGAGTGTGTTAGAGGGTGGGAAAGGGGGCTTGTGGGGGGTGGGTTATGGGGTGGGTGGGACTGGTGGGGGCTGGCATGGCTAGGGGGCGGAGGCCCGACAGGGGCAGGCGACCGTCAGCACGGCGGGTGGCAGGGTCCAGGCGATGGGAGATGGCATCCACCGGCGGGGGCGACGAGGCAGGCGGGCTGCAGGGGGGCGTTAGAGCCAGGCGGGGCCCAGGCGAGGCAACGGGTGGCGGGCGGGCAAGGTGGTCCCCAAAGAGGGGGAGGGCATAGCAAGCGGGCGGGGTGGGGGGAAGTGGCTGAAGGAGGAGGGAGAGAGGAGGAAGTGTGAAGGAGAGGAGGGGAGGGAGGCGCATCGGGAGGGTGGAGAGGAAGAAGGCGCAGTAGATGGGGTGGAGGGGAGGAAGGCGTAGTGGGCGAGGTGGAGGGTGTGAAACAGAGGGCGGAGGAGGGAGGATGAAGAGGAAGAGGAGGAGGAGAGGAGGCGATGTGAGGCGGAGATGTGGGGGGGAGCGAGGAGGAGGAATGTGATGGGGGGGAGGGGGGTACAAGCAAGATGGCAGGAGGAGAGAGGAGAGGGAGGGGGGTCGGGGAGAGAGAAGGAGTAACGGCCGCGGGAGAGGGGATATAATTAAATGTTTTAATAATAATAATAATAATAAATAAAATTATTGTTAAAATAATAAAGAAATTAAATAAAAGAAAGGCGTGCCCCCGTTCCACGCGCGTGCGCGGGGCGGGGTAAAAAAATTTGCCGTGACAGGATCGGACTGGCGCCAGGATGTCGATATGGGGCATGCGGACGCGACAGAGAAGTGTGGAGACGCGTAAAACTAAAAACGGGAACGCGCAGGACGAGTCGCGCGAGACACGTAAAAACAAGGAAAAATTAATATCTCACAATCTGGGCATCGAAATGAAGGGTCATAAAAAAAAATTTTGCAGGACGGCAAGGGGAAGACAGAGGAAACATGCAACGGGGGTTCCGGGGGGGTAAAGGGCGTTCACATGCAAAAAACACAAAAAACAGGTGCAAAAACGCAAACGAAAATTAATATCGAAAGATCCGTGCATCGAAACGAAGTACAAGAAAAAGGAAAAATGTGCAGAATCACGTGCTCGACAATCCTATTGTGTCAAAACATGGTTCCGACTGAGATAAGTCGCGTTCACATGGGAAAAACCCAAAAAACAGACCCGAAAATGGAATTGGAAAATAATATTGGACAAACCGCTTGCCGGAATGACATGCAGTAAAAAGGAAAAATGTCCGCAGGAAGGGATGGCACAGGGTTGTCATGTTAGAACGCAGTTTCGGCAAAAGTAGGAGGGGTTCACATGCGAAAAACACCAAAAATACACCCAAAAACACATTTAAAAATTAATAATTAAAAATCCAGAAGTTGAAAGAGTGTGGAGGAAAAAGGAAAAAGGTGGGGAAAGGTGCGCGGACATGGCTGTCAAATCAAATTGGAATTATGATGCAAAGAGGGCAGGTTCACATGGAAAAATGTCAAAAATACGCATGAAAAGGTCCCAAAAAACCGCAAAAATTAATATTGAACAAACCGTGCATCAAAATGACACGGAGTAAAAATGAAAAATGTTAGGGAGGAAGTGGCTTTTAGGGCTAGGATGTCAGATCACGATTCCGAAACAAGAAAAGCGCGTTCACATGGAAAACCGGCTAATGTGCGCAAAATGCTTCAAAAATTAATAACTTGAGAACCGTTCACCAGAACAGGGGTGGGTAAAAAGGAAAATTGGACAGTTCAAAGGGACGAACAGGTTTGTCGGATTGGAAGTCCGATGAACGTAGGGTGTGTTCACATAGAAACACAATAAAATAAGGGAAAAAGAGAAATGGAGGAGGAATAGCCCCAAGGGAGGGGTGACAGGAGAGGGGTGGGTGAGGACGGGACCCCAAGAGTGTAACAGAAAGTCATGGCATACATGCATGAGCCAAGTGAGGCATATGCAGGGCGGTATGCAATGTAGACGCGCAGGGACGCGTCCCCACACTTAAAACATTAACGGGTAGGGTTGACCGAGGAACGTGGACCTAATACCACACAATAGACCATCCACGAACGTCCCCACACTTAAAACATGACCGTCACCGACAAAACAAGGTGTAGGGTTAGAAAAACTTGGCCCATGTTGTCGAGAATCAAGGTTGACTGTCGATGGCACGTCCACTGTCGTGGTCGACTGCAGTAGGAGGTACCAAGGCATCTTCACAGTACACGTCCTTTGTGGCACGGACCACGCGGCAGCACCCAGGGAGATAGCTGGTTGAAGGAATCGCAGGAAATTTGTCGAGGACGAGGGATATTGCACTCAACTCACAGTCACTCAAATGGAATGAAAGAGCAGTCACTCGCCCCATGACTAATATCACTCGAGGAAAGCAAGATAAAAACCCATGTCTCACATCCCGGTTTAGGAAGCGACAAAGGAATGGTACAGAGGGAGTATGCCAAGGTGCACAGTTGATGGTGCATCAGTGCGCTCAACCCATCTGGTATAAGTGCAAGGAGGAAGGCAAGGGAGCCTTACAGTGCAGTGTACAGAACAAGGTGGTGTGTCCTGTGTTGATGGCAGAGACCCACCCCGTGGGTGCATAGGGAAATGGGAACATACCTGACTCCAAGTGTCGTAACGTCCCTCAATCCTCACCTCTCGGTAATTGATTGAAGAAACTCCAGTCACACTCAACCCACCCTCTGTCTCACGCTCTGTTGAAAAATACAGAGGGCAGCCATGTCCTGAAACCCGTTGATGTAATCCTCACGGTCACTTGTGAAAAGGTTGTATGCCTTGTGCGCATTTGATGGTGCAACTTTGCATCCCGCCCCGTGCTGGCATACGGTGTAAGAAGAAAGGCCAGGGAGCCTTATAGTGCAGTGCACAGAAATAGATCATGCTTTGTGCATTGAGAGGCCCATCCCGTGCGTGCAACACTTCATTCACACTTCTCACCTCTCATTTGATTTGAAGGGAAAAGACTGGTCTCTCGCCCCACCCTCTGTCTCACTCTCTGATAGATATAGAGGGCAACCATACTCACAACCCCATCCTATTAGGATGAAAGCTCGCGTCACTCGATTGTTTGTCGATGAAGATCGCGTCATCAGTTGTTGAAGAGGCGTACCCAGGGAGGTAGCCATCAAATCGAACGCGGGGTTACATAGGAACATGGCATCTGCTAGAGGACTGTCAAACGCTCTGCAGAAAGGCATAGGACACAGCTGGATTGCTGGGTGTTGCCACCTTTTCCACAGCCACCTTCCCACCCAACGGTGTTGACCACCTTTTCTTGGAACGAGGCCTGCTATGACAGGGAATTTCTTCATTTCCTCCCATAACAGTTTTGTTTTTCTTGTTTTCTTTTTTCTTGTTTTTTTTTTCTTTTTCTTGTTTTGTTGTTGTTTTTTTTTCTTTTTTTCTCCTATTCCCGAGGGTGTCTCCACCTTTTCTCGAAGAATAGGTCGGCATGATAGGGACCGAAGTCCTTTTCTCCCATGACCGATATGTATATTTTTTTTTCTTTTTTCGAATTAAGCAAGGGAATGGTAGAAATACCATTTATCAGAACCCACCTCGCCACTGTCGCTAGTGGAAAATAGAGAATAAGAGATCAGGGCTGGAAGGTGGGGCTGAGGGGACAGAGGGTTGTGTCTACCTCATCAGGAGTGGCTGAAGAACAGTTATCAGAAGTAGCATCATAAGAGTGACAGTGCCACACCAATGGGGGAAAGGATCAGGTGACCGTGATTGTCAAGATCCCCAAGGAGGGAAGTACTTCTTCAGGCGATATCCATTGATCAGAAAGGGATCATTAGAGGCATCAACGGTCTACACTTGGACAGAGCCATTAGGGTTGACAGCGAGTACCTTATATGGGCCCATCCACCGCTGTTGAAGCTTTCCAGGAAACTTGCCAAATTGTGAATCATAGGCTAGGAATAAATCACCTTCTTTGAACTCCTTATGTTTGATGAAGCTGTCATGGTAAGCCTTACATCGAGCTTGCGTGGCTTCCATGCACTGTAGAGCCATCCTATGAATTTGGTCAAAACATTCCAGGTGCAGGAGATGGCGTTGTAGTAAATCATCGTCCCCCAAGCTCTCTTTGATAGCCACTTGCAAAGAGAGCAATTCCAATTCAACAGGGAAAACAACTTCTGTACCATACACCAGCTAGAAGGGTGTCTGTCGTGTTGCTGCTTTATGGAAGGTTCTGTATGCCCAGAGGGCCTTTGTAAGTCGATCATCCCAATCACGACGATGTGCGAAAATTGTTCTTGTCAGAATCGAGTAGAGGATGTGATTGGTGACTTCAACTTGGCTGTTGGCTCTAGGGTAATAAGAAGTGAACTTGCAATGGCGGATCTTATACAGTTCTGTCAACTCTTCCATGACTTTATTAATGAAATGGGTGCCTCTATCACTTACCATCTCTAGGGGACTGCCAAAATGGGTGATGATATTCTCGTACATGAACAGGGCCACGTTGTTACCATCATCCCGCTTTAGGGCTTTAGCTTCACACCACTTTGTAACATAATCCGTACATACCAAGATGTATCTGTTCTGTTTCCTTCTGGTGGGAGGATCGATTGGGCCGACGAAGTCAATGCCCCACTTCTCGAACGACTTCAAAGGAAGGATAGGTTGCAGTGGCATGGCATTGGTCTTGGTAGGTTTCCCCATTCTCTGATAGGCATCACATCGCTTGCAGTAATCATAAGCATCCTTGTGGAGGGTCGGCCACCAGTATCCTACTAGTAGAGCCTTCCTAGCTGTGGCTTCTCCTGCAAAGTGGCCTCCACATGGCTTGTCATGGCAAGCCTTCAGAACAATCCCAATCTCATCTCCTGCAACACATCTTCTGAGTACTTCATCTTTGCCTTTCTTGTACAGTGCTCCACCTAACAGGGTGTAGGGGGCTGATTCTAACATAAGCTTCTTCCTTTCCCGACTAGAAATGCTAGGAGGGTACTGTTGGGTTGCCAGTAGATTGGCAATGTATGCATACCAGGGAGTTACAGTATCGACCAGAAATAGGGAAGCATCGCGAAGGTCTAGATCATCTTGCTCCTCGTCTACAGTTTGTGGGATATGCGATAGATGATCGGCCAGAACATGGGAGCGACCAGGTTTGGTAATCACCTCAAAGTCGAACTCCTGCAATAGAAGGAGCCATCTCATCATTTGTCCTTTCACATCTGCTTTGTTCATCAGGAAGGACAAGGCCTTGTGATCCACATAAAATTTAAAGTGAGTAGACAGCAGATAGTGGCGAAACTTCTCTAGGGCAAACACCATTGCCAAGCACTCCAACTCTATCACTGTATAGTTCCGTTCCCTATCAGTGACTTTTAGGCTTGCATAATAGATCAGTTGATCTAATTTCGAGGGGCCCTTTTGACATAGGACAACACCTAGCCCTTCAACTGATGCATCAGTGTGTACATGAAACTCCTTCGTCCAATCAGGAGGTTGCAGAATGGGTGCCTCAATCAGACATTGCTTCAGAGTGTTGAAGGCTGTGTCACATTCTTCCATCCAAATAAACTCTGTATCTTTCCTCATAATCTTGTGCAAGGAGGTTGTATTTTTTGCAAAATGGGCTATGAACCTTCTGTAGTAACCCACGTGGCCTAGGAATCCCCTCAATTGTTTGAGGTTGGTGGATGCTATCAGAGCTGCAATCTTTTCGATCTTTGCAGGGTCTGTTGATATCCCTTGTGCAGAGACAATGTGGCCCAACAGAACTCTAGAAGAGACCCCAAAGATGCATTTGTCGGGGTTGAGGGAAATCCCATACTCCCGGCATCGGTCAAAAGCATTGTTCCAAATGTCCCCAGTATTCACGGATCAAACTATAGACACAGAAGTCATCCAAATATACCTCAATACACTCGTACAGATGATTTTGGAATGCGGCCATCATCACTCGCTGGAAGGTAGCAGGGGCATTGCAGAGCCCAAACGGCATCACTCGGTAAGCATAGGTCGCCCATTCTGTGGTGAAGGTTGTTTTGGATTGGTCTTCTTCTGCTATATGCACTTGGTTATATCCGCTGAATCCATCCAGAAGGGAATAAAGCTCATGTCCTGCCACTGTGTCCAACAATTGGTCTGTGAAAGGGATAGGAAAGTGATCCTTCTTGGTCTTGGAATTCAACTTGCAAAAATCCACACATATACGAAGCTTGCCATTCTTCTTGGGTACAACCACGATGGGTGAGACCCATTCACTATTTGCAACTGGATAGATGAACTCAACTTCTAGAAGCTTCAATAGTTTTGCTTTCACCAATGTGGAATAATTCGGGTTCATTTGCCTCTGTCGTTGTCGTACTGGCTTAGTATCAGGCTCCAAATCAATATGATGTTGACATATTGTGGGATCAATCCCCTTTAGATCTTTGTAAGACCATGCAAACACGTCCAAATTCTCTTTCAACAAGTTTTACAAAGTTGAAAACTCCTCTTTTGGTAGGCTGCTACCCACCTTCAAATGGCGTTCAGTGCCATCTACATCCACAAATGTTAACTGCCTTTCACCTTCTACTTCACAGATGAAGGTCCCATGGACTTCTTCTGGATACAGATCCGACTCCTTAAAGGGCGTGGTATCCACTTCTGATGTCCCACTAGACCCAACTTCTTCTTTTGCTAGAGACTTAGGTTGCCCCTTGAGATGTTGAAATGGGATTAGAGCTGTTTCGGGTTTGGTTTCAAGATTAGTTACCTCTTGGCTTGAAGACTCATCTTCTGATGACGAGTCTAGGAACATCACATAACAGGGACCCTCTGATGCCTGTTGGAATCGTGAGACTGGTGCTTGTTGGCACGGTGCATCATCATCATCTTTTCTTGGCAAAGGTGGGTGAGGGCGGCATGAGCCACTGCTGAAATATGGCTTGTTCTTCTTTATCCATTTCTTCTAAAGATTTGTCATATTAGAAAATCCATTTACTAGACCAAATGGTACAATCGCCATTTTGTCCCACAGCATCAGCTCATCTGCTTCAGATGCTTCTGGAACTTCTTCTTCATATATATCCTTTTCGGGTGGGATAGACTCTTTCATCTTGCTTTCATAACCTTCTTCTTCAGTATCATCTCTGTCCTATTTAGACTCTATCTTTGTATTTGTCTCTGTCTTTGTCTTTGTCTCTATCTCTGTAGGAGCTCTGTAAGAGAAGAACAGGTTCTCTATTTCATCTTGTGCCTCTGTCTCTGGCTCTGTTGTGGCCATGTAACAGGGAGAGTAGTACATCCAAGCCGCTATCTCACTGTCAGAAGTGATTTTGAAAATCATTTCTGGTTCAGGCAGGAAGTATTCACCCATTGATAATGGCTTTGCATCTTTTGGGAGTTGGCTTACTGTACCCACTGTTAAGGAACGCGCCATTGTTTTCTTGGGAAGGATCTGTTTGATAGCATCTTCTTCTGCTGATGTTCCATCTGTAGCCTCATTGGGGGAGTCAGAAGATAATTCCAAGGAGGTGGATCCATGTCCTTTTTGAGCACCATATAACTTCAGCACCACTTTATTGGGTCCTCTACCCAAGGTCAAGGTTCCTTTGAACCAATCCGTCCTTGCTCTGGCTTCAAAAAGCCATGGTCTTCCCAGTAACAGAGGGTAGGATGTACCATAAGAGTTTGGCTTCACCACCAAATAGGTTAGCCAATAATCTTTTCCAGCCATTGTAGTCTTCACATATGGGAGAATGCCCAAAGGCTTGATTCTGCTCTGATTCGCCAGTCTGACGAGCCATTAGGTGGGTTGCACACCTTGTAGGCCTAGATCCTTCATTGTCACATCTATCATAATGTTCACTGATGAGCCACCATCAATCAGTGCATTTGCAATAAAGCAGCCTTCTATCCACACGCCAGTCTCTGGGGTACCCGGATCTAGGAAGGCATTAGCCACGTCCACTTCTTTTACTGGCTCTGGAGCTTTGTTGGACTTTGTTTGCTGTTGAGGGAGCAATCCTTAAGCCACGTCTTCTTGTTAGTATACTTTTGAACCTTTTTCGGAAACTGGGAGACAACATCAATAATTGTCGAAATGTGAGGTTTGGTTTAAAGGTATCTACATCTCTGACCAGATCGTATTCCTTAATAGGATCCACTAGCTTCTCTAACCGGTTAGGGAATGGGGCAACACCCATTTTCATTTTCCTTTTTTCTTCCAACAGGGGCATCATGGGGACTTCTTCTGCCACTTGTGGCACCTCCTCCTCTTCTATCTCCTAGACCTATGGTCCTATCTCTGGAATTGTCTCTGTGACTCTCTGTGGCATTGTAATGCTCTGTACAGCACTGTAAGGCTCTGTTCTCATTTGTTCGTCTCGTGGAAGATTGGGCTTCACTATTCTGGCAGGAGGATTATTTTCTTTCTGGATAGGTGGTTCCTTCTTCTTTGCACGCGTGATGGCAACAACTTCCAATTCCACTAAATTGGAGGTACGCTCTTGGACCTTGGCCGGATTATCAGTAGCATTGTTTTTCAATGGGGTTGGGCTTGGATAGTCTTTTGCAGTGTGGCCTTCTCCTTTGCATCGACTGCATAAGGGCTTGTAATCCACTAACCTACTGAGATTTGGACAGTTTGGTGAAATGTGTCCCTTTTCTCCGCATCTGTAACACTCCACTTCTGATCTCTGACCACCGCCAGACTGTCTTCCTCTGTAACTTTGAGAGGGAAACCTCCTTGGACTGAAATTAGGACCAAACTCTCTAGGCTTGGGTCCAATATCCAGTGTTGTCATTTTGGAGTCCAGCAAGTTGAATCTTGCGTCTTCTTCCTTCCTTCTCTTATCATGCATCTCCTTCAGAGAGCAAATATCCTCTGTATGGTTCTTTCGCAAACAATAGGAACAGAAGGCTTCAGGGACTGTTGGCTTTCGTATACATTTAGTGGCTAAATGGCCTGCTTGATGACACTTACCACACCAAGTATTTGATCGCATCACATCTCTTCCTGCTCCTGCAACGTTGGATATGCTAGCGGTATTCACTTTCAGTGTCTATAGCTACTCTATAATCACATCCATTAACTCCTTTTTGATATTTGCAACTGAGTTGGATAAATAATCCTTCAAGCTTTCTCCTCCTGAGGTACTGGCAGTAGGGTTTTGAGGAGTCTCTGTAATCACGGCATAAACAGGTTGGGTTGGTGTAGAGGGGTCTCTGTTTTGATTCTGATTAAGAGCTCGTGTTTGAATTGTTGGTGGGTTGGCTCCAGTTGGTAGGGTTCCACTATTGCTTGCTGATTTGGCATGGGGGAAATTGGTTGGGACCATTGTTGTTGTGGTTGGACCATCATTTGAGGCATTGATTGTGGCCACTGTTGATTTGGTGCACTGTACTGTGATACTGGGGTCATCTGTTGGTAGGGGTAGGGGTCTGTCCCTGGGACTGCATTTGGTGGGTACATCATTCCTAGCATCAGAGGAGGTAGGACTCCTCTTCCTGGATTCATCGCCAATCTAGCTTCAACTTCATCGTACAGTCTTGCACCTTTTGTGCAGCTTGCAGTGTGGCTGGTCTTTGTAGCTCCACAAACTTACGGACTTCTGGTTGTAATCCTCTGAGAAACACTCCCTTCTGAATGCCATCATCTAGATTATGGTTAGTCCATCTCTTCAGGATGGATTCCATTCGTGAGACATAAGCTTCTACTCTTTCTCCAGAGGACTGACTTAAATTCATAAATTCCTCTCGCATCCGCTCTTCAAAACCTTCACGCCTGAATTTAGTGAGGAAGGCCAACTTCAGGTCGTCCCATGTGCCAAAAGTTCCTGCTGCTTGTCTCTCATACCACTGAAACACCGCGCCCTTGAAAGTGGCGGGGAATATTGCTAACCAATGCTCAGGAGTTTTGGCATTGTTAGCGACACATGCTACCATAAACTCTGCTACATGAAGATCGGGATCTTCATTGTACTCTCCCTTAAAAATTGGCAATGGGACTACATTCGTTGGCTTGTCACCCATCAATATTTCCAGGACGGATTTGGCTTGGAAGTGAACCTCCAGCAGAGGAGGAGGAAGGGCTTGATGTGCCATTGGGACTTCTGTAAAGAGTTCCGCAAGGGTGTCAAAGGCGGCTTCTCCTGCGAGCTTGTTCTCAGCTTTGATTCTTGCCTTCTCTCTTCTCACGTACCTCTGGACTCGTTCTAACGCTTGCCTCTTTATTGCGTCATTCATCAGGGGGTTAGCTCCACTATGTTGTTAGTGCTCCACAGAGGGATAACAGAAGGCTTCAGTCTCTGGAGGACTCTCTTGCCAACATCTCCTCTACTTCTTCCTTTTCAACATCTCTGAATTCTGCTTTCATGCCATTGCACAAAGGAAGGTATTCGATTCTGAAGGTGTCAAAATGCATACGTCTAAGCATTGTGGTGGTGCCATTATCATAGTAATGCCAGCTTCTGATGGTTTCAACAGTGTATGTTGTGAAAAACACTCTGTCTACCAACTTCCAATGGGTTGCTAATTGAAAAAACAGAAGATTATTAGTGCACCAAGCATTCCATGTATCTTGCTGTTGAGCATCCATGAACAAATTCTAGCTTTTTTCCTTCTTGTCTTCATGAACCTCTATAGACCAAGACTCCTGAAGCTTCTTCACAATCTCCCACTTGATGATGTTTGGAAACTTCTCAACGAATGCCAAATCTTCCATGGATGCTCATTCACTCTATTTTTGCTCTTCAGTTTGTTCCCAAACAGTTTGCCACCAAGATGCAAGTTTCTGCTACTTCAACAAGAAGAGGAAACTGTCCACCACATAGAGTATGCATCATGATGGTGGAAATATGAACTTCTTGTGGAAAGTGGCTTTGATAATGAGAAATTCCAACTCTTCAGTGCAAGAAGGAACTTTACAAACATCCATTGAATTCTCCTCTTCTTGGCAATGTCATTTCCTTCATTTTCAGACTCTTCTGGTGCTTGTTGATAGCAAGTTTCCCCGGCTGCGCACCAAAAACATGGAGCCCCAAGAGGAACACCAAGGAAAAGGGAATTCTCTTGCAAGAAAATATATCCTGTAACATCAACAAGCTTTTATTTCATTCTTTTGATCATCAAAACAAAGAAAATAGCAATTCTTCACGCAGCATCATAGTAGATATCTCCCACGGATTTGATAGAATAAACCATAATCTTCAACATCTTCACAAAATCCATCAATATAACAAAGAACACAAAGGAATATACCATCTTTGAATAGAAATCAATCACATATTATTCATCTTCAATATCTTCATAGTTCTCTCTCTCAATCTCTCACATACAATCACACTGTTTTGATAGATTTGACTATCTCTGACTCTCTCTCTCTCTCCATCAATAATACATCATATTCTCACTAGAATACTCTCATAATCACCCTCAATAATCATTTTAGGTCGTGGATGCACCTCCCAAGAGGTATGTCTGATATGAAGAGTCACCAGAGCCACTACAATGTCTTTTCATAGATCACCACTGTCACTTTACTCCAGTCTTTACTTGAGTCTTCAGCAGCTACTTCTTTGACTTCTTTTAGCTCCTTTGCACTTGTATTCACCTCTTTCCAAGGCTAGAAATTTTTCCCAAGCTACACACTCATCCAACAGAACACATACAGAGGCATACAGAAGGTCTATAGAGACCATCAAAAATCACTCAATAAGCTGTCAAACAATCTCAAACCCTATCAATCAATACTCCATCCCTCCATACAGAGAGAAAACAGAACAAAATAGAAGCTCAACAGAAGATATCAGGACCAAACAAAACATATCAGAACATCAATAGAACTTCACATCTCTACTAATAAACATCATGAGCTTAATAAAACCATTCCAACCTATCCAAAACACTCTCAAACCACTTCCAAACTAATCAATCATCTCATAAAATCAACCAATCAGCTCTCAAAAACAACAAAAATTAGCCAAAAAATAGGTCATTTCAACACTCAACAGCAAGAAACGGGTAAGAAGCTCACCCATTCTTCCACTCTCTCTCTTGGATAGTGCCTGTGGAGGCATCGGAGCAAAAATCTCAGATTGCTATGAGATTTGGTGTACGAGCAGATCATTGTATATTTTGAAGATTAGCCCTTGAGGCCCTTCCCGTAGTTATTTTGAGTGTTTGAGGCCGTTTCAGGCCCCGTTTTAGAGCCACAAGGTTGCAGACCACTTTCAGGGTACACTGTGATTTCGGTTGTATTGACCGAAAGTGGGTGCACAGGTTACAGATTGCAAATCTGTAATTTTTTAGGTGTTTGTAGGAAGCAAACATAATATTTATCTACAAATAGGTTTTAAATTACATGTACTATTGAGCAATCAGTGAAAAATATTGCTTGGTGTATTGATGTGCACGTGTTGTGAAAGATTGCAGAAGACTAGCTTGCTATGTTGTATCTTTGTTTGTGATCATGGCAGAGAACAGTGGAAATCCCATTATTGAGAACCTCGACAAGAACAACTATCCTTCAAGGAAGTTTCATGTGACGAACTTCCTCATTGGAAAGGGCCTTTATGAGTTTGTTTTAGGTGATGAAAAGGAGCCAGAGCTGGGTATCCCTCCGCCCGACTACAGATGAGTTAAAAGCATGGAAAGAGTGGAATGCGAAAGACAAAAAGGTGATGTACTGGCTATCTATAGTCATTGATAATACTATGCTAGGACATATCAGGAATGTAGAAACTCCACATGTAGCTTGGATAATTTTTGAGAGCATGTTTTCAGTAAATACAAAGGCATGAAAGATTCAACTCAAGCAAGAGTTGAATGCCTTGAAAAAAGGAAAAATATCTATCAATGAGTATGTGTTGAAGGTGAGGAGCATTGCAAATGCTTTAGTAGTGATTGATGCAATGCCGTATTATGATGATTTGGTTTCATCCACTCTGAGTGGCCTTAACAATGAGAAGGCATGGAAATCATTTGTTACTTCAGTGTATGTACGGAAGCCATTTCCAGATTTTGATGAGCTGATCTCTCTCATGATTACTGAAGAGATCAATATGTAGGGTGACTCGTTTGAAAGAAATGGTGAACAGGTCCAAGCATTTTACTCGAGTTCAGGAAGGGGACGTAGAAGATCCTCTTTTAGAGACCGTGATATGGGATGTGCTGGCGATAACCAGCAAAACAGGTTCAATCAATAGTTTGGTGAAATGCAGGTTTCTAGAGATAGAGGAAACTTTAGAGGTAAGGGGAGCTCTAGAGAAAGAGGTGGATGGCAGAACAGAGGCTCTGGAAATTTTGCCAATGTTTGTCATTTTTGTGGCAAAACAGGACAGATTGCAGCCAATTGTTATGCTAAGAAGGATGATATTTGCAGTGGTAAATTGCAGCAAGGAAACTATGCATTGTCTTCTTGACAGAATGAAGACAAAAATGAGTGTCTATTTGTTATGCAGCATATGATGAATGCAGTTATAGGAAAGGGGACACATGATGATGTATGGTATGTCAATTCAGGTGCATCTAATCATATGAGCAGTCATGTTGAATGGTTTGGAGAGATGTAGGACTTTCAAAATCTAGGTTATGTGCAGACGGGTGATGATTCATGCCACCCATTTTCACACATTGGAAAGGTTCTCTTGTCCTTGTATGATGGCCAGATAAAGAGTCTGACAGATGTATTACATGTGCCTTAAATTACAAAGAATCTAGCGTGTGTTGGCCAAATGGTAGAGCAGGGGTTGCAAGTCCAATTCAATGCAAAAGGTTGTTTTGTAGAAGACTTTAATGATAAGTGCAGGTTGGCCGCAAAAGGAAGTAGAGTTGGCCGAATGTTCACTTTAGATGCTGGAATTCCTGCAATGGATGTTGCTATGTATGCTAAAGGAAAAGGAGTAGTTGCACATATTGAAATATGGCATAAACGTATTGGACATGCAAATGTGCAAAGGCTGAAATTAATGCAGTCTAGAGGATTGGTTATAGGGTTGCCTTCTTTTAGAGTTGCAGAATTGCATAAAGTTTGTGAAGCATGCCAATTTGGTAAGCAAGAAAGAAAACCCTTCTCGCATGATAGAGAAGTGAGTAGAAAAATACTTGATGTAGTGCATACAGATGTTTGGGGGCCTACACAGAATGTATCTCTTGGTGGCAGCAATTACTTTGTGACATTTATTGATGACTGTTCAAGGAAGTTATGGGTATACTTCATGAAGGAAAAAAGTGATGTGTTTGAGCACTTCAAATCTTTTAAGACAGCTGTTGAAATAGAAACAGCCTTAAAAGTAAAGTGCTTGAGATTCTCCTCCATCCTTCCATGTTGCCACTCTAATATTCCAATAATGGTAGGTTTGGACCTATACATTTGACTGGCATAACACATATGCTAATTGAGGGTGAGGAAGTTCTATAGGTTTGATTTGCATATATATATGTGTGTGTGTGTGTGTGTGTGTGTGTGTGTGTTGTGTGTGTGTGTAATATTTTTTCTCAATGTAGGAAAGTAAGCAATGTGAAGGGATGAGACAATCAATGTGTAAGGATGAGACACAAATGTTGAGAGATAGGAATAGGTTTAGAAAGGCCACATGATAGGGTCACCAAATTGGAATTTAAAAATTTAGGAAAGTTTGTAATTATTGATTTTAAAATTAGCCCATTTTTAAAATATTAATTGCCAGAGGAATGGCAAATTCTCTTGAGAAATAGTAATATCTCTCTCTTTCTCTCTCCATCTTTGCAAGTGCTTTTTCATATACCATGGCTTTTGCTAGTCAACCTCCATTTAAGCATATGGGTTTGCACAATCATATATCTTGGGCTCATGGATTTGCAAAATCATCTCATCTAGCACTTTGTTTGAGGTGAGGGCATGCCCTTCATCACTTCTAGAGAAGTAGGTACATCTGTGTGTGTGTGTGTGTGTGTGTGTGTGTGTGTGTGTGTGTGTGTGTGTGTGTGTGTGTGTGTGTGTGCAAGTGAAGGATTCATATTTCTTTTTGTTTGCAAGCATATTAGGTATGGGGATGGCCACAGTCGAGTTGTTTGTTGGCTATAGGAGAGAAATACATCTCTCTCTTGGGCAAACAAGCAAAGAATTCACCTTTCTTTGTGTTTGCAAAGCATATTAGTTAGGCCTTCATGATTAATGATATGATGGAGATGATTAATGGGCCAAACTCATGGTGAGCATTGGAGCCACCTTGCAGGAAAAAAGGTAAGAGATGAAAAATATACCTAGATATTGCAAATTGTTGCTTTTCACTTAGGCTACACATGTGACAACAAGTGGAATTTTGACAAAATTCCAATTATTTTAGGAGCTTCAATGCTCTTGGACTCAATTGCCTCTCACACAATCTATTCTTACATTCCAATCACAAACAAGCAAGAAAGAAAATAACAAAGAGCTCATAGTAGACTCACCTTCTCACCCTCATGCATTGTAGTCCAAATGTGTTCAAAGGCTTGACAATGGCCCCATGATCCAAGTGTGGCTCCCTTGATCTGATCCACTCAATTACATCTAATGCACTCCTTGAGGGCTCCAAGGAAGAAAGGAAACATAGAGAAGACAAAGAGATATCTCAACCTCTTCTCAAATCCACTTCTCACTTCATACTTGTAGAACAAGACAAGGAAAAAGAGTAGAATGCAAGACAAGAGAGAAGCTTTACTCTTCCAATTTCGCCCTCACCCTCTCACTCTCACTCTCATTCTTCCTCACTCTCAAATGACACATAAGAAGATAGGATAGAACCAAAAAGAAGAAAGCTATCAAGTTTGTAGATACAAAAATGAGCTTATCCATTGACTTTCTATTTTTTATACATGGGTTGAGTTTGGCACCATGCTCTTCTATTTGGCTTTTAACTAGTCCTTCTTATTCTATGCACATAGCTTTAGATTAAGTAGGATTAATCTCTTGAAAGTGGACAAAAACTAGTGCCCATGAAACCTTGTCCAATTGTGGGTCTTCCTGTCTAACATTGAAAAATATCATTAACTTGCACGAGAGTTGATTCTAGATCTCAAAATAATATCATAAATAATTACATAACAATAGAGATTGATAAAAAATGCCATAAGTAGATCAAAATTATTAATTTTCCAAAAATTTCCCATTGCCTTATACCTTTATTGGATTTGGCCTTTTGTTTGCCGTGTTTCTTTTGTGGTATCCAACTTTTACTATTTGTTGCTTTGTCACGATTGCTTTTTTCACTTTTCCTATTTTGTGATTAACATTACCCCCCCTTAGTCAACTACTAGTTGCATGGTACTCTTCATCAAAGGTACCATGCTTCAACTTGCACTATAATAAGAAATATTAGGGGAAGTCATATGGCCATTATGATGACAACAATGGCTGTCATTGAGGCTTACTGTGGTAGTTGGATGTATTTGGATCAAGTAGAAGTGGTGATTGGGGTTAGATAGGGATCTTTAGATTGGGATCTTCTAGTGCTAGTTGGTCAGATCTAAATGGGGTGGTCAGAGATGCCAACAATAGAAGATTTGTAGCTTTGGGTAGATACTACAAATTTCCACATTTGCTTGTGCCTACAAGGGAAAACCTCTCATTCTTTCTCCCCTTAGGGGAGTGCTAGTTTGTTTTTTGCATGCATAAGACATTTTAATGGATTGGGATTGAACTCTAGAAAAGCTTGGAGTGTTGTCTCACACTTGAGGATCCAATCCATATACATGTTGTGGTGCAAGTACTATGTGAATGCATGTGTTTCCATAGGCTATTAGATAGTTAGAGGACAAAATTATGGTTTCCTCTTGTCGACAGTTTGATGATGAAGAAAGGCACAAGTTGATGGGTAGAATATGAGAAGTATTATCGTTTTGTTGAGAGACAAGAAAGTATCATAGAATTTTCATGGATTCCTTTCAAAGAATTGATTTAAGAAATACTACTTATCAATGCAATCTATTGCAATCAAGCTCCAACGAGAACTAAAAACAATCATATGTCAATAATCTTGAAAAGTAGACTCTCTTGAAATTAGAAAAAATACCAAACTACTTACTTTTCATGGTATAAGTACTCTGTAACCTCCTAGATATAGTTGAGAGCACTCCTTTTTCACCTAAAACTGTTGAGACTATGCTTATCAAAAATATCCCAAACAAATCTTTGGAATGGAATTTTTAGAACTACATTGTTAAGAGCCTTGATTTCTCTTAGACATCTCACACCTTGTGAAAATCTTCTCTTATGTTTTGTTGGTGGCTTAGATGCCTTAGAACCCTAACAAATCTTGTGAGCAATCTACCTAAGATGAACTTTTTGCTTCCTTGCAATGGCTTTTGTTCTAGCCATAGCTATATTCACCAATTGCAAAGCAACATGCCTTGGATAGCTATCCTGCATTCAAATCCTTATAGAAGTTTCTTCCTTCATGATAAGAAAACCACCCTATGATGGGTCACATCCATTGGTCTTGAGAGGAAAATTCCAATATATAAATTTAACTATTAAAAAGAAATATATCTAATCCCTTGTATGCGTAAGATAAATGTTAATAGACTATTTAACCTCAAATAGACTAAGCCTCATGAAGGGATAAGAGTAATGCATGGAATGCAAAGGCTTATATAAAATAGGTTGATATAATGCATCCTAGTTTAGCCTTATAAGAAATGCATCCCCTTTTCATTCATGAGAAGATCAAAGTCTCATTTAGGCTTCACAAAAACAATAGTGCATGCTTTAACTTCATGAAATTATGAAAGCAATTGTTAGTCTCTCAAGCATGCAAAGTGAGCTACAAATTTTTTCAAATTATGTGATATGGAAATTCTTTTATCAAATATGTTGATTTTGGAAAATGAGAACCGGCTTAGTCTTGTGCGAATTGTATGCACTAATTTTTGAAAAAACCCAACTAATCCCATAAGAATACCTAAGTGTATGTAAAGTGGGATGGACGTGAAGCTAGTAGAGTAGGCTAGATGCCCAAAAAAGGGGTGAAACCCTAATCAAATGTCTATAAAAATGATGAGAACTAATGTAGAAGCTATTCATGAGTGTGGCAACTTTGCTCTTATCTTTTTTGTGGTCCTTGTGAGCGTATGGAGAGAAAGAGAGTGACAAAGTATGAGCGTGAGGGACAAGGAGAGGAGTGGAGAATAAATTTTTTTGGTGGAGAAGGAAGAAGCTATAAGGGTTTTTGGCTACATGCCTAGCTACATGGATCTAGGGATAGACCCAATGAATAAACGACTTCAAGCATAGGGGCATCAATTGAACACTTTAAAATGCTTCTAAATAAGAAAGCTATCAATGCAATCTTGAAGGATCCAAAGTATCGAAATCTTACAAAATAAGAGATTGAGTTTTTCTTGAGAGGGAGCCAACTTAACTCAAGTGATATGCAAGCTTTGTTGGATGAGGTAGGTATATCTAGCAAGAGATACACAACTATTTACAAATATTTTTATAGGAAGATAAAGGAAGCTAAGATCCAAGGATTGATATTGTCAAACCCAATCTCACTCAAAAGAATGCAAAAACAACTGAATGATCAAGTTCTACAACTCCTGGTGGCGCCATTTCATATCAAAGATATGCATCATTTGGCACCAGGGGAGATGATGGTTTACAACAAATACAACAATATATTTTTCAACTTGAAGGCCCTATAGTCATACTTTGTTCAACTATTTGAGGTGATTCCTGATGAATGTGATACGATCTCTTGAAATTTTTACTCAAGCTTGATGAGTGCCAAATTGTGAAGGATAAAAAGCTTGAAGGGGCCACCATCACCCTGATGAATAGGGCACTCCATCCAAAAATTTCAAAGCACAATCCAAAATAGTTTAGTGTCTAGTTTGATGACAATATATTCACAATATTGGACGAATTTAAAAGGTCAATGGTTAGTGCATGGAAAAATCAACACATTACCCACTACATGGTACGTTCACTACAAGATATAGGCCTTATACCAATGTTAAAAGCGACAAAAATACAAACAACAAAATTTGCCCCCGTCGTCGCAAAAAGCGTCATTATTAACGACGCCATTGAATTATCGGTATTGGCATCGCTATTGGCATCGCTATGCACGTCGCAAACCGCGCTAATGCCAATACCGATGGTTTGTGACATGCATAGTGATGCCAATAGCGACACTCATAGTGAAAAATTTGCGATGCTAATAGCGACGGTAGCAGGGGAAAAAAAAAAATTGTAGCACAAAAACAATGTATACTGAAATCATAAAATTGATACATGAAATAAATACGTGATCGCATAAAAAGAAATTGGTACAATCATGACAGGATATCACTAATACATAGAACAGGTCTACATAGATCAGGAGACCCAAAAATAAAGGTGTGTGAGCTCCAGGGATCCAAGGGCGAGCTACGCATCCTCGTCCCTCGAAAGCTCATCCTGCCGCAAAGGAGTATCGAACGGACTCTGTAGAAAAAGAAACAACACATCAGTCCACCATAAAATAATGCATTCAAATATCTCATGGTAACTATGAACAAGAAAGATGCGTGACTTACAGAGCCGCCGCGTCTATACAATCAATCGATCAATGCCTTGAGACCGTGCCTCTCTGCATATTGAGTCTCAAAGCCAGTCAGATCGCGATTTGTAACGGAGTGTTGCAAAGAAAACAAAATGCTAACTGTTAGACACATGATTGTTAGTACAAAGAATCTTTCAAAAAAATAAACAAGCAAAACAAAAGAAAAACTTACAAAGTCCTCCAAATATGTCATGTGGCCGCCACTCCCAAGATGATGGACCACTCCGGCCTCGAGTCGTGCCCTCGCTGCCTCGCGCTGCTGACTCCAACGTCTTGGAGAATCTGTAGCCTCCTCCCTCAGTTGGCGCCAGTCGTCTGCATCTAACCACTCGGGCTTTGCAGCCCCACTCTTGATTGCTTGCGTGCGTCGGATCGTCTATGTGACATGTATGCATACATGCAATCCATCATCCAGCCCATAGAGAATCTATCTACTGCGCCTGGCACCGGAAACTCCTCGTGCAAGGATGCTACTATGTAGTCCTTGGTCCCCTTCAGTATATTCTTCCAATGATCCAAGACTGATGCCAGGAGGCATATTTCACGGTGGATTCCTTGCCACGGTGGATTCTGTGAGGTTTTACGGTGGATTCCGTAAACTTTGTTGACCGGGGCTCATATACAAAGTGGATTCTTTGTGTGAGAAGTTGATGGGGACGCCTATCCTTTTCAGGCGTTTCATTAATTTAGTGTGTACATGGGTGATTCCATAGCGGGTGATTCCGCAAAATACATATTAAATTAATAAACACTTATGAGTTTAGAGTGCGCACTCGTAATAAATTAAGGTTAGGATTGATTTCTAACCAGTTGATTTATCTATGTAGCTAAAGACTGCTAGGTATTCACTTTTGTCGATTTAATTGTGTTATTTTACTAACAATTGTGAATGCTTCAGTTGATGTGTAGAGATAGCAGCAGTGGCGAAGGAAAGCATTGGAGGATAGCGTGTATTTGAGATATCACTTATATTTTGATGGGCGCATACCTTAGGCATAGCACCTATATTTTGTCGCGCCTATTTATTGAGGCGTTGGATATTTATTTATTATTTTGTATGCGCATGGGCGCACGATTATGATATTTGTATTTGGACATTGTATTGGATACGCCTGACTCTTTGGGCGCCGCCCATTAGCTTTATTTCTATTTTTGTGCTAAAGCAAACTCAAAAGCCAAAAGCATACTATTTTGTAATTTGGGCTATTATTTGAGCTTGAAGATGATTAATACATAAAATACATGCTTTGTGGAGCACTCACACAAGGCATGGGGGGAGATTGCACCCAATTGGTCTCTTGTTCATGTCGTGCATGCTTTTTACCTTGAGTTTTATGCAAAAAGTAGAGTTTTTTTGTTCTTGGGGACCTTTCGGCATTTACTACGCGAGCATACAACATTCCATCGGCGCACCAGTGGTATCAGAGTGAAGCTGAGATTGAGAGCTTCCAAGCGCTACCCATCTTATGCAAAGGCGGAGCTCCTGGAACGATCGAGCTCTACGGTCAATCTCATCGCGAACGATCGATACGGGTGGATTCCTAGCAGTCAAGAACCTCTGTTTCTAGTCTCTGATCGCGAAGGACTGGCTTGCATGGAGGAGGACCACTCCTACATCTTCTTCTCCAAGCCGTGGATACACAGAGATAAGCCATAGCTTCTCTTAAGCTTCAAGCTTAAGTTTTTAGTTTTAAAGCTTAGCATAACTTGAATCTTTAAAAAAGCTTCAAATCGTTGATCAACGACGGCGGCAGGACGTTCAAGGTGCCGAAAATTCCGCCGAGGACATATTCATGTCCTAAAAATCGTCAACTCTGTTAAAGAAGCTAAAAGCTTCTTAGTAAACTAAGTTTACTAAGGCTCCCTAGCTCTTCAAGTTCAAAGTTATCCTGCAAGTTCTGTTAGTCACAACAGTCACGTAAATCTATCAAGTTGATCAAGTTTTGTAAGTCTGCAATTCTGTAAGTCAGCCAAGTCACCTGAAGTCAGAATTGACTTATGCCCAAAACTCCTAGAAGGACTGTTCCTGCGTAGAAATACCAAACTGCAAAGTTGTTCCTTGGAAGATACTGTTTGCATACGCAAACTTGTTGAACCAGTTTCAGCACACGCAGAGGGTCAAAACACAGATTTGTTAAAGATTACAAATTCCACAATAGCCAAAGACGAAGATTGTGAAAGCCACACAAAACATATATATAAGCCTTGTATACCCGATCTTGAGCTACTCTCATCCCGATCTACCTGAACCTATGATGGAGCAAAAGCTGGACTTAATTATGATGCAGTTGGATGAAGAACGACGTGCTCAGAAAGCCTTGCAAGTTCAATTGGCAAATTTTCAAAGATCGACTACCGACAAAGAGAAACCATAATCTGAAGATCTTATCCGACGACTCGATGCGACTCTCGAAGCTCAATCCATCTGCAAAGAAACAAAGATAAGTAAAAAAAATTTCAAATTCCGTATTTTCAATGGCACTCGAGAGGGAAAAACCGTTCTTGCATTCATCAGTCAGTTTGATGATTACTTTCATGAGGAAACATACCCTGAAAAAGATAAAATCAAGTGTGTCACTAATCATTTAGTGGATAGAGCATCTCTTTGGTGGACCGTGGTTTGTAAGAGTATAGATTGTCCCACTACCTGGGAGAGTTTCAAGAACAAGTTTATGCAGAATTTCCTTCCTCCACAATTCCATGAAAAAGTCATAAAGCAATGGGACCTTCTTCAGCAAAGAGATCGTGAGCCTATTCCTCAATACACCGAACGCTTTTGAAATGCGTTACTCCAATTACGCATGCTTGAAGACGTACCTGAAACGACCCACAAGCGCAAGTATATGTCTGGATTACTTGGGCATTACTACGCTGAAGTCAATATGTTCAAGCTTGCAACTCTTGAAGACACAATTTCTTTAGCTCACGACATTGACGACAAGCTTCGAGGAAGAGACAAGCGTCCACAACAATTTCAAGCCATGGTAACTATGGATCTAAGCAATTCAATTCAAATTTTAGAAGATTTAATCAAGGTCAATTTCCTTCATCATCTTTCCGTAAGTCTTGGGAAAAACCACCTGCTTTACCATCGAATACCAATCAAAATCCTAAGCCAACTTCACAGCCAAATTCTAATATTCCTAGACTTCCTGCCATTGCAAACAATGTATCTAAAGCCAAACCTATAGTGTGTTACAAATGCCACCCCGGGGGTATGATTCCAGGAGGCATATTTCACGGTGGATTCCGTGCCACGGTGGATTCCGTGAGGTTTAACAGTGGATTCCATAAACTTTGTTGACCAGAGCTCATACACAAAGTGGATTCTTTGTGCGAGAAGTTGATGGGGACGTCTATCCTTTTCGGGCATTTCATTAATTTAGTGTGTACATGGGTGATTCCATAGCGGGTGATTCCGCAAAATACATATTAAATTAATAAACGTTTATGAGTTTAGAGTGCGCACTCCTAATAAATTAAGGTTAGGATTGATTTCTAACCAGTTGATTTATTTATGTAGCTAAAGACTGCTAGGTATTCACTTTTGTCGGTTTAATTGTGTTATTTTACTAACGATTGTGAATGCGTCAGTTGATGTGTAGAGATAGCAGCAGTGGCGGAGGAAAGCATTGGAGGATAGCGTGTATTTGAGTTATCACTTATATTTTGATGGGCGCATACCTTAGGCATGGCGCCTATATTTTGTCGCACCTATTTATTGAGGTGTTGGATATTTATTTATTATTTTGTATGTGCATGGGCGCACGATTATGATATTTGTATTTGGACATTATATTGGGTACGCCTGACTCTTTGGGGGCCGCCCATTAGCTTTATTTCTATTTTTGTGCTAAAGCAAACTCAAAAGCCAAAAGCGTGCTATTTTGTAATTTGGGCTATAATTTGAGCTTGAAGATGATTAATACATAAAATACATGCTTTCTGGAGCGCTCACACAAGGCATGGGGGGAGATTGCACCCAATTGGTCTCTTGTTCATGTCGTGCATGCTTTTTACCTTGAGTTTTGTGCAAAAAGTAGAGTTCTTTTGTTCTTGGGGACCTTCCGGCATTCACTACGCGAGCATACCATTAGGGCAAAAAACGCTTCAAAAATGGCACTTGTAAGAAAGTGATTAAGTTGCTAATTAGTTGAGGTTTAGGAAGAATAAAACCTCTAAATTTGGTTGTCCAGATGTGATTAATGAGAGAATATTTGGTTCATTGAAGAGGCCGGCCATTAATTGCCCTCATCTTTTAATCCAGGTCAGGGGTCACCTTTTCGGCCATTTATTATCTTGGAACTCGAGAGATTTTGTATTTTCGAGATTTTCGTACGAACTTCGCATTTGTTTGCTCCCGCGTTTTCTTTCTACACACTATTCTCTTTTACCACTTGCTTCCTATCACTGTGAGATTCTTGCTCGGTTCATTTGCTAGAATGTCTAGCAATACTACTTCAAATAACACAGGCGCAAGCACATGTAAATACAAGCTATCTATTCAGCTAGATCCGACTTACACATCTTGGAGAAGTATACATCATCGAGTATTGATAGATGAGATTGAAGCCAACAGGTTGCGAACACAAGGAATGAAGCATATAGATTTGTGGGTGGATGGAAATATCTATCCCAGGGATCCTTCTACAGGTAAACCATCTCCTTTTTTGAATGTCCATGACTATATAAGATATGCTGGAGAAGGTTAGAATGGAATGCTTGGCTACTATATGAGGTTATGCTCTGCATCTTACACATATATAGCTCAAATGCACGAAATGAAAAAAGCACTAGAAACTACACAAACAAATATTTTAGAGTTGACAAGTCAGATTGATATTTTGAAAAATGTTAACAATTCATTGCAGGATAAGCTAACACGCTTGAGAGAAACTCCAGTAGGATTTAGAGAGAGGAAGAGACCATTAAAAAATATAACCAGCTTGTGTGAGAGAGCAAAGAAAAGGAGACTAAATCTTACAAAGAAATACGTCTCTAACATACTAGGCATAAATATCCAAGAGAATGAGGAAAGAATCAAACTTTTGAAGGAAACCATGAATAAGAAAGATATTTTGAGGATTCTTAAGTCACTAGAAAATGTGGATTTGAGAGGTCCAACTCTGAGAGAGTTAGTGAAGGATTTAAAAGGCACAGTGAAAGCAAATGAAATCGTAGAGACATGTGATACTGTGGGTATAAGTCGAAAAGGTTATCGTGCTATCTCTGGATTATGGTTTAAAAATCTTAAACGCAATAGGGTAACTATATTTGGATTGTCCCGAGCCCTTGCAGTTTCGACTACAAGAATTTCCATGAATCGCAAGATTCCACATGTTTTTGGAGATTACATTCACATCGAAAGGTCTATGTCCTATGAAAAACAAAAAAAACAGGCAATTTTTGATTACAATGAGTTTAACAATATATGGGTTGATCTAAAAAAGGTGCAAATTGCAATGGTTCACATGTATAAAATCACAGTAGAAGAAAGTTATGGTGTTCTAAAGTTTGCCTTGAAGTTGGATGAAGCACAGATTCAAAAGGGACAGAAGATGGAAAGAATTAGCATTTGCCTCATGAACATGGCATTGGACCATGGCAATGGTGAGGGCAAAGCTCCATTGCATAAGATCCAATCCGAGATGGAGATTTGGTGGATTGGTGCAGCCCAGGTACCAATTGAAAATCATTAAACCTTGAAATGGTTGTTCAACCATACAGGTATTCCAAATATCATTAAGTCAAAGTGAAGGCGAAATGTTGTAGTTGATGGGGTTGGTAAATTTAATGTGGAATGGCATATGAGTGCTGATTTGAAAACTATCAAATATATGCTTGGAATATGTAATGGTGCAAATGCAAAATATCCTTTCATTTATTGCATGGAAAGTATTGGATCCAAAGATTGGAGTAGTTTGCGACCAGTAAGAAGAGCCCCAAATAGAGACTCTATAGATTTGAGTAAATTTAAAAACATAGAAGACATCTGGGATCCCATTCTTTCCATCTCTCTTAAGAATGTTCATATTTGTACTTTGCATGCAGAGATTAGAATAATCGATAAGCTTCTCAGGTTGCATCTTGACTACGCATATTCCATTAAGCCATTATCTTTATCAGATAAGTGTATTGATAAATACGAGGCATTGCTATCGAAAATGGAATTTCATGGGGGCCAAGTTCACTTGAGAAAGGATCCAATACTTTCAAGAAAAACAAGAGATATCTTGGCCAATGTCTCTATGGGAGGCTCAAAAGCTAGACGATTCTTAGGAAACCATTCAGGAAGGCAGGTGAATGCGGCTTGGGAGTGTTGGAGAGAGCTATGTGAGATCACAACAAATGTTGCAAGCACCCCGAGGCTTGCGTTTCTTAGAATGGAGGTCTGGATACACCTTGATGTTTTTCTAAAACTCCTCAGGCAACATAAGACAACATATACATATGCGGAAGAGTTCAAAAGATCAATCACAAAGCTTGTTCAGGCGATAAAAGAGGCATGGGGAGAAAAATATATCACTTTTTATCTGGTAAAGTAATAATTATTTAATATGGGCTTATTTTGATAGGTTTTTCAATTGGTATAAAATTTGTGTTACTTTGTATTGCAGCATATTCTTCATATTCATGGACCTTTCTTTGTGGAGGAGCATGGCCCCTTAGCAACTTATAGTAACCAAGGCATGGAAAAATCCCACTATCAAGCACACACAAGTTATTTTCGAAGCACAAGGCATGGGGGAGGAGTTACAAAAAGCAATGCTTTGGAGGAGCTATTCAACTGGTTTTTTCGACGATAACTTCAAAGAATGCAAATAAAAGACGGCAATGACACATGAGCAATCGCACTTTTATATATAAGAAAGAATATATACAAAGCTAGTTTTCCAAAACTCTCACATTCTCTTCCTCCTCAGGAATCTTTCCTCTATAACGTAGAAATTTTTTTCTCTTGTAGCCAGCTATAGATTTTACATCAGTTCGGTCTGCAGCTAAGGCGTAGGATGAAAACACCAAAAAGTATCCTGCTCTAGAAGCAGAGTAACCTGGACCGTAGCCAAAAATCCTAATTGCTGCAGTCTTTTCCAAAAACATTACTTTGTGGGCATTATATTGTAATCCTGAGAAACCTAGAAGCCTTGTAAGAGCTTTAATACAAAGTATGGGCCATGCTGCATCCTCTGAGAAACTACTATGAAGTACAAAAAAGGAATCAGGGTCAATTCTAGCCAAGTAGTGGCCGAGTGCAACGTCTTTGAATGTGTTACTAGCAGCTCTCGATCCTTTGCCATGCCCCAAGAAGTTATCTGTATCAGCAATCTCCAACTGCAAATAAAACCCATACTGAATGAGCATGAAATGTAAACCTACCAATGTGTAAAAGCAAATTCAAAATTATCTTACCACTTGATTTTCATCGTACTCCAATTTAAATGGATTCCATAAATTAATTGATGATGATGTCTCATTGGTGTTAGTCAATTCTTTAACATATTCAGACTCCTCTCTTCCAAAAGTGGAAATCCCGAGTTCGCTTTGAATGTGATCGAAGTCCTCATCAGTAATACTCAACTCTTTCTCAGCTTCTTTGGCCTTTTCAAAACAAAGAGAGAGGGCCTCACCAGCATCAATAAACTTATCGTCTAGAGTTTCTTTATCAAGTTTGAGAATTTCTTCCTTTGATTCATTTTTTGTGTCAATTATCCCATTTGCAGCATCAGAAGCCTCTGCAATAATTGCTAGACAATAATCTTCCCTGAGATTAAAAAGTTTTTGAATATCTGACAGTAAAATGTACTCCTTGTCCTTGAAAGGTATAGATGGTAGGGAAGGAACAATATGGTGAGAACTCTCATCAGGTTGAGGGTTTGTATCTCCTTGGCTATCCTCAATGATAGTCTCAGCTTTGAAGTGAGCAACATCCAAATTCTCAGCAATAGAAGCCTCAAAATCTGTATCTACAACCTCCTCTGTTTCCTTTTCATCTACCAGATCATCTAACATGCAAAAGCTAGCAGACTTTGCTCCTTCCAATTGTTACTCCTCATCTTTCACAGGGTATTTGACAAGGGTGAAAACAATAAAAGTAGCAGATTTTCTCATCATCTTGCAGTTTTTGGAATGAGTGGAGCAAAATATGTCTCTTGAATAAAACCTCTCCAGAGAGTGGGCACTGCACTTTTTAGTAAATACTGACTTTTCATTTCCTGTTGACCCAATGGGAACATGGACATATTCAATTGTGCCAACTTCAACAGAAGGACCTGCAAGATTTTCAAACTCCAAAAAGTCCTCCAAAATATATTTTTCACAAGATTTCAGAACTTTGTCAAGGTTCCAATCAGGATTAAACACATTTTTCACAACTCCATAGAATGAGAGATCCATTCCATTCTGAAGGATAAAATCAAGTAGCCTCTCTGATGGAGTGATATCAGTGAGTTCTTATACTCCTTGACCTCTCATTACCGACGTTCGCTTCCCTGGAGATATACTTGGCATTCTCACACTGGTGGCAGAGGATGGAGAAGAAAAAGAATGCACAGGCTCATCACATGTTGATGCCCTTGAGCCTTTTGAAAGCCTTCTTCTTTTACCAGTTCCTGGAGGAACCTTGGATCCTAGGAATTCTATGGGTTCAGACATGTTTACAGCTTCTGCCGATACGGCGCGATAAGAGAGAAACGATTCAGATGGATGTGCCCCCTCGCGCCGTATCGGTGATTCCAGCAAGAAGTGAGAGAGCCACAACGGTGGTCACACGAGCTTGGGCACTATGAGCTTGGGAGGAAAGCTGAAAGAAGACTCTGCAGAACCTCCAAAACGACGCGAAGAAGGCAAACAGTCACTCTCGCGCCGTATTAGGATAAGAAACAGAGGTCCCGAAAAAACTGAAAAAAGCCGTACGGATAAGGGACACATCCTTATGTAGGCGCGGAGTTATGTAAACTGGCACTATCTGTTGGTCTTCGACACGTGGCAGTAGCCGTTGGCCAACACGTGGCCGATAACCACGTGGCAAACACGTGGACCGATCGTTACTTGACACGTAGCATACGGACCATAAATGCAGACACGTGCCACAATCAGCATCGAACACGTGTCCGACACCTGTCATGATTCACGTGGGTATATAAGTGGTTATTTTTCCTATGTGTACACTTTTCATTTCTCGAGCTCTCTCGCCTTGCTTGCCGATACGGTGCGATACAAGTCTTGCGTCTTCTCCGTTTCTAATCTCTCGCATTGTATCGGTGGTCTTTTGGCTGAGTCCTTGCTTCGCTGGTCAAAACGACGTGTGCCGATACGGAGCGAATACCATCGTTCCAGGCTTTCGTAACCTCCCCTTCGCGTCATATCGGCCAATACGGAGCGAGGGCGTCCATACGCTGTCATCGTTTCCTCCATATCGCGCCATATCAGCATTTTGGTCTCACCCTTGTGTCATTGCCAATACGGAGCAGGTTTCGTAACCCTTGTGTCATTGCCAATACGGAGCAGGTTTCATAACCCTTGTGTCATTGCCAATACGGAGCAAGGGCGTCCATATGCTGTCTTCATTTCCTCCATATCACGTCGTATCAGCATTGTGGTCTCCAATACGGAGCGAGGGCGCTGTTCCATTCTCATCGTTTTGTTCATATCACACCATATCGGAATTGCTCATTTCATCCCTTTTCGCGCCAATTAGCCTGTTGGGTTTACAGATTTTTGCTATTTCAGTTATTGTCCTTCTGGTTGTTATTTTTGCTTTTCTGGATGGCAAGAACAAAGCAAACTGCAAGAAGAGTGTATCTGGATGGGAAGGACAGTGGGGGTAGAAGAAAGTTAAAATTTGATGAATCTGAGGAGGAGCCCTCTTCCAAGTTTCCTAAAGCTGGGCCATCACAGGCCCCAGAGCATTTTACCACAGAAACCCCCCCTACACCAGGTGTTGGCCTAACATCTTCCATGAATGTTTCTTCTCCTGAAGTTGAGGAAGCAAAGGGTGAGGCTTGCCCTGTGAAAGATTCATCCGCTACAATTGCACCTGAGCCTACATCTGCTGAAGCCACTGAACCTCCCAAGCCACAAAAGAGAAAGAGGAAGTCCAGGTTCTTCTATATGCAGAGATGTTTCAGTGAGATCAGGAAAGCCCAGAGAGCTACACAGCATGTCATTCCAAAAGCTGCTTTTATAAGGGTCATTAAAGAGATCTCTGATAGATTGTCTCAAGTGGCAACTGTCTCTGGTCTAAATAAGAAGTGGCAACTCTCAGCCATTCTTGCCCTGCAAGAGGCCGTAGAAGATTTTGTTATTGATTTCATGAATGATGCTTACATTGCTGCCACCCATGCTCATAGGATCACCCTTATGAATAAAGATTTCAGCATCATCAGCAGAGTCAGGTATAGGTTTGACAAAGTGCTGAGGCCCTTGCTTTCCAACGATCAAAAAGCCCTTGAAATCCTTAACATTCCCCCAAAATTGTCCAGGAAAGAGAAAAAGCTAAATGTTGAGGATGTTACTCACCTGTACTCTACAAGGGGTGCCGCCCAGCAGGAGTCTTTCTTGAGTGAAAAAAATCAGGAGGTGTTTGAAATTGAAGACAATGTTTACAAGAGGAAATCCGCATCACTTGCTCCCGTCAACAGCGAGAGGATGGGCAAAGTGTATGGGCAAATTCTTGTGAATGTTTCTATGGAACCTGAGGAGGAATATCTTAGTATATCTCCCAAGGACAAGCCCATGTTGGAAAAAAGGGATGTCCAACTATCTGACTCCGTGGTTTTTTGTTGCATAAGGTAAGGCATATATATATATATATATTGCGTAAGTTAAGTAAGGGCAAAGGCAATGGGACCACTGCTGCAGAGTCTAAGAAAAAAGGAATGCCAATGCTCTCTCCTCTAAAATTTGATCCATCCCCTCTTAAGCCCCAAGAAAAGAGACTACCTGTAAAGGTGAAATTTTTTCAACAATCAAAGAAAGGCCCTGTGAGAAAAAATATCTTTGAAGAAATCGATAAAGAATCAAAATAGCAAACATAAGCATACACGAGCCTTATTATTTTGGCTTTGTACATTTATATGAAATTTTTGTACCTCATTGTGTAATGAAAATTTTCACTTATAAATCGAATGTAATGTACATTTTATTTATACACATTCGAAAGGCAACTTGCTTCATGATAGCTTATGAGTTCCCATTAAAAAATATCTGAAGGATAGTCTATTAAGATAAATTCTTGCCAAGTTTTCATTCTCAAGGCTCAAAACTCACAATTGTGGGAGACAAACAACTCGTACAAAAGAAAGAGCGCTCGGCTCTTTTACCAATTGTTACACCATTCACTTTGAACTTATATCTACGGGATGTATTGTCTAGCAATTCCAAGGTATCCCTCACATCTTTCAGACTCCAATTGGAAGTAACATTCACCTTCTTTACTTCTTCATGTGGCAAAACGTGCACCACAAGTTTATATGGTGTGCAATCTGTATCGGAATCCAAGGAAACCCAAATACCCAATCTTAGTCTATATCTCCTGTAATCAAAGCCCAAAGCAAGAGTTTGGCGAGGGATACTGTAAGCCAAAGCCAAGGATTTAGGGCATGCACTGCACCTCAAGATATCACCCTTATGGTCGCACTCTCTAGATTTCCAATGCGTCCCTATAGTGTTGTCCAAATCCTCTTCCGAAAAGTTTCTACTTAGCTAGGATACCTTCGTTCTTTGTAAATTTGCTGTTTTGAAGCAAGCCACGAAGATATGGAGGGGTACAAACCATGATAAACGTATTCTTCTTGAGATCCTTCCAGCTGTCATGGACTTTTTAATATCCTAGGATATTTTGAATTTGAAACTCTGCACCGTTACCTTGTCAGGAATCTCCCAGTTTAGAGATGAAAGACTTGGCAATGGCAAATCTTCGATATTCCCATACCTATCCGCTTTAGAGGGAACCACATACTGTGCATAATATATAAAAACCTTGCATTCACTAAAAAAAGACACAGTTTGATCGGCATAAATAATGTCTGCCAATACCTTATGAATGGCATGGAAAGTCCCACTTAGGCTTTCCACAGGTTGCCATTCAATACTTGTTGACGGAAAGATATCTACAATGACGAACTGTTTGTTAGAACTTGCATAAATGGAAAATAATTATATACGTTATTCAACTTATAACTTACAATGTGTTTGTTGGGGAACACGTTCGTTTGGAGGTAAATGCATATCCTTGGCCATGTAAACATGTTGCACCTTGACAAACCAGCCTTCGGGCATAATTTTGAAGGCAATGATACGCCCCTTCCAGTGATGTTTTATATCATCTCGTTTTCTTCTTTTCACCTTATGAGAGCCCTTGCAAGATGGCAGCATGGTAACCCAATCGTTTACAGCAAAGGTTTTGGGCTCAAAATTTCCATCTACTCCCTAGCTATAGACTGTGCAAGAGTGTATTAAACGAGAAGGGCGCCTGGAGGAAGCCATGAAAAGAATGAAAGCGCAGAGAAAGAAGCTCAAAGAGGGGTGAATGAACTAAAAAGTAGCGCCAAGAACCCAAATGAGTATGTATTGGGCGCCAAAAATAATATTGAAAGATCTCCCGACTTTCAAAAAACTCATTATTAATTTCATCACATCTCTGTCACGTATTTTGTCAGATTTGTAAGTAAATAACGTCTTTGGGACTCCAAAACATGTCAGACTTTAGGGGTTTTGGCTAAAAAAGAAGAGAGAATCACGAAATGGACTCCACTATCTCTAAAAAAGAGGAGACAAGAATACCATATTCTTGCACACGTGGCGAACTCTCTTTGGCCCTTTCCTTAATCCCGTGATTAACAAAAAAAGTGCATTTTTTGAAGCGTTTTTGGCCCTAATGCGGCATCCAATCTGCGCACCAAAGATGTTGTGCCGAAAAACTTGTTGGCACAACTCTCTCATGCGAGCCATCACCCTCCTCCCCTCATCATTCATGATGATGGCTCCTGACCTATTATCGACGAGATATCCATAACCCCTAGGAGTCTTCCTAAGATGGGCCCTCTCCCATGATGATGGCTCCTGACCTACTATCGACAAGATATCCATAACCCCTAGGAGTCTTCCTAAGATGGGCCCTCTCCCATCTGCATCCATGCTCCAGGGCATATCCAGGAGACCCCTCTGCATCTGGTGTACCGACGGGGGTAATCTCTCTCGGAGTGGCACCCACAGGGGTGCCACCTGCTGACGGCTACACAAAAGCCGGAGTAACTAGAGTAGACGTCCATAGACAATTTGTCTGCTGAAAATCCACAATCACCTGATCAATGATCTCAGATTGAAACTCGCCAAATCGTCATACGTGTTCTATAGACAATCGGTGCTTTCGTCTAATTGCCAACTTGCATTGAGAGCAAGGACATGGGACATGCTAATTAAGATACGCCTCGCAATCTTGAACAACATGACCTTCTTCGTTTTCCATCTTGTCTACGTTACAACAAACAATTTAATGACTTGTAATACAATTTGGGAAAACCCTTCACTCATTGTTTTTTAGAGGTTCTAGAATGCACCTGGATTGAGATTGAAGCTTAGTCTCATTGAGTTTGACTGTCACTTCTCACATCAAGTATTAATTTAAGACACTTCATGCCTCTTATCATTGGATGATACATGAGCCATTTGTTAGATATATTATAGTGAGACAATAGGACTAATTGTGACATGTACATGATCTCTTGATACTCATTGGATGTAGTACCCCTATCGTAGGATGGTTTGATGTTTTGTCTTGGATCTATTAGCACCTTCCCCATCAAGTAGAAAAAATTTCAATAGTGCATAAAGCTTCCATTGACATAGAATGCTTGTTTTAGATTACCTAAAAATTTTATGTCTTTCTTCTTGGTTCCTATCAAAGAAGAGGGCCTTACAAATAGTTTCGACATCAATACTCTTTTCCTTTACCTATGTGGCATATGACTATGCTTCGATTTCCCACCATCCTAAGTGACTTGGAATTTGAAGTGTTGAGGGAGGTCACCTCCTACCCTTTTCCCCTACATGTATCCATAAGGAGAGGACGAGTGAAGCGATGGACGAGTAGTCTTTCTTGTCAACACTCATCTGATGCCATTTTTTGTGGACAAACTCAAAAACTCATTCAATGCCCTTGAAATTTTTAGTGACAAAGGTACTTGCCATTATATAAACATAAGAATGGGTATACGTATATGATACAAACACACTAAATGATCTCCTAGTAGTACTTGTTGGGGCTACTTGTATTATTGTGAAGTTGTGAGTCTACATCTTGCTCATGCATTATCATGCATCTACTTCTCTTTGTTCATAAAATAAGAACATACAATAATTTTTGTTTGGTACAAATGATGCACTAAGTAATTATGTGCAAAACCTCAACATTCTCAAGAGGTAGAATGTTACATTTTTACCAAATTAAAAATATTATTACAAAGAAAACACATTGATAGAAGAGCAAAACTTTCTTTTCACAAGAGTTGTATATAGAATAACATAATTGAATTGTAATTAGTTATAGTAAAATGTCAAAAGTAAATTATTACAATCAGTTAGTGTGCCTAAGTAGAAATATGAGCTTAGAACATGGGCAAAGAGAGATGAGAATAGAGCATGGGGCATGTAGGCTCGGGGGGACCAATTAGCAGGCATATTGATATCCATTTTATTGTATGCAAATGATGTGGTATTGATTGCAGACTCTCTTGAAGGCTTTTAAAGACACATAGATGCATTGCAAATATTTTATATGCATAGAGGATCAATAGTGAACCTTTGGAAGACAAAGATGATGGTGGTTAATAGTACATTTTTCTCAATTAGATGTCAAGACATGGATAGCACTGATATAGAAAGTAGAGACAAAGATGGCCTTTTATTGAGAGCATCTCCTTCATACCACAAAGGTTTTGCCGACAACCTCTTCCATTTCCTCCCTCTCCCTCCCTCTCCCTCTCCCTCCCTCCCTCTCCCCCTCCCTCTCCCTCTCCCTCTCTTTCTCTCTCATTTCCTCTCCCTCTCACAATATATCCTAACACTCTCCAAAAGCAAAAGGGAGAGGGAGAGAGAGAATGCACTTTGCCTCCCTCTCCCTCTCCCTCTCCCTCTCCCTCTCTTTCTCTTTCTCTCCCTCTCTCATTTCTCCCCCTCCCTCTCCCTCTCCCTCTCTTTCTCTCTCATTTCCTCTCCCTCTCATAATATATCCTAACACTCTCCAAAAGCAAAAGGGAGAGGGAGAGAGAGAATGCACTCTCCCTCCCTCTCCCACTCCCTCTCCCTCTCTCATTTCCTCCCCCTCCCCCTCCCCCTCCCTCTCTTTCTCTTTCTCTTTCTCTTTCTCTTTCTCTCTTTCTCTCTCATTTCCTCTCCTAAACAAGCAAAAGAGAAAGTGATTTAAACCCTAAACAAGCAAAAGAAGGAGAGAGGGAGACTCACCGATGAGATATGGCGACTATGGGGCAGCTCCTCTTCGCGATGAGGGCTCCTCCTCTCCTTCGCAAACAACGGCGGCGGAGGGGCAGCAAGCCTTCTTCCTCTCCCTCTCTCACGATGGTCACTCTTTCTCTCGCTCTCACTCTCAAAACATAAGATGAAAAAACACGAAATAAACCCACGCTTAGTTTCGGCCTGTTTTTTTCCCTGTGGAGCGTCGCTATTCGCGTCACAAAAGCGACACAAATAGCAATGCAAATTTGATTAAGTATAATATCTTAATCGCAAGTGCATGAAGCACTAATATGGCATCCTTTCTTATGATTTGATACCACATTATATATAACCACACCCCTTGGTTTGCAAAGGAATATGGAAGTTTATTGGTGTGGTCAACTCAAGGTATGGAGAAAACTTATTATCAAGTGCGTACCATCTATTTCAACCATACAAGACATGGTAGAGGAGTAGAGAAAGCCAATAGTTTAAAAGAATTACACCAATGGACATACAAAAATCTTATCTATAAAGCTAATAGAAAAGAAGCACTAAGAACATTTGAAATCAACAAAGCAATGCAATATTTGGAGAGATAAAGAAAATAATTGTGGGAGAATTCTAATGCATCAATCAAACAAACTACGTTGCGACAAACCAGACAAAGGCAAGGAAAAACTTGGATATCCATAACGAACATTTCTCCGTAAATACTCGATGTGTTTGTAGAAATTTTGACATAGAGGAGCACTTATCAATTATCTATAAGGTGTTTGTAGAAATTTTGACACAGAGGAGCACTTATCAATTATCTATAAGGTGTTTGTAGAAATTTTGACACAAAGAAGCACTTATCAATTATCTATATTTGGAAGAAACATTTTATATAACAAATATAAAACTTACTTTTTCAAAAAAAAACTATTCTTGAGTATACAACAATGAAGCTCACTCCCCTCTACTCTTGGCCTCTTTGAAGATGGCCCTGCTTCTTCTTGTAAATTTTTCTCTAGTTCATTTAAATATTTTTGATTAATTTTTGGAATTGATATACTTCTAAGAAAGTGCATTTTTCCATATTCTGCAAGCATATTGGGATCCTTGATCCCACTCATCAGCCCAAACGATACATAGGCTGAGTGGTATTAGGCACCTAGTTTGTGGAAACAAGGGCCTTGACAAAAAATTCACATAGCTTCTTGTTTCTCCAAAAAATTTATATTGATTGCATTCCACCTAATATGATACCCTCCAAGATATCTTGACAGGGTCTTCAATGCAAAAAGAGGGAACTCTGCATTATCCCTGGAGAACTTGTGGTGGAACACAATGAACTTTGGAGAGGTGAGGCCTTTGATGTAATGGCCCAAGGCAGAGTGCTTGCTTAAACCTCCCTTCCGTTTGCACCTGCACGACCAATGAAACCATCTTTGTACACGATAAACTAAAACATAGCAAACATACCTAGTGAGTCTTAGGAAAATTTTTATGGAAATCAACACAATATTCGAATGAGCACAATTTATGAAACAAAACTTTTGATTTTCATTTGAAATAACTCCTCACTCCATATTTGAATGAATGATTGGACGATTTGCAAGGACTTAGGATTCTTGATCTGCCCAAGTGAGAAACATTTAATTTTTTTTGTGTTGCCTCGAATTCTTCCTCTAAAGGAATGGATGCCTCATATCAGAGTGCATCCTTGTATATCATAGTCAAAGTCTTTATTGCCAACCAACAGGTATTCAGTTTTCTTGACATTTGAATCCACAAGCATATACTTATCCCAATCTAGTACAATAAGATTAGAATTTGTTTCTAGATTTTGTGCAACAATGGCTAGGTAGTACTCCTCCCTAATGTTAAAAAGGACCTGGATATTGGACAAGAGAACATAGTACCTTTTGCTAATAGGGAAGGTGGGAAGCAAAGTTGTGGGAACTTTACCAATGTCCTCCTCAACCTCTTGCTCAACAATAGAACCCACTACCTCTATCACTACAAGATGTAGGCCTTATACCGATGTTAAAAGCGACAAAAATGCAAATAACAAAATTTTCCCCCGTCTTCACAAAAAGCGTTGTTATTGGTGACGCCATAGAACAGTCGGTATCACTGTCGCTATCAACGTCCGTAACAACATCGCACGCTAATACCAACGCCAATACCAATGCTGATAGCGACGGTTTGCGATGTAAATAACGATGTCAATAATGACACGATCAGTAAAATTTGCAATGCTAATAGCGATGGTAACATGGAAAAAAAAATTGTGGCAGGGCAGCTTGGCATTGTGTGCTTTATTAGAGCCATACAAAATAGTTTCTGCACTGTGTACAATGCGCTTGCAAACAAAAACAATGTATATTGAAATCATAACACTGATACATGAAATAAATACATGATCGCATAATAAGTGATTGGTACAATCATGACAAGATATCACTAATACATAGAAAATGTCTACATAGATCGGGGACCCAAAAATAAAGGTGTGTAAGCTCCAGGGATCCAAGGGTGAGCTACATATCCTCGCCCTTCAAAAGCTCGTCCTGCTAGAGTATCAAACGGACTCTACAAAAAAAGAAACAACACATCAGTCCACCATAAAATAATGCATTCTAATTAAACATGGTAACTACGGAAAAGAAAGATGAGTGACTTATAGGGCCGCCACGTCTATACAATCGGTCGATCAATGAAGTGAGACCGTGACTCTCTGCATATCGAGTCTCAAGGCCAGTTGGATCGTGATTTGTAATGGAGTGTTGCAAAGAAAACAAAATGCTAACTGTTAGAAACATGATTGTCAATACAAAGGATATTGCAAAAAAATAAACAAGAAAAACAAAAGAAAAACTTACAAAGTCCTCCAAATATGTCCTGTGGCCACCACTCCCAAGATGATGGAGCACTTCGGTCTCAAGTCGTGCCCTCACCGCCTCGCTGTCGTGCTGCTGCGCATCCGAGTCGTATACACCTCCATTTCTTTTGTTATGCATTTGTGTTATTTTCTGCATGTGATTCATTGTGTGTGAGATGCATTATGATAATCCGCATCCAATGTATATATTCCGTTAGTGTGTGTGTCAGAAAAATATAAAAAACTGATGCCAAAGAGCAATATTATGTTGTCAATTACAATCATGAATTCCAAGAAAAGTGCAGGATATCGTGGAACTAAAGGAAGGCTCGGGAATTCGTTGTGGATGCTGCGATGAAGTGGTTAGCTGTTCATCATTTGGAGCTCATGCTGAATGTGGAGAAGGTTGAGGCAGGAGAATTTGAAACTCTCTCACCTCAGGAGTGCTCAAGAAATGGTTTTGGAGTATGGAGTGGATACATTGGCTAAGGTTCTACTTGAAGGTTTCTCGCGCGTCAAGAGACAGAATACATTCACTGGATTTGTGCTCATCTGGAGTACACGAAGACCCAAGTGATAAATCTAATAAACTTAGTTGCTCTTTTAAATAACTGGAAGAGGGAAAAACGGGAGCTGGTTGCTGGAATTTCGGAGGGAAAAGCGAGAGGGATAAGCGCTGGTTGTCATTGTTGATGTCATCGACCAGAGCAGGTCAGATACCAGAAATATTTAGTTTATTGGTTTTTTTTTAGAGAGACGCGGTCTCTCTCCCATGGGATCAACAGGAAAAAGCTAGTAAGGGGGAAACTAATTTGGGGGTTTTGAACCGCTTTTGGAGGGAAAAAGCAAGAGGAAAGCAGGTTGTTTTTGCGGCGATCATGACGATGCCTGATGGGGGGAGCTTGTTCTTATCTTAGCAGCTTATTTTCACTCACACTATAGGAAATTTACACGGCCGGCTGTGCTTCCCCTGTTTCTTCCAACAGGAAACTTCTCAAACAAATTGCAAAACCAGGTTCTGGACATTCCGTCATCATCATCACCGACGCAAATCACTGTGCTGTTGATTGAACTGCCGTTGAGAATTAGCCATCACAAGACTTTTGAGAGGCATAGCTGCCTGGTCTCGGGAAGCTGATCAGCTTCTTCTTGGTAGGCAGCTTATCAATAGCTTGATTCCCTCTCTTTGCAGTTAGTCTTCTTAGTTGGGGAACCTAAGTCAACTTCTGCATCAATTCATCGCGGCTGTTGAGAAGATAGACCTCATGACATCCGCATATGTCTGCCGTCATGCTAACACTGTTCAGGAGCACTTTTCGAATTTCCACATATTTGTAAGGCTTCCTTGCGTAGTCGCCTGGCATCAGCCGCTTTTGGCTTAATGCTCTCCATCACAAGGCCCTGGAAGCTACTGGCTCACCTATTGCGCTTGGTACCTGTGTGCTTGAATATCCAATCCTTGCCATGAAGATCTATGGCCACTAGATCTTGCCTGGTGTGGATGTTAGGATTGTAATTCTCTCAGCTTTGCTCCTGTACTAATTCCTTTCCAAAGTAAGCTTTCCCCTGGAAATGCTAGAGATGCTTGTGTCGTCAGCATGATTACTTGCGGAATCCATGACTAACACCTCGGGATCCCTATTAAGAGACGCATTTTTGCCATTTATGCCCTAGACATTTGCACCAGAAGATGAAAAGCCCTGCCTTATGTTCATTTCATTTGTGGCACCCTTCCTTATGTTCATCTCGTCTTTGGGAGCATCAAGGTGAGGTAGGGTGCTGTCAGAGGGACAACACATGGGCGTGCTCTGCCTGTTGATCGACAAGAGGTGAAATAGATCTTGGCATATGATCTGATTGCAAAGTAAAAATTCTGTTAGCTTCTGGCCCTACTATTCAGCATATTCTATTGCTATGAACCCATTATGCAGTGCTAAGGACATAACCTCTGCTCGAACTGCCGCATCAACAAAGATATGCAGGTGCAGGTTATGCCCTTGATCCAATTGACTTGCCAACAGTGCTCATGACTGAGCATGGTGCTATTACAAGTCGATGTGAACAGAGCACTAATTGGTTAAGCAAGCAAAAGTTCGTTTTTCTTTCGCTGGTTGTTCACAGAGTTTTTCTTTTGCTGGTTCACTATGACTTGTGTGGGCTCCAGCATCCGAGGAGAAATAGGATGGGATTCTCCTGTTGATAGGTATTCTATTTTTGCTTATATGGCTAAAACACAGGGTTTAGATGCCATGGTTGAGGAAAAGAGAAGAAGAGATGAGGAGGGTCCCAGCACCTCCAAAAAGACTAGAGGGGGTGACTTTGTTTCACCACCTGTTACAGCTCCACCTATGTCAACTTCTCCAGCTCAATCAGGTCCTGAACAACCTATGGAAGACAAGCAGATGAAAGAAAAGAGGCAACCAAGAAAGGAGCCAGGATTCAAGCTTTTGTCAGACCTTGATATGCAGACGGATATGAGTAAGATTTTTCATGAAAGAATTTTGAATAGTGATGTCACTTTTACTGTTGGAGAAGCTCTTGGGATTGCTAGAAGAGAAATACAGGATCAGATGCAGGATCTTTTGCGAAGGAAACGACATGCGATGGAGGGACCTGCTTTACAGGGATTGTGGCATGGAGCTCTTGGGGAAGAGCATGATGATGCAGTGATGGTTGAGAATGCTTCTGTTAATCCGCAATTGGAGAAAATAGTTCAACCTATGTAGTATGAAGATGATGATACCCCTATTCTCATTCCTCGCAGCCATTTTTCACGAAGTCATTGGGCTAGAGAAACCACTGAGAGGGTGGTAAGGATTGGAGAGAAACAAATTCCTTTGGTCGCTTTAGTCGATCATGGTTCTGAGATTAGTCTTATTGCTCGAGGTGTTTATGAGAGTGGCAAGTGGCCTATGGATGCAGAGCATGGCTGGCGCATGAGAGCCGCCAATAATACTTCTGGTGATATGTATGCTACTTGTCCGAGTATCAGAATTTCTATTGGTAATGTTGAAGAGGATTATCATTGCTTTGTTCAGGATTCTTGCTCTTATCCGATTATTCTTGGACAGCCTTTCACTACAGAAGCAAGAATGGAAACGAAAGTGATGGATGACGGGTCAGCTTATGCGCGGATACGCAGTAAAGATGGTATGCGAGCTGTTCAGTTTATGACTGTTGGGGTAAATCATCCGAGAAACAGAGACTCCTTGCGGAAGGCACCACTACCTGCGAAGGAGTTGGATTTTCATTAGGTACCGCTGTCTTGCGAGACGCTAGTGGTACAGAGCGGAGAAAAGAGGAGATCTCGCCTCCTGGCAGCCAGTCTTTCTCCAATAATTTTGTTGGTTTTTCTTCAGATAGTTCAGTGAGTTATCAGAAAATTTCAGATTTGCCTAGAGCTGCCAGGCAGTACATTGGACGTAAGGAGAAAGAATTGAAGAATGCAGGAATTTTGCAAGCAGAAGAGCATGTAGATGGATTGTATGAAGGGATGTCTTATGCAGATACATTGTTTGAGATGGGAGCAATGCTGAAAACTGATGTATGTAAGGGTTCAAAGATCATACATGTGCAAACCTTGGATATGTTTCAGGAAATTTCTGGTTTTATGCTGAAAGCAGAGTTAGAGGCTGAGAAAACTCAGCAAACTGAATTTATGGCTAATCTTGATCAGCTAACAGAGTTGCAGAGGGCTGAAATCATTCAGCCAACAGAGTTAAATGCTAGAAAAATTCAGCATATGGAGTATGAGGCTGCACCCATGCAGTCCATAGAGCCGAGGGCTGAATCCATTCAGCCAATAGAGTTGAATGCTGAAAATTTTCAGCATACAGAGTTTTAGGCTGCACCCATGCAGTCCATAGAGCAAAGGGCTGAAATTTTTCAGCCAACAGATTTGAGAGTTGTTGAAAATTTGCAGAAATTGCAGCAAAGAAAAGAGTGCTTGAATGATGCCAAGGTTGACACGAAGTATAAAACAGTTGATAAGAAGGTAAAGCTGGTTGCAGGGCCGCTTCCTCCTGATAGTGATGAGTAGATTGAAAAAGCTATGAAGCAGCCTATGTTGAGAGATCCTACAAATATTGGACATAAATTTACAGCTGAAACTCTTGCAGAATTGAAGATTGGAAATGATGATTTATTGCTTCCAGTGGAAAAAGAATGTTTTAGAGAGATGCTTGGACGTCATGGTAAGGCATTTGCTTTCTTTCCACATGAAATTGGCTGCATTAGTCCCGAATTGGTTGCACCTATGGTCATCTTCACTGTTCCTCATGTACCATGGAATATACGTCCTATACCTGTGCCTAAAGCACACTTGCCAAAGCTGATAGAGTTGCTGAATGAGAAGATTAAGATGGGAATTTTGGAACCCTCTTCTGCACCCTATTCTAACAGGTGGTTTACTGTACCAAAGAAGAATGGTACTTTGAGATTTATTCAGGATATGCAGCCCGTGAACAAAGTGAAAATCAGGAATGTGGGAACAGGTCCAGTTGTGGATGAATTTGCTGAGGCTTTTGCAGGACGAGCCATCTATTCTCTAGGTGACTTGTATTCAGGTTATGATCAGTTTCAGCTTGCCTTGGAAAGTAGGGATATTACTACTATGCGGACACCTATTGGTCTTGTGAGGATGTGTACCTTGCCTCAAGGTGCCACAAACTCAGTTGCTCATATGATGAATGCTATGCATAGAGTTCTACGAGACTATATTCCGCAGTATACCATGCCTTTCCTAGATGATGTGCCTATTAAGGGTTGTGCAGAAGAAGAAAAGAATGAAAGTCTTGATTTGCGTGGATGTAGACAATTTGTGGCTGACCACTTGGTTGCTTGTGAGCAAATATTGACACGATTAGAGGAGGTAAACTTGACTCTTTCAGGGCTGAAATCTGTCTTTGGTGTTAATGAAGTCATCATAGTTGGGCATATGGTTGGATATTATGGCAGGAAGCCTTCACCTGCAAAGGTGGATGCCATAAGTAGGATTGTGGAGTATTGCTTGACTACTTCAGAGGTGCGGAGATTTGTGGGAGCTTGTGTATTTTACATGATTTGGATTCCTCATTTTGCTCATATAGCAGATGTTCTCTATCAGCTGCTTCGAAAGGGGCAGAAATTTCATTGGGATGAGAAGCATTCGAAAGCCATGCGTAAACTCAAGAAGCTGTTACAGTCTGCTCCTACTCTTCGCAAGGCGGATTATCAGTGTGGATGGCCGATCATGTTGACAGTTAGATACTAGCCCTATTGGCATAGGTTGGGCAGTGGGACAGGATGATGCTGATGGAAATAGATATGCAATCCGCTTTGGAGCTAAAGTTCTTAATGAGCGACAGAGGAGATATCCGCAGATCAAAAGAGAGTTGTGGGGAGTAGTTACTGCACTGAAGTGTGATAAAGGGTATTTCATTGGAGCTTCAGTTGTTGTCAAAACAGATTGTTTGCCTTTGCTTGGCATGATTACTAGTTGCTCGACTCCAGATATAGCGATGCTTCGATGAATTGCCTATATCAAATCATTGAATCCAGAATTTCGACACATAGCAAGGAAAGATAATCCAGTTGCTGACATGCTATCTAGAGCGAGATATGAGGATGAGGAGTCAATGCTTGCAGAAGATGATGAGACAGAGTTTGCTGCTTCTGTCCTTGTTCATGATTGTCATGTATCTACTGTTGAAGCCTTTATTGAAGAACTTTATGTTGACGACGAGTGGCTGCAAATTGGACAATATCTAAGTTCATTGACTTGAAGAGCTGATTGGACAGATGATGAATTCAAGAAAATCAGAAGAAAGGCTTATGGGTATTTCTTGAAAGATGGTTTTCTTTGGAAGCATCCAAAGAAGAGAGGAGGCTTGCCCTTGAGAGTAGTTTGTGATGTAGCGATGTAGATACAGATTATGCAAGAGTTTCATGAGAGCTCATGGGCTGGACATAGAGGTGTGTGGGCTACCTATGAGAAAATCAAAGAAAGATACTGGTGGAAAGGGATGTATAAAGATGTTTCTCACTTTGTGGAGACTTGCAGGGACTGCCAGCTTTACTCTTTAGTGCGACATCGTGATGAGTTGCATCCGACTTATCCACTATGTATGCATTATAAGTGGGTGGTAGACTTGGTTACTTTGCCAGTGGGACTTTGGCAGATGAGATATCTTGTTTTGGCTAGGGAGGATCTTACAAACTATGTTGAAGGCAGATCTTTGCGAACAAAGACCACCACTATAGTATGTAAATTCTTGTTGGAAGAAATATTTTGCAGGTATGGATGTATAGGCAAGATTACAGCTGATCGTGGAGAGCTAGATGCAGATGAAGCTAGAGAATTTTTCTCACAGCTTGGGATTAAATTGGCTCTTACTCTACTGCCTATAATCCAGAGGGAATTGGCAAGAGTGAAAGAGGACATCCGCCAATAGTTAAAGCATTGGCAAAAGCTTGTAGAGGTCGGATTGGGGATTGGCCGAGATTACTACCTTTTGCGTTGTGGGCTGATCGCTCTACACATAGTGTGACTACTGGATACATGCCTGCAGAGTTGATGTATGGGAAAAAACCTATCATGCCTACAAAAATTTGTACTCTCACTTGGAGTGTTCTTCCGTGGCATGAGAATTTATCAAGGGAAGAGCTTCTAGCTCTTCGGATTCGTCAACTCGAGAGAAGGACAGAAGATGTGCAGCTAGCAGTTGATCGTTTGAAGGCAACCCGACTCAAAAACAAGGATAGGTTTGATTTAAGGCATCGCTTGAGGCCTAGAGCCATAAAAGAAGGAGATTGGGTTCTAGTCTACGACAGTAGTCTAGAGAATCAGCATAGTAGCATGAGAAAAATGGTTCAAAGATGGTTTGGACCGTATGAGGTGAAACAGGTTTTTGACAATGGTACCTATGAGTTGGCTGAATTAGATGGAACAGTATTGAGGGTGCCCATTGCTGGAAAACGAGTCAAAATTTTCAAGAGAAGAGAAGATGAAGAATATACACTTGAAGCGTTGACAGAAGAAGAGCAGGTAGAAGAAAGACAAGCAGAAGAAGCAGAGTATATGAATGATGAAGCTGATGGAGAAACAGGTCTACTAGAAACAGAAGATGGACTCGACCTGTTTGTGGATTTGAATGATCCTAGATAGTTGGCTCATCCGGAGGATGCGCAGGTTTAGAGGGGGTGGATGTCATGCTGCTGCGCATCCGAGTCGTATACACCTCCGTTTCTTTTGTTGTGCATTTGTGTTATTTTCTGCATGTGATTCATTGTGTGTGAGATGCATTATGATAATCCGCATCCAATGTATATATTCCGTTAGTAAGTGTGTCAGAAAAATATAAAAAACTGATGCCAAAGAGCAATATTATGTTGTCAATTACAATCATGAATTCCAAGAAAAGTGCAGGATATCGTGGAACTGAAGGAAGGCTCGGGAATTCGCTGTGGATGCTGCGATGAAGTGGTTAGCTGTTCATCATTTGGAGCTCATGCTGAATGTGGAGAAGGTTGAGGCACGAGAATTTTGAAACTCTCTCACCTCAGGAGTGCTCGAGAAATGGTTTTGGAGTATGGAGTGGATACATTGGCTAAGGTTCTACTTGAAGGTTTCTCGCGCGTCAAGAGACAGAATACATTCACTGGATTTGTGCTCATCTGGAGTACACGAAGACCCAAGTGATAAATCTAATAAACTTAGTTGCTCTTTTAAATAACTGGAAGAGGGAAAAACGAGAGCTGGTTGTTGGAATTTTGGAGGGAAAAGCGAGAGGGATAAGCGCTGGTTGTCATTGTTGATGTCATCGACCAGAGCAGGTCAGATGCCAGAAATATTTAGTTTATTGGTTTTTTTTTAGAGGAAGTGGTCTCTCTCCCATGGGATCAACATGAAAAAGCTAGTAAGGGGGAAACTAATTTGGGGGTTTTAAACCGCTTTTGGAGGAAAAAAGCAAGAGGAAAGCAGGTCGTTTTTGGGGCGATCATGACGATGCCCGATGGGGGGAGCTTGTTCTTATCTTAGCAGCTTATTTTCACTCACACTATTGGAAATTTACATGGCCGACTGTGCTTCCCCTGTTCCTTCCAACAGGAAACTTCTCAAACAAATTGCAAAACCAGGTTCTGGACACTCCGTCATCATCATCACCGGCGCAAATCACTGTGCTGTTGATTGAACTGCTGTTGAGAATTAGCCATCACAAGACTTTTGAGAGGCATAACTGCCTGGTCTCGGGAAGCTGATCAGCTTCTTCTTGGTAGGCAGCTTATCAACAGCTTGATTCCCTCTCTTTGCAGTTAGTCTTCTTAATTGGGGAACTTAAGTCAACTTCTGCATCAATTCATCGAGGCTGTTGAGAAGATAGACCTCATGACATCCGCACATGTCTTCCGTCATGCTAACACTGTTCAGGAGCACTTTTCGAATTCCCACATATTTGTAAGGCTTCCTTGCGTAGTCGCCTGGCATCAGCCGCTTTTGGCTTAATGCTCTCCATCACAAGGCCCTGGAAGCTGCTGGCTCACCTATTGCGCTTGGTACCTATGTGCTTGAATATCCAATCCTTGCCATGAAGATCTATGGCCACTAGATCTTGCCTGGTGTGGATGTTAGGATTGTAATTCTCTCAGCTTTGCTCCTGTACTAATTCCGTTCCAAAGTAAGCTTTCCCCTGGAAATGCTAGAGATGCTTGTGTCGTCAGCATGATTGCTTGCGGAATCCATGACTAACACCTCGGCATCCCTATTAAGAGACGCATTTTTGCCATTTATGCCCTAGACATTTGCACCAGAAGATGAAAAGCCCTGCCTTATGTTCATTTCATTTGTGGAACCCTTCCTTATGTTCATCTCGTCTTTGGGAGCATCAAGGTGAGGTAGGGTGCTGTCAGAGGGACAACACATGGGCGTGCTCTGCCTGTTGATCGACAAGAGGTGAAATAGATCTTGGCATATGATCTGATTGCAAAGTAAAAATTCTGTTAGCTTCTGGCCCTACTATTCAGCATATTCTATTGCTGTGAACCCATTATGCAGTGCTAAGGACATAACCTCTGCTCGAACTGCCGCATCAACAAAGATATGCAGGTGCAGGTTATGCCCTTGATCCAATTGACTTGCCAACAGTGTTCATGACTGAGCATGGTGCTATTACAAGTCGATGTGAACAGAGCACTAATTGGTTAAGCAAGCAAGAGTTCGTTTTTCTTTCGCTGGTTGTTCACAGAGTTTATGTATCCAACCGCATGGGTGGGATATTAGAGGGGTATTTTCATCAAGAGGTTCAGCATCCACAACTAGTTGAGTATCTTCAGGTGATGCCTCAACAGCATCATTTTCTGAATCAGTAGTATCAGCTGCATCTGATCTAAATGTCAATCTGCCCTCTGCCAGAACTCATCACTTTCCCTCTGGATTATTAGTTAATGCCATTATTCTGTTTAATGTAACTGAGTTCATACATTGGAATGCTAAACAGTTTATGAGATACTTTAGCTTTTTCTGAACATGGACCTTATGTAACTCTCTTGACAAAGAATATAGTGAACTTTGGCATCAAATATTTGAGTTCTTCTTGTTAGCCTCTTCACTTGTTGTATCTTGAACCCCGTGTTCTGTAGCTCTTGCGTGAACGCTACGACATCGCGCTGCTGACTCCAACGTCTTGGAGAATCTGTAGCCTCCTCCCTTAGTCGGCGCCAGTTGTTTGCATATTAACTACTCGAGCTTTGCAGCCCCATTCTTGATTGCCTTGCATGCATCGGATCGTCTGTGTGACATATATGCATGCATGTAATCCATCATCTAGCCCATAAAGAATCTATCTACTGAGGCTGGAACAGGAAACTCCTCATGCAAGGATGCTACTATGTAGTCCTTGCTTCCCTCTGGTATGTTCTTCCAATGATCTAAGAGGTTGTGTCGAAAAACTTGTTGGCACAACTCTCTTATGTGAGCCATCACCCTCCTCCCTTCATCATTCATGATGATGGCTCCTGACCTACCATCGACTAGATATCCATATCCCCCTGGAGTCTGCCTAAGATGGGTCCTCTCCCATCTGTGTCCACGCTCCTGGGCATATCTAGGAGACCCTTGTACATTCAGTGTACCGACCGGGGTAATATCTCTCGGAGTGGCACCCATAGGGGTGCCACTTGCTGTGACGGCTAAGCAAAAGCCAGAGTAACTAGAGTAGACGTCCCCACAGGTGTGACAAATCCCTGAGGTGACACAACTCTAGCTGAACGATGAGACGGAGACACCGTGTCCATGCCTCCACAACATCGACCTGAGCTTGAGCCATGCTCCCTGGAAAGGCCACGAGAATGAGGAGTTGCACTTGTATCCCGTGTCGACCGTGGGCTCACTGCATCCGTATCTCTGCAGCATCCCCCTGATCCCGAAGCCCTCTCTCCCTCTGGCCCAAGTCTGGAGTGTACGGCTCATCTGCTCGAAGTCGAAGCATCCGATCGCACTGAAGTAGATCTAGCAGAGCGCCTTGACGAAGATCGAGACAACTCTTGGTTTGCCATATCTCTGAATCTCGTGATCTGGTCTAGAGACATGAGTGTGAAGATATCCTATAACTCCTCATCGCTCATCTCTCGACTCATCCTGAAAATGTCACCTGCACAGACAAAAAATGATATTAGAATAATCAATTTAAATCATACAAAGCACAATAATATAAATCCTTTAAAAAATATCTCACTTAAAATGCATATCTTATGTACCCTTATAAGCGATTGGTCAACGAATTGAGTAAGTGGATGCTCCAAGTATGAAGTATCCTATGGTCCCATGTCAATCTCTTGACACAACTCCACATACACTAGTGTTAGCTATATATAGTCTGTCTATATATAGCGCCCCAGGTCCCCTCTATATATTCCTATCATGTGTGCTGAATTGACACACTTCTAGGGTTCCACTTTCGGTGTCTCATATCTCTCTTCTCTCCTCTCTTCCTTTCGTCTCTCGTCTTCCTCACAGTTTCCAACACAGAGGCCATCTCGTGATGAAGGATAACCGAATGTGATAGATATGAGGGATTCTACAATGTTTGTAGGCAAGGTCAGGTATCTCGATTGGATGATGAATATCGGCAAAAAGACGAGCGATTTATAGCAGAGACACACAGAGAAGCTGGTGGCTAAGGAGGGTAAGAGGATAGCTATTATTAGATTATCACAGAGCTTACACAGTGAGGAAAGGCCCTTGCTTTTCTTTCTTTCATTCTTTCTGTGTGTTGTGTGTGGATGGATGACTGATGCTCCCACAATTTCCCTATAGATGATGAATAATTTTCAGCATGCTCCTCCTCTAGCTCGGGTGTATTTGTGCACTCTGATACCATGTTGGAAACTGTGAGGAAGACGAGAGATGAAAGGAAGAGAGAAGAGAAGAGAGATATGAGACACCAAAAGTGAAACCCCTGAAGTGTGTCAACTGAGCACACATGATAGGAACATATAGAGGGGACTTGGGCGCTATATATAGACAGACTATATATAGCTAGCAACGACTGGAAGGTCGATAGACATGTCACCACAAAAGGATGAGTCCATCTCGTTCTCAAAGAATTCTTGGACTCCTCTATTTCCATCATTGTTAGCCGATGCTAGCTCCAAGCTTTCGACGGCCTCCACCCCTTGCAATATCGACCCCTCTATTTACATATTATCTTCATCTATGCTTGGAACATCGCTTTGATCATATACCCTTGCACTTCGGGGAGTTGAAGGTATAACATACCACCATCAAGGTTGTCGGGGGTTTGGATAGAAGATTACCTATTCATAAACACGTACAAGAGAGTTCAAACCATTGTGACATAAACCATGACACAATGGGCCAGCAACACAAAGGTATCGCACAAATCCGTCCTTTTTTTTGGGAATCTATTTCGAGAAATCTAGATGGTCCTCGTCGAACTATTGCTCCAGCTCCTCCAAGTACCACTTTGAACCACTGCACATCGAATAGTATCATGCAGAAGCTATGGTAATCCACCGTAACAATACTTTGCAAGTTCCCAAAATACTCCATCTCATCCACAACCATGTTTGGATCCGTTGCTTGTCACCGGCTCTCTTACTCAAACCTTGCAATGATAACATAGTCCATTGTGGAGCGCATTTTGTCAATACGCTCTACTCGAAAATGCCATCCGCACGACCACGCTACACTATATATTTTGTATTGTACATTGAAACACTCAAATTAGATGTCGCATATAAAATTTAGATACGAAAAATTCTAAACCCCTCATCACCTTTAGAGTACATCCCCTCGAGAATTCCAACTCCTCCATTGAGACCTATGTCCCTTTGCGAGACGTTGTGGTCAAAGCTCCGTGCAACCATCGTGTTGACATGAACCGCGGCATCTCCTCCATGCCTTCGGGATATGGAATCGGTCGATGACGCATACTGCATCAGAATTCAGCTCGCACTTCCTCTTGATCTTGCCTAGCGATCTGGTACTTGGCGAGCCATGTCTCCATAGAGGCATGATGCAACATACAAAAGCGATTCACCTTCTCCTCCATTGAGGCATCCATTCTTTTTTCTACCCCATTTCCAACCACCACATCTCCAGTTAGTCTATCATCGTCCTTCAGTGACCATAGCATTTCGTTGTTTGGATCATCTGTTGGTAGCCATTGTGAAATATGCACTAGCGCCTCAAACACCAACCAACCTTCAGCCATGCTACCTTCTGGCCGAGCTCGTTGTCGCACAAAGCTTTTCAGGGTTTTCATGAAGTGTTCCAAGAAGAACATCCATTGCGTATGGACAGGTCCATCAATCTCCACTTCATCTACAAGATGCATAAGAAGGTGAATTTATATCGTGAGCATGCTGGTAGGCAGGTATTTCTCAAAGAGACAGACCATCTCCACTGCTCCCCTCCTCACGGATTTAATAGAGGATGTCTTAATCTCCTTTTGTGAGATCCATTGCATCAAAGTTGACAACCTGTAAATGGCCCCACGTATTTCTGGAGTTAGACATCCTACGATCGCGATCGGTAGTACAAACTGCCACAAATGAGAAAGCATTATGAATAATGGCTACACTCCAAATAGCAAAATATAAATGCCAATTACAATCCATTCATAGTACAAACTTGACATATCTTATGCCAGTCATGGGATTTTAGCCCTGATAATTGGTCGTCTTTAGAAAATGCGGACCTAAGAGAACGCATCATACCCGTCGGAGTGCGAATAGACTTGACTACTTGCTTCACAATACGCTCTTCTTTAGTGGAAAAAACCCAAGGAGCACGAGGAAGCTGCACACGACCATCAGCACTCGACTGCGGCCAAAGCGCCTCCATCTTACCTACCTCCTTCAAATCCATTCATGCCTCTATAGTGTCTCTCTTTCTTGTGATGTGGTCCCATAGCAAGCTGCCCACATTCTTGAAAATATGCATGGGATCCAACAAGTGGTTGACCTATAAGTGGATTCAATATGGCAACTCATAGAAAACTGAGAACTGCTGCATTCCGTTTGGATGTGATTCCGCCTGGACCATTTTTAGCTCATATCAGCTTGCAGCATTTATATGTGTTGGAGGTCAAGGAAACCTTCCCTGAGTTCATGATCCTCTGGCAAGAAAGCAACGTGTCCTTGATATACCATCTTCTTCATGGTTCGTGACCTTCGGGAGTCTAAACAATAGACATGCATGATAACCTGAGGTAACCGGACCTGTTCCAACACCACAACCCAGTGAATACTTGCTTGAATGAGAATAAAATATAGATATTACCAATGAGAATGGAGGCATGTTCACCTGAGCACTCTCCGAATCCCAGAAAGTCATGCATAATCCACATGAGAATGGCTCAAATATTGGCTGACCGCCGACCATCGTGCTTGCTCATATCTTGCACGATGACCCCCTCCTCCCACAAAAACTTAAGCTCGTCGACTAATGGACAAAGATACACGTCCATATTTTTAACTTTGTAGCGGCCAGGGACGAGTAAGCTAAGGATGAGATGTCCTTTCTTCGTAGAAAGCCATGGAGGGATATTGTAGTTGACAAGGACTATAGGCCACACATTGTAAGAAGTTGAGCGCAGACCGAATGGGTTCACTCCATCCATTGCAAGACTGAGCCGAAGATTCCTTGGCTCTTGGGAAAAGCTTGGGAAGGTAGAGTCAATGTGGCTACATGTGCGTGAATCCGCTAATATTCATTGAACTCCATCTGTGGACCTATCCTGCATATGCCACGTTGTCAAGCTCGCCATGCCGCGGACGTACGAAACATGTGGTTTATGCAGGGGATAAGCAAAAAGTGTCTGAGATCTTTTTGAGGGATGGTTTTCCCTTGCAAGTCCTGTCGATACTTGTGAGCACCACACTTTGGACATGTCTCCATAGTATCATATTCTCCTCAAAACAGTTTGCAATCGTTGATACATGCATGGATGTTATTGTAGTCCATGCTAAGCTTTCGTAAAACATGTCGTGCATCATAACGAGACTCAGGCATGGTATTTACAGGTGGTAATATATGATATTTCAATAACCTGAAAAAAATCATAAACACCTTAAAAAAGCACAAATGTTTGTAATAATAGTGCCAAAAAAAAATCAATGAAGTGTATGTACAAGGTACCTGAACAACTTGGTCACATTCGTATCGCTCCACCCGTATTTTTCTTGCACGCTTAAGAGTGCAAGCACTGTCTTCAGGTGAGATACTCGGCACCCATCATATAATGATATGGATGCTTCCTCTCTAAGCGGATCACAAGTCTCGACATCCATGGGTATCAATGCATCGATCATTGACTCCATCTCAGGCTCCAAGATTGTAGGTAGGTCTGGAAGGTTGCCTATCTCATGTGCCATTGATGGTATATAAATTGGCCTTGCAAGTGGTGGATTGGCTCCTGCACTCTATCCATCGCACACCCACATACTCTTCTAATTGGCCGCAAAGGGTGCACTCCTTGGGATGAGACATCACCTCCCTGGATAGAAAATTTACCAGCTAGACCCAATCTTATTGTATATAGTATTCAATTAGCTTGCGAGTACAATGCATGATTGATATTAACTTTTCTTACCATTTTCTGAAAATCCGCAATCGCCTGATCAATGATCTCAGATTGAAACTCGCCAAATCGTCGTACGTATTCTATAGAAAATTGGCATTTTTGTCTAATTGCCAACTTGCATTGAGAGCAAGGACATAAGACACGCTGATTACGATACACCTCGTGATCTTGAACAACAGGACCTTCTTCATTTTCCATTTTGTCTACATTACAACAAAAAAAAAAAAATTGTTATCATTCTTTCTTTTTCTTAGATTGTTATCCTCTCCTTCCATCTCTCTCTTTTTCTACGACCACGACCACTACCACGACTACGACCACAGCTACATAGTACCTAGCATATAGTGCCTAGTACCTAGTGCCTAGCATATAGTATCATAGAACACTAGTATTTAGTACCTAGTACTCAGTACCTAGCACATAATATCATAGCATCTTAGTATCTAGTACTTAGTACTCTAGTATCATAGTGCCAAGTACCTAGTACTATGATACTATGTAGCAGGTGCTAGGGTACCTTAGGCATTATGCAGTAGATGTGAGGTTCTAGGGTACTATGATAGTATGTAATAGGTACAAGGTAGTACATACTTGGGTACTATGATACTATCTATCTATCTAATTTTCTATCTATCTATCTACCTTCATAATACTTGGGTACAATAGCAAATATGGGTAGTAAAGAAGAAGAGAAGTTGTAACACTAACTATTATACCCACATATTGTTACATTTGTCTATTTGGCTTCTCTTCTGTCTGTTTTTATTTGTACCCTTTGTACATAGATGCATACACAAATATAGAGAGGGGGAGGGTGAAATATGATGGTACCCTTGTGCCAACACAAGTGGAAGCTTCTATAATGTAGTTTCTAGGATAATGTATTTGTACCCTTTGTACCTAGATGGACTCATTCTTAGTGAGGTGAATTGCCAATCCTATTCTTAGTGAGGTGGACTCATTCTTAGTACACACTATCATAGTACCCTAAGCTTATTGTAAGGTCCTATTTACTTTTTTCTCTTTCTCTCCCTCTCTCATTTCCTCTCTCTCCCTCACCCTGACCCTCTCTTTCTCTCTTTCCCTATTAGGTTTAATGATTTTTATCTCTTTTTCTCTCTCCTCTCTCTCATATTTCTTTTTCTCTCTCCTCTCCATCTCTCATTTCCCTTTTTCTCTTTCTCCCTCTCTCATTTCCTCTCCCTCTCTCACCCTCACCCTCTTTTTCTCTCTTTCTCTATTAGGTTTAATGATTTTTTCTCTTTTTCTCTCTCCTCTCCCTATCTCATTTTTCTCTCTCTCCTCTCCCTCTCTCATTTCCCTTTCTCTCTTTCTCCCTCTCTCTCATTTCCTCTCCCTCCCTCACCCTAACCCTCTCTTTCTCTCTTTCCCTATTAGGTTTAATGATTTTTCTCTTTTTCTCTCTCCTCTCTCTCTCATTTCTTTTTCTCTCTCCTCTCCCTCTCTCATTTCCCTTTCTCTCTTTCTCTCCCTTTCCCATTTCCTATCCCTCCCTCACCCTGACCCTCTCTTTCTCTCTTTCTCTATTAGATTTAATGATTTTTTTCTCTTTTTTTCTCTCTCCTCTCCCTCTCTCATTTCCCTTTCTCTCTTTCTCCCCTTATCTCATTTCCTCTCCCTCCCTCACCCTAAACCTATATTTCTCACTTTCCCTATGAGGTTTAATGATTTTTCTCTTTTTTTCTCTCCTCTCTCTCTAATTTCTTTTTCTCTCTCCTCTCCCTCTCTCATTTCCCTTTCTCTCTTTCTCTCCCTCTCTCATTTCCTGTCCCTCCCTCACCCTGACCCTCTCTTTCTCTCTTTTCCCATCACGTTTAATGATCTTTCTCTCTTTTTCTCTCTCCTCTCTCTCTCATTTCCTTTTCTCTCTTCCTCTCCCTCTCTCATTTCCTCTCCCTCCCTCGCCCTCACCCTCTCTTTCTCTCTTTCCCTATTAGCTTTAGTGATTTTTCTCTCTTTTTCTCTCTCCTCTCTATCTCTCTCTTATTTTTTCTCTCTCCTCTCTCTCTCTCATTTACCTTTCTCTCTTTCTCTCCCTCTCTCATTTCCTGTCCCTCCCTTACCCTGACCCTCTCTTTCTCTCTTTCTCTATTAGATTTAATGATTTTTTTCTCTTTTTCTCTCTCCTATCCCTCTCTCATTTTTTTCTCTCTCCTCTCCCTCTCTCATTTCCTTTTGCTCTCTTCCTCTCCCTCTCTCATTTCCTGTTTCTCCCTCGCCCTCACCCTCACCCACACCCTCTCTTTCTCTCGTTTCCTATTATGATTAACATCTTATCTTTTTTCTCTCTCATCTCATTCTCTTTTTTTCTCTCTCCTCTCCCTCTCTCATTTCCTTTTTCTCTCTTTCTCTCCTTCTCTCATTTCTTCTCCCTCCCTCTCGCTCTCTCATTTCCCTATTATGTTTTTGTCTTCCCCCCTCTACCTCTCCCTCTCCCTCTCCCTCTCTCATTTCCTGTCCCTCTCTCATTTTCCTTTTATGTTTAATATCTCCCTCCCTCTCTCTCTCCCTCTCCCTCTCTCATTTCCCTATTATGTTTAATGTCTCCCTCCCCCTCTCTCATTTTCTCCCCCTCTCTTTGTCTCTCTCTCCCTCCCTCTTCCTTTCCCATTTCCTCCCCCTGTCCCTCTCCCTCTCTTTGTCTCTCTCTTCCTCCCTCTCATTTCCTCCCCCTCCCTCTCCCTCTCTTTAATTTTCCTCTCTTTCTATCTCTCCCTCTCCCTCTCCCTCATTTATTCTCCCTCTCTCATTATACAAAAATTATACAAAAAATAAATAAAAAAGAGAGAGAATACACTCTCCCTCCCTCTTGTTCTCTCATTTCATCCCCCTCTCTCTTCCATTTCCTCCCTCTCCCTCTCCCTCTCTTTCTCTCTCTCTCCCTCCCTCTCCCTCTCCCTCTCTTTCTCTCTCATTTCCTCTCCCTCTCTCAATATATATAGACAAATCATATAAGAAAAAGTAAAAGAGAGAGACAATGCACTCTCCCTCCCTCTCACTCTCACTCTCTTTCTCTCCCTCCCTCTCCCTCTCTCATTTCCTCCCCCTCACTCTCCCTCTCATTCTCCTTCTCTCCCTCCCTCTCCCTCTCCCTCTCTTTCTCTCTCATTTCCTCTCCCTCTCTCAATATACAAAAATTAAACCCTAAACAATCAAAAGAGAGAAAGAATGGACTCACAGTAAAGATTTGTGGCGAGAGTTTGTTGGTGGCTCCTCTTTGAGACGGCGGCTCCTTCTCTCCTTCGCGAATGGCAGCAGCGGCGGCAGCGGCAAGCCTTCTTCCTCTCCCTCTCTTACCCTCTATGCAAAACGATCGCTCTCTCTCTCACTCTCCCTCTCAAAATGTCTCACGAATGCGCGAAATGAAATGCGCTCAGGTTTTGGCCCTCTTTTTTTCCCCTGTGGGGCGTCGCTATTTGCGCTAATAGTGACGCAAATAGCGACACCGCTATTCCTGTGTCACTACCCGCTATCGCTATACTTGTGTTTCCTTGTAGTGTATGTTTTCACTTCTCAAAGCTTCAACATCGAGTTGAGCACTTTGCTCTCTCTCACTAGCCACATCTACTAGCTGTGAAATGTCTTGCACTTCCTCTGTCAACACTTCACAGGGCTGTTATGTATTTTATAGGTCTTGGATATTTATAGGCTCTTCTCTTCATCCCCTAGTAACACATGTAGAAATCATACAAACACGTGAAACTACTCGATGAGACAACACTTCTGATTGTGTATAGGGCACTATAGATCTGCCTTGTTCATGCCCTTAGGAACCCTTAGCACTACCATATAGAATCTTTTCCTTTGGAGTTTATCAACAAAGGCATCATTCATGTGAACATATTGTAGGCTCCAAAAAAGTGGCCTCATGTTCCTCGAGGTAGACTCGCAAGTCCTTAATCCATTCCTCTGTAGCAACATCAGCAAAAGAAAGCACCTAAACTACTTCTGGTAGCAGATGCTCTTGTTTCACTCAACCAAGGAAATCTACAAGCATCTCCTCAGGACTACATCTACTCCTCCCAGGCTCTTGTTCCAAAGTGCTAGGAGTGCCTTCAATACTAGTAGGATCTTGTGCCAAAGCATTAGGGCTCGCTTCACTTCTTTTTGCAGGCTTAGGAGTCCCCTCCATATGCTGCACCTGTGTAGCA